>NC_084794.1:56274593-57487353 GCF_963169125.1 Humulus lupulus | reverse complement strand
TCGTGGCACAAAAATGGCAGCTTATCTGGAGAAGGCAAAGTACGCATTGGAGTTTTTTGAGTTTTATGCAATCGAACAGGTTCCCTGAGAACAAAACTCAAATGCAGATGCCTTAGCTCGGCTCGCCACTTCCACTGAAAATGAGGAGCTGAATGTTGTATCCGTAGAACATTTGTCAGCACCCAGCATTACTGAGTTAGACAAGGAAGATGTGTGCATGATCGAGACAGAACCGACCTGGATGAGCCCGATCGTTGAATACCTCGAAAATGGAATTCTTCCAAAAGATCGAAGTCAGGCTCGGAAACTAATGTATCAACTTCCTCATTACACCATCCTGGATGGAAGGCTATACAGAAGAGGGTATTCCATGCCATTGCTCAGATGCGTGACTCCCCCCGAGGCAAAGAAGATTATTAGAGAAGTTCATGAAGGGTTTTGCGGAGATCATACCGGGGGGCATAGCCTATCCAAGAAAATTATACGCCAAGGATATTTCTGGCCAACCATTAAAACGGATTCTTCCGAGTTCGTGAAAAAGTGCGACAAGTGCCAGAGATTCGCCACGATACCCCGAGCTCCACCTTCCGAACTAACCATGTTGACGTCCCCATGGCCTTTTGCGGTATGGGGTATCGACCTCATAGGCTCACTCCCAACTGGCAAAGGAGGAGTAAAGTATGCTGTGGTCGCAGTTGATTACTTCACAAAATGGACAGAGGCTGAACCACTAGCGACCATAACTTCAAAGAAGATCCTAGATTTCGTGGTAAAGAACATCGTATGCCGATATGGAGTGCCAAGAAAGATTGTGTCTGACAACGGAACCCAGTTTGACTGCGACTTATTTACCAACTTTTGTAACAAGAACGGTATAATCAAGAGCTTTTCGTCAGTGGCTCACCCTCAGGCGAACGGTCAGGTCGAAGCCGTTAATAAAACTCTCAAGAGTTCCTTGAAGAAAAAGTTGGAAGAAGCAAAGGGACGATGGCCTGAGGAATTACCCCAAGTCCTTTGGGGATATAGAACTACAGCTCGGACATCAACTGGACACACCCCATTTTCTCTAGCATACGGCTGCGAGGCAATGTTGCCCATTGAGGTCGAAATTCCAACGATTCGAACTCAGATTTACGACCAAAGTTCTAATCATACTCAACTCGAAGAAACCCTAGACTTGATCGAAGAAAAAAGGGAGGAGGCTCAGCTGAGAAATGTTGCTTACCAGCAACGAACAACAAGATATTTCAATAAAAGGGTTCGAAGTCGAAAGTTCGGAGTAGGAGATCTGGTATTGAGACGCGTATTCTTAGCAACCCGAGATTCAGCAGCAGGAGTACTCGGGCCAAACTGGGAAGGACCATACCAGATAGAATCAGTCATCTGCCCTGGCGTATACAAACTTGCGAGATTAGATGGGAGCCTCATACCACGAGCATGGAATGGCGAACACCTTAGACCATATTATCAATAGTGTAGGAAGTGTCGCCCGTAACCATGATTTTCTGTACTTAGTTTGTTTTTTAATGTCAAATAAAGGGTCTACTTTGTTTCACATATAATTTATTTTTATTTTTGCAATCTCTCTTAATTTAATAACCTATGGTCACACTCATAGGATATTAAGGGGGCATCATTGGTATAAATACCTCCAGCTTAAAAAAAAATAATAATAATAAAAAAACAAAAAAAGTATTTGGATATAACCAAATACGCGAGCTTAGATAGTTCGGACTTAACCGAGCGGGCTTAGATAGTTCGGACTTAACCGACTTATCAAAAACATTAAGTATTTGGAAATAACCAAGTACACGGGCTTAGATAGTTCAGACTTAACCGAGCGAGCTTAGATAGTTCGGACTTAACCGAGTTATCAAAAACATTAAGTATTTGGAAATAACCAAGTACACGGGCTTAGATAGTTCGGACATTACCGAACTACCAAAAACCAAAAACGTTTGGAGTTAACCAGATGTGCAAGCATAACAGGTTTGGAACAAACCAGCCAAATTATCGATCAATGATAAATGGGAGCCTAAACCCATCATGAAATATGTCGAGATCGAGGCTGGAACATCTTAAAATAGTTTCGAACTCATAACCTCGGAGCTAAGATACTAAGGATGAGGAAAAGTGACTAAAAGATTAACCAAATCATTCATATTACATGCCATATAAGTACTTTTTAGTTCATGGTTAAAGTAATGTACGACCTTGATAAATAACGAGGTTGGAAACGGATAATTCGAATAAACTATGCATGAATGCATCGAATTTCGAGCCTAAATCTAAACTATGTTTGTATGAATTAAATAAACATAACTCATCAATGCAAGAAAAATGCAAAATATTTCGAGCCAAGAAATGTAAAGCATATAAAAGGAAGAATGTAAAATATTTCGAGCCAAGAAATGTAAAGCATATAAAGAAATTGTGTCAGCCCCGTGGGCACAAATTTAAATAGTTACAAGAATGAGGGGACGCAGCCCCGATAACTGATCTCTTCGAGATCGGATTTAAGGAAGAAGAGTATCCTTGGCCTTCTCAGCATCAATATCACCAGACCCTCCAGGACGAATAGCATGACTATCCTGCTGGGTCGCCTCTCGAGCAGCTGTACTTGCCAAAAGACGGGCATTCCACCGCTCAACATATGTGGCTTCGAGAGGACCCAGGAAGCTGGTGTCAAGATCGGCATTGTCGGCCCAAAGTTTGTACATGGCCTGGTCGACCGCTTTCTCCCTCTGCTCCTTAGACTCATTCAGGAGGCGGGTCTTCTCGCTCTCCATGAAATCGAAGGTGGCAGACTTCTCCTCTTCGAGCTTGGCTTTGGCCTTCTCGAGCTCAGCGTTTGACTTTTCAAGCTCCTCGAGACGGGTCTTCAATTTTTCAATTTCAGACTTCGAATCTTTGAGCTCGTCAACCATCTTCAGCTCGAGATCCTTCGACTTTTGAGCCAGAGATAAGCTCGTTTGCACCTCGTTGGGCAGCTTGTAGTTGAGTTGCGCTGAAACAACAAGGGCCTGAAACACAAAGAATGAATCAGAATTATAATCAGAGACATAAATACTCTAAGACATAAAGAGTGTTTGAGAAGGCTACCGCGGCGGAGAGTTCGATACTCTTCTCATAAAGAGTGTTGCAGTCCGAGGCCTTGCGCACGAGGTCCCAGTGGTCGGCATCAAAGCCAGAAAAGCTCTGACCCACCCGAGAAAGGACGTACGAGCTGAGAAGCGCCCCTTCTGCCCCAGCGGTGCCATCAAGTACATATTCCTCAATATGAGTTCGGGCCGTTGGCAGCTGAACCGTTGAGGTAGAAGGTTTCTTCGGAGGCCGAGCAAATATTAACCGGGTCTCGGTGGGAAGCTGAGAGATGGATGCAGTTGAGCCTGACCCATCGACCTGGGCAGTTGGCTCCTTAGAGGTGTCCGTAGTGATCTGGGCCGTGGGAGTCGTCTCGTGACGTTTAGGTACCTTGGACTGTCGGTCGGTCCTCTTTGGTATCCTCGGGCGTTTGCTCTTCTGGGCGCCAGCTCCCCCATCACTAAAGAGCACGGCGTCGAGGTCGGGATTCATGGCACCTGCATAATGACAGTGAGTTAAACAATGATAATAACTTTGGGAAAAGATGTAAACCAGTTGAAGAAAAAACCTAACTGGGACTCTTCCCCGAGCTCGAGCTTGGGGACCATGAAATTCCCCCGTCTTCAGAAGAGGCGGGGGGAGTGCCTTCCCTATAAGTTGGTGACAACCTCGAGAGGTCCCTATAGACATTGGTCCCATACTGCACCGCTATCCCATTCCACACCTCGTCCGTGGTGTACATGGTATCATATTTCCCGAGCCCTCTATCAAACCTATGGACACAGTCATCTACCCAACTCCATATGTAGAAGTGGTATCTATCCTGTGGGCATGAGACTAGTCTATTGGACCTGTGTTTTAACAGAGTGGGGGACCACATTCGCGAAGTAGGAAGGGTTTTACCTCCTCCGGAGTCCGAGCTCGAAGCTTCGTCATTGGCCTCATTTCCCGACCGCGGACTTCTCGAGCGAATTGGGAGAGATGTTTTCCTTTCTCTCCTCGGAGGAAGGATGCCTGTGGGCAGTGGCACTTCCTCCCAGCGTTCATATTTTTTACTGGACCAGTCAGAGGTTGACTGGCCCTGTCCCAACAACCCACAAGCTCGCAGCTTGTCCTCATGTAGCAGAAATGAGAGAGATCTCCTGCCGTAAGGGAGTCAGAGCAGGCTCTCTCTGTGCTCCTTCATTGTCTTGTCAGGGGTGGGACGCTGAAAGTTAGCTGAAAGGCGAGATACACTTCAACTAAACATGGATTCAAGGGCTAAAAATTCGAGCTCAAAAATAGAAAGTAACAAGAATACTTACGAATCCGCCTAAACGAACGGTGTTGAGATGGGGACAGACCGTCTATCCAGAAAAAAGCTTTCTTGAAGTCAGGGGGGTGGTTCGGAAGATCTTCAAAGATCTTCGTCTCTTTGGGGTAGCTCGAAAGATAGTAGAAACCATCTCCTTCCCGAGCTCGGGAGGGATTACTCTTCAAACAAAAGAGATATAAAATCTCTTGGGGTGAAGGTCCTATCCACCCCAGCTCGTGGAATAAGGACCTCAAGGCAGACAGCACCCTGTATGAGTTGGTGTTGAGTTGGAATGGAGCCAACCCAACGAAATCGATGAAGTCTCTGAAAAAGGACTTCAGGGGCAGCAAAGCTCCAGCCCTTATATGTTCCTGGCTCCATGCCGCGTACTTCACACTGGAATCGCGGCCCCCAGGAGTGAAACAGCTCCCTTCATGCCTTGTCGGAGCTCGACACTTCAGTGTGTCCAACGAGCTAAGGCCATGGATGGCCAAGATATCAGTTATTTGGTCGGAGGTGGTAACCGAGCTCTGGTAGAATTCGGCTTCAAACATCTCCCTCCTAGGCTGCGAAGACGAAGGCTCCACCATTAAGGAAAACTGGAGTTCCCCCGGGTGGTATGCTACTGTGACTTTTAACGCAGGGTTGAGGGGAACTGGCCTAGGTCCTGGGTTAGGCTCCGGATAGATGGCTTCCCGAAGAACCCTTCTCTTCTTTTCGATGACCTCGTCTATCTGCCGACGATAGTGGGCTCGAATGTCTTCTTGCTCGCGTGCGATCTCGTACTCTTTAATCCGACGCTGGTTCCGAACAAAGATCGATTCCGGGCTCGGAGATTTGGGCTCGTAAGGAATTGCTCGTAGTGACCCCCACCGTCTTTCCGGATTCTGTGACATCTAACGAGAAAGAAAAAATGGTGAGGGCCATGCATGCAAGGATCACGAGCTCGACAGAATGAGCTCGGAGATTTAAGGACAAGAAACTAAGAATTTAGACCCTCACTAAGGGGTCAAAGCGCGTATTCCACAGGGAAGAAAAAGAACGTGGATGATTTTTTGAAAATCCCGAAGTTCAAGGGAAAGAAAGGTGGCGGTTAGCCGGGAAAGGTCTTTTTCGGGTTTCGTGTAATTGTCAAGAGTAAGGGTTTTTACCCGAAAACTTGGTGTACAAGAAACATAGCCTAAAATTTTCAAAACCCATAAAGTTGAATCAAAACCCAGAAAGTTGAAACGCCATTCAAAGGACAAAACTGGGCATAAACCAGAGGCGAACATCCAGAAAGAAAATCCAGAAAGCCTAAAAACCTATCGGTTCAAACCCTCCTATCGCATCATGCTAAGAACACATACTAACATACACAGCAAGCACAATATAAAAAGAACAACAAAAATGGCGTACTTACACAGTGACGGGGAGTGCAGCGAAATCGTCGAGTGGAGAAGAGGTTGCAGGAAAGAACTCACTGACTCGTACAAACCAGGATTCTTTTGTTTCTTCGGCCTAGAAAACATGCAATGAGCATAAACTGTGGTAAGAGGTTAAGGGAGTGTTTTTCTTTTTTCTGGTCTGTGATAAGCAAATGTGAAGAAGACGAAGAGGGGGTCTTGTATAAATAGGTGGGAAAACTGAATTAATCAGGAGCGTTGATTAAAATCCTCAATAGATCGAATGGAGGGGAGTCGATGATAAGATGGCGCCGAAAAGCTGTCAGACGAACGATCGTGGGCATGTTCCCAAGGTACTCAAGTACCTAAAGTGAGCAATACCCATCTGGCACGTGTCCGTTTTTAAGAGTGTGACGGTATGGTTCCCAGAAAAAGTAGTTCAAAAGCTTCCTTCTCTTAGGACTCGAACAAATACTTTTGAGGGGGCAAAATGTTATACCCAGATTTCGAGCCATAGTAAATATGACCTCGAAAGCTGAGTTCGCATTAAAATGGTCTCGTGAAGGTTAGGGAACGTTCTACGATTGTAAGTCGAGCCTACAAAGTATGATACATGACCTCGAATATGGTGACCTCGAAATGATCTCGATCTCGAAGGATAGCTCTGTGAGCCCCTCATCTTCAGGAACAACTTCGGAGCAGGGATCTCGAGCTCGATATGCCATCTCGAAAGAAATGTTAGCTCGGGAGATGTCAGTGGCTCGCACAATGACGTGAAACCTGGGACGCTGAAGCCTTGGAGATACGCTATGATCACCTTGAATATCTACAAGTATTGTAAATATGGGATGTAATCCTCATTTATTGATGTAAATCCCCAAGAATCGTGGGATATTATTTAGTCAGTTATGCGTTTCCTGATCTTTGGGGAACGTTTCCTTTTATATCTGATTATTGGCATTTAAGGCCATTTATTTTTATTCACAAAAGAGTAACTACCCAAAATATGTGGGATAGTATTCTGCATCCTTCTCTATAAATGGAGAAGGCATGCACCATTGTAAAGGACCGAAATTCTGATCCTTGAGAGAAAACTCTGGAGAATTCATGCTAAAGAATTGTTCAGAGATAATCTTGAGATTAATAACAGAGACTCGTGGACTAGGCAGATTGAACTGCTGAACCACGTAAAAACCGTGTGTCTGATTCGTTTGTTTGTTTTAGCTATTGTCTTTAATTGTTTATGTGCTCTCTTCTTTTATCTGCTGACGAAAAACGGCGTCAACAAGGAGTTCCGATGTCAGAGTGTGTATGGTATGGGAGTATCCTATGGACGAATAAATGATCAACTTTATACGCCGAATTTTAAAGAACAATGTTATGGACTTAAATTTTACAACTATTAGTGAGACTTAAACTTTATTTATTTTAAACGTTGCATAAGTACTCTTATTTTTATTTTAAACTATTGGGTCCAACTTGCATGTTTTATCAAGGCCCCAATAGATTATCATATGTTAAGTGGTTTTCTTCTATAATTTTATGAGTATGGAGAAGTTTTGCAAAATAGAAGTTTAGGGCGTTTTTACCAGAAGCAACGTGCAGTGCATGTTTTCTTAGTTTTAAAGTTGTAAACATTGTCTATAATTTTAATAAAAACTGATTCACTATTTTTTTAAATATATATATAATATAATGAATTATAGTTTTATGGTATAAATAAATACATAAATCAATGATCTCTACATATATGACATCTAAATACAACGTCGACATATATATATATATATATATTTTAATGGCTACATGATATATATACATAAAATACAATAATGTTTAAAATGAAATTAATAATAGAAATAAAATAAAAATAGAAAAATCCATAGTGTAGATAGTAGTATACATGCATCTACTATTTTTAGTTTCTAATATATTTCACAATGTCTTTTGATGAGTTTGATGAAGAAAAAGAACTTCAACCACTTGATAAAAAATAAACTATCATACAAATTTATAAGATAAAAAAATGATATGTATGTCTTTATTATTTTTAAATAAATATAATGTAATTATTTAAAATATCTTTAAAATATCATATTTTAATTTTTTTTTGTTTAAGTTTATGTTTGTTCTAGTTTTTCAATTTGGCAGTGACAATAAAAGATTATATATTATATATTTAATATAATATTAAGTTTAAGTTTAATTAAATTTTATTTAAGTTATAAAACATATGGTATTTTATTATTTTTAAATAATTATCATTGTAAAATATCTCAAAAATATCATATTTTAATTTGTTTAATTATTCATTTATTTAAGTTTAAGTCATGTTTACAATCTACTGTTAAATATAAGAATATTCTGTTAAATATAAGAATATTCCGTTAAAGTTAAAAGAAAAAAATAATAAAAAGTTTTCACCAGCTGAGTTTTGGGTTGTTTCTCTCCCATGGCGAAGAGGAAGAAGCCAATACGTAAGCTTGATCGACGGGTAGGAGAGCAAGGTGACCAGCTGAGTTTGGAAGAGAAAACTCCAATTCATGAATTGGACAATGATCGGATGCCTGAGGACCAATTTTCAGGAGCAGATGCAGAAGTTGAGAAGTGTGATGCAATTTTGCCTCACCAAATTGGAGAGATCTCTAGTTCGGGAGGAATAGATACTGATGCGGTTCATCCGACAGAATCGTGGGCAGATAGAGTAGATGACGAAGATTATCAAGCTACAGCTCAGAGACAGTGGCAGAACTTCACGGCTAGTAAGTTGTCTTTTTCGGACCAACAACTTGAATTCACTGAGCCATTATTCAAGGAAGGACGAAAATTTGCAAGAATGGATGCTGAGGAGGTTAAAATACAATCTGCAAACTGGAGCTCGACAGTCATCTGCATGGTGCTAGGTGCTAATCCACCAATGGTTGTTTTTGAAGGGTTCACAAAGAGGGTTTGGGGTCACCTAGGGATAGCCCAGATTTTAAGAATGACTATGGGTCTGATGATGGTCAAGCTCAATGATGAAGCAACCAGGGATCATGTGTTAGAAAATGGCATTCTCCACTTTGATAGGAAGCCTGTTATTGTTCGACCTTGGACGACCGATCTGAATGTTATTCTTCTTGTGCGATCTGTACCTCTTTGGATTCGTCTACCTGATTTGGGACTTCAGTATTGGGGTAGTAAATTTCTCAGTGCCCTAGTGAGTACAATTGGTAAGCCAATTATGGTGAATAAATTCACAAGGGAACGATCCCGTATTCAATATGCCAGAGTTTTGGTAGAAATGGAAGTTACTGAGAACCCTCCTAAGAATATACAGTATATTAATGAAATTGGCCATGTTCTGGAGCAAGAGGTTGAGTATGAATGGTTACCAATTAAGTGTAAAACATGTATGGGTTATGGTCACTCAATGACAGAGTGTAGGAAGGACCAAAGTACTCGATGGGTAATGAAGGAGTCTACGACTAAATCAGAGGCACATGGTTTGAGCTCTGAGGGAACACAGGAAGAAGTGAAGGTGAAACCTACAACTCAATCTAAAGTTGATGATGGTAAGGTTCAGGATAATCTAGTTGAATCCTCTCAGCCTTCAAGTGAGATACCAGCTGACAGTGACAAAGGTACTCAGGCTAGCCAACCTTGGAGTACCCCGAAAAGAGTTGCTGCTCTAGCCAAGGAAAGAAAGGGTTCAGGTTTAGATGCAAATAAGTCTGGTCAGAAGAACAGGAAGTCTAATAAGTTTGGAGTGCTACAAGAGCAGATGGTCAGTGATAAAGACGGTAATGTTATTTCTGTTTCCTCAAATGGATAATTGCAATATCTTATGTTGGAATGTTAGAGGGCTTAATAGTTCAAATAAACATAGCCCTGTTAGTGATCTTTATAACAGAAATAAAGTTGGAGTAGGTGGACTTTTAGAAACTAAATTGTAGGGAAACAAAATAAGAAGTTTCATGGAACAACACTTTCCGACCTGGGATTTCTATACCAGCTCAGTCATTGAGGGTCGTATGTTGATTATCTGGAGAAAGATTTTTGCTAAGGTCATTGTCATTGAAGAATCTAGTCAATATGTTCATTGCATGGTGAAGCTGGCTGGTTTGCAACAAGTTTTTGGTGTCACTTTTGTTTATGGTGTTAACACGATAGAAGGGAGGAGAGTTCTCTGGGAGGGATTACAAAGTCCAGTTCTTATGGACAAAGCTTGGCTAATTTTAGGGGACTTTAATGCCCCTTTTTCAGGTCAAGATAGATCAGATGGTAAGCCTGTTTCTAAGCTAGAACTGGCAGATTCTGCTCAATGGCTTGTTGATGCTCATGTTGAACCTCTTAGAAGAATAGGCTCGTTCTTTACTTGGACCAATAATCAACATGGTGTAGCTCGAATTTATTCAAAAATTGATCATGCTCTTACAAATGAAAAATGGATTGATATGTTTCCTCAGTCTAATGCACAGTTCAGCTGGGAGCCAATATCAGAACATTGTTCCTGTACTGTGAAATTGCAGCCTTTTTGAAGATGGGGTTAAAACTTTTTAGGTTCTATAATTACTGGACAGAGCATCAGGAGTTTCGAGACTTGGTTAAAGATAGTTAGAGGTCTCCTCTTAGAGCTACAAGTATTAAAGCTATATTTTTCAAGTTGCTGAGACTTAAACATTGTCTGAAAGGTTTTAATAGGGATAAATTTGGTGATCTGAAGGCTGCCTATTACAAGGCTAAAGAGGCTTATCAAGAAGCTCAAATGCAGGCTCAAACTCACCCACAAGTTTACAGCTATCAAGAAGAGGAGAGAAAAGTTGCTGCTGGCTTTTCGGTTCAGGAGAAATGTTATCACAGCTTTTTGATGCAGAGGAGTAAGATCACTTGGTAGAGACAGGGGGATATGAACACTTCATTCTTTTATGCTTTTTTAAAGAAGCATAAATCTGAAAATGGCATTGTCTCTTTCATCTCAGAAGAAGGAAAAGTTGTAGATAATTTCTCAGAAGTTGTCTCTCATTTTATGAGCCATTTCAGATGTTTTTTAGGTAGTCCTAGTTCGGCTACTGGTAGAATAAGTATTCAGATAGTTGAGATGGGCTCTAAACTTTCTACTAAGCAACAATTGCAGCTTCTCAAACCTTTTTCTAAGAAGGAGATCAGGGACTTACTGTTCAACATTCCCTCTACCAAATCTCCAGGACCTGATGAATTTCTCTCTGGCTTTTTTAAAGCTAGTTGGCAAGATGTAGGGGATGAGGTCTGTTCAGCAATATCTCAATGTTTTGAGTTAGGTTATTTCCCATCAGATCTTCATGAAACAACTTTGTCTCTTATCCCTAAGGTTGCTAACCCTTCCCGGGCGGTTGACTATAGACCTATAGCTTGTTGCTCTACTTTGTACAAATGTATGGCTAAGCTGATCTGTAAGAGACTGGCATTAGTTCTCCCTGATCTTGTTCAGCCAAATCAGGGAGCGTTTGTTAAGGGTCGATCTATGGCCCATAATATTATGATTTTTCAAGATCTCATAAAAAATTATGGGAGGATTTCCACTTCTTCGAGATGTGCTATCAAGATTGATTTGAGTAAGGCCTATGACACTGTTGATTGGGATTTTCTTGAGGACTTATTAAAAGCTCTAAATTTTCCTCAGAAATTCATAGGATGGGTTATGGTTTGCATTCGGAATACAACTTATTTTCTGTTGATGAATGGCAGAGTGCAAGGTAAATTTAAAGGTAAAAAAAGGCTGAGACAAGGTGACCCCATATCACCTCTTCTGTTTGTTCTCATTATGGAATATTTAACTAGAAGTCTTCAGCTTGCTGCGCTTAATTCTCCCTTTAGATATCACCCTTTGTGCAAAAGTCTTAAGCTAATTAATCTGTGCTTTGCGGATGATTTGCTTCTTTTTTGTAAGGGGTCTATCTCAGCTGTGAAGTGTATTAAGGAGGTTCTAGATGAGTTTTCTGCCACTACAGGGCTTTCAATCAACTCTCATAAATCCCTTTTTTTTTGTGGAGTTTCTAACCTTGACAGATCTCAGATTGCCCTGGAAATTCAGTTGGCTGAAGGTACTTTTCCTCTTAAGTACCTTGGGGTTCCCTTGAGGCCTACCAAGTGGAGGCATGAAGATTGTGAGATTATCCTTCAGAAATTTCGTTTAAAAATTCAGACTTGGGCGAGCAGACACCTTTCATTTGCTGGTCGTATTCAACTGATACATTCGGTCTTGTTGGGGCTTCGAAACTTTTGGATGACAGTTTTTGCTTACCTTAAAGCATAATCAAGGAAATTGATAAACTTTGCAGGGGCTTTCTGTGGGGCATTTCTGGGCAGAGAAGTAAGCTTCACATTCCTTCTTGGCAGAAGGTTTGCCTCCCCAAAGCTTATGGAGGTCTGGGTTTCAGAGATGGTTCAGTTTGGAATCGTACTATTTTAACTAAGTATGTTTGGCATTTATCAGCTAAACCTGATTTGTTATGGGTCAAATGGATCAATTCCATTTACCTAAAAGGTGTCAGTATCTGGACTTATAATCTGAAGGCTGATTGCAGCTGGTACTGGAGGAAGCTTTGCAATTTGAGAGATCGGTTCTCTTCTGCTGCAATCATTTCTGCTGGTGCGCACAGGAAGTTCAAGTCAGCCAGATTATATAATAGCATCCTAAACCAGCAAAGGGTGGATTATTATAGGACTGTTTGGAGCAAAATAATTCTTCCTAAACACATATTCATGCTTTGGCAAGTGGTTAATTCGCAGCTGCTAACTAGGGACAATCTCAATAGGATGCATATCCAAATGAACTCCTTGGTCTGTCCGGTTTGTGAAAGCTCTCCTGAAAGTCATTGTCATCTTTTCTTTGACTGTTATTTCTCTTAGTTGGTGGTTAAAAGCATTTTTGGCTGGTTGGGGTTTGATGCTTGGCCTACAGATTTTAAAAGTTGGCTGGTTTGGCTGGCTAAAGTCAGAACTGGTGTGCCTGCTGCTATAGTTACTTTGGTGTGTCCTGCTGATATATACATCATTTGGAGGAATAGAAATGGTTGCCTTCATGATGGTTATTCTTTGACTGTAGAAAAAATAGTTCAGGAAGTTAAATACTTAACTAAATATAGGATATACATAGTGACTAATAGGCATATTTCTGTTAGAGATCAAATGTATATTCGGTCCCTTCTTTGTAAGTAGTTGTTGTCTGGTATTGGTTTGTTTCTGACAAGTTGTCCTGTTTGGGTTTGAGTCTTTGACTCTCAATTGTTTTGTTCTTTGATTAATGAAGTTCATTCTTCTTTTTGATCAAAAAATAATAATAATAATAAAAAACCGTTAAAACCAAGAATTTCCGTTATTTACATAATTATTATATAGAAGAGATATTAATATTATATGTGGATTTTATAATTAAGTTTATTGTTAGTCGATAGTAGATTATATTATATTATATGTTTAATATGATATTATTCCAATATGTGTAGTTTAAATTTTATTTAAGTTATAAAAAGTATAATTTTGTTATTTTTATATATTTATCATTGTAAAATATCTCAAAAATATCATATTTAAATTTGTTTAATTATTTATTTACTTAATTTTATTTAAGTTTATGTCAATATTTATAAAATATCCTATTTTAATTTGTTTAATTATTTATTTATTAAATTTTATTTAACTTTAAGTCATGTTTACAATCTATTATTAAATATACAAATATTTAGTTAAATATAAAAATATTTAGTTAAAATTAAAGAAAAAAAATTAAAAAAATTTTAAAACAAAAAATTTCTATTATATACCCACTTTTTATATATAGAAGAGATATATAAACGTGACTGACTCGCTCATCACTTTTGTGACAAAAGAGACGAGGATACCATTTCTGGTCCCTTATGAAAAACGATAAAATGACCTCCTTTCTCTCAGTCGTTTTTTATATACCCTTTAACATCGTTTAAATATAAATTACTTGTAAAAATAGTGAGAAGCGACGAAAATCCAATCGATAAAGTGATAAGAAAGTTTATTTTTATAGTAGTGAACTCTTTTACTTCTCTTTCTAGTGTCTAAAAGTAAAACTAAAACATTATGTCAATACTCAATAGCTCTGTGTCCCGCTATTAACATATTCAGTAGCTAAAATTTTAAATGTCTTCGCTATTGATGATCCGTAGTGTTAAATTAATAGCTAGAATTATAACAAAAACACGCTAATATCTTTATTTGCAAGAATTGTTGTCTGACTGTTACTATTATATTTCGTACTAAATCAACGTTGTCAAAGTGTTTGACCGGTAGATATATTGTTATAAATAAAATTAGCAAATACATTGGCTGTGTTTGGTAAAATATTTGTTTTTAAATTTTTTAAATTCAAAAATAAAAATATAGTTTTGTTTTATGTTTTCTTATTTTTATAAAATAAAAATGCATTTGGTAACCATTTTTGTTTTCTGTTTTTTTAAAATAAAAACAAAAATGTGTTTGGTAATTTTTATTTTTATTTTTTGTTTAAAAAAATAAAAAATAAAAAACATGTTTGGTAAATATTTTTTTTTAATTTTATTTTTTATTTTCATTTTCTAAACTAAAAAATAAAAATACTTTTTGTGACCACTATTTATTATTTTGAAATAAAAAATAAGAAAGTTATAGTAAAAAAAGATCATATTAATAATATTCAAGTAATCTCAAATTTCAAAACATAATATTTATCCAAAAAAGTTTACATAGTAAAATAAAAAACGTATGAACTGATAATTGTCCAAACTTAAAGTAAGTATTAAACGAGTCATAACAATCAACTAATGTCTTTACTCAATCTCACTATCGTCGACTAGCTCTCCATATATGATCAGTAATTTCATCACGAACATGAGTCATTTCACGTATATGAGTTCTAGAAATACTGAACTCTACACTATCAGTCAAAGTTCCATCCGTGCTTTGTAAAGTAGTGGCCTGTACTTCAGAATTTCCTTCACCTCCATCAAAATATACATCTGCTTCTGCATTTGTCCTTATAAAATTGTGAATCCCGCAGCAAGCAATGAAAATGTACTTTTGTATTCTTAGATCATATGAAAGCATTTGTTTTAGGATTGGAAAGCGAGCCTTCAACGCGCCGAAACACCGCTCAATGACATTTCTCAAGTAAGAGTGTCGATAATTGAAGAGCTCTTTTTGCCTATGGGATTAAGATCTGTGTACTTGCCCAAATGATACATTTCTCCTCGATAAGGTGAAAGAAAACCAGGCATGTTTGTATAGCCAGAATCAACAAGATAATATTTTCCTGGTCCAATGATAATTTATGTTAGTTTTTACTTATAGATGTTTAATATAAAATAATGTCAATCAACACAATAAGTTTGATAAATACTTACCTTGGGGCGGCATTGGAAATCCGTAATCTGGGTTTGTGGCACATTCTTGAAGAATCCGTGCATCATTAGCTGATCCTTCCCATCCAGGAACAACGTATGTGAACTTCATGTCAAATGAACATACACACATAACATTCTGAGTTGTATCCACTTTTCGACCTCGATATGGTATTTGTTCATCAATTGGAACATGGGCAGAAATATGAGTCTCATCTATAGCTCCAACACAATTCTAAAATACAAAATAAATTATTAGATTTTTTTTTATTGAATATTGAAAGAAAGGAAAAAATAATAATTCAAATTTTTGTACCTTAAAAAATGGATAGTATCTTGGATCGAATCGAATTTGTGGAGGAGTTACATCAAATGAAGGTGGAGTAATTAGTTCTTTGGATAGATGACATATTGCCTTCAAAACCTTCCTAAAATAATGTGATGTGGTTGAGATGGAGTGCTGAAATCGTTCAGCAACCACACAATGTCGTTCATTATGGCCAATCACAAATAAGAACATAGCCACTTGTTCTTCAACAGACAGATATCGTGAGTTCTTCAATAATTTTTTTTCTTTTAGAACACCACAAAATAATTTGAAGACATCTTTGTTCATTCTGAACAAATCATAACACCTACTCCAATGCCCGTGCAATACTTCCATAACGTATTCATGGCCTGAAAGAGCTGAATTTCTACAAGGTTGCTTAGATAGATATAATTGATTATATTCCTCGCAAGCAAAATATAGCAAAATCTCTCCAAACTCATCATCTGAATCGTCCAGTAAATTATCCTTGTTGAACCGAGCAACGTTTAAAAATATTTTATCCTGATAGTAGAAAAAACTTTTAAACATTACATTCAATATATAAAAATATATAAACACTCAAAGTCAAAGTCAAACCATAAAACAAAATAGGCAAAACAAGTCATCCAGTCAATAGCTAAACAAAGCCATCGAGTCAATATCTAACAAGTCATTCAGTCAATAGCTAAACAAAGTCATCCAGTCAATAGCTAATAAAGTCATCCAGTCAATAGCTTAACAAAGTCATCCAGTCAAAAGCTAAACAAAACTAAAGTTAATAGCTAAATAAAGTCATCTTGTTCATAGCTAAACAAAGTCTAAACTTTTTCACTTCAAATTCAGCAACCAATTAATTCTTCTATGCTCTGGCATCTTTAGAAACAATGCTCTGGACATCTCGTTCTCAAACTTCTCAATAGCTTTTGCGTATACTTCTCCACTAATTCCATCAATTTGATTAAGAGCTTCAACACTCTCATCCAATAAGTAATGTGATGCAGATGTTGCCATTGATCTCTCTATCAATTCTGTCTTTTGCTTTGCAGTTTTATTATATGTTGCCAGTGCATTTGCCAAAGCTAATGAGAACTTTGCTCTTTTTACTGATCGAGAGTTCGAAGTGGCTGTTGATTTACCTCTTCTTTTGTTACCATCCTCATCAAAACCACTTTCTTCATTCATAGTAGAAGGACTTATCGATGTTGCATCATCATCATTAGAAGGACTTCGAGTTGAAGGATGAGCATTGGAACCAGTTGCAGTAGTATCACCAAAGATAGTGAATAATTTCTCATAAAACTTACAACCTCTCTTTCTAAATCTTTTAGCAGACTTGTTAACCTACATGAAATGAAATTATATTGATAAAATATACTAATACCTATCAAAATAAATCAAGCATAAAATCCATTTTAAATAATTTTTACCCGAATAAGTTTATCCCAAACTTCATCTGTCGCACTAACTTCTACAGTCACTAAATTGTATCCCATACCAGTCTCTTTCAGTAAAGACTTAAAATCCTTATGCTTTTGCTTTAATTGATTGTATTTGTTCCTTAGTTGCATATCACTATAATTTCTTTTTGCTCGTCCACAAAGCTCCTCCTTTATATATTTCCATGATTGCTTGGTAAAGGTTGTGGTATTCTTATTTCCCTTTAAGACTTCTTCTTCCATAAGTTCAATGAAAATTTCTTCATGCTTTTGAGTCCAAACAGAAGCCTCATCATTATTCTCAATAATAAGAACTTCATTATCAACGCCTACCATCTAGGTAGGACCTAAAGATTCAATAAGAATTTTAAATACAAATAAGAGAGTAAGCACTTCATATAAAAAATAAGGAAAAAAGAGAGCTTCAAAATACTATTTGGCACTAATCTATCAAGAGAGGAGTAGAATCTATCACTAAGCTAAAGTTACAGTAGTAACTGCAGGTAGTCTTAACTTGCCAATATTATCCAACTTTAATCTTTCCTTGGCATTAAAATACTACAGTACTGCTCTCTCATAAAATAACAGGGTTATCTCATATTTTTTCTTGAGTGTATCTTTTACTCGGAACTGTATAGCTTCCCACAGTACAATCATTTCTAAGAAAGAGAACTACTTGATTCCAATGTTTAGAAACTTTACAAGATTCACTGTATGCAGAGTTCAAGGCTGCTTTCCATTGCAGCAGAAAAGAACAACCATATACATAAATAGAGCTTGAAATTGAATTGAACAACAACAACACAAATCTATACTACTACTGTTCTTTTTCAAAATTAGGAGAAAAGCAAGTAGTTTGGCTAATAGGATCTTTATGCTGTTATTATTACTGTTATTGTTATATATGATATGATATAATATATAAATAGTCCATTTTTAACATCATAGGCGTTTTTGATATTTTTCTTGGGATGGTTTTTGATTTCCTTTAGTAAAAAAGGATGATGATAAATTAAAAGGATATATATAAGTTTCTTCATCCAAATGGGGTCTCCTTTAATCTTGTGGGAATACTTATTCTGTGCTCTTTGTAATTGAATGATAAAGTAAAGTAAGGTAGATGAGCTAAAGTCCTTGTCCTTGTGGAAAGAAAAGAAGTATCTTGGACATGGCCCTGATTCTCTGTGTTTTGTTTATTCTTTTGTTGGGTTTTGGCTTTTGTCCTTTAATTGGTTTTTGAAACTTAGTTTAAGGTTTTTGATTTGGTGAGATGAGGTGAGAGAGATCATGATTGTTTTGATTTGTAATTTTATTTTTCACTTTATAGAATGGGTTTGGATTAAAGTGTATCAAAGATTATCATTAATGACAGCTTGGTTAACATAATAAAGTCCTTAATCAGAATTATTTTCAGAAAGTGGGCATAAGATGCTTTAGCATAGTTCTAGTAAATATAATGTTGGTATGTTCTATTCAAAGCAGCCACCCCACATCTGACCACAGTTCCATCAAAATCATTCAAAACATACCCACTTCTCCTAAAATCTCCACCTCTCTTATCATTATACAATAATACTAATTTTCACCCCCCAATTGAATTGGTAGATTACATATTTCCAAACTGGTCATGCAAACAGAAACGAAACTATGTCAATGAAAAACAACCCAAGTTCATAACCATTCATTTGACCACTAAATGAGTATAAAAGACAAAGGAAAATACTAAAGCTCACATGAGAATGGGCATCATATATACATGATACATGTTTCGAGGATATCACATGCCTCTATATTTCTATCTCTATCTCATGATAGCAACAGTGTTGCAGGGTTGAGACATAAAGCACATGGCACATGTTGACTATCACATGACCAGAGCATGGTCTAGAGAGAAGAGGACAATGAGTAAAGGTTTGACTTCAAGCAAAGAATCTTAATGAGTACCTCAGAGAGGAAAATAGAAATATACTTGTACATTTTGTATGAATATTGCACCACAAGGTGTTATATTCAAACTAGTACTTTTTTTTTCAACCAGAAGACTTACATGATCAGCTTCCACTACTGTAAGTTCGAATTAAAAAATGTAAAAAGGGTTGATTATTCAGATAAGTTGTTACATAACCTGAACCATTTTTGTTCTAGCCGACGACTACAATAGATGCCCTTACAACTTAGATTTATATAGAGAGAGAGAACATCCCAACTAGAGCCATATATTTCTAGTGCATATCTTTTTAGTCTCATAATTCTCAAAACGACTCATTTACAGTTTCAACAATCCACAAAGATGAACCTCGTAGTTCAAAACTCACATTCAAATCAAAGTCAAAAGAAAAGGGGGAATGAAACACAAATCTTTTAAATATTACATTCACCAAATATGTAGATAATAGCAATAACAATAAAGGTCGAAGAAATATCAAGTATCATAATTTTAGCAAGCAAAGAAAAAAAATCACATGATAATCGAGGACAAAAAACAATTTCATTAAATCAAAAACTTTTTTTTCCCTCTTATATTTTTAAATCTTATTGCTTCAGATCATTTTCACATCAACAAAACAAATCAAAATGCATGAGTGACTAGCATTGTCCAGTTTCAAGCCATAAAAGAAATCGCATTATTACACGGAATACTCACCACGAAAGCGACGAATTATCCTGGAAAACAAGAAAAGCCCTTTTTTTGTGATCTGAAGGAGTGATAAATGTAAAGATCAAAGAAAACCAATGACGATAAGGAAGGGGAGAAACGAAGAGAGAAAGCTAAACTCGATTAGGGAATCTCTCTCTCTCTCTCTCTCTCTCTCTCTCTCTCTCTCTCTGTATTTCTCTGCCTTCAGCATGTTTCGTCCGTGTCTGGTTTTATGGAGGAGGAGATGTCAATTTGGAGAAGAGGGATTACTTATAGATGGAGCTGTAATCCAAATGAGTGGAAGTGGAACCCTATCTATCTAGTTGGTTCTAGACTACTTGTTCTAGTGCATATCTTCTTAGTCTCATAATTCTCAACACGCCAACCCCAAAACAAAAAATTGGGGCCAGTAGTAAAAGCTTGTCTGACCTTGAGTTTGAGGAGCTTAAAGGGTTTATGGATCTGGGTTTTGTTTTTACTGAGGAGGAGTGTAGAGATTCGAACCTGATTTCTATTATCCCTGGCTCACAAAGATTTAATCAAACAGAAAAACTTGCCTGAATTCTATAGTTTAAACAACTGATTTCTCGATCCATAAAAAAGCATTACAAAACTATTAAGGATTCGATAATCATTATCAGTTCGAGAATAACACTTAATATGTAGCACAAAACCGAATCCCTAAAAAATAATAAATAGATTCATACCTTATTAGAAAAATCCAACCCTAAGATTCTGATTTAGTCAGTACGCCATTTTTATATGGATCCAAGAACTTTTACAATGCAAATACAAGATATCAAATATTAGAGAGAGAAGATTCTTATTAAGAAATAGATTGAGAAAAAAATGGGTCGTTCATATGATGGAGATGATAAAATGGGGATAAAATGATACCTGAAGTAGCCATGAATGATAGTAGAGTAGATATCTGCAAAAATGGAGTCTCTGAGGAGAAAGTAGGGTCTGCAACAATGGAGTCTCTGAGATGCGAAGGTTTGAGAAGAAAATTGTTTTAAAAAAATATGAAAGTATAAAAAAGTTATTTTCAAAATTTTATTAAAAGTTTAAAAAAATAAGAAACCAAATAAAACTTACCGAATGTATTTTTGCATTATATTTCCAATTTTTTATTTAAAAAAATATAAAATCACTTTTTTAATTATTACCGAACAGGCCCATAATTAAATAAATTTTACTACTACAAAAACAGATTTTTCCAACAGTTTATAACTGTCGCTATTGAGCAATGACGACAGTCGACCAACTGTTGTATTTGCCTATGTCGACGCAGGAGTAGCTATGTCGATAGTTAATAGGTGTCGTTGTTGCTGGCAACGCCAACAATTAATATGTGTCGTTGTTGCTAGCAAAGCTGGCAGTTAATAGGTGTCGTCGTTGCTGGCAACCCCAACAGTTAATAGGTATTGCCGTAACATTAAATTTATATATATAAATAACAATTTTTTGATATATATTTTTTAAAAATTTTAATTATATTTTTAACAATTGAAGTTTGATATAAATTTAAATAAAAAAAATTACTCACATAATTAATTATTATTACCATAATTTGTAAAAAAAATTATATTTGTCATAATAAAAATTCATATATATATATATATAACATTTATTCATACAATTGAAATGTAAATACATCAAATCTCCATGAGACTAAATAATTTTTAATACAAATTCATTATAATTCTCAATAAAAATTTATTATTCTCAATGTAAATAATACATCAAATCCTCACTGTACATAATTCTTACAAGCAAGAAAGAAAATAATACCCAACAACTTGAAGAAGAATTTCTTGTTGCCTTGGTTCTCTTATATAATTCTCTTGGTTCTCTTAAATATCCAAGTAAAGTTTTAGCTTGCAATACAGAATAAACACTATTAAAGTCAAACCAAAACTAAAATAAATAGAGAACTTGAGGTTGCAGAAGAAATAAAAAGGATGAATGTGGTTTTCAGTCACAAAAATGATTTATCTAAAAGTTGTATTTTTCTTATCAAACTGGATAGCCTCATGGCTTAAGTAGTTAGTCTTAGTTCTTTAAACTAAGGAATACATACTTGTCAGTCTTAATTTAAAAGTGCTCAAGCTAGTTAGTTTATCAAATCACATAGACATTAATAAACCAAATTACCAATCATTCATAGCACATTAGCAAATATACAATAAACAACGAGAAATTAATATATATATATACACACATATAAAGACATGCATTGTGTAGGTAATATGCATCAGATTCTAAGTCCATAGTACTTAGCAAGAAAAGAAAAGATAATATAGTACATATATGAGCACTGAGAAAATAAATATAATAGATCATTAATATATGTAACACAAGCATACCATATGACATTTGTTAAAGTTGTTAAAGTAACACAACGAGCATACCAGACAAAGTTGTTAAAGTAAAACAATGAGTTGTGAATAAACCTAATCCAAATTTATAAACCTAATTCACATTTGAAAGTCTACGCAAAATAGAAAATCATAATTCAGCTTGCAAAACATTTTTTTTTTTTTTTGCATATGATATATAATTTAGTATACAATTCAATATGCTAAGTCGATTAGGAAGAGCCTGCAACAGAGTTGCAAAGTAAATCAACCTATCAGTTCACTCTCATTGATAGTTGATGTATTATATATAAAGTGCATAAAATAAGAAAGTCATTTGAGACATAGATAAAGTGCATAAAGACAAGAAAGCCATTTCATACATAGATAAATCAGCCATATTAATTTTCTTATTATATGGATATTGAAATCATGTACTGATTGGGCTTAGATAATAATTTATCTATGCACAACAATAATCGAACTTATAAAATACGAGACATTAGATTAATAATATTTAGATGGAAGACCAAGTATTAATATATATATATACAATGTATACACTAATCGATTATAAAACAACGAGTGATTTTTATAAAAATTAACTAGACAAGAGTGACTGCAAATCGAACATCCCCAAATTTTACAAACCTGCAAACAAGGCACATGACAGTCCCAGAGCAGTCCAATAAAATCACAGTTCAACTCATTTACTAATTAACTCTTAATATACTATGAACATACACAATTTTTTTTTAGTTTCCTAACTCACAAATAATTTCAAAACTCAAAATAATAAAAATCTGAGATAGGAATTATAATATGGGTAATTATATAAATCCAAGTAACACGTACTCTTAGGCTTATGAGCTTAGGTACTCATCATGATAGACTATAATGGTATGAAAGCTCCATGAAATCCATATGGAACTCTACATGGAAATGTAATTTTGGCAATTGGATCACCAGAGTTTGCAAATTTGGTTAATTAATAATTAAGTTGGAATGAACACCAAAATTGGCAATCTAGCTAGCCAAAATTAATAATTAACATAAAATGAAAATGACCAAGCAATAAGAGTTATGCTCAATGCAAGGCAAATATAAGAGTTAGTTGTAACTTTAACATGCAATATGATAATAAAATACATACATGAGTAGCTAGGATGCCAAGAGAGAAGGACCTAACGGAAGCACATAACAAATCCAAAAAACTTTCCCTTTCATACAAAAAAAAATATAATAGAATTAATACAACAAAAAAACATATATTTATTTATATATATATATATATATATACAACCACGTTCATAGAGAGAGAAAACTGAAAGAGTGAGCCAACTAGCCTAATAAGATTTCTGTGTTGAAGTTTGGATATCAATATCATCTCATTTCCTACATTCTTCATCGCCTTGTGATGAGCTGCAAGACAATCTTTCTACTGCTACTTCTCATGTTATTGTCTGTGCAAATTTCCAAAAAAATATTTATTAACTAATAAGTTCACTCACATCTATCTAATTGTAATGCATATATTAGATTCTTTTTTCTCTTGAAAACCAAATGACCTTATAAAGAGGACTAAATATTCTCAAAGTCGTGTTTTAATGCATATTAGTATATAAAACACTCAAAGTTTCCTTACTATGTAGATAAATAAGAATATAACTCTCAAAAACACCAATAATATATAAAAAGAAAAAATCAAAATCTAATTTCTTTTAACAAATGTCTTCAAAACTTTAAACTAAAGCAAATTTTGATCTAACAAAGCAGTACAAGCAAAGAATTGAGCATCAAACAGAAAGATATTCTAGCAAAATATATTTGATTATAGCCAAAGCCCAAACTTACAAGGTTAATCAATCTCCTTATGAAAACAATAAAGAATCATTCTTCAAAGTGATGAATTCATGCACAAGCACAAATTATCATTTTGAACCAAAACTGTTAAAAGTAATATTCAAGGCAATTGTCCCTAAGAGTAAACCAAAATATCATACATCAAGCATCAAACAAATTGAAATCATCAAACTTTACAAATAAAAAAATAAAATTAATAACTTATATCCATAATTTAGTTAAACTTTGAGAACTATTTGAAGCTATAAATACAATTGATAGAAACAAACATGAAACATGGTAAGACTAATTTATTCACAATAAAATAAAAAATAAACAAAACATCCTGATTAGTAAAAAAAAACACAGAACAATTATTATATGCACAAAAATCATAAAAAATTATGCTGTCAAAATCAAGAGAAAGTATCTAATGACATCTTCTAAATACAAATTTCTACTTAAAATATTATATCTTATAAATACAAATAACCTAACATTATTTATATATATATAAACAAAGATAAAGGGAAAAAAATTGACTTGTTTTTATCAAAGAGAATTAGACAGAGTACAATAGAGAGCACAATAAAATCTAATAGCAAAAGAGAAAAAAGAAACAACAATTGATGATTAAAAAAACTCAAATACAAGCACGCATTTATGAATTTTTATAGTAACGTATATAACATAAAAACTGAATAGACTAAACATTACCAAAAATTATATAAATTTAAACATACCTTAACCAGAGAAAGGGAGCTCTGGGGAGCTAAGTGAGAGTGAGACAGAAACTAAGAGATCCATATTCACCAAAACAAAAAAATGAATTAAAAAAAACAGAATAACAATTATAAAAAATAAAGAGTCTCCATACTTGAGAAAGTGAGACAGGAGTGAGAGAGGGAGGGCAGTGAGATTGAGAGATGGAGGGCAGTGTCTGAGAAACTCCATAGAGTGCATGAGCGACGGAATGGACTGAGAAAATTCCCAACCACTGCACCGTCGAGCCCAGACCCGAGACCCCCCCACCTACTGTCGAGCCCAACCCCGAGCCCCCTGCCGTCATACGGCTCGACCACGACCCCCCTGCCGCCGTCGACCACCATCCCCCGAGCCCCTGCCGTCGTACAACCTTCTCCTTTTCTTCTTGTGGTTTTGTGCTGCTGAGAAAAAATAATGAAACCTAGGATTGTGTCTATTATGATATAACCTATTTGGGGTCAAGGAAAAAAATAAAATTGGGACACCTATATAAATAGTTTTATATTCATTAGTTGTTCAATAAGTTGTGTTGGTGTATTGTTAAAGAGTACTTAACATGATGTGGAGGTTGGAGGTTCGAAAGTGGCTAACTCTAAAAAATAAAAATTATAAATAGTATATTGTACTATTTAATATCATAAAAAAGTTTGACAAATTATTCAATTTTATAAATTTAAATTATAGTATTCTTACTCTTAATATCTTAATTAACTTAAAATTTAATATAAAAATGATTATAAATACAAAAGTTAATAATATGAAAAATTTAGAAAAAAAATGTATTTTTAAAAGTTTTTAATAAATACATATTTACATAATTTAGTTTATTTTTAAAATTTTATTATTCATTAATTATAATTTTTTATTTGAATTTTGGCGACATTTTATGACTATTGGTATTTGACTTTTATTAACTATCGGCACTAGGGTCAATAGCGACAACGTTTAATTGTCGGCAGTGGTCTTGAATTAACTGTTGGTGTTGGGGTAAATAGCGACACATTTTAACTATCGGCATTCGTCTCGAATTAATTGTCGGCGTTGGGGTCAATAGTGACACATTTTAACTGTCGGCATTGGTCTCGAATTAACTATCGACGTTGGGGTCAATAGCGACAGTAAAAAACAACGGTGACAGTTATTAGCTGTCGGTGTTGGTCTCTATGCCTACAGTTTTTAACTGTTGGCGTAGAGTCTCACTAAGCAACTACGACAATCAACTTGTAGGAAAGTCCAATTTTGTAGTAGTTTTTAGTAAATAGCTGACCTTTCGATCAATTTTTACTGTAATTCATACATCCCATGTGGTATCATATTCCAAAAAGTGAACTATAAGAAAAAAAAATGATTCGGATAGGAGACAATAAAGTGATTGGAATTTTGGATTAAACACAACTTGACTTATGAAGTAATTAACCGCATTATTGGGACGTTTTGTCGTACTATTTTTATTATTGCGTATGGGATAGAAACTGACAATGACAGATTTCCTATTGGTTTTGGCATTGGAGAAGTTGGATTACCTTGGGATCAGGAAGATAGATAGTGAATTGCGTATGGGATGGATGGAAGATGGACAAGATACATTGTTCGCTGTACATAACTTCTAAAAAAAAAGTTGATTTGGACTAGAGACAATGCAGTTTTGTAATTTTGGATCATTTTCAACTTGAATTGATGTTAGGCTCTAATTGCTCACATGGTTTTGTTTTGTTTTGTACGAATTATTGCGAGGACTTTTCCAAGTTTCGCCTCAATCAATATTCTGTCTACCGAAAATTAATTAAACACCTACCCCAAAAAAATTTGATATCTAAAAATTGATGGCTTATTTGTATGAATAGTCACTAAATTTTTTAACATGTGGTATGTTGGTCCCCAAATGTTTATTTTTTTCTTATAATTTGGTCTTATGCTTTTTTATTTGTTGGCAGTAGATCCTACACCGTTTTTTTTTTCTAATTAGTGATCCTACATGGTTAAATAACCACACTAAAATATCTAATATTTTCTAAATATTATTCTTTTATAATCAATTTTTTTTCTAATAAATATACTCAATATTTTTAAAATATTATAATTTTATATCTATTTTTTTCTGCCCTAAATATATCCAATATTTTTAAAATTTTATACTTTTATGCCTAATAATATTTTTTGCAATAACTGCACTCAATATCTTAATATAGAGATATATATTTTTACTATGTATAAAAGATTAGGCTCAAAAGTCAAATATTTTAAAAATACTGGGTATATTTGCTGACAATAAAAAATTAGGTATAAAAGTACAACATTTTGAAAACATTAGATATTTCAACCACAATTTATTTTATATATATTATAATACTATAGTATTTTTAATCATATTTGATAAAATATAATTGTATAATTTTGAGCAAGAAAGTTTCTTATATTTAACATAATATTCTTATAATTAATAGTAGTTTGTAAATACTTAAACTTTAATAAAATAAAATAAAAAATTAAAAAAAGATATTTTTGAGATATTTTATAATGATAATTATTTAAAAATAAAAAATAATTAAACAAATTAAAATAAGATATTTTACAATGATAATTATTTTAAAATAATAAATAATTAAACAAATTAAAATATGATATTTTTGAGATATTTTTCAATGATAATTATTTAAAAATAATAAAATCATACGTTTTATAACATAATTAAAATTAAACTCACTCATTAGAATAATATCATATTAAACATATAATATAATCTATTGTGAAGTAGCAACAAATTGATTTTTTTTAAAAAAAAAAAAAACTAGCAAGAAACTTAAATTTAAATTCTACATATAATATTTAATATTACATTAAATATATAATATATAATTTCTTGTCACTTCAAAATTCAAAAGCTAGAACAAACATAAACTTAAACAAAAATAAATAAATTATTTAATTAAAATATGTTATTTATTTCAAAATTTATATGACATTAATATAAATTTGATAAAAATAATTAATAAATTATATAAATAAAACTAAGCAATTATGCACATTTCTTGTATCTACCATCCTTTTACAATTGTGAAAATATTGTTAGTTTTTTCATCGATGTTTTATAATTTTTTAAGTCCTTTCTTGCTCAAAATTGTAAAATAATCTTTTGACAAAATATGATTTTAAAAACTAGTATTACAAAATATATAAGATGATATTTTATACATTTATTATAATTATTTTATTTTATAGTTAAAACTTGATGAATAATGGTTGATTTTGTCAAATTTTAATTATCATTCACAAAATTTATACCTACAATAATACAATTTTATTATAGTTATGGCTAATAATCTTTAAAATGAGGGGAGGTTAATAACTTTTCAGTTGATTGTTATAATAATTGCAGCCCCTGCCCTCAATTAAATAGAAGGAAAATTGAAAGATGTAAAAATATGGAATTATAGCTATTTAATGGTGTAGGGTCACGCTTTCCAACAAATATAAAGTTTGGGGACCAATTTATAAAAAAAAATGTTTGTGGACCAACTTCTTGAATCATATAATGTTTAGGGACCATACCTACAAATAATCAAAAATTGATAAAGCTCCTCGCCAAAATCAAATAAAGTCCTTTAAGAAAACCTTTATAAATGTAAACTTAAGAACTCAATTGGTACCCAAAACAATTTTTAATAATAAAAAACCCTCTGCATAACACAACAACGTGGATCATTCGCTCCTCGCAAGATCGACAATTCATGGACTCCTCTCCTTCGTCGACAATGTCACACCAAATGGGACTCTTGCTTCATTGGGATGGTTCTTTGAGTTCTTTGTAGGTGATGGGTATTCGAGAGTAATGTAGTTCTTTTTAGGTTTTTTGTGTCCTTCAAGATATTACCCAAAATGGATAAGAGTATTCTTCGAGTCAATACAAAACTCCCAAATGCTTTTCAGCTCTTCATTCAGCGTAAACAATCATAATTCTATTACAGGGAGTATATATACTCATGCAACAAAAAGGCTAACATAAATTAGGATAACAAACTCCTCACAGCCTACCAAGCATAACAAACTCCTTGAGCCAATTTGGTCTCACGCACACCCTCTTTTCACGCGCAAGTATGTCCTCTCCATGGCTAGTGTGAGATGCTTCTTCTTTCTTGCCGTTATCGACATCTTCAGTAGCCTTCACGCCTTCTTCTTCCTGGGTTGCTTTATCTAACAACTCTTGGACTCTGTTATTAATTGAGTCAGGGTCCAAAGCTATTGGGTCTGTTTCCTGGGCAAAGCCAATGTCACTAACCCCCCCCCCCCCCCCCCCCCCCCCCCAAACACTAACCTTTTCGTCAAGGTGGTGCAAATTGTAAATCTGACAGAAGATATCAAAATCCTCCCATGTAGCGTCTTCAGCAGAGCTCAAAGTCCACTGCACTAGCATCTGCTTAACCTCCCGGGTCTTGAACTTTTTTATGTGAGTGGGTAGTATGGCTAACGGGGTCATGATAGGTTTGTTAGCGATACTAAATTTAGGCAAAGGGAAGCTTCTAGTCAGAGGTGAGCCATGATGTGGTTTTAGCAATGAAACATGAAAAGTTGAGTGAATTCGACTGCCCGGAGGAAGTTCAAGCTTATAAGCCATTGGTCTCGCTCTAGCTAGTATGACAAAGGGTCCAAAATACCTTCGGCAGAGTTTCAAATTGAGGTGTTTTGCTACCGTTGATTGTCTATATGGTTTCAACTTCACCCAAACAAAATCCTCCACTTTAAATTCCATGTCCTGCCTCTTCTTGTTTGCTTGTTGCCTCATTCGATTTTGTGATTGTTGTATGTTTTGTTTTAACTACTGAAGTATGGCATCCCTTGTCAGTAGATCCTCTTCTATGGCCTGAATGGTAGTAGAACCTCTAGTATATGTTGGTATAGATTGTGGAAGTCGACCATAGACAACTTGAAAAGGAGTCATTCTGATAGCAGAATGGTGGCTAGTGCTATAATGATACTCGACCCATGAAAGAAACTTACTCCAATACTTAGGATTATCACCAATAGAAGCTCATAAATATTACTCCAAATATCGATTTGTCACCTTCGTTTGGTCATCTGTTTGAGGGTGATAGGCTGAACTCATTCTTAACGTAGTTCCCATGAGTTCAAATAACTTTTTCCAAAAGAAACTTGTGAATATTGGGTCTCTATCTGATACAATAGTTCTTGACAATCCATGTAACTTGATCACCATGTTAGCAAACAGGGTAGCAACCTTAGTAGCTGAATACTGAGTTTGTAGATCACCAAAGTGGGCATGCTTCGTAAGTTGATCTATTACTACCAATATGTTAGTCACCCCACAAGAGTTAGGCAACCCTACAATGAAATCCATCGCTAAGTCCTCCAAAATCTCTTTGGAATATCCAAGGACTGCAATAAATGATAAGCAGCAGTAGGAGAATATTTGACAGTTTGACAAACTGAACACATTAACACATAGAACTTCATCTCTTGTCTCATACCAATCCAAAAGAAATTGTCCTGCAAACGAAAAATAATTGCGTTCTGCCCAGCATGTCCCCCAACCAGAGTTGTGTGTAACTCATGTAATAACTATTGTTTAAGTTAGAATGCTGGCTGATCATTGACATCTGGCGATAGTACAACAACCCCTCTTTGAAAGAATAAACTGCAATGTCCAATTTTCCATGCGCCAGCCGAGTGTGTAACACTCTGAGGTTTGAACAAGTTGTATTCTCTCTTCACAATTCCTCCAAAAACTCAAAATACCCTGGATCATGGCTAAATTCAGCAACGAATAGCCCCCGTCGTGCTGCCTTGATAGAGCATCAGCTGCAAAATTTTCTTTCCCCACTTTGTACTCGATAGAGAAGTGAAATCCCAACAACTTTCGTAAAAAATGTTATTGTTGCGGTGTCTGAATTACTTGAGTGAGTAGCTCCTTAAGGCTTTTATGGTTAGTTTTAATGATAAAATTTCACCCCAACAAGTATTGATGCCACTTTCTAACCGTTTCCACAATGGCTCGCATCTCCCTAATATAAGCCGAATCTCCAATGAACCTTTAGCCTAATTTCTTGCTGAAAAAGGCTAGTGGGTGTCCCTCCTGCATTAAAACTCTGCCAATACCAACATTAGAAGTATCTGTCTCTACTATAAATTCTTTAGAAAAATTAGGCAGATGCAGAACCGGGGTCGTCGTCATAGCTCTCTTGAGTTGTTCAAAGGCTGGCATACCCTGAACGTCCTAGTGAAAGTTGTCTCTTTTCAACAACTCAGTAAGTGGTATTGCGATGGTGGCATAGTGAGCGATGAAACGTTGATAACAACCTGTAAGACCGAGGAATCCCCTCAACTGTTTCAGTGTGAACGGTGTTGGCCGGTCAACCATAGCTTCTATTTTGGATGGATCAGCCCAAACTCCATTTACTAACACTAAGTGCCCAAAATACTCGATAGTAGTCTTAAAAAATGGACACTTACTGACCTTTGCATAAAATTTGTTATCCTGAAGCAATTGTAGGACAAGTCGAAGGTGTTGAGCATGCTCCTTCATGCTGTTACTATAAACCAATATATCATCAAAAAATACTATGACAAATCGACAAAGAAAGCGTCTGAATAATTGATTCATAGTGGCTTGAAATGTCGAAGGAGTGTTTGTGAGGCCAAAGGGCATTACTACAAACTCATAGTGCCCTTCATGAGTTTGGAAAGTCGTCTTATGAATACCCCTATGATCCATCTGTATTTGATGATACCCATTGCGTAAATCCAACTTAGAGAATACTTGTGCATGTTCCAACTCATCCAGAAGCTCATCTATGGTTGGTATGTGAAATCTATCCTTCATAGTGATGCCACTGAGTGCCCTGTAATCCACACAAAATCTCCACGTACCATCCTTTTTCTTTACAAACAAAATAGGGGATGAGTACGGACTTGTACTTGGTCTAATGAATTCGAAAGCAATCATCTCTTTCACCAATTGCTCTATGATATTATTATGAAAATATGGATAGTGCTATGATCTCATATTAATAGGGGCTGACCCCGGCTGTAAAAATTATGATGACCCACACTCTAGAGGGGTGGGAGTTGCTTTGGTTCAGCAAAAACCGTGGCAAACTCTGTGAGAATTCCCTACCCTTCCTTTGGAAATCTCTTTTCCAACTAACCAAGAGTATTCACCTCTTTACTAATCTCCTCTGAAATAGTGGTTAACTTGTATAAATCCTTGATATCACCTTCTCTTAACAAAGCATGAAATTTTGCATAAGAAAGTTGGTGAGTAGCCAGATCCTACGACCTTGCCAGTTTAACCACACTACATTGCCAAGTAAACTCCATAGTTAGAGCCTTATGATCATGAACAAAAGGCCCAAGAGTTTGCAACCATTGCATTCCAAGTACCTCATCCAACCTGCATATTGGAATAACATAAAGGTCCACCACAAAACTATGACCTTGTAAAACAAACTCCACAGATCTACATATTTTCGAACACAACAAGAAATTAAAATTTCCCCATGTAGACCTTGAAACATTTTGTTTCTTCACAAGATAGGCCCAACTGAGCTGCCAAAGCCTCCCAGATAAAATTATTGTTACTATATGTGTCAATAAGGACCTCTAGGGACTCGATTTCGTGCTTTTCCATGATTCAAAAAATTCAAGGATCCCTCAAATTAGAGAGGGAATTGAGACTAACTTCATCTTCTGCTGAGTCCTCCAATTCTTGCCCTTCTGTTTCTATACTTGTCTCAACACGATCATATTCTCGCACACACATAATCAACATCTTATTTTTTCATTTGTGCCCATAGTTAAACTTTTCATCACATGTATAACACAGGCCCCTATCTCTACGATCCTTAATCTCAACAAGTGTAAGTTTCTTGATAGGTAAGGGAGTAATACCTGACAGTACATAGGTATGCTGACCTGAGACAGTGCTTGAAGTAGACCCCTATTTGTAAGAAGTAAATGAGGTTGGCTGAATGCCCTGAGTAGTGATTGAGGTCCTCATCGACCACCCCAATTGAGTACGCTGGGGGCGCTAACGAGCCTCCAAATCATCATTCCTATCTTCAAACAATTTTGCTTTGCCCATGGCATCAGCCCAGTCAACAGGCCTAGCCATCAACAATTGTCTCCGAATTTCCAGCTTAAGTCCCCAGATAAAAAAATTCAAAAGCATGGACTCCGCAACTCCAGTGATTTGGGGCATAAGAGACTCAAACTCCACTCGATATTAAGACACCCTTCCGGCTTTAGTGATCATAGAAATTCTTCCTAATGGATCATCATAGATTAACGTTCCAAAACATTATTCCAGCACCTTAATGAAAGAGTCCCAATCTGTGATTGAACCACCATTTTCCATCCACTGAAACTAGGTAGAAGGAGCTCCATCAAAATGAAAAGCTACCACAACAAGTCTCATATCATGTTCAACCTTGTGTAGATCAAAAAATTTATTAATCTTATAAATCCAATCATCCACATCCAATCCATCAAACCTGGGAACCTTAACTCGGAAGGTCTTGAGAATTGAATTCAGACCGCGACAATCCGACCCGAAGTCCAATCGTTGAGCAGCATAACGCCCAATTTCCTGAGTTGCGTTTCCCTTCCCCTCCGTCTCTGACATTGGCATGGCTTGTGACATTTGAGAAAGCTTCTCATCGGTCTTGGCTGAGTGTTGGTTTAGTAACTCAAGAAAATTCTTATACTGAGTTTCAGAGTATTCCTTGAAGCAGTTCTTCATCTCTTGAAACATAGCAGCAATATCTTCATTCTTCGTGGTGAGGAATTGAGAATGAAAGCACCAATAATACCCAAAATGGATAAGATTATTCTTCGAGTCAATACAAAATTCCCAAATGCTTTTCATCTCTTCATTCAGCGTAAAAATCATAATTCTATTACAGGGAGTATATATACTCAAGCAACAAAAAAGCTAACAGAAATTAGGATAACAAACTCCTCACAACCTCCCAAGCATAACAAACTCCTTGAGCCAATTTGGTCTCGCGAGCACCCTTTTTTCACATGCAGGTATCTCTTCTCCATGGCTTGTGTGAGCTACTTCTTCTTTCTTTCCGTTGTCGACATCTTCAATAGCCTTCATGCCTTCTTCTTCCTGGGTTGCTTTGTCTAACAACTCTTGGACTCTACTATTAATTGAGTCAGGGTCAAAAGCTATTGGGCCTGTTTCCTGGGCCGAGCCAATGTCACTAACAGAAGGACAAGCAACAGATGTCTTTGCGATTCGTGGCATGATGGGTCTAATCTTGGTCACTTGATGGGCATTTTTTCCCTATGATTTTCAATATTTGGTTTGGAGCTCCAAATTTTTTTTCTATGATTCTAATGTTCTATGTATATGTATAGATTTAATATATGCATTTATGTTTATGCATATGTCTACTGAGAGTGTAAGTGCAATTAAAAGTGCACACACACATATATATATATATGTCTATGAGATAAAATGAAGTTGAAGAGAACCTACGTTGGAACTATGTTCGACATCATATAATTTAAGGACATTGAACATTATAGAAATGATAAACGGGTATGCTTTTACATTTAAATTTGAGTTTCGTATTATGGGGAGAAGCCTTGCTGTACGCTTTTTCAAATTCTAAACTGGATTCCTCTAAAGAAAAATCAAATTTCACCATATGAGATATGGAAAGGATAGAGGCCCAACCTAGAGTATCTCAAAGTGCGGGGGTGTCTTGCTTATTGCAAGAGCACAGAATCTCAAAGGACCAAGTTTGTACCTAGGGCGATAAGGTGTGTATTTGTAGGCTATGCCTCAAATCGTAATGCCTATAGACTATTAAATTTGGAATCTAATGTCATAATTAAATAAAGAAAAGTTGAGTTCTTTGAAAACTTGTTGTATAGTGACAATCTCATAGGAAGGAACTAAAGAGGAATTACCTTCAAAGGCTTTATAGCAACCATTATTGCCTAGAAAAGCCAAAGACTTAAAGATGTAGGATCACTAGATAAATGCTCACAAGTGGGTATACTTTACTTAGTAGCGACTAATCACAAAGGAGACACTTAGATGCATCAAATGGTACTTCAAGTATAGGATGATCTTGAGATCTTCCAAGAAGTTATGCCTTCAAGAGACTCCATATTTTGAAAGGAGGCAATAAATGATGAGATTGATTCAATTTTATCTAACTACACTTGGAAAATTGTTGATCTTCCACAAGGATCAAAACCAATTTGTTGTAAGTTGGAATTTCAAAGAAAATATCACACCAATGGGACCATCCAAGCCTATAAAGCAAGGTTGGTGGCTAGGGTTTAACAAAAAGGAAGGCATAAACTATTTTGATACATATGCACCGGTGGCAAAGACAACTTCAATAAGAATGTTGTTTCCTTATTGTCTATAAACAACCAATGTGTTCATGAAATGGATGTCAAATAAACATTTCTAAATGGTAACCTCGATGAAGTGGTTTACATGGAACAATCGAAAGGGTTTGTTCTAAGAGAAATTGGCATGAGAAGTTTGATGAATTCATTGTTTTGGATGGGTTTAGACAGAATAATGCAGAAAAGTGCTCATATTCTAAGAATTGTGATGGCTATTGTAACGTCCTCCTAATCTAGGACTATTACACTATGTACTTAAAATTGTGTCAGACCTGCTAATCAGGTCATTTGGTTTAAAATGTGTAACTAAGGTTAGTGTCAAGGGTTAGGGTTAAAAAATTTGGTCAAAGAACCATTGACTTTTATTTAAAAAGTTTCGTATAAACATAGGATCCCAAAATATTACAGCTAAACTTTTAAAAGGTATAAATATATCAAAAGTTACATTCAGCCAGCCTAAGCAGCAAAAACAGGGCTTCAACCCTAGTTCCTCTGAGATAACTCTGTCCGTGGTGTTCGAACAGCTGCATATGTACACGCCACCACCGAATCTCTCCAACTCATGGTTGGTCAAGCTTTCCTTTCCCCTTACCTGCACCACAAAGCACCCGTGAGCCGAGGCTCAGCAAGAAAACTCAACATGTGCATAAACAAAGAATATAAACTTCCAGATACCCCTTTAACAAATTCAGCAATATTAATCCATAAATACCCTCATTTAGATACAAGCAAGTGGTCATTGGACCAATTTTGGGGTCGTTGCCCTAAATAGATGGCCTTAGAGCCAATCCCTTGGCCTATGCCCTAGCTATGTGACCATAGAGTCACTCGGGGCCCACACCCTTAGCTCTGTCTCACTAGCCACAGAGCTAGCCCAACCCCTAGGTTTACCTTCGACCTCAGAGTCGATCAACGTAATAGTATGTTGCTGGTTTAGACCTAAGTCTTTCGACCAGCACGCAACGCGCTATTGTCGTCCTTGACTAATAAGTCAAGCCCTGATCCAGGTTTACAGACCTCAACACATAAAAAAATATGGATAAGCATATCCCAACATAATACGCAGATATTAATGTTAATCACATAACATCATTGATTGATCATTCTCACAACACTATTTATAATGATGTAACGGGGCCTCAAGCCCTAACTATGGAATCCATAAAAAATCATTAAGCACTTGAGCAAATATCGATCAGCATGTGAAACAATAGCCTAGGCATAAACATCTTAGGAGCTCAAGCCCTAATCATGATAATATATAATAGTCGAGCCAAGCCCTAATCACATATAACACGTATTGGGTGCAATTTTCTTACCTCAAGTCCGAGTAAGCGCAAATAAGAACGACCCTCGAGCACGATCCCAGTTCCGAGGCCCTCACGATACCCTAGTGACAACCATAAAATAGGATTCTATTAATAATGAACGAATAAAGGCTTTCGGACTGAGTCCTAGCCTCTAGAGCCTCGAGTTCCACTAAACCAGGTAGTAGAAATTGATCCTGAGCCCTTAGGAAAAGGTTTCCATTTAAAATAGATTTCCCAAGGAAAAAATGCCCAGGCGAGCCGCGACCTGGCGTAGTTGGTTGCGGCACTCCCTTCCTATTAGCAAACCTCCTCCCCTCTATCCAGAGGCAAGGGCTGCGACTTGCCCCAACAGGTCGTAGCGCGCCCCCTAGTCATAGGCCTCCCAAGGCGCCTAGGCTCAGGCTGAGTCGCGACTTCTGAAGAACAAAGTCGCGACTTGGCCCCTCAAACCCAGAAATTCATCCAATTTTAGCAGCCAAATCATATCAAATTGACCCCAAATTCACCTCAAAACTATAATTCAATTATCACAATAATTGTAACATTTTCCCAGCAACAAAACACAACAAAAATTTAGTCGTAAAACTCATTAAATCACAAATTCAATCCTTGAGCTTAAAGGTTCAAGAACACTCAAAACTAGCCCAACAAAACTCAGAATTTAATGGCCAGAAAACATAATTTAAAGCTTACCTCAACTGCAATTTGAACCCACAAGCTGTAACAGATTTAATCCCTAAGTCTAAAGCTCGAATTCTTGTTTTTCTAGCCCAAAAACATCCTTGGTTATTCAATGGTACAAGCTTAGAAAAGCTTCTTGAGAGAAAGAGAGTGAAGAAGATAGAGGGAGTCGGTCAGTAGCAGCCTCTAGGTGTTCTTTTGATGTTTTTGTCTTTTATTTCCTTAAGCTAACTGACTTAAGTCAATCCTAAGGCTCGGGGTACCAAAAATGCCCTGAGGGCAAAATGATCAAATTCCCCAATATTACTTCCTAAACTCTCTAACTTTTAATATATCTCCAATTATTTATTTCCATAACCCAATAACTCAATTAAATGTCTAATACCCAAAATACCCATTGACTCGCCCCGAGTCGGGTATTGGGTCCCGTTGTGACTTTCCCTCTAGCTTGCTCCCTAGGATCTTCTTGTGCCGAGTAACCCAAATAAACCCACATAATAATGTGGTCTCTCACATATATCACATATATGCACATAAATATACAATTATGCTCGCAACAAGCCAAATTATCAAAATTTTCCTTCTAATAAGAAAAGGGCCCACATGCATATTTAATACCCCTAAATATGCACTAGTCATATTATCACATAATTCATATAATTACAATCAATATAACAATTAAGCACATAATTCCATGTATTGACATCCTGGCCCCCTAATCAATGCCCTAAGCCTTATTAGGTAATTTTGGGACATTACAACTATGCCATTCTAGTGTATGTTGATGATATGTTGATATTAAGTAATGTCATGAGAGTCATAATAGAAACAAAGAGGTTTCTATCTACTATTTTAAGATGAAAGACCTTGGAGAGGTAGAGACCATACTAGGTATCAAATGAAGAAAAAATGTGAATGGATATTCCTTAGGACAAGCTCATTACGTAGAGAAGATGCTTGACAAATTTGGTTAACTTAATATCAAATAGGCAAACATACCCTTTGATTGAAGCCATAAAGCTTGAAAGGAATGAAGAGAGATCACTAATTCAATTAGAGTACGCAAGTGCAATAAGGAGTCTAATGTATGCTGCATATTGTATAAGAGCGGATACTACATTTACAATTAGTAAACTAAGTAGGTTTACTAGAAATCCAACTATCAAACATTGGAAGGCCATAGAAAGAGAGTTTGGATACCTCAAAAGGACTAAAGAACTATACCTCTAATATTCAAAGTTTTCAAAGATACTTGAAGGATATTCCGATGCAAGTTGGATATTGGGTGTAAGAGATAATCTTTTTACAATTGTAGAGTCCTAGACTGTTTACTTAGCTAGTTAGACAGTAGCAGTAGTAGTAATAGCTAGTAGTAGTTATAGTATGTTTATTACTGTGGATTTTGGTTCAAGCCGGGACTCAGTTGGACATTCGTAGCAACACTTATAGATTCTATAAGTTTAACCTATAGTTTAAGAATATTAATTATAACCTAAGGTTTGATTAATGTATCAGATTATGTTGATGTTATTTATTTTACTATAAGGTTTAGATAGGATTAATAAGAAGACGACACTTGTCATGTTCAGGTTTATTTAACGAAATTTCAAATGTTTTTCAATTAAATAATCATTATTTTTGTTCAAGCTAAAATAAGATCTTTTCATTCTTGAACTCTATAAAAAGGACCTAGTACCCAGCCATTTCTGTAACGCCCTGGATAGCCAGGACCGCTACACTGTATAGTTATAAAGGTGCAAGACTTGTTAATCAAGTCATTAATTTTAAAACGTGTCACTAAACATGTATGAGCTAGGGTTAAAAAGGTTTTGGTCTCAAAAGTTTCATTTTATAAAATTAAACTGTTATATACACGGGATCCCAAAAGAAACAGAGTTAAAAGTAGGTTTACAGACTTCCAAAAGTACATAAACAAATATTAGCCATACTAAGGCAAAATAGACAATCTTTGGGTCTCGTGTCCCTGCCTAAACCTCAACCGTGGCAGCTGAGCAGCTGGCCATGTACATTCCGCTCGCAGAGCTCTCCAATCAAGGCTGATCAAGCTTGCCCTTGCCTTTAGCTGCACCATGTAGTACCCGTGAGCCAAGGCCCAGCAAGAAAACATGTGCAACACAAACAGTAGTAACAGATAAAAAACTCACTAAGCATGAATTCTCATCATATAATCCACATTAATCACTCAGCATAAATTCAGAATCATGGGTGCAATCAAACACTTATAACATTCATATCACATAATAATCAGGGCCAACAACTTAGGCCACACCCTCTGTTTACCCCACTGACTCCGACCCGCTTAAACTGAGCTCAGTGCATATTAAGCTGTCCTCGGCTACCAGTGGACAAGCCGCGCCCTGTGCGCTAGTGTAGCCCTTGGCACCCTTAGGCCATTGGTTCACTAATTTTCTTGCATGGCATAATACCATCTTTTCAAGCATACACAATAGGGAACCCTTAGTCCCATCACATATATTCAACTAGGTGCAATTTTCTTACCTTTAATCTTTGCGGTTACTGATTACGAGCAACACTCCTCAAGCACGATCTGTTCCCGAGCCCTAGCTTTTATCACCTAGCCACAACCAAAATGAAGGATACCATCAACAAACTTAAATGAGCTTCTAGACAAAGTTCTAATCTCCGGATCATTGAATTTCACCAAACATGGTAAAAGATTCAATCCCGAACACCCTAGGTTAAATTCCCAAGCCTAGAATCTCAAAATCCCAAAATCCCTTAAGGGCTGCGACATTAGCCATCCATGCCACAGCATGGCTCCAATCAGAGACTAACCAATGCCCAAAAACAGGTAAGGATTGCGGCCCTACTTAGACCATGCCGCGGCCCGCCCTCCTTCCTCAGCATCCATCAGCTTCGAAGGGCCGCGACTCACCAAGAACTACGCTGCGGTCCGACCCCTTAGAACCCAGAAAAACCACCATTTTTAACTCCCAAACCTCATGCAAACTCACTCAAAACCACCCCAAATCCACAACTCAATTATCCAAAAACTTCCCACAAGATTCCAGCAACACAACCCAGCTGAAAACTAAACTAGAAACCCATAGAAAATCCATTTCAATTACTGAAACTTTCTAACCCAAGAACTCAAAACCCAGCCATGCCAAACTCGAATTTAAGCCTCTAAATCATGAATTATAACTTACCTCTTCAGCTGAACTCCTTTTCTAAGTAGAATCCCATTTAGTTCCAAAGCTTTCCAGCTCAAATTCCACCCTAAACATCAATGGTACAAACACCTTAATACATAGCTGAACACTCAGAATTTTTAAACTAAAGAGAGAGAAATCCCTGCTTACCTTAGTGTTGATTCAATTCCATGGATGAGTTTTGAACTAAGCCTCAAAATCCAGCAATTCCCAACTCTAAAGTCACAGAAATTCCCTGTTTTTCCCTTCCTTGAGCTTTCCTTGAGAGAGAGGAAAGAAGAGCTGAGAAGAGAGTCTAAGTCGGTTTATTTCTTCTGTCTACAACTTTCTATTTTTAGTAAGTTATCCTTATCACTTAGGTCAACCTACGGCTTGGGGTGCCGGAAACGTCCCTGAGGGAAAAATGGTATAATTCCCCAATATTCCCGCCTAGACTTCCTAACCTCAAATATATCTCCATATATTTATTTTCATAACCCGATAGTCTAAATAACTACCTGATACCTATAATATTCTTGACTTATCCAAAGTCAACTGTTAAGCCCCGTTGTGACTTTTCCCTGCTATCTAGCCCTAGGATCACCTCAAGTCGTGCTCTGCAGATTTACCCACATAATAATGTGGTTCTCACAAGTATAACATTTAATCATATTTATATTCATAGTCATACAAGCATGCTTATCATGTAATCATGCAGTAAATCAATAAATTTACACATAAACCAATTATGCCCTCCCGGCACACTAATCAAGGCCCTTAAGCCATATTAGTGATTTTGGGTCGTTATAATTTCTCTCATTCTTCAGGCTGTGTTTAGAGCCTTCAAGATGCTAGGATTGCTATAGAGTGTAAACACTTGGGTTGGGGTTATAAGCTTTTAAAACACTTGGGAAGTAAGGATAATAGTGTGATATTGGATATTGAGGTGTAGTTCGGTTATAGTGCATTCAAAGGTATTCCTATTCCTAGTTCATTTCTGTATGTTTCATTAGTTTCTTATATTTTACTCTACTCAAATCCTCACTCAATATTTTGCATTCTTGGTTAGGCATTTAAGTTCTTTGAACTTGAGGTTTCTTTTCAGTAAGCTCTTCTTCTCGATAGTTTAGATCATTTCCTTTCATCTCTTTCTTTTAGAAATACTCACCTTCTCATTATTGGTTTTAGGAGTGTTCCACAATCCCGTCCTTGTTCTCACATCCTGGTATTGGTAAGAAAAATAGGATAGTTTCTATATGTTATGTGTTATGTGTTATGTATAATATGTTATGATATGTCTATAATATACGTTATGTTATGTTTTATCTAGGGCTCATAGTGCTTAATTAGCAATCCCTAGTGTTTATCATTTTCAGGTTTAAAGTTATGATTTACCCTACCTCAAATATTAGACAGGGGATTTAGATGGGTTATCATATACTACCATGTGATCTAACCTACCTCGAATATTAGACAGGGGACATACATGGTTTATGACATGTCATAATGACCATTAATAGTATAGTCCTATATGGTATACGTCTTTATAGTCATATGTAACGACCCAAATTCGCTAGTAAGGCTTAAGGGCCTTGATTAGTATGCCTGGAGGGCCAAATGGAGATTATGTGTGGTTTTAATAATTTAGATGCATGATTATGATTTAAAGCATGTTATATGATTACTCGAGTATTTGAGATGCGTGACTATGTGTGTTAGTGTGCATATAGGCCCAAATTAGGTTAGAAGGGCATAATCGTAATTTTGGCCATTATGGGCATAACTGCTTTGATATATGTGATAATTGTTGAGACCACATTATTATGTGGATATATATTCGCGATTAGTGACTCGAGACGATCCTAGTGAGCAAAGTAGTGGAAAAGTCATAGCGGGGATTTATACCCGGCTCGGGGTGAGCTCAGGGGTATAAATGGGAATTTAGTGGATGAGCTGGAGATTATTGTAACATTTAGGAATGCTATTGGTGATTAATTAGGTATCGGGAATTAAGTGGGAAATAATAGAGACATTCGAGGAAGTAGCGGGAATTAGGCAAAATGACTAAAATGCCCTTAAGTGGACTAAAGGATTAGAGTTAATTGGGAGGGCATAAAGGTCATTGGACTCTTAAGGATGGGTATTACTGAGGTTTTAAGTTAGTGGAATTTATAGAGTATCAAAGAAGTCTGAAAAAGAAGGGAAAAGAAAGAGGGAAAACAGAGAGAGTTTTTCTAAGTCGGTTTACACTTTCCTTCACCTGTTTCTTGAGAATTTCTGGAGTAAAGCTTAGAGGAGAGCTGGGATAACTGAACATCAAGGATCTTGACCTAAGACTAAGGAATTGACAGAGGTTTAGCAGGGTTTCACCAACACTTGAGGTAAGATTCTAGAGTTCATCCATTTCTGTTTCTGGTTTTTTTTAAGTTGTGGTACTTGAGTTGAATTGAGTGGAACTTTGGGGAATTCAGGCTTAAGGCTGAGGATTAGCAAGCCAAGGGAGCCTAGGGATAGCTAGTGGGCGAAATTCTATCAAAGGTATGAATTCTAAGCTCTAATTCTGATGTTTAGCTGGTCTATGTTAGGTTTTGGAGTTTGGAGGTGGCTATGGTGAATTTTGGGTTTGTGATTGCATGTGCTTGGATTTTATATGTTTAGGGTGTTTGGGATGAGTGGAGTGTGGTCATGAGGTTGTTTTTAAGTTTGGGTAAGATTTAGAAGAGGTTTGGTTGAGGTTGGCTCGAGAAAATCGCATAAGGGAAATTTTGGGTGTTGGGCTGTCTGTGACTAGCGCTATAGCGCTAGCCTTTGGGCGCTGTAGCGCTAGGCCATTTTGCTGGAAGGGTTTTTGTTTTTGTCTGTAGCGCTATAGCACCCTCCCAAGAGCGCTGTAGCGCTACCCTGCCTTCAGAAGGGGATTTTAGGGTAATTTGCAAGGGTTTTTGACCTAAGGTTTGGGGTTTGGTTCCACCACCTTGTTTGGTGGAACTAGGACATCCCGGGGGGCTCGGGATTGGCCCCGGGGCTAGGTTTTGAACTTAAGGGTTGATGTTGACTTTGGCCATGATTTTGTTTAGGTGAGCGCTAGGGCTCAAGTGGGATCGTGCTCAAGGTGTCGAGGGATTAAAGCTATTGAATTGAAAGGTAAGAACACTGCACCCGAATGTATGGTTGTGAATGGGACTAAGTGCTCCCGAAAGTTGTATTGTGTCATCGTTGGTATTATGCCAAGGGACACGTATAAGCGGTCTAAGAGTACCGTTCATGATTTTAGCGCACGGAGCGCGAATTGGCCATTGGGTGCCGGAAATAATAGGATAACAGAGGGAGCTGCCTGTGAGCGCTAGCCCTGGTTATCGTCTGTGCATTATGTATTTGAGTTGAGATGCTTAATATATGAAATACTTGATCGATGATATACTTGAGTTGATGAGATGCTATATGTGTAATTGATTTGCTGCTAGTTGTTCATGCTCTGTTGTTGCTGTGTTTTCTTGCTGGGCCTTGGCTCACGGGTGCTTCGTGGTGCAGGTAAGGGCAAGGGCAAGCTGGACCAGGCCTGAGGTGGAGAGCTCCGAGGTGAAATGTACATAGCCAGCCGTTCGATCACCACGGTCGAGGAGTGTGTCAGGACAGTGATTACCTAACAACTCGCTTTTGCCCTAGAACGGCCAGCCAATGTATTTAAATGTTGTGGCTTTTGTAAATGGCTTTTAAACTGTCAATTTTGGGATCCCATGTACATAAACAATGTTTAGTAATGAAAACGTACTTTTGAGACCGAAACACTTTTAACCCTAGTTCCTCTACTATTTCAGTAACACGCTTTTACTTTAATGACTTGATTAGCAAGTCTGGCGCTTTATAAACACACAGTGTAACGGTCTTGGCTATCCAGGGCATTACATCATATGTTATATGTTTATAGTTTATAGTTTATGTTTATGTTTATGTTTATGTTTATATTTCATGCTTTTTGTAGATTTTCCTTGCTGGGCATTAGGCTCATTCCTTTATTTTTTATATGTGCAGGAAAATAGTTATGGCAACGGAAAGATTCTTGGCAGCTTGGGATTGTGTATTGAGGAAGAATGGATTCGGTGGACTGCACAAACGATTCTAGGGTGACGTCAATTTTTAGTCTTTTAATTATGGTTTATTTGTATTTTTCGCACTTGGTTTTGTAAACAGTTTTAATTATGTCAAAGTTATGTTTTTATTTTTAAAACAATGGGATCCCAAACCCCGCATTTAAATATTTTCAACAGTTACTTTAATTATTTTTAATATAGTTATGAATCATTCATATGTATGTTTTCTTAAGAGTAGCATCTAGGTATAGTAGTTTTGATGGTCCTAAGTCTTAAAATTAGTAGGGTCATCACAGTTTGTATTAGAGACAACGGTTCATTCGCATGAAGTTCTCCTTGATACACAGGCTTAAGCTTCGAATCTAACCGCCAAGTAAGTATTTATGTGATAGTTATTATGCCTATGTGATTAGCTAACATTTTAGTCTTTATGTTTTCAGTTAAGAAAGGATGGAGCCTTGACTTATCAGTAGATCCGATCCATTAAGGCATTAAGAAGGATTCAAGAGCCAAGGAATACGGTAGGAGCATTAGAAAGAATTACTCAGAGATTGAGTTTGTTCCACAAGGAGATAGACCATCTTCAGACTACTAAGCAAATCATGATGAGAGCTGCAGAGCAATATGTCCTAGTAATTAGGCTTTCAAAAGATTTTCCTTCAGCAATTTCAACTTTAGATGAAATATGGGAGATTATAAATGATGATGATGACTTACCAATAACCCTAAGATATTATTCTCTCATACTTATGTTCACCACTAATTTAGAGTTTCAATTCACTAATGAGCAAAAACAAAGGAAATTTTGAGGCTCAAGACAATGTTGATTATGAGGAGATATATAACGATATGTTAGATGAAGGGTCGGATGTAGAAGATCCCAATTTTTAGATTAGATTAGTTTCTTTATTTGTTTTATTTATTATTTTTGCTTTTTATGATTGTACTTAGTGAAATTTTTTATATTATTGTTATATTGTTAACATGTATAAGTTGGAATTTTTTTACAATCATAATAAATAATGACTAAGTTCGGTGAGAGTGGATACAAATCAATGAACCAGGTTTCTCTATATTGAGAGTTAGGGGGCCATAGTAGTGGGAACGATTTTACTGATCCCAGCCCTCCCTCAATATGGATAACTTTGGAACAAAGATGAGTTTCGAGCTTGAGAATTAAGTCATATAGGATAATTAGAAATAGACTTAGAATATAATAAAGATGGCCTATTTTTCTAAGTATAGAAACCCACTCTAATAATAAAGAAGGCTTATATAATTTTTCATAAGAAATCATAATTAATAGGTCCGAGTTATGATTAAGTTTTTGCCTTAGAGCCTATTAGGGCAAGTTCTAATATGTTTTCTCGACTATTAGAACTTTGTTGAAGCTCAGAAGGTCTGCAGGCACAAATGTCGATGCCTCCAGTGCTTCTCCTGAGAGCAATGAAGCCCCTCCACTTCGAAGAAGATGAACGAGTGCTACCACTACTGCTGCTACTCAAAGTGCGCCGCCGCTGCCGCCAGTAGACATCACCGCAGAAATTGTCTGGCTACGACAACAAGTGGAAGAGATTTTACAATGACAACCGACTCAGCCGCATCCTCCACATAGCAACAATAATAGGCAGAAGAGAAAGCATCCCGATAGTAAGTAGGCCAATGGTGACAAAAGAATGCGACCAAGTGATAGGTCGGGTTATATAGAATACACGCAGTGCTCCAAATGCCAAAAGAAACATCTTGAGGAGTGTTGTAAAAATACCAAGGATTGCTACGCATGTGGTCAGGAAGGACACCAGAACAAAGACTGTCCCCAGCTCAAGCCAAAGGAGAAGAGGGATAATACAATGGTTCCAGAACAATGTCTTTGCCTAGACCCAAGGAGGAGCCCATGCTTGTAACAAGAAGTTACAGGTCAGATTCCTATCCTTGATAGTATATGTTCTAGTATCGCTTAATTGGGAATGACATACTCATATATCTCATTAGGAATGATAGAGAAATTAGACAAACCTTGTAGAACTAGGATTGTGACATAGTTGCCTTGGGCAAGGTAGTTCTATCATCACGGATAGTACGAGGTATACCAATCAAAATTGAGGACGTAGATCTAGAAGGAGACCTCATAGAACTAGAGATCAAAGACTTCAACGTGATACTAGGCATGGCACAACCATCGATTGCAAATGTAAGAAAGTGACGTTCGAGACTCCTGACAGTCAGAAATTATGCTTTATTGGAAAGGTTATAGGGCTATGCACACCGTTCATTTCATCTCTCAAAGCTCAGAGGATGATAGAAATAGGATGTCACGCATTCTTAGCCAATGTCACAGACATGGTAAAGGAGACACCCCTAAAAGTTGGAGACGTTTGCATTATAAGAGAATTCTCAAAAGTATTTCCTGACGACTTACCAGGATTGCCGCCGACTCGGGAAATTGACTTCACAATCGAGCTAGTATCGGGCACCGAGCCTATCTCCAAGGAACCATACCGGATGGCACCTACCAAACTCAAGGATTTAAAGACACAGCTACAAGAAATCCTAGACTTGGGTATCATTAGACCAAGCCATTCGCCATGGGGAGCACCGATTCAATTTGTGAAAAGAAGGACGCAAGTATGCAGATGTGCATAGATTACCGCAAGCTAAATAAGGTGACGATTAAGAATAAGTACCCGCTGCCACGGATTGATGACTTTTTTGATCAAATCCGAGGTGCGACCGTGTTTTCAAAGATTGATTTACGGTCCGGGTATCATCATCTCAAGGTACGGGAAAAGGATATTCCCATGATAGCCTTTAGAACTTGTTATGGGCATTATGAGTTTCTAGTTATGTCTTTCGGTCTTACCAACGCTCCTGCCGCATTTATGGATTTAATGAATAGGGTCTTTAAGGATTATTTGGATAAATTCGTCGTAGTGTTTATCGACGATATTTTGGTGTACTCAAAGGACGAAGTCGAGCACGAGGAAAATTTAAGGATGATCTTGTCGGGACTAAAGGAGCATCAACTTTACGCCGAGTTTAAGAAGTGAGAATTTTGGCTTTTGCAAGTCGCATTCCTCGGGCATATTGTTTCTAAGGACGGAGTAGCAGTAGACCCATCTAAAGTAGAGGATGTGAAGGATTTTCCAAGACCAAAGAGCGCATCAGAGGTAAGAAGTATATGGGATTAGCAGGTTATCATCAGAAATTTGTAGAGGGCTTTTTGAAGATAGCCACTCCACTTACCAACCTAACCCAGAAACAGCAAAGGTTCAATTGGACTGATAAGCGTGAGGAAAGTTTCCAATTTCTTAAGGATAAACTATGCTTAGCACCAGTACTGTGTGTACCGACACCCAATGACAAGTTTGTAGTTTATTGCGATGCGTCGAAGCAAGGTCTGGGTTGTGTGTTGATGCAAAATGACAAGGTGATGGCCTACACCTCAAGGTAGCTGAAGGAGTATGAACAACGCTATCCAACACACGATTTAGATTTGGCAGCGGTGGTCTTTGCGTGGGAAATATGGCGCCATTATCTTTACGGAGAACGGTGTGAGATTTATATGGACCACAAAAGATTAAAGTACTTCTTCACTCAAAAGGAGCTCAACATGAGGCAGCACAGGTGGTTAGAGCTAGTGAAGGACTATGGCTGCGAAATCCTATACCACCCGAGAAAGGCAAACGTAGTTTCTGATGTGCTAATTAGGAGTAGTTATGGAAATCTAGCAGCACTAGCCAGAATAGAGAAGCTGCTACAACAGGAGCTGATTAGTGTCGGAATAAAGTAGTCATCGGTAAGCTGGCTAACTTATCTATCTAGTCGAGTCTGTTAGAAGATATATAGATTGGGAAAGGGCATGATGACACATTAGTAGCACATAAGGATGCTGTTAATGAAGGCAAGACCACGAAATTCTCAATATCAGGTCAAGGGTTATTGAGATATAAGGATCAGGTATGCGTGCCAAATGATCAAGGGATTAAGATGAAAATTTTAGAGGAAGCGCACAATACCCCATACTCAGTTCACCCAGGGTTGACTAAGATGACTCATGACCTTAAGGCAATATTGGTGGCCAGGAATGAAAAAGGATATAACAGAGTATGTGTCTAACTGTTTAGTGTGCCAGCAAGTGAAAGCAGAGCACCAGTGGCCTGCAGGTTTATTGCAACCACTTAGCATTCTAGAATGGAAGTGCGATGATATAGCCATGGATTTCATGACGGGTTTGCCACGAACATGTAAGCAGCTTGATTCGGCTTGGGTAGTAATAGATAGACTAACCAAGTCAGCTCTTTCCTGCCAGTTAAGACATTGTATACAGCAGAACAATACATAGATGTTTATGTCAGAGAAATAGTAAGACTGCATGGAATCCCTAAAACCATAGTGTCCGATATAGGATCAATATTTACATCAAGATTTTGGGAGAGCCTACAGCAAGCCATGGGTACCAAGTTAAGTCTTAGTACAACATTTCATCCTCAGACAGACGGTCAGTCCGAGCGTACAATACAGATTTTAGAGGATATGTTGTGCGCTTGTGTACTTGATTTTGGAGGATCATGGAATAAGTATTTGTTGCTGATAGAATTATCCTACAACAATAGCTACAATCAACGATCAAGATGCACCTTATGAGTTACTTTATGGAAGGAGGTGTCGATCGTCATTACATTAGGACGATGTAGGAGAACGGCAACTGCTTGGACCCGAAGCTGTTAGAGAAGCTCATAATACAGTTGCGCTAATTAGAAAACGTATGCTCACTGCTCAGAGCTGTCATAATAGTTATGCGGATGCCAAGCGGTGTGATGTGGAATTCAGACTAGGAGATCAAGTCTTCGTAAAGATATCTCCTATGAAAGGTGTGAAGCGGTTCGGGAAGAAAGGCAAGCTTAGACCCAGGTTTATAGGTCCTTTCGAGATACTAGACAAAGTGGGAACAGTTGCATATAGATTAGCCCTACCGCCAGCTCTAGCAGATAGCCACAATGTGTTCCACATCTCGATGCTGCATAGATATGTGTCAAACCCATGTTTCAATTAGATTGATTTGAAATGACTTTCACAAGTTCTAATATATCTATTTCATTCAATGGATCACAATTGTGTATTTCATGTTTAGAAAACGGGCTTTATATTCTGAGACCTGATGAACCCCTCACTCTTAATAATGATTTATTAAAAGTAGCTAAACCTAGGACCAATAAACGTCAAAAGATCGATAATGATAATATGACGTATTTATAGCACTTGAGACTAGGTCACATTGGCTATGATAGGATTCAAAGACTTACATAGGATGAGCCTTTGAGGGAACTCACCTTAGATGTAGAATTCCATAATATTTACTTAGCCAGTTAGATAGTAGTAGTAGTAGTAGTAGTAGTAATAGCTAGTAATAGTTATAGGATACTAGTTATCGTGGATTTTGGTTCAAACCGGGACTTAGTTGGACACTCATAGCAATAGTTATCGATTTTCTAAGTTTAACCTATAGTATGAGAATATTAATTATAACCTAAGGTCTGATTAATATATCTTATTATATTTATGATATTTATTTTACTATAAGGTTTAGATGGGATTAATAAGAACACGACACTTGTCATGTGCAGGTTTATTTAAGGATTTAGCAATAGTTTAATAAAAAGAAAATTAAGGAAAACCCTAGAATCTTCCATGACCAATAAGAGCATGACATGTGTCATCACCATGATTTTTTGAGGATTTAAGTATTTTATTCAATTACAAAGGTTTTCAGAAGCCCTAGACTCTTCTAGAACCTGCTGGAATCTCGTAGTATTCAGTCCAGCTATTTTATCATTTCAAATTTAGATAAAAATGTGTAATTACGTGTTTAATATATTAACGTATGCCGATATATCGCAGTCTAGAAGCTGATGTTTCACCACACGGGAAGTACGAAAAACATGTGAACTTCGCACAAACGCGTTGACGAAGCCTCGTGATATGAGCTCAGGCGATATATCGCCTACCATGGGCGATTTATCGGCCCTAGGGTTGTAATTTCAAAAGTTTTTGAAACCGAGCTCATTTAATCCCTAACCTCTTAGCAAGTCTATGAACATTTTGACTGAGTCTTCAGCCTCTGCTGAACGAAATTTCAAATGTTTTTCAATTAAATAATCATTATTTTTATTCAAGCTAAAAGAAGATCTTTTCATTCTTGAACTCTATAAAAAGGACCTAGTACCCATCCATTTCTCTCATTCTTCGAGCTGTGTTTAGAGCCTTCAAGCTGCTAGGATTGCTATAGATTGTAAACACTTGGGTTGGGGTCATAAGCTTTATCATTTCAAGCTTTTAAAACACTTGGGAAGTAAGGATAATAGTGTGATATTCGATATCAAGGTGTAGTTCGGTTATAGTGCGTTCAAAGGTATTCCTATTCCTAGTCCATTTCTGTATGTTTCATTAGTTTCTTATAGTTTACTCTACTCAAATCCTTACTCAATATTTTGCATTCTTGGTTAGGCATTTAAGTTCTTTGAACTTGAGGTTTCTTTTCGGTAAGCTCTTCTTCTTGAGGGTTTAGATCATTTCCTTTCATCTCCTTCTTTTAGAAATACTCACCTTGTAATTATTGGTTTTAGGAGTGTTCCACAATCCCGTCCTTGTTCTCACATCCCGGTATTGGTAAGGAAAATAGGATAGTTTCTATATGTTATGTGTTATGTGTTATGTATAATATGCTATGATATGTCTATAATACGCATGTTATGTTTTATCTAGGGCTCATAGTGTTTAGTTAGCAAGCCCTAGTGTTTATCATTTTTAGGTTTAAAGTTATGATTTACCCTACCTCAAATATTAGACAGGGGATTTAGATGGGTTATCATATACTACCATGTGATCTAACCTACCTCAAATATTAGACAGGGGACATAGATGGTTTATGACATGTCATAATGGCCATTAATAGTATAGTCCTATATGGTATACGTCTTTATAGTCATATGTTATATGTTTATGTTTCATGCTTTTAGTAGATTTTCCTTGCTGGGCATTAGGCTCATTCCTTTATTTTTATATGTGCAGGAAAATAGTTATGGCAGCGGAAAGATTCTTGGTAGCTTGGGATTGTGTATTGAGGAAGAATGTATTCGGTGGACTGCGCAAATGATTCGAGGACGACGTCAATTTTTAGTCTTTTAATTATGGTTTATTTGTATTTTCCGCACTTGGTTTTGTAAACAATTTTAATTATGTCAAAGTTATGTTTTTATTTTTAAAACAATGGGATCCCAAACCTCGCATTTAAATATTTTCAACATTTACTTTAATTATTTTTAATATAGTTATGAATGATTCGTATGTATGTTTTCTTAAGAGTAGCATCTAGGTATAGTAGTTTTGATGATCCTAATTCTTAGAATTAGTAGGGTCATCACATTAGATGAATTACCCGTCTGTGAATCTTGTCTAGAAGGCAAACTGACCAAGCGCCCATTCTTTGCAAATGGTAATAGGGCTAAAGAACCACTTTTACTTGTGCATTCAGGTGTTGGTGGACCTTTGAATGTGCAAGCTAGGGGTGGTTTTGAGTATTTCGTCACTTTCATTGACGATTACTCTAGATACTCATGTCTTTACCTAATGCATAGGAAATCAGAAACATTTTCAAAGTTTCAGGAATTCCTAGCGATGGCTCAGAACCAATTAGGTAAAACATTAAAGATCTTGCGATCTGATAGGGGTGGACAATATTTGGATATGCAATACCAAGATCATTTAACTGAACTTGGGATTTTATCACAACTTACTGCCCCAGGTACTCCGGAATAAAATGGTGTAGCGGAATGCCGGAACAGAACTTTATTGGAAATGGTTAGATGCCTGCTTAGTTACTCAACTCTACCAACTTCGTTCTGGGGACATGCAATTGAAACCGCGAATGACATTCTCAATGTTGTGCCTTCTAAATCAATCCCCAAAACACCTTTAGAACGCTGGAATGGTCGTGAATCTAGTTTACGCAATTATAGAATCTCGGGGTGTCCCGCTCACATTCTAAGGAAAAAGGACGGAAAGCTAGAACCGTGAACTGAACATTGCATGTTTGTTGGCTTTCTAAAGGTACTCGAGGTGGACTTTTCTATAGTCATTTAGAAAAGAAAGTGCTTACTTCTATGAATTCTACAAAATGACTATGTCCAAAACTTATAACCTCGTAGCAAAGTAGTTTTAGAGGAGATGGTTAAAGAATTGACTCCAACCAATGTTCCATCATCATCAACGTGAGTTGAAGATGAAATTCTCACTCTTCATGTCCAACCGATGCAAGTCGATTTAAATGAAGAAAGTACCATTGTTCCTGAGCAAACAGTCACGGAGCCTCGTCGTAGTGGGAGGGTTTCTTCGCTATGGTTAGGATGGTGAAACCAATAAGGTTGTTGGTGACACTAGTGATGATGATACATTGTCTTTTAAACAGGAAACGGCAAGCCCTGAAAAGGATTTATGGCTCGAAGCCATGAAATAGGAAATGGAGTCCATGTACTCAAATTCCATCTAGGATCTTGTGGAAGCACCTAGTGACTTTAGGGCCATTGGGTGCAAATGGATCTACAAGAAGAAACGAGGTGTTGATGGAAATTTCGAGACTTATAAAGCTCAATTAGTGGCAAAGGGTTATACCCAAAGAGAAGGCGTGGACTATGTGGAAACTTTTAGTCCGGTAGTCATGCTCAAGTCCATTCGCATCCTCCTATCCATAGCAGCCGCTCTCGACTGTGAGATCTAGAAAATGGATGTCTGTAGAGTCCAAGAACTTTACTTAGCTAATTATTTAGTAGTATTATAGTATGTATAGTATTATCTTTGTAACTGTGGATTTTTGGTTCAGACCGGGAATTATTTGGACACTCATAGTAGTACTTGTAGATTTTCTAAATTTAACCTATATAGTTTAAGAATATTAAGTTTAACCTAAGGTTTGATTATATGACTGATATTAAGGATAATATTTAATATACTATAAGGTTTAGATATCAACCAATAGGATTTTTAAGCACATGTTATGAATGGGTGATTAAGGAAGTATTTTGAGGATTAATTTTAATAAGGGTAAAAGTTTGAATCCCCTAAGGCCAGTCAGCAGCTTTGAATACGTTGAAGGCTTAGTCAAGGCTGTTTACTCCATTCAAACTTAGCTAAAAATGTGTAATTTCATGTTTAAATATTCAGCGTGTGCCGATATATCGCAGCTATAGGGGGCGATATATCGCAGCACGTAGATACGGAAAACACGAAACGATGCACGGTCGCCTCGGGCATACTGGCCCAGGCGATATATCGCCTACAGGGGGCGATATATCGCCTCCTTCAGCATAATTCAAATGTTTTTGAATTCTTTTTTCTTTCAGCCATTCAACTTCTTCATAAATCCAACATCTTTTGAACGAGTCTTCAGCCTCTGCTGAACGATTATTCAAATTATTTTCACCTAAAAAGCTATTATTTTTATTCAAGTAAAATCAAGATCCTTTCATTCCTAAACTCTATAAATAGGACCTAGTACCCAGCCATTATTCACCTTTTACTCTAAGTTCAGAAGCTGCAAGTGCTAGGAGAGTGTGAGAGTTAAACACTTGGGTGGGGAAATCATAAGCTTAATCATCTTAAGCTTATCAAACACTTTGGGAAGTAAGATTTCATAGTATTTCGGTTCGAGGGTTAGATTGATCTACAAGTCCTCAAGGTATTCAACACACTCTAGTTCATTGGTTTTATGTTATTTTTCCCTTTTCTTAGTCTTCTAACCTCATTCTCATTTTGGTTAGGGAATCTAAGTTCTTGAGCGCATAAGTTTGGTAAGTGTGACTTTCAATGGTTTAGTCTTTCCATTCCTTTCATTTCATCTCTTTTTCTTCATTAGACTCACCCTATGATATATGGTTTTAGGAGTATTCCAAAAAGTCCCAACGCTGTCCTCTTATCCCGGTAACTTTGATAAGGAAAATAGGATAGAATCAATATGTTATATGCTTATGTTATCTTATGTTTTATGTTATTAAATGTGTTATGATATGTATGTATGTATGTAGGCTTGGGCATATGACCCATATGGCTAACAAGACCCCAAAAAGATTATGGGCATATGACCTACTTAGCTAGTAGGACCCGACTAATCAAATGGGCATATGACTTGTTTAGTCTATGGGACCCCAAGTAACAATGGCCATTATAGTATGAGTATGTAATAAGTGTTATGTTATGTCTTTACGTTTCTTATGAAATTATGTTTATGACTTTGTGATAGATTTTTCCTTGCTGGGCATTAGGCTCATTTCTTTTTGTTTATATGTACAGGAAAACAGCTTTAGAGGCGGTAAGATTCGTGGATGCTTGTGATTGTGTATCGATGGTGAATGGAGTCAAGGAGTCGAGAGTTCGATTTCTCGAGGATGTAGTCTTGTTTTACTTTTTATGGTTTTACATGTATTTTCTGCACTTCTTATGTAATTCCTTTCATTTTAAATCATGTTTTGTTTTTAAAGACGATGGGATCCCATATCCTTCTTGGTATTTATTTTGTAAGTAACTCTTATTTTTACAAGTTACTTAATAAAATTATGGTATTTTCGCAAATGTAAGTTCTATTAAGGATTGTATGTATAGTTTCGTTAATGGTCCAAAAGTCTAGAGTAGTGGGTCATTACAATGTCAAGACAAATTTTCTTAATGGAAAGCTTGACGAAGTCATTTACATGGATCAGCCAGAAGGATTTAAAGTAGCTGGACAAGAAGGAAAAGTTTGCAAGTCGAATAGGTCCATCTATGGACTTAAGCAAGCTTCTCGTTCCTGTAATCATAGATTTGATGAAATAATCAAAACCTATGGCTTTGAACAAAATATTGACGAGCCCTGTGTTTACCAACTGAAGGCATATCAAATAGTGGTATTCCTAGTTCTTTATGTAGATGATATCTTACTCATTGGAAACAATGTTAATAAATTATCAGATGTGAAGAATTGGTTGAGCACTCAATTCCAAATGAAGGATTTGGGTGAAGCAAGTTATGTTCTAGGTATCCAGATCATCAGAGATAGAAAGAACAAACTTTTAGCTCTATCTCAAGCAGCTTATATCGATAAAGTGCTTGAACAATTCTCAATGAAAAATTCCAAGAAAGGACTTTTACCGTCCCGCCATGGAATTCATCTTTCAATGAAGCAGTCTCCCTAGACTCCTGAAGAGGAAGATCCAATGAGAAAAGTTCCTTACACATCTGCAATTGGAAGTCTGATGTATGCCATGTTGTGTACTAGATCAGATATCTACTATGCAGTGAGAGTAGTGAGCAGGTATTAGTCAAACCCAGGACCGGAACATTGAATATCAGTTAAGCATATCTTGAAGTATTTAAGGCGGACTAGGGGTTATATGTAAGTCTACAAGGGTGGTGTTCTGAACCCTGTAGGCTACACCGATTCAGATTTTAAGACTGATGTCGATGACAGGTTGTCTACTTCTAGAATGGTTTTTACTCTTGGGGGTGGAGCTGTGATTTGGAGAAGCGTAAAGCAGTCTGCAATCTCAGATTCCATCATGGAGGCTGAGTACATAGCCGAGTCAGAAGCAGCTAAGGAAATAGTCTGGCTAAAGAAGTTCTAGTTGGATCTTGGTGTTATTCCAGAAATGAATAAACTGCTTGTGTTGTTTTATGAAAATACAGGAGTGATAGCCAACTCAAAAGAACCTCTAAGTCACAAGAGGAGTAAGCATATAGAAAGGAAGTATCACATTATTCGAGAATTTGTGGCCAGGGGAGATGTAAAGGTTATGAAGATTGCAACTGAAGACAATCTTGCGGACCGTTTACAAAGACACTACCAGAAGCTACATTTGATAAGCATATCAAGGAAATGAGATTAGTAGAATTAAGGCATTAGTTTCAATTAATGCAAGTGAGAGTTTGTTGGGATTTTATGCCTAATTAAAACCCAAATTCTTTGTAATCTCATTTTATTGTCAATAAAAGAATAGAAATCATTTTTTGACTTGGTCAATCACTTTGCTCACATGTTTTATTTTCATGATTATTTTTTTAATATAAACTTCTATTAAATCCCGAGCATATAGCTAATCTTATTTATAGTGACGTAATCATAGTGGAATATAAATATGATTATATGTTCAAAATAAGTTAGTTTTAAGATTAGTCAGTGCACAGGATTTACACTGACCAGCCAATCTACGATATGATCTACTTACACATTATAGTGAAAATTATGGTTGTAACAATGGATAATTAATAGTTTATCTATATTTGTTATAGATCGTTCTATGAATTCAAGAGTGCAATTCCGAGTCTATAGTGAAGTCACGAGGAATTAATAAGTTAGTAAATTTATTTGTTAGATTTATAATAACTTATTGGAGCTTGATTTCATAGGCCCGTGGTCCCCATTGTACCTTGGATAAAATCATCTAGATAGTCTCAATTAATTGATTTAATTATCAATTAGAATTATCAAAGTTGACCAGGACAATTTTGGATAGTTTCGTAGAGTTATGTAATTTTGAGAAGAAAAGAGAAATTATGACAGATTTATTAATTAATATAAATTTGTATCTAAATTACTAAATAAGTTTAAATCAAGGTTCAAATTATAAATAATTAATTTGATAAAGTATAGAAAATAATACAAGCCTTTATTTTAAGTCCAATGGGCTTATAATGAAATGGGAAATTTCATGGGCCTAAAGCCCATGATAATTTCGACCTAGGACATTATAATGGCTATTTTTTATTTATTTTTTAATAAAATTAAATGGCCTAATTGAGTCTATAAAATCAGTGCTTAGAGAGAAGTCATAAGTTAAGATTTCTGAGAAGAAAGACACTGATTTTCTGATAGATTTTAGATTCTCTCTAAACACAAGTCATTTTCTAAGCCTCTTAATTGTTCTTTTCTCTTCTTCTCTCTGTATCTATCTCATGTGTTGAGAATTGCCCACTTTAGTCTAGGTGATTCTAAGGATACATTGGAAGACTGTGAAGATAATTGAAGATCAATTCAGTTTCTTGATAATACTCTGCGATAGAAAGGATACAAGGGTTAGAGAAACTGAAGGAAGGATATTGTTATTTCGCTACGTATACTGTAAGTACTCTTATCGTTATTTATCTTTGAATTCAATTTTAGAAATATGTTCTAAGTTATCTAATATTAATATGTTTAATATTAGATCTACTTGAAAATAAATAAAGATCATGTATGAGTTTTTTCCCAATAGGGCCTTCAACGAGACGTGGGAGACATCTCACGTCTCCCAATGTGAGACGTTGAATGGTGCCTAAAAACACGGACTTTCAACATCTCACATCTCCCAATACAAATTAAAATATTTTAATTTATTATTTATTACATTTACATATTGTTTCTTGAATAATTTTAAAGTTTAATTGATAATACCGTTCTCAAGTAATGTTTTGGACTCGCATCTTCATTCAAATCCTTCAACATCCTCATCATGTAGTCTCCACATGCCACATTATCCAGTACACTAATTATTTAAAAGTATAAGTATTTAAATTAATTGACTTAGTAAAATATGCGTACATATTCTACTTAATAATTATAAAAATTTCAATAATTTAAGTTGCAATTACTTAAGTGAGGTTGCTTAAGTGATTCTTTTGTTATCGCACTCCCTAGTGTTAAATGGAGTACCATTAATCATATATGATGAAAATTCGATGAGATTAACAGAAGGACCTCAAGAAATCAACTAAACAATGTTTGAAACCTTATTTTATGTGTTTTCCAATTTTGATACAACCTATTAAATCAACAAAGAAACCAAAAATTATTAAAAACATCCAATCATGCCATCTTGTAACTACTAATAAAAAAACAACCTTCCATAATCAACACAATATACCTTTTGTTCTATCCAACTACTAAAAGTTCGATAATGTTGATCTTGTAATCATTTTGGGCTCCTTGACTTGGATGGGTATTTGGTCTTTATCCAGTTAAAATATTCCATTCAAATATACATATGTTGTTAGACGATTGAATGTAAAAAATTACACAATTTAAACTTAATGCATTATTTGAATATAACTCACTCGATATAAGGTTGAATTTCACTTATACTCGGTAACACAAGATGATGTGTTTCATCTAGTATAACTCGACTTACTGTGCGTACAACCCTACCATGACGACTCTGAATCTCAACATTTTTTACATCATTTAACCTAATGTTCCGTACAGCAATCATGTATTAAAAAAAAATTCAACTGCCTCTTCTGCAATATAACATTTGACCATGCATCCTTCTGGTGGGCTTCTATTGTTGGCATAACCCTTAAGAATCTTCTTATATCGCTCAAATGGATACATCCATCTTAAATAAACGGGACCACGATATCTTAGTTTTCTAACCATGTGAACTGTCAGATGGATCATTATATCAAAAAATTCCAGCGCAAAATATTTCTCAAACTCACACAATACCTTAGCAATTTAATCTCTTAACTTGGGTAACTTAAGCGGATCAATAACCTTACAAAAAAATGACTTGAAAAATAAGCATAACCTTGTCATTACAACTCAAAATTTTCTAGGTAACACATATAGAATGGCCACTGGTAGTAGATGTTGCATTAGAATACGACAATCGTGAGATTTCATACCAGTCAGAATAGAACTTTTCATGTCTACCAATGACCATGTATTTGAGGAATATTCGTATTGAACTTTTTATTAAGCAAACATGAGAAAACATCCATTCTTTCCTCTTTAGTAAGGGTGTAAGAAGTAGGAGGTAAATATGTTCATCTCTTATCTGATTTTGGAGTTAATTCATCCCTTATACCCATTGCAGCAAAGTCTTGTCTAGCCTTAATTCCATCCTTAGTTTTCCCAGGAATATTCAACAAAGTGCCATTTAAACTATCACATACAGTTTTCTCTAGCCATGTTGAAGTTCGAAGAAAATAGATTTTTTTTATAACACCCTTTCGGCTACTCGACAACCTTAGCCTTTCTACTACGTTTCATCTTTGTAGGTGTACAAACTTTAGGCTTCCTTAACTTCAACCCAACTTTAGATATCTATTCAAGTACATGGTTCCTATTTAAAGGCTCAGGAGTCTCCTCAAACTCTTGTTTATCATTGATTTCCTTCTTCCAGGTCCGAAGTTTATGCATATAAGGCAAGAACTTCCTATGTGCCATATAACATATTTTCTGAGAGGGTTTCAAGTATACAGAACATGTTTTTTCTTTACAAACAGGGCAAGCTTTATATTCGTTCACACTAAACCCAGATAAATTTCCATAAGAATGAAGTTCATTAATTTTCCACAACAAGACTACTCTAAGATTAAATTCTTCTTGCCTGTACGCATCATAAACTCTAACCCCTTCATCCCACAAAGTTTTCAATTCTTCTATAAGACTAGCTCCATAGACGTCCATGTCATTACTAGGCTTTTTAGGTCCTGATATCAAAAAGGTCAACAACATAAACTTTCTCTTCATACACAACCATGGGATAACTTATAGATAACAAGCATAGTAGGCCAACAACTATACTTGCTACTAAGAGAAGTGTGTGGATTAATCCCGTCAATCAAAAGACTTAGACGAATATTACGAGATTCATTTCTAGAAGTAGGCCACTTCAAATCTACTATCTTCTATGCTAGGGTAATAGCTGGATGTCTTTATTTACCATTAGCATGCCACACCAAAATTTTAGCATGTTCAGCATTCATGAACAATCGGATGAAATGAGAAATTAGCGGAAGGTACCACAAAAATTTGGCGGTTACTCCTTCCTTGACATCCTCACCATTTCTTTTCTTTTTCCATCGTGACTCACCACATGTAGGACACGATTTTACTTCTGCAAAGCTATTCTGATATAATATGCAATCATTAGGACATGCATGAATTTCTTCATACTGCATGCCTAATGATCATTATGTCTTCTTTTCCTCATAAAATGAAATTGGCATTTCATTATCTTTCGACAATAACTCTTTCAAAAACTTAGTAAATCAGTAATACTTTTGTCACTCTAGCCATGTTTAGCTTTTAAATTGTACAACCTAAGAAGTGCACATAATTTTGTAAATCTTGTACAACCAGGGTAAATCGCTTTCTCAGACTTATTTGGGTCTACTCTAGATCATAAATGTATTTCGTCAATCATTTCATCAAATGGATCCATGTTCTTCTCTACTATATTCACCGTCACTCCTTTTTGTCTACTTGGCGGAGTTGGAGCAACATAAGCTATCTCCCCATGATAATACCAAATCGTGTAACTCTTGTCGATCCCATTGAAATATAAGTGTTCTTTTATCTTTTTAAGATTCATCTTTTCAACATGTCCACACTTAAGACATGGACAACTAGTAAAATTTTGGGTCTTTCACATTTTTCGAAGAAAACCTCAAGAATAATGAAAGAAACAACACTAAATAACCACATGATAGAGCTTATGTCTATAACAAAGCTAATTGTTTATAAATTTGGGCAAAATTCCCTATATATTAGTAACCTAACCATCTATCAATTTAATCATACCAATCAATCAAGCACAACACAATTTAAATACAAGAAAATAATACATAATTCTAGATAAAATCGGGCAGCATTTCCCCTATAATAGTTACCTAACCATCTGCATTTGAATAGAAAAACAAAAAATTCAAACAATATACAATAAGTTTCTTCCTTATAGCTTTGCAACACACATAAATTTTCCATAACCTACTTCACTAAAACACATATGTTCTCAACTTCCGTTATCACAGCAGCACATAATTTTAATCTCAGAACCTACTTCACTATGGATGAATATTTAAGATATTCAAACTCCTTTAACATTTGTTTAATAGTATTAAAAGTATAAATAAGAGAATGTATGTACCTCTTGCAATTGATAATCCAAGCTAGGAAATTTACCTCACTTTGCAATGCACTTTGCTATCAAATCCACAACCTACAATATTAAATTAATAATAAAGAAAAGATTACTAAACAAATATCACTAAATAATTGGATTAAAAATAACTTATTCTTGTAATTTTCTAAATTTAATTATCTCAAATGTGTAGTTGAAATAGAAATTTTGAGGCAAAAATCACCCTAAAATCTGACTACTTCAACAAAACCACAACCTACACAATTAAATTAATTAATAAATAAATGACTACTAAAAAAATAAAAAATAAATCAACGAGCCACTTTAAATAACCTAAACAAAAAATGTGATATACAGAGCTCAAATCATTAAACTTATAAACTCTAACAATTATGTCACTGAAAACTCATTAATCAACAAAAACATATAACTTTAATTTCCTACATTTTTAATTTTTTAAATTTTAACAAAACATAACTATATATAACCAACCTAGATAAAATGCTAATAAAAAATTTAATATATATACAAATTTATATAATTTTTTAATTAAAAAATAATAAAAATTAAAAAAAATCACAAACAAATATACTTTAATCAAATCTATATAAAATTAAAATTAAAATTATTTTCTCCATTGTCAACAAAGTTTTATCTTAGAAGCTCACTCAAAATCTAATAATCGTCAAAACTAATAAAGAAAAATATCACTAAATATCATTTTAATAATGATTTATTCTTGTAAATTTAAAAACTTACATCAAATGTTTGCTTGAAATATAAATTTTGAGTCAAAATCTCACATTCCATTCTTACTTCAAGAACACCCTACAAATACATTATAAAAGCTCATAATCTTAAAAATCACACAAACAAAAACGCGTATAAATATAATCCTAATGCAAAACCCATAGTTTATTTTATCAAATATTTCCTCAATCATTAAAAATGGAGTAAAATTCATAGGTTTGCATGTAACGACCCAAATCAAACAAGACCAAAATCATGCGAAAATTTAAACTTTTTACTTTTAACTCATTGGACCAAAAATCCATAAAAAATCTTTTTGCATACTTTTAGTTTAACAAACGAAACTACAACTACTCTTCAACAGAGCTATAACAAAACAATTATCCCAAAAGAAATAACAAACTTCCATCTTTTTCTTTTCAAAATGGTGATACATCAAAAACCTCCCCAAGTCAGGCCACATGTACATATCCACAAGCAGACTTTGGCGCTCACTGCTCTGCTTTGCCCTTGAACTTACCTACAAAATGAAACAAACTAGGTAAGCAAAAACGATTAGTAAGAATAGCCTTACCCACAAGTATACTAAAACCCAGTAGCGGGTCGACCTAAGGTAGATATCACTACCGGTCGTTAGGGTATTAGATAAGTTCCAACCCTATCATACAATTCTCAAATAATAGCCATGCCAGAATCAAATACTTTGAATGTACCTAACAATCAATGCCACACATATCATAATAACCTACACATAGAAAATCCCATAACATTCAAGATATACATATAATCATATAATAACTAATCAATAGATTAACAACACGGGATCCAGGCCTCAACTCGGTTCCACAATTAATGTCCTGGCTCCAACCCAGACTATCTTACCACGTCCTGGATCCAACCTGCACTTTATCTTACCATGTCCTAGCTCCAACCTGGACTACATTTTACCATGTCCTGGCTCCAACCCGTACTATAATTTTACCATGCCCTGGCTCCAACCCGGGCTACATTTTATCATGCCCTGGCTCCAACCAGGACTATAATTTTACAATGTCATGGCTCCAACCCATAATCTTACCATGTCCTGGCTCCAACCTAGACTTTAGCTTACCGTGTTTTGGCTCTATCCCGGACTATATTACACTAAGGTTCTTACTCCAACCCGAACCTACTCACCATTTATTCGTAGAATGCAAAAGCATTGCAAGAGTAGGTATTAAGCATACCCTTGTATTAATGACCCAAACAAAACTAGTGTAATCTACTACTACAAGCACACACTAGTATATTCATGGTATAACCAAGAAAAGATAGGCTAAATTGCTTGATGGAATGCCCAAAATTTGCTAATACTTAGTGCCTTGGTTAGCATGCCAAGAGGGTAATATTTGATTTAATCGTATTATTTTATGATTAATTATGATATATGTGCATTAATACTTAGTTGAATGAGTTATAATATATTGTAAATATATATACATGTTTAGGTGGATTAAATATGCATGTGGACCCGTAGGACATATTTGTAATTTCTGACCCGTTGAGGGTATATATATGTTTATGTGTGTGTTATGGTTAAGACCACAATATTGTGGAGATATATTTGAGATATGTGGTCCGAGGTGGTCTTAGTTGGTGAATAGTCACAACGAGGTCAAATACCCAGCTCATGGTGAGCCTAGGGGTATTTTTGGAATGTAGTACTTGTTCGGGGTTACTTGGTAATAGGTAGCTATTTAGTGATTATTTGTGTATGCCAAGATTAATTGGGAATTTATAGGAATACCCGATAAATTAGCGGGAATGTAGCGAATGACGCATCTACCCTTGGTGGTATTAAAAGGGTTGGAATTGATCTAAGGGGCGTTTTTGTCTTTTTGAGTTAAGTGATAGACTTGGATAGACCATCAGGAAGTGACCAAATACAAAAACATAGAACACTCTCAGTCCTTCTTCTCTCTCTCTCTCTAGCATTGGGGTTTTTGATGAAATTCAAGGAAGAAAACTTTGAATTGAAGGGAATTGAAGCTTGAAGTGTTTGGGTTTAGCTCAGGGTCGGATTCTCAGTTGAGGTAAGGGTTTTATTATGATTTCTTGTTGAGTTTTATACGGTGATTTAAGGGTTTCCATGGGTTTAAACCTTAGGTCTAATTTTGAATTTTGGTAAGGCTATGGGATAGTTTTTGGGGTAGTTAAGCTAACCATGTTGTATTGATATGGATTCAGGACACAATTATGGGTTTGTGTTTTCATTTGGGTGGATTTAAATGTTTTTTGTTCGATGAAAAACACTGGAAATTATGGTTTTGGGAGCTTGAGTCGCAACCCTATTCTTCAGGCGCTCGACCCGCATGAACCCAGAATCCTTAGGAAGTCTTTGAAACAGTCCAGACGCTGCGACTCAGGTTGAGGCGCGCCGTGTCCCGTGTCCCCAAGGAGAGAGCCTTGGATCTCTCTGACTTGTAGTGAACCGCGACCCTAGAGGACTGGGCCGTGTGTCAAATTAGGGGAAATGGCCAAAACAAGGTTTTAAGCTCGGGAACTCAAATTTAAGGGCTCGAGAAGGATTCTACTACCCGGTTTAGTAAAATCCGAGGTACCGGGGACTAGAATGTTATTTCGAAGTTTTTAATTGGTTAAGGATTTGATTGATATTTATTATTATTGCGTTCTGACTAGGATTTACCGCTAAGGCTCGAGTTTAGGTGATCATCCTCGGGATCGCACTATACGGTTAGGTCGGGACACAGGTAAGAAAATTTTTTGTGGCCGTAGAGCAGGTCATGCCATGATAATTTATATTTAAGGCTATGTATGTGTATTTATAATTGTTATGTCATGTTTGTATGATTAGGACTGATCGACCTAGGCCGGGATTGACAAAGGCCGGGATCGACGAAGGCCGGGAACGGTAATAAGCATGTTGAATGCAGACCAAATGGCAATAAGCATGATGAATGCAGGCCGCCATGGCATGAGTAACGCCCAACTGCCTTAGAGCCGTTACTACGTGAGTTTAAAACATACTAATCACTCACTAAATGAGGTTTTAAGATAAACGTGTAGCTAACCGGAAATAAAAGTCATGTAATTTGAAAATATATTCATTCATTAAAAATTATAAAGCGTTATACAATCAGGATCCCAAAATATTGTTTAGAAATATGTTTACAATTCCAAAATATAATTGAAGTTGACTAAACGATAAGAGTAGGTATAACACAAACATCTCCCAAAATACCCCTGGCCAGCAGCCAGGCAGGCTAAGCATGTACGCGTCGCTTCATGCTCTCTGTACTCATGGTTGGTCGATCTTCCCCTTGCCCTTACCTGCACCATAGAGCACTTGTGAGCCGAAGCCCAGCAAGAAAACTCACACAAGCAAATAACATATGCATATCAATCAATCAACATATAATCAAGCCATCATCAGGCTAAACACATACGACCATGTCGTCCCAGGTGCTTTACCAGGCCCTGGGTTTGCGGTCAACACCGTGAGGATATCCCAGGTATCCTTTAGGGTCTTACCCTGGCAACTCGCACTCCGCTTGCTTAACGCTGCTCCAGGCTCCTTGTCGTTCTTGGCCTTGGCCGTTCCCGACCCTCGTCGTTTCTAACCTTTACTATTCTCGGCCCTTGCCGTTCATTCACATATATGCATACATAGCATAACTAGACAAGTATTTAAACACGTATAACCATAATCAATGAGGCTACACCCTACAACACATTCATATAGAGTCTGGCCCGGCAATGCAAACTATAGGGCCTCGCCCTGCTCTATGGGTACAACAGTATTCTTACTTATGTCCCGAGCTTCTTGAGCACTGAAATCCCGAGCATAGTCCTCTAACCCGAATGTAGCGACCCAAATTTGCTAATAAGGCTTGGAGCCTTGATTAGTGTGCCTGGAGGGAAATAATTGATATACTGTATTAATCTATGTGAATTTATTGAATATGTGGTTAGAATGCATGTTTAGGTGAAATAAATATGCACGTGTGCCCCATTTGGCTGTTAGGGGCGAATTGGTAATTTTAGCCTGTTGAGGGCATAAATGTAATATATGTCATATTTTTGATATAATTGTGATTTATTTGTGATGCACGTTCTGAGACGGTCCTAGAGAGCCATTCCGGTTAAAGTTACAACGGGATTTTATACCCAGCTCGTGAGGAGACTTGGGGTATCTCTGGATTATTATAAATTTAGTTGGGGACATTTAACTAATGGTTAATGGTATTTTAGTAACTTGGATAACTATAGGTAACTCTTGAGGATAGTTACTTTAATTGTGAAAGTGGTATTTTTGCAAGGGATTAAGGAAAGGACTAAAGTTCCTTAAGGGTTAGTTAGAGACTAAAATAGAAATGAGGGTAGTTGGGTAATTAGGCTTTAGGAAGGGATAACCTTGCCTGAAGGATAGTCATTCATGTTTTTCTACACTTAGACAAATTCAAGAATTCTGCTGAATGTTTAAGAAGAAGCAAGAAGGAAAGGAAGAAGGGGCCTAGGGCTGAGATTGGAGCTGAGTTTCTTGAGATCAAAGAAGGAGTTCAAGCTAAGTTTGGGGCAGCTAGAGTCAAGCTTAGGCCAAGATTTTTCCAGAGGTAAGGCATCATCTCTGAATTTTAATTTCTTGCAAGTTTGATTTTCGAGGCTAGGTTGAATATTGAAAGCTTGGTTTTGGCTTAGTAATTGTAGAATTCAGCTAGAGAATCAAAGGGTGTCAAGCTTTGAAGTGTATTTGGTGGTGGCTCAAGGTCGAATTCCATGCATTTTTTAATGTTTTTATCTAGTATGGTTTAAAAATTTTAAAGGGAGATTTAAGTTTTGAAAGGCCTTGTTTAATTTTCTAAAGTTTTAAACCAAATTATGAACTGTAGGTTTGATTGTGTGTTTGAGCTGGTTGATGATGTTTTTGAGTTGCTAGATGGTTTACTTGGGGGTTTTGAATTGAATTTGGGACTTAGGTATGCATTGGTATTGGTTTGGGAGTGTTTTGGCTCAGGGAAAACGTTGGGAGAAACCCAGATTTCTAGGTTTGCGAAGGGGCGCCGCGGCCCCTTTCTTCTGTGCTGTGACGCTAGGCAGCTTCAGGGGAAGGGGGCCCTTCTGGGCACCGCGGCCCTCATTGGTGGGCGCCGCTGCGCTAGGCCATTTCTGGGCAGGGAAAAATTGTGGTTTTTAGGCTTTTGCCCAGGGGGCTCGGGGGACGCTTCTGCCACTTTGTGTGGGGTTCCAGGAGGTCCCGAGGGCTCGGGTTTGGTTCTGAGAGATGCTTTTAAAATAGTTAGTAATGGGAGTGCTATTTATTTGTTGTGACTAGGTTCTCGGAGAGGCTCGAATTAGAGGATCGTGCTCGAGGATTCAGTGCTCAAGAAGCTTGGGACACAGGTAAGAAAACTGTTGTACCTACAGAGCAGGCCGAGGCCCCATGGTAGTGTTGCAGGGAATGACCCTATATGGTTATGTGTTGGGTGTAGCCCATTGATTGTGTTAGTATATGCTTCACTTATGTTTTAATTATGTTGTTTATGCACATATGTGAGTGATCGGCAAAGACCGTGAACGACGAAGGCCGGGAACGGCGAAGGCCGGGAACAGTGAAGGCTGAGAGCAGCAAGGGGCCGGCAGCAGCGTTTAGCACGCGGAGTGCGAGTTTCCAGGGTTCGACCCTAAAGGATACCTGGGATATCCTTATGGTGAAGACCGTAACCCAGGGTCTGGTAAAGCGCTTGGGACGGCTAGGCCATATATGTTTAGCCGATTGGCGAATTTGTGCATATGTTGTACATCTATGTGGAGTTTTCTTGTTGGGATTCGGCTCACGGGTGCTTTGTGGTCAACCGACCATGAGTATGGAGAGCGTGAGGCGGGGCGTACATGTCTGGTCTGCCTGGCTGCCACGGCCAGGGGTATTTTTGGAAGTTGTTTGTAAAGAACCCTATTTTGTCGTTTAGTCGACTTTAAATATATTTTGAGTTGTAAATATTTATAAACAGTATTTTGGGATCCCAAACATTAAACGTTTTATGATTTTTAGTAAATGGAATTATTTTCAAAGTTTTTGACTCTGTTTATGATTTGATTACACGTTTGCCCTAAAACCTCGATTAGCGAGTTAAAAGCACGTTTAAAACTCACTTAGTAATGGCTCTAAGGAAGTAGGGCGTTACAACTTGGTATCAGAGTGAGCCAAGGTTTATTGGTTCTGGAGATTGACCGAACATGTACGCTTGCTGTCAGTGACAAGCTCGACTCAGGGTTGGTTGGTATGATTGATTATATGCTTGAATATGTACTCGAATGCCCTGTTTGCCTGCCTGTTTTATATAGAGCATGATGAATGAGTTAACATATGAATGATGCCAAGGCATGGCCTGTTGTGTGTTATATGCTATTTGTATGTTATCTGGACTACTGTTGTGGTTGATTGTTGTGATTGGTAGGTGGTATTGGATTTTGCTATCATGCTTGATGAGCGGCGTCGTTGGTTGCAGGCATATAGTTGTGATGCCTCGAAAATCATCTAGACTCCGCGACAGTCAGGCCGAGGATGACAATCAGGGTCAGGACCCTGCACCTGCCCCACAGAATTGGCAAGAGATGTTTGCTGAAATGGAGGCAAGGTTGCAGAGAACAGAATAAGAGCTTCGTCAATTGAGGCAGCAGGCCCCTCCACAAGTCACTGGGCTGCCAATTGAGTAGGGTATAGCGTCAGTGCCGGTTCAGCCAATGGTTGAGAACAGGTGGGAACCTCGGTATGAAAGATTCAGGAAGCATCATCCTCCCACCTTTGAGGGTGGACAAAACCGATTGCGGGTAGAGCAGTGGATGAATATGGTTTCCTCTATCCTTGATTTCATGAGGGTTGAGGGAAACGAGAGGGTTGCGTGTGCCAATTATATGTTCAGAGAGGATGCCCGCATCAGATGGGATGTTGTGGTTCAGAGAAGGAATGTGGCAGTCATGACCTGGGAAGAATTCAAGAATATCTTCAACGAGAAATATTACAGTGTAGTAGTCCGAGCTGCAAAGGTTGATGAGTTCATCAACTTGACTCAGAACCGGTTGACCGTGATAGAATATGCTCTGAAATTTGATCGACTGGCGAAGTTTGCGCTAGATTTAGTGCCAACGGATGCAGCAAGGAGGGATAGATTTGTGCGGGGGCTGAGTGTTATGATTGCCCGTGATGTGAAGATCACTTTGGATCCAGGTACTACTACTTATGCCCAGGTTGTGGACAAGGCCCTCACAGTTGAGGGGGCCGAGGACCAGATCTGGAGGGAGAGCGCTGTTAGGCGCGATGCTAGGAGGACAGTGCCTCCTTTTGTTGGATCCAGTCGAGGTAGTGGCCCCAACGAGCAAAAGAGGAAGGCTCCAGTTTCCTTCGTTCCTCCTAGTTCTGATAGGAGGGCACGGGTTGCTTTTAGTGGCCGTCAGGGCAGTGGTGACAACTAGAAGAGCTTCCCAGTATGTCCTCGGTGTAGACGAAGACATCAGGGTGAGTGCAGGATCAGGGTCTGCTTTGTTTGTGGGAGTGCCAATCACTTGAAGAAGGACTGCCCACAAGTTAGGAAGGAGGAGCTAAAGCAGGGAGATAGTCTCGCTCCTGCCAGAGTGTTTACCTTGACTCAGACTGAGGCGGAGGCTAGTCCCTCAGTTGTGATAGGTCAGATTACTAGTGCTGGGTCTTTCAATACTGTATTTTTTGATTCGGGAGCTACCCACTCGTTTGTGTCTGCTAGGGTGATAGATCAGCTGTGCAATCTTAGTGTTGTGTATGCTAGGGGGTTTTAGACTTTGTTGCCAACTGGGGAACTGGTAGTCTCTAGGAGATGGATTAGGGCATTACCGGTAGAGGTAGATGGTAGGGAATTGTCTGTTGATCTAATTGAGCTTGAGATGGATGACTTTGATATGATCTTAGGAATGGATTGGTTAGCAAAATATGGGGTAACGATTGACTGCAACCGTAAGATGGTGACTTTCGAACCGGAAGGGGATGTACCCTTTGTATTCGTGGGGATGTATAGTGGACCGCGAATACCTATTATTTCAGCATTGAAAGCTAGAGACCTAATGCAGGAAGGTTGCATAGGATTCCTAGCAAATGTTGTGGATACCTCTAAGGTTGAGTCGGTTGGACCAGGTGAGACTAGAATGGTGTGTGAATTTCTAGACTTATTTCGAGCAGATCTGCCAGGCTTGCCGTCATAGCGGGAGATTGACTTTGTTATTGAGTTGGCGCCAGGGGTGGAGCCAGTATCTAGGACGCCTTATAGAATGGCTCCAACACAGTTAAAGGAGTTGAAGATTCAATTGTAGGAATTAATTGATTTGGGGTTCATCAGACTTAGTTTCTCGCCATGGGGTACTCCGGTGTTGTTTGTTAAGAAGAAGGATGGATCTCTTAGGATGTGCATTGACTACAGGGAGCTAAATAAGTTAACCATTAAGAACAAGTATCCACTGCCTAGGGTCGATGATTTATTTGACCAGTTACAAGGGAGTACGATGTTTTCTAAGATTAATCTCCGGTCAGGTTACCATTAGTTAAGGATCAAAGAGGAGGACATACCAAAGACCGCTTTCCGAACGAGGTATGGACATTATGAATTTCTAGTTATGTCCTTTGGATTAACCAATGCTCCAGCAGCTTTTATGGATATGATGAATAGGATTTTCAAGGATTACTTGGATAAATTCGTAATTGTATTTATCGATGATATTTTGGTGTACTCTCAGTCCGAGACAGACATGAGCAGCATCTGCAGTTGGTTTTACAACAGTTAAGGGAGCATAGGTTATATGCTAAGTTCTGCAAGGGTGAATTTTTGCTACCGCAAGTCACGTTTCTGTGTCATATCTTCAGTAAGGAGGGGATTCTAGTTGATCCAAGTATGATTGAGGCAGTTAGAGATTGACCTAGACTGAGCAGTGTTCCTGAAGTGAGGAGTTTTCTGGGTTTAGCAGGATGGCGATTTTTTGAAGGGTACTTCAGAATAGCTACGCCATTAACAGAACTAACTAAGAAGAAGACAAGGTATGTCTAGACGGACAGATGTGAGAACAGTTTTAAAGAGTTGAAGTGACGACTGATCACTGCGCCAGTGTTGAGTCTGCCAACAGATAATGAGAAGTTTGTGGTTTACTGTGATGCTTCCAGACAAGGTTTGGGGTGTGTGCTGATGCAAGCTGGTAAGGTGATAGCCTATGCAACGAGACAGTTAAAGGAGTATGAGCAGAGATCCTACGCATGATTTGGAGTTGGCAGCGGTGGTATTCACACTCAAGATTTGGAGACATTATCTCGATGGTGAGAAGTGTGAGATATACACCGACCATAAGATCCTAAAGTATTTCTTTACTCAGAAGGACCTAAATATGCGCCAGAGGCGGTGGCTGGAATTGGTTAAGGATTATGACTGCGATATCCTATATCATCCTGGGAAGGCTAATGTAGTGGATGATGCATTGAGTCGAAGAGGCCCAGGATAGTTGTTCAGTTCAAGGCAGATATCTGATAAGTTGGCTGAGGAGATGACTAGTGCAGGAATAGAATTGGTGGTTGGCCGGTTAGCCAACATCACTCTTTAGTCTACACCACTCCCTACTCTTTACATCCAGGTACGACGAAGATGTACCAAGATTTGAGAGCTTTATACCGGTGGTCGGGCATGAAAAGGGATGTGGTGGATTATGTGGCCAAGTGCTTAACATGTCAGCAGGTCAAGGCTGAGCATCAGAGGCCAGCAGGATTGCTGCAGCCTCTAGGGATTCCAGAGTGGAAATGGGAGGACATCACCATGGACTTTGTGGTTGGTTTGCCGAGAACTGTAGGACAGCATGACTCGATGTGGGTGATTATGGATAGGTATACCAAGTCAGCCCACTTTCTTCCTATCAGGACGACTTATACCGTGGAGCAGTATGCTGAATTATATTTGAAGGAAATTTTTTGACTTCATGGAGCTCCGAGGTCGATAGTGTCTAACAGAGACCCCACCTTCACCTCCAAGTTTTGGGAGAGTCTACAGAAGACTATGGGCACGTAGTTACGGTTTAGTACCGCTTACCATCCTCAGGCCGATGGACAGTTTGAGAGGATGATTCAGATATTGGAGGACATGTTGCGAGCCTGTGTGTTAGAGTTTTTGGGATTTTGGAGTAAATATCTCTCTTTGATTGAGTTCTAGTATAATAACAGCTATCAAGCAACTATCGGAGTGGCTCCATATGAGATGTTATATGGGAGGAAGTGTAGATCACCTATCCATTGGGACGAGATGGGTGAGAGAAGTTATTTGGGTCCTAAGATGGTTCAGAGAACCAATGAAGCGATTGAGAAGATTAGAGCTCGAATGGTCGCCACCCAAAGTCCCCAGAAGAGTTATTCAGACTTGAAACGAAGGAGTGTAGAATTTCAGGTTGGTGATCATGTGTTCCTTAGGGTTTCACCTCTGAGAGGAGTGAAACGGTTTGGTGTTCGGGGCAAGCTGAGCCCTAGGTTTATTGGACCCTTTGAAATTCTGGAACGGGTTGGGGAGGTAGCTTACAGGTTAGCAATGCCTCCAGCTTTATCAGGGGTTCATAATGTTTTTCATGTGACCATGCTCCAGAAGTATGTATCAGATCCAACACACGTGTTGAGTTACGAGAGTTTGGAGCTGGACCAGGATTTGTCCTATGAGGAGAAGCCAGTTCAGATTCTTGACTCGAAAGATAAAGTCTTGCGGAGCAAGATTATCGCCTTGGTGAAAGTGCTGTGGAGAAACAGCAAGGTTGAGGAGGCGACGTGGGAACTTGAATCAGACATGTGGGAGTGTTATCCTGAGTTGTTCAGGTAATTTCGAGGACAAAATCTCTATAAGGAAGGGATAGTTGTAGCGACCCAAATTTGCTAATAAGGCTTGGAGCCTTGAATAGTGTGCCTAGAGGGCAATAATTGTTATACTGTATTAATCTATGTGAATTTATTGAATATGTGGTTAGAATGCATGTTTAGGTGAAATAAATATGCATGTGGGCCCCATTTGGCTGTTAGGGGCGAGTAGGAAATTTTAGCCCGTTGAGGGCATAAATGTAATATATGAGATATTGTTGATATAATTGTGATTTATTTGTGATGCACGTTCCGAGACAGTCCTAGATAGCCATTCCGCTTAAAGTCACAATGAGATTTTATACCCGGCTCGTGAGGAGTCTTGGGGTATCTCGGGATTATTATAGATTTAGTTGGGGACTTTTAACCAATGGTTAATGGTATTTTAGTAACTTGGGTAACTATAGGTAACTCTTGAGGATAGTTACTTTAAGTGTGAAAGTGGTATTTTTGCAAGGGATTAAGGAAAGAACTAAAGTGCCTTGAGGGTTAGTTAGAGAATAAAATAGAAATGAGGGTAGTTGGGTAATTAGGCTTTAGGAAGGGATAACCTTGGCTGAAGGATAGTCATTCCCGTTTTTCTACACTTAGACAAATTCAAGAAATATGCTAAATGTTTGAGAAGAAGTAAGAAGGAAAGGAAGAAGGGGTCTAGGGCTGAGATTGGAGCTGAGTTTCTTGAGATCAAAGAAGGAGTTCAAGCTGAGTTTGGGGCAGCTAGAGTCATGCTTAGGCCAAGATTTGTCCAGAGGTAAGGCATCATCTCTGAATTATAGTTTCTTGCAAGTTTGATTTTGGAGGTTAGGTTGAATATTGAAAGCTGGGATTTGGCTTAGCAATTGTAGAATTCAGCTAGAGAATCAAAGGGTGTCAAGCTTGGAAGTGGATTGGGTGGTGGCTGAAGGTCGAATTCCATCTTGACGTATGAATTCCATGCATATTTGAAAGTTTTTATCTGGTATGGTTTAAGATTTTTAAAGAGAGGTTTAAGTTTTGAAAGGCCTGGTTTAAGTTTTTGAAGTTTTAAACCAAATTATGAACTGTAGGTTTGGTTGTGTGTTTGAGCTGGTTGATGATGTTTTTGAGTTGCTAGATGGTTTACTTGGGGGTTTTTTAATTGAATTTGGGACTTAGGTATGCATTGGTATTGGTTTGGGAGTGTTTTGGCTCGGGGAAAACGTTGGGAGAAACCCAAATTTCTAGGTTTGCGAAGGGGCGTCGCTGCCCTGTTCTTCTGCGCAGCGACGCTAGGCAGCTTCAGGAGAAGGGAGCCCTCCTGGGCACCGCGGCCCTCATTGGTGGGCGCCGCGGCGCTAGGCCATTTCTGGGCAGGGGAAAATTGTGGTTTTTAGGCTTTTGCCCAGGGGGCTCGGAGGACGCTTCTGCCACTTTGTGTGGGGTTCCGGGAGGTCCCGAGGGCTCGGGTTTGGTTCCGATAGATGCTTTTAAAATATTTAGTACTGGGAGTGCTATTTATTTGTTGTGACTAGGTTCTTAGAGAGGCTCGAGTTAGAGGATCGTCCTCGAGGATTCAGTGCTCAAGAAGCTTGGGACACAGGTAAGAAAACTGTTGTACCTACAGAGCAGGCCGAGGCCCCATGGTAGTGTTGCAGGGAACGACCCTATATGGTTATGTGTTGGGTGTAGCCCATTGATTGTGTTAGTATATGCTTAAGTTATGTTTTAATTATGTTGTGTATGCACATATGTGAGTGATCGGCAAAGGCCGTGAACGACGAAGGCCGGGAACGGTGAAGGCCGAGAGCGGCAAGGGGCCGGGAGCAGCGTTTAGCACGCGGAGTGCGAGTTGCCAGTGTTAGACCCTAAAGGATACCTTGGATATCCTTATGGTGAAGACCACAACCTAGGGTCTGGTAAAGCGCTTGGGACGGCTAGGTGGTATATGTTTAGCCGGTTCTGGAATTTGTTGTATGCTGAGTGGTTTATATGCATATGTTGTACATCTATGTGGAGTTTTCTTGCTAGGCTTCGGCTCACAGGTGCTTTGTGGTGCATGTAAGGGCAAGGAGAAAGTCAACCTACCATGAGTATGGAGAGCGTGAGGTGGCACGTACATGTCTGGTCTGCCTGGCTGCCACGGCCTGGGGTACTTTTGGAAGTTGTTTGTAAAGAACCCTATTTTGTCGTTTAGTCGACTTTAAATATATTTTGAGTTGTAAATATTTATAAACAGTATTTTGGTGTCCCAAACGTTAAACGTTTTATGATTTTCAGTAAATGGAATTATTTTCAAAGTTTATGACTCTGTTTATGATTTGATTACACGTTTGCCCTAAAACCTCGATTAGTGAGTTAAAATCACGTTTAAAACTCACTTAGTAACGTCTCTAAGGAAGTAGGGCGTTACACCGAGCCTCGCTGAAAACCTAGTCACAACACATACATAACACTCTCGTTACTAACCAATTCATAAATGTACCCCGGAACCAATCCCGTGCTCTCGGGACCTCCCATTTCCCCACACGAGGTGGCGGATGCATCCCCCGAGCCCCCTGGGCCAAAACCCTAAAGACACAAAATCCCGTCTCCTGAAATTGGCCTAGCGCCGCGGTATAGCCGTATAAGGGCTACGGCGCCCAGTGTGGCGTGCTGCCCCTTTGGCACACCCACATGGGACAATTTTGTAAATGAGCATGCCTTGGTGCTTGATCATTAGTCAAGTCTTGCACCAAGCAACCTCATGGGATAGGGTAGTGGCAATTTTGTAATATTGCATATGTCTCCCAGACAAAAATCATATATGTTCCTTGGAAGACTTTACTTCCCTAGAAGGCTCCTTAGGGGGAGGTGACCTGGTGACTTAGGGAAGCACCATGGCCATCAGTAGATAGGGGCCAAAGCTGTGTACTCCCTTGCCCTATCAAGGCTATATATTAATGAAATAACATTTATCAATACTTGCCCCTGTGTGCTTCCTTGTTGCTTATGTGTTACTTGTTTGTTATCTTCGTTGGGCCATTGTGTGCCACTTGCCTTGTCGTGTGCCTTGAGTTGTGTGGATGTTCCTAGGAATGACTTGCTTTGTGCTTGCTCATACTTCGTTATTGCCCATTGCATGTCCGAGATGTGTATGTGGCTAATTGCTGAGTTTGTTTGCCTGTAGGTGTGTGTTGTAGGCTGACTTGCTAGCTTGAAGAGTCTGCAAGTGCCGTACGTTCCGTCTAGTTGGAGTACCCAAATAGCCGGCCCGTGATAGTTGGTATCAGAGCCAAGTTAGAAAGCGCTTGGCAAAACACACTATGGTGAGCAACACTCAGAGGATCGAAGCTCTTGAGAAGCAATTAGGGGAGCTAGATGTCCTGGACAGGGATCTATCCTCTGCAAGTCAGGACTCGGGATCGCTTGATGCAAACAATCGCATAGCTGCGCTGGAAAAGGATAATGATGTTCTCCTATCCAGAATAATCGCGTTGGTGAAAAGAAACACTCCAACAAGTACTTCTGTTTTCCCTCGGTGGGAAGAGTGCATCGCGGCAGTGGAGCGCATGCTGAAGGAACAAGAAGTCTCCATAAATGGCACGACGGAAGACTGCAGAGAGGCATTTGTCGTGCTCAGAGAAGAAATGGCTGAGCTATCTGCCAAGGTAAACCTGACCATGCGAGCGGTTGGGAATGCCCCTACAATAGGGCCGATAGGTATGGAGTATGGTCGAGCTAAGGTACCCGAGCCAAGGCCCTATAACGGGGCCAGAGACGTAAAGGATTTGGAGAATTTCCTCTTCGACATGGAACATTACTTTAGAGCCGTACGGGCTGATTCGGAAGACGGAAAGGTCGCCATGGCTACCATGTATTTGTCTGGGGATGCCAAGATTTGGTGAAGGACAAAGTATGATGACATAGAGAATGGTAGGTGTACCATCACATCTTGGGCAAACCTGAAGAGGGAATTAAAGACGCAATTTCTGCCAGAAAATGTAGCTTACATAGCTCGTCGCCAGTTAAGAGAGCTTAAACAAGTCGGGACAATCTGAGAATATGTAAAGAGATTTTCGGGACTGATGCTCGATATAAAGGACATGTCCGAAGTATACAGGCTCTTCTGCTTCCTCGAGGGATTGAAACCGTGGGCCAAACAAGAACTTCAAAGACATGGTGTGTCTGATCTGGCCACCGCTCAAGCTGTTGCCGAACGCTTAACAGATTACACTCCGGAGAGTAGCCTGCCAAAAAGGGCTACTCCTTCAACTAGCTCAAGTAGCGCTGGGAGTAAGAAGTCTAGGAAGTCCTGGCAGGGTAAGAGTGGGGGAGAGAAGAGGACAGCTGAGTCCAATTCTTCTAGTGAGATAGATGTTGCTGCAGGGAAGAAGCTGCTAGCTTGTTGGATTTGTAAAGGCCCACATAAGTCGGCAGTTTGCCCTTACCGGGGCAAGCTGAATGCCCTCATTGGCTAAGAACAACAGGACGAAGGAGAAGAGGAAGACGAAGAGTACGCGCACATGGGCGCTGTTCGCCTGTTGAACGCTCTCAAGAAGCATGGCGAGAAAGGGAAGAAGACCCTAGGGAAGGGCTAATGTTCGTGGATGCCACTATAGATGACAAGCCTGCGAAAAGCGTGATGATTGATACTGGCGCCACCCACAACTTCATCTCTGAACATGAAGCAAAGCAACTGGGACTGAAGCTGGAGAAAGATGCAGGCCGCATGAAAGCGGTCAACTCCAAAGCCTTGGCCACAACTGGCGTGGCTAAAGGGGTAAAAGTGAAAATCGACATGTGGGAGGGGCAGATTGACTTGGTGGTCATCCATATGGACGACTTCGATGTAGTTTTGGGAAGGGACTTTCTAACCGAGAAGGGTGCCATTCCAATTCCGGCCACTGGAAGCTTAATCATAATGGGAGAGACTCCTTCAATGGTGTCTGCAAAGGTGAAACCACCCCCTGGTGTGAAGCTTCTATTGGCTTTACAGTTCAAGAAGGGTGTGAAGAAGCAGGAGCCTACTTATGTAGCTGTACCCACCGTGTTCGAGGAAGTAGTGGAAGAAATTGTTCCACTAGAAAGTATGAGGGTCTTAAGGATGTATGGGGACGTGATGCCAGATAAACTCCTCAAAGTCTTGCCACCAAAGAGGGGGATTGATCACCAGATAGAGCTGGTGCCTGGAGCAAAACCTCCAACAAAAGTTCCATACAGAATGGCACCCCCTGAGCTAGAAGAATTGAGGAAGCAATTAAAAGAGTTATTGGAGGCAGGCTTCATCAGACCATCCAAGGCGCCATTTGGTACCCCTGTGCTATTCTAGAAGAAGCATGATGGGAGCTTGAGACTGTGCATCGACTATAGGGCTCTCAACAAGGTGACAGTTCGCAACTCTTACCCCATCCCTCTGATCGCTGATTTGTTCGACCAGCTAAGTGGAGCCAAATACTTCACAAAGTTGGACATGAGATCGGGCTACTATCAAGTGAGGATTGCAGATGGGGATGAATCAAAGACAACGTGTGTTATTCGATACGGAGCATTTGGGTTTGGAGTAATGCCGTTTGGGTTTACAAATGCACCTGCTACTTTCTGTACACTAATGAACCAAGTATTCCATGAGTATCTAGATAAGTTCGTGGTGGTGTACTTGGATGATATCGTGGTTGTTATCCAGATTTCTGGATAGCGTTTAGATCGATGTCCTCGGGGAAGCAGAATTGTCGATGTCTTTCACGGTAGGTGACCAGAGCTCGCGGATGGACAGAAAGGCTTCGCCTCTCCCGTTTAGTGTCCGGATTACTCTTCCAAGCAAACACAACACGGAAACTCGTCAACTCTCCCGGACTCCCGAAGGGGTATCCTTCGGGGAAGCCCCTTCCAGGAGAAGCTCTTCGAGTGGTCTCCGCGGAAACAGTTCCGTGCCTCGCACGAAACAAAACCAAACGGTCGAGTCCTGGAGGAGGCATATTTGGAATGATATCCGCCTGACACAGGATCCCGCCTGACATGCCCGTCAGGTCAAAGCCGCACACATCCCAGCACGCCTAAGGGTTCCTTTTCGCCTACTGTTCCGCTGACAACTTGGAGAAGACGGCTGACTTTGTGTGTTCCCCATACTTTCACGTAAATATACCCACATAGAGTCTTGTAGCCATGCTACTACAGTAATTGTATCCCCTATTTATGGCTGGTGTAATTAAGACTCATGTACGTAGAGAAAAACCCTAATCCGAAACCCTAGCTATAAAGACCCCTTCATTTTACAAGAAGAGGGACGGCCAACAAATCACATAGCAAGAACTCTGCTAAAATCTCTCTAGCTTCTTCTTCTTCAAGAGAACCTGAGAGAAACATTGTGAGTGTGTGAAGTTCTTGTACACCAGCCATCTTACTGTAATCCTTTCCAAGTATAATAACATCGACTTGTGGACTAGGGCTCGTTAACGCCTGAACCACGTAAAAACACTGTTTGTTTGGTTATATTTTAGTATTTCTACAGTTCTTATCTTTTTATTATTCTGTTTGTATTCGTTTCCGAAAAACTCGGTAAACATTTTGGTGCTTTCATTGAGAGCTGTAGGAAGTTGTTAGTCAGCTCTTTTTCTGTGTGCGTTTTTTGTATTCACTTCGTGCTAAAGAGATGGTGACTACGAGAAAATCCGCTGTTGACAAAAATGCTACGGTCAACCCCGATACTGCGATGGAAGATGTGGTGCAAAGCGAACCCTTGGACTACCAAGGTGAAGACCCGACATCCCGCCAGGATCGGGTCAGTACCGAAGATACGACATACATAGAAGACGAAGAAGAGTATGTCCAAGACGGTTATTACAAGGACGACTGCTACTATGAGAAGGACCCAGAACTGGTCCAAGTAGCCGAAGAACTGGAGGTCACCAAAGCCAAGCTTGCTGAGCAGGAGCGCATCTCCGAAAAAATGCAGCGCATGATGGAGCGCCTCCAAAGCAAGTTCGGAGACCTAGGCGACTCGGACGAGGACGACTCTGTTTTAGGTGGTGCTGATGCCGCTATGCCGGATCCAGCCGCTGCTGGACCATCCAAAGCCGCCCCTAGCAAGGGCAAAGAAAAAGTTGGAGAGCCTATACGCGCTGACGCCCCTGCACCTCCTAAAGGCGTGAATCACCAGGCCGACTGCCCCCCCCCCCCCCCCGCGCGCAGAAGGTCTCTGGCGCTCCTAAGCCCAGACGTCCTTCAGCCCCAAGGGGGCACTCCGTGCCTAAAGGGCCCGGTGCTAAGGCACCCAGGCCTAGGGGAAGGAACAACCGCCCCAGTGATTCCGTCAACCAGGACGGTCGGGCTGCGAACTCGCACTCCGAAGATAGCTGGTCCACGGTGGACCTAAGAAGAAGGTTGGAGGCCAAGTATGAAAAGGCCAAAGGAGAAAAGGCCCGGCCTCGCGGAGATGATCTCCGAAATCATATTAATGACAAGCTCCGGGGACGCGACCTCCCGGAGAGTGATACGAAGAGGCTCGAGGAACAGATTGCTGCCTTGACCAAGCTGGTCCGGAAGCAAAGTGGGGCCCTGTCAGACTCTGAGGAGGAAGACCCGGAACCATGTATTCGGAGGATCGCGGAAACGTCCCTCCCGGATAACTTCAAAATGCCTCACATAGAATTATATGATGGGAGGACAGACCCGCGTACCCACCTAGCTAAATACAACAAAATGATGCAAGTGGCGCGTGTCAGTGAGGACGCCAAATGCATGTGCTTCTCACTCACCCTTACCAAGTTCGCGGAGGACTGGTGGAAAAGATTAGCTCCCAGATCAATCCACAGTTGGAAGGAGCTACAGTCCGCATTCAGGAGGCAGTTTATTGCTGCCCGCGACCACGACATGGAGGTTGGTTCTTTAACCAACATCAAGCAGCAACCCACTGAGAACCTCAAAGCTTTCATTCAGAGAATGATGGAAGCTGCTGCAAAAACCAAGGTCAGCGATGACATGAAGCTGATCGCCCTTCAATCGGGCCTTACTGTCGGCTCCCTGCTATGGGGGGAAATGCAAAGGAGACGGGCAGAAACGCTATCCGAATTCATGTCAAAAGCTCAAGGAATCATCAACCTTGAGGATGCCTACCAGCAGGCCTTTGGAGTTCCCCCGGCTCCAACGCCTTCCGTGACTGCGCCGAGCTTCGCTTCGCAAGCTCCCGCACCAGCCCTCACGCTTCCAGGAGCCCGATTCACTCCATGTGTGTATGGACCTTCCGCGTCTGCTCAGACGCCAAGTCAAACCCATTTCTCTGGGTACGGAGCAGTACAAACCGGATGTAGTATCGCTCCTGGCATGCCGCAGCCGCAAGCGGAAGCCCCAGAACAAAATTTGAGCCAATTGCGGAGCAAACGAAGCGGAAGAAACTCCAACCGGGGAGACCATTCAAAGAAGCCCCGGAAGGACTATGAGCCCAAGTTCACGAAATATACCAGTTTGATAGACTCGCGAGAGAATGTTTATCGGGCGACCTGCAATATGGTCAACTACAGGAAGCCCCCGAAAGTGTGTCACGGAGGAAGGCGTCCGCGAGACTCCAATAAAAGGTGTGAGTTCCACGGAGACGTGGGGCACACCACGAACGAGTGCCTTCAGCTGAAGGATGAGATCGAGTCCCTGGCAAGAGCGGGACACCTCGGTCAGTGGGTGAGGATACCCATTATCTATCCCGGACAGGGGGTGGTTCACGGAACTGCATATTCCCCGGGACAGAGGGGGACCGCTAGCGCTCCTGGAGCCGGTCACCCCCAAGCTCCCGGGTCTCAGTTCCCAGCGCTTCCTGCTTCAGCCGCTCCGGCACCCATTGCCTTGTTGGCTCCAAGGCCTGGCAACCCATATCCGCCCGGCCTTGCTCCGCCACCTGTTGACGGACACGTAGCCACCATTTCCGGAGGACCGCACCTTGCCGGAAGCACCCGCAACTCCCAGAAGAGGTACTTGAGGGAGTTAGAACACACCGGGGAGATGTGCGCCTTGGTTCAATCACCTGCTCAACGTCCCTGAATGATGGATCTTCCCATCTCCTTCATGGAGGACGATGCTCGACATGTGCACTTCCCCCACAACGATCCCCTCGTGGTGGAAGCCCAGATTGCCAATAAGAAGGTCTCACGGATCTTGGTCGATAACGGAAGCTCAGTAAACATCCTCTTCAAAGCGGCCTTCCACGCGATTGGATTGACCGAGACAGACCTGGCCCCATGCCCCATCCAGCTTCAAGGGTTCAATGGGGACGCACTCATGCCATTAGGCAAAATTCAACTTCCAGTCACCCTCAGAGGAGAAAGCGACGCTTGTGCCTTCAGGCATAGCACATTCGTGGTGGTCGACTGCCCCACGGCGTATAATGCCATCTTAGGCCGACCGGTCCTAATCGATTGTGGGGCCATAACCTAGATACGCCACTTATGTTTGAAGTTTCCATGCGACGATGGGCGTATTGGCACCCTCCGAGGAGACCAACGAAGTGCACGGAGCTGTTATAACGTCTCCGTCCGATCCGTCTACACGGTCCAAGAGACGTTTGCTGCCATTCCTTTGGCGGAAGAATTACCAGAAACTGGGGGTGCTCAGGAGGCATACATTGACGAACTCGACCCAAGAGTGGGAATCGAGAAAGCAATAGAGCCGATGGAGGAAGTCGAAGAGGTGATCCTCAACCCGGGAGAACCCACCAAAGTCATTCAGGTGGGGAAAAACCTGCCGTCGGCCATTCGAGATAAGATCGTGGCCACTGTGAAGGATAATCAGGATATCCTAGCATGGTGCCACGCTGATATGACGGGGATTAATCCCAATGTTGCGTGCCACGCACTCAACATAGACCCATCTGCAACTCCAATTCGCCAAAAGAGGAGGCCGTTGGACCCAGTGAGGGCCGAAGCCGTCAAAGCTGAAGTGGACAAGTTGATGTCCATAGGCTTTCTCCAGGAGTCGCACTATCCCGTGTGGTTGGCCAACCCAGTTCTGGTCCCAAAACCCGATGGGTCCTGGAGAATGTGCATTGACTTCACGGACCTAAACAAGGCCTGCCCGAAAGATTGTTTCCCTCTTCCGCGAATCGATCAGATGGTAGACGCTACTTCCGGGTACGAACTCTTATCCTTCATGGATGCGTACTCCGGATACAACCAGATCAAGATGCATGTCGCGGACCAGGAACACACCAGCTTCCTCACGGACAAGGGTGTCTACTGTTACGTGGTCATGCCTTTCGGTTTGAAGAATGCTGGGGCGATATACCAGCGTCTAGTAAACAGAATGTTCAAGGACCAACTGGGGAGGAACATGGAGGTGTACGTGGACGACATGTTGGTAAAGTCCAAGACCTCCGGGGACCACAGTGACGACCTTGAGGAAGCTTTCGCCGTGATCCGAAAGTACGGGATGAAACTGAATCCAAAGAAATGTACTTTCGGGGTCTCGTCTGGGAAGTTCCTCGGTTTCATTGTCAGCTCCCGCGGAGTGGAAGCCAACCCTGAGAAAATAAAGGCGTTCATAGATATGCCTTCCCCCCGGAAACATAAGGATGTCCAGAGCGTTACCGGAAGGATAGCTGCTCTCAGCCGCTTCGTATCCAAGGCCACTGACAAGTGTATCCCCTTCTTCAATGTGTTGCGAGGAAACAAGAAGTTCGAGTGGACCCCCGAATGCAAAGCAGCCTTCCAACACCTCAAAGAACATTTAACCCGAGCTCCCATTCTGTCCAAATCTGTCGAAGGAGAGGCGTTGTTCTTATACTTAGCTGTGACTAAGCACGCAGTGAGTGCCGCTCTCGTCCGGGAAGATGGCCGTATCCAGCTCCCTGTGTATTACGTAAGAAAGAGGTTATTGGACGCCGAGTCTAGATATTCAATGATCGAGAAACTCTCCCTCTGCTTGCTAATTGCTTCACGGAAGCTGAGGCCATATTTCCAGGCGCACACCATCAAAGTACTCACCAACCACCCTCTCCGACAAGTCTTGCAGAAGCCCGAGTCTTCTGGCAGATTGCTTAAGTGGGCCATGGAACTGAGCCAGTTCGACGTCCACTACCAACCACGTGTTTCCATAAAAGGTCAAGCTCTCGCGGACTTTATTGTGGAATGCTCGGGAATGAATGACCTCCCGGAAGATCCTGTCCCGGAACTTCCCACATGGAAGGTCTATGTAGACGGAGCCTCAAATGAAAAAGGAGCTAGAGCGGGGGTCATCCTAATATCTCCCCAAGGGCATCAGCTCCAGAGCGTCATCCATTTCGCATTCCCAGCATCCAACAACGAGGCAGAACACGAAGCCATGTTGGCTGGATTACGACTGGCCAGAGAAGTCGGAGCCCAAAAAATCGAAGTATACAGCGACTCCCTACTTGTGGTAAACCAAATATCCGGGGAATACCAGACGAAAGGCGAAAGGATGGCTGCCTACGTGTCTCTCTCCCGCGACCTACTGCAGCATTTCAAAGGCTACCAAATCCGCCAGGTCCCCCGGGACCAGAACTCACTCGCGGACATGCTGGCCAAGCTTGCAACGGACCCGGAGATTGAACAGTATGGCTTAGTCCCCATCGGGCACTTAGAAGCCCCCAGTACTGAGACACGAAGGATAAACGCCATCATCGACCATTCCCACTCCTGGATAGGACCCATCCTCAGATTTCTCACCACCGGAGAGCTCCCCACTGATAAAGCTGACGCAAGGAAGCTCCAATATCAAGCTCCCCGATACGTGGTTATGGATGGAAAGCTTTACCGCAGGGGGTTGTCCATACCCTTCCTTAGGTGTATTGCCGGAACCGAAGTCAGCACCATCATCCATGAGGTTCACGGAGGCTTCTGTGGCGATCATACCTCCGGGCTGAGCCTCTCCAAAAAGATCCTTCGACAAGGATACTTCTGGCCCACCATGAAGAAGGATTGTGTGGATTATGTCAGGAAATGTGAGCAGTGCCAGAGGTACGCCAAGGTTCCGCGAGCGCCGCCTACAGAAATTACCCTAATGACCAGCCCCTGGCCGTTCGCCGTTTGGGGCATTGACCTAGTAGGTTCCCTCCCAACTGGAAAGGGTGGAGTGAAGTATGCCATAGTCGCGGTAGACTACTTCACCAAATGGGCTGAAGCTGAACCTATGAACACGGTCACATCTAAAAAAGCACTGGACTTTGTCATCAGGAATACAGTGTGTCGTTTTGGGCTTCCACGAAAAATTGTGTCCGACAACGGAAAGCAATTTGACAGTGAACACTTCACGAACTTCTGTGCTTCGCATGGAATTATCAAAAGCTTTTCCGCAGTCGCCAGACCCCAGGCTAATGGGCAAGTGGAAGCTGTAAACAAAATATTAAAGACCACGTTGAAGAAAAAACTCCAAGCCTGCAAGGCTCACTGGCCGGAAGAACTTCCGCGAGTACTTTGGGCCTATCGCACAACAGAGAGAACTTCGACGGGGCACACGCCTTATTACATGACCTTCGGTTGCGAGGCCGTCATCCCAGTAGAAACTATGATCCCCTCTCACAGGCATGATACCTACGACCCTACCCGGAACCATGCCCTTCTCCAGGAGTCCTTGGACATGATCGAAGAGCTCCGGGAGCAGTCGCAGGTCCAACTAAAAATGTACCAAGGAAAAATAGCCCGACACTTTAACACGAGAGTCAAGAGCCATACATTCGAAGTTGGGGATCTTGTCCTACGGAGAGTATTTCCTTCTACGCAGGATCCGGGAGTAGGAGTCCTCGGACCCAACTGGGAAGGCCCCTATGAAGTCCAAGAAAAAGTGGGCCATGGGACGTATCACTTAAAGAGACTCGATGGATCTAAAGTCCCGCGCGCCTGGAACGCGGAGCACCTCCGCCGTTACTACCAGTACGCCCCGGACCATCCAGTCGGAAGTCCTTGGTGAAATTAGCAAAAGTGAAAAATGTGGAAATAATCCTCCCTGTTGTAAAACTCACGCCTAGCAGGCTAATTTAATGAAACACGGAGAGATTCACTCCGCTTTTACTGCACTTTTTATCCCTGTGTTCAAAGCTGCGTTTAAACAAGTGACCACGCGGTCCGGAGACGTCCGGACCCCACGTTCACTTGGGGGGGTATACATAGCTAAGGCATAGCCATACGCCCCTTGAACAAAACGTACCCAGAATACCACTTATGTGCTAGCATTGTGTTTGAAAATTTTAAATTGTTTGAAATATTTAAATTGTTAAGCTTAGGTTTATTTGTTGCCATAAACATGCTTGCATTACGTGTCATATGTGCATTATGTGCTTATGTGAAAATTGCCATGGAAACGCCTGCCAGTATGTATCATGAAAATTATCTCCTGTGTAGCCCAGCGATGGATAGGACTGGGGGTTGAGGCACGTTCATAGAGCTACGCCAAAACACCCCCAACTCCCTGACAAGTCCTTTGCAGAATACTCCGCGATCACTATAGAGCTTTGCTTCGCAAGCTCCAGCTCCGGGTCCCGCAAGGCGAAAGATGGCAAGATCCGCGATCGCTGTAGAGCTTTGCTTCGCAAGCTCCAGCTCCGGGTCCCGCAAGGCGAAAGATGGCAAGATCCGCGATCGCTGTAGAGCTTTGCTTCGCAAGCTCCAGCTCCGGGTCCCGCAAGGCGAAAGATGGCAAGATCCGCGATCGCTGTAGAGCTTTGCTTCGCAAGCTCCAGCTCCGGGTCCCGCAAGGCGAAAGATGGCAAGATCCGTGATCACTGTAGAGCTCTGCTTCGCAAGCTCCAGCTCCGGGTCCCGCAAGGCGAAAGATGACAGGATCCGCGACCGTTGTAAGCCTTGCTTCGCAGGCTCCAGCTCCGGATCTCACAAAATAATGCATGGCGAGCTCCTCGACCATTGCAAGTTTCAGCTCCAGGAGCAGACATGGTCGATCCCCCACTCACAGCAGGCCTTGCTTCGCAAAGCCCCTGCTCCGGGATCACACCTGGTGGGCGTGGCGATTTCCCCGACAGCAACGAGCCTTGCCTCGCAGGGCTCCATGCCAGGTCCCTGAAGTCAGCCACCATGAGGTTCGCAACAACAGTTAGTTTTGCTTCGCAAAGATCTAACCTTAAGTCTAGCGAAGCTCACCAAAAGAACTCCCATTCCAAACCATGGAACGTCTCACCTTAGCAATCCCAGCGAACAGTATAACTACAAGTCCCGGGATTGGCTATTTGCCTTAGGAAAGCTAAAATACGGTGAAAGGAGCCTGGCCGTTGGAACCAGGAAACCTCCGTAACCTAGAAACTACGTGGGAAAAGACATCATCCGTTAGAGCTTCAAGTGGGCAGTGCATAGGTTTTGGCCGTTGGAACCAAAACCTCATACGCCCCTACAACAGTTTCTACCGTATAAAAGTCTACCCTAAGCGCAAAGATAAATAAAGAACTCGGCAGAAAAGAAAGGAGAATGCTATAATTATGGCAGATATGTCCGCAATGAAAACTCAAAATGAAAAATAATTAAAGATAAAACCCCTTCAAGCATTGGGGGTAACTGCAGCTTCCACGACCGCGGCTTCGGGGGCATCGGCTTCAACTGAGGCTGGCGGAGTCGGCTCATTGGAAGGCGGAACTTTGTCATGAGAAGGTTCAGAGGTCCCCGCCTCTCCGGGATCTCCCACCTCAGGAGCTCCAGCACGTTCGTCAATGTTGTAAGTTTGGACGTACGCCTCTGGGCCTTGATCCCACACGAGTAGCTTCTCCCTCATGGCTTCGGCATCATCTCCCAGATAGCCTAATACCTCCGGGTTCACTTTCCAGAGTTGATGCATGAGGACCACATGCGATATATTAATCGTCCTGTTCAGTATCACCTCAGCATCCTCCTTCTCCTTCAAGCGCTCCGCCTCGGAGGTTGCCAGCTGTGCCTCCGCGACAGTTAGTTGAGCCCTCAATTTTTCCATTTCGGCCTTGGAGGCATCACGCTCCCCCTTAAGAGAATCAATCTCCTTGCACTGCTCCCTATTTTGGCTCAGCACGGATTGCTTCTCGGTCACATGCCCCCTGGCAGTGAATTGCAAGGCCCCGATCTCTTTATCCTTCTCGGCGAGCCCCAACTGCAGCATAGACACGAGATCCCTGCTCCTCTTATGGAGTTGCTCCTCCTCGTGCAGCTTACTCTGAAGAGTGGAATATTCCTCTTGCTGCTTAAGGAGGAGATCATTTTTTGATTGCAAGCGAGCTTCCAAGGTATCCTTCTCCACCCTGGCTTGGGACAGCTCTTCCCGGAGCTTGGAGTTTTCGGCCTTCATCCCATCCGACCGCTGACTAAACTCATTCTCCGCCTTGGCCCGGTACTCTTGGTATTTGGCAAGATATTTCTTGTCCGCCTCTTCCTCAGCCGTGTGCCAGGCCTGATCAATCTTCTCCGAAGCCTCCAAGGCCTGTTGGGTCAGTTTCTGCTTCTCCGCCTCCAAGGCCTGGCGAGCCAGCTGGCTCTCCTCCAGTTGAACCAGAACTGCACCAACCTCCCGGAACGAGCGTTCCGCGATCATAGAGGCCTGCAAGGAAAGACAACAGAATGAGCTAAAGCCGGACCAAAAGACAGATGATCCCAAAAAACAACTGACGGCTTACCCCGGACAGTTGCTGCTTCACAGCGAGTGTCAGCAACAGCGGATCCTTACTGCTACTGATGGCCCATTTCTCAGAATTGAGCTCGCACAAGCTCAGGGCCATGTCCTCCATCATCTCAGCTCCGAACGGCGCCAATGCACGTCCGAGCCTAGGCACCAGCCTCTTCTCCAAGGCTGGACCATCCAAAACCGCTCAGGTCGGGTGAAGGGATCTCACCCCCTCGGCCAGCTCAGCTCTCTTCACGGCAGACAAGTTGTCTGCCCTTCCCTGAGTAGCAGCCTTCTCCGCCTCTAACCACCTCTTCAAAAAACTATCGGCCTGTCTTACACCCTCCAGGAGGGCAGCGGGGAAACTGGTTGGCTTCCGCGGGAAGTGGAACTTCAGGCTAGGCAGAGGAAGGTTGGTTGTCTAAGAAGAAGGAGACCCCGGAAGGGTGGACCCCCTTTGGGCTGGAGGAGGAGGCAGACGGGGTATTAAGGCCCCGGTCTGTTGCTTTTGCTGCTGCGGCAGCAGAAGTAATTGCCCTTGTTGCTGCTGCTGGTTTGGATGTTGTTGTTGCTGCTGCTGTGACGTTGGTGATTGTCTCTGCTGTTCTTGTTGCTGCTGTTGTTGTAGTTGTGGTTGCTGTCGTTGCTGTTGTTGTTGCCTTCGACCAGGAGAAGAGTGTCTAAGGCGTTTCTTCTTAGCGCCCTCAGCATCTTCTCCGGGACGCTTGCTCACCCCAGTTGTCCTCACGGGGAACACAAGCCCTTCCCCGTCGCTGCTGCTACTCGAGACCATCATAGTCTCGGAAGGCCCGTCAGCAGAAGACTTCTCTACCTTCGGAGACGCTTGCGCCTCGCCACTTGTCTTCTTGGGGGATGCAGCTTTACCTCCCCTACCAGCCTTGGTCTTTCGTCCTTTCCCCGTGGACGGGTCTTGGCTGGTGGCAGCCTTCTTAATGAGCAAAGTAACCCTCCCCAACATCTTGGCTTCTGGATACTCTGCAAGAAACGTACAAAGCAAGGTTAACGAACCAACAAGCAATGAGAAAGAAGATAAGCGGAAGACAAGACAATCAACAACATAAAAGCACAAGCAAGCCCGCCAGCAGGGAACAAGAAACAAGAAAAAGAAAAGTTTGAAAGGGACGACCATGCACGAGAAACGTGGATGACCTTCCCCGAGCAAAACAAAACACCGCTTCCTGCTCCAGGAAGCTCCCGTACTCCTTGAAGTCCGGGAATGACATGGTGAGGGAAGAAGGGTCAACCATGATGACACCTTCTGGCAGACTACTGTCACTCAGACACCCGAGGAGCTCATCTACCCTATCGCAATATCTGTCGAAGGGTATCCTACGCGGATCTAGCCTAAGGAAACAGGGATCAAACTCCATCTGAGAGGTCCGGGAAACCTCAGACAGGCTGGAGGTGTGGATCAATCGAAAACTAGTCTTACCTCTCCCGGAGGTACTAGCCCCCGGATCCCCTTCGTTAGGGTAAGCCGCGACGTGGCGAGCCTCGATCTCCTCTTCCTCTGGCTGGGGGTCGGGGAACCTCTCCTCCCAACTAGGAGATAAAGTATTTTCGTCCCGGGCTGCTTGGGTGATCACCTTGGACAGCTCCAGGGCAATCTGCTCCCAGATGTCAGCTGACACCTGACTTTGCCCCCTGCCACTCACTGGCTCGATGTTTTGGAAAGAGGCGAGTAGCCCATACTCCCTCAACGATTCGGAGGTCACAAGTCCCTCCACTTTCAACTCTTCCTTAGAAAGCCCTTCGTAGAACTTGGACCTCCTTATCATCTCCGCGCAGCGAGGTGTCCGCGGAACGACTTCTGCAAAAATCAAATACAAGCGTTAGAGATCCTCCCAAAAGGCAAATCAAACGCAAAGAAACAAAGTTGAAAAGGAGAGGAAGGAGCACTTACCAGGGATTTTGAAGTCCAAAGATAGGGCTGGCACCCTCTTCAGCGGGAAGCCAGTCGTCAGGAACCAGTATTCCCGGAGGTCTGGAACCCTCGCGGTATGACAAGTGGGGCACATCACGTCCGGGTGCCTTTCCAGCTTGTAAAACCCCACCTTGTCTGAATGACCCCTCATAGGCTGAGACTTCAACCCGTAGAAGTACAGCACCTCCTCCGGGGTAGGAGCTTCCAGTTTCCGGGACTTGCAAAAGATGAACCACCCCGCTAGGAGCTTGTAGCTGGGAGGAATCAACTGGAAGGGGGCAATCCCCGCCTTCACACAGAAATTGGCGAAGTAACTCCTTAGGGGAAAGTGCGCCCCACACACTATGTGTGCCCAGCTCCAGGCACCAAAGCCCTCGTGACTCTGGCTAGCCGACTCGCCCAGCACCGACAGACGGTGCCACATCAGACCTGGGATGTTCTTCAGGCCTGCCTCGGAGGAATACAGCTCCAGCATGCCATAATTCCTTAAAAGGTTCGGCTTTTGGTCCATCTCCCAGATGGAACTATTGGAGATCGGTGGGCTAGCCGCGACCACTTTCGCCTTTCCTTTCCCCTTTGCACCAGCGACAGGAGAGCCTTTCTCCTGGGCAGAATCAGCCTCCCCCACAGCAAGGAGTTGTTCCTTTGAGATGTTCGTCACTGGAGAAAAGAAAGAAAGAACAAAACACTCTAAGCAGTCAGCACCCTTGTCATACCCTAGTGGTATCAAAGGCGTCGGGGAGACCCTCCCCGAAAACTGCTTGGAGAGGCTCCCACCGAGCTTACCGAGGGATTGGCACCATGCCACCCGAAGGGCAGTAAGGAACCAGACTCAGAATCCGAGCCTAAGCCCACCAAAAGAAGTGTTTTTCCAGAGAAAGACACCCTAAAGGCGTTCATGCTTATGCCCTAAAACAGCAAAACAAGGAACGACTTTCCAAACGCAAATCGCCAAAGCATGCAAAAAAGGCTACTTATTGACTCACATCAATCACATGCCTACCAAAGCCCTATTCACGCATGCACATAAGCGATAATGGCAGAAACCTCTACTCTAACAACTACCAACAACCTAAGGTTTGAAAAGATAAGAGCAAAGTAGAAATACTTACTGATATTCGGGTAGTTGGAGGTTGAAGGAGTAACTGGATCACTGCACAGCACGATCGCGAGAAGTAAAAGCTGCAAAGACGAACGGCGATTCAAACCAGGAACTTCGGCGAATAAACCCACTGCCAAATCAAAAGAAAAGTTTCCAGATCCTTACCAAGAGAAATGGCAAGTTCGGAGGAATGGAAGCTGGGAAACCTGAGAGTTCAAAGGTTTGGAAATCTGAAAATCCGAAAGATAGAGAATTTGAAAGCGTAAAGAGGAAGAAAGGTCCTTTCCCTCGTTTTTATAGCAGGGACGAAGTCGTTTCGAATTCCTCAAATGGACGGTCCCGATCTTCCCATTCCGTGTGCATCAGATCCAACGGCTGGAGATGAAGCGACGATCCTATTTATGACTCCTCGGATGGGAATAAAGTATTTATTTCCCATCATTACACCACCTCGGGCCCGGAGTACCATTAAAAACTGTCAAATCATTATTCAGATGACTGGCGCTCGCATACTCAACCAGTCGCCTCACGCACACGTCTTGGTCGTAGAACCATTCCCAGCATGACACGTGGTCCTTGCCGCACTTGAGTACTTGAGTTCAAACAGAAGAAAATTCCCTTTCTTTTTCATACTAACACTCAGGCGGGAGAAAGGAATCCTTCCGGGAACACAGAAGGTGGCCCCTCGCCTAATCTAAGAGACCGAAATACCCGGAAGACTGTACAAGCCCCCGGATCTCTCAAAGCTCCGTGACCTTGGGGGGTAAATGTTATCCAGATTTCCGGATAGCGTTTAGATCGATGTCCTCGGGGAAGCAGAATTGTCGATGTCTTTCACGGTAGGTGACCAGAGCTCGCGGATGGACAGAAAGGCTTTGCCTCTCCCGTTTAGTGTCCGGATTACTCTTCCAAGCAAACACAACACGGAAACTCGTCAACTCTCCCGGACTCCCGAAGGGGTATCCTTCGGGGAAGCCCCTTCCAGGAGAAGCTCTTCGAGTGGTCTCCGCGGAAACAGTTCCGTGCCTCGCACGGAACAAAACCAAACGGTCGAGTCCTGGAGGAGGCATATTTGGAATGATATCCGCCTGACACAGGATCCCGCCTGACACGCCCGTCAGGTCAAAGCCGCACACATCCCAGCACGCCTAAGGGTACCTTTTCGCCTACTGTTCCGCTGACAACTTGGAGAAGACGGCTGACTTTGTGTGTTCCCCATACTTTCACGTAAATATACCCACATAGAGTCTTGTAGCCATGCTACTACAGTAATTGTATCCCCTATTTATGGCTGGTGTAATTAAGACTCATGTACGTAGAGAAAAACCCTAATCCGAAACCCTAGCTATAAAGACCCCTTCATTTTACAAGAAGAGGGACGGCCAACAAATCACATAGCAAGAACTCTGCTAAAATCTCTCTAGCTTCTTCTTCTTCAAGAGAACCCGAGAGAAACATTGTGAGTGTGTGAAGTTCTTGTACACCAGCCATCTTACTGTAATCCTTTCCAAGTATAATAACATCGACTCGTGGACTAGGGCTCGTTAACGTCTGAACCACGTAAAAACACTGTTTGTTTGGTTATATTTTAGTATTTCTACAGTTCTTATCTTTTTATTATTCTGTTTGTATTCGTTTCCGAAAAACTCGGTAAACAGTGGTTTATAGCGCCACGATTGAAGAGCATCAAGAACACTTGGCTTAAGTGTTTCAGAAGTTGAGTGAGAACAAGCTATATGTGAAGCGCGAGAAATGCTCGTTTGCATAGGAGAGCATAAAGTTCTTAGGCCACGTTGTGGAACGTGGGCGAATTCGTATGGATCTGGAGAAGGTGAGGGCATTCCAGGAATGGAAAGCCCCCACAAACGTGAAAGAACTTCGCTCCTTCTTGGGCCTAGCCAACTACTATAGACGATTTGTGGACGGCTACTCAAGAAGGGTGACACCCTTGACCGAGCTTCTGAAAAAGGGTGTGATTTGGGCGTGGACTGACGAGTGTGCTGAAGTATTCAGAAGTTTGAAAGAAGCCATGATGAAGGATCTTGTTCTTGCCTTGCCAACTATTAGCAAGCCCTTTGAAGTACAGACAGATGCATCAGATTATGCTCTGGGAGGGGTACTAGTACAAGAAGACCACCCGGTCGCATACGAAAGCCGCAAGCTGTCTGAAGCTGAGAGGAGGTATACTGCCCAGGAGAAGGAGCTCCTCGCAGTTATACATTGGTTGTGAGTGTGGAGGCATTACTTGCTGTGGTCAAAGTTCGTGGTGAAGACGGATAATGCAGCTGTGAGTCATTTCCTTACTCGGCCGAAATTGACCCATAAGCAGGCTTGATGGCAGGAGTTTATGGCAGAATTCGACTTCCATTTTGAGCACAGGGCAGGTCTCTTGAACCAGGCAGCTGACGCCTTGAGTCGCAAAGCGGAGTTGGTGACTCTAGAGATCTTGGCTAGTTTGTCGGCTAGCGTGGTGAACACTCCACTCAAGGAACACATCAAAGAAAACCTGGAGAAAGACCCAGTTGTCAGGACCATCCTGAAGCTCGTAAAAGAAGGCAAGACTCGCCAGTTCTGGGTGGAGGATGATCTTCTGTGGGCTAAAGGGGGGCGCTTGTATGTTCCGAAAGCTGGAGATTTGCGAAGGACATTACTAAGCGAGTGTCATGACACCCTGTGGGCAGGTCATCCAGGGTGGCAGACACCCCATGCCCTCTTGAAGCAGGGATACTACTGCCCATAAATGCGAGACGATGTAGTGGAGTACACCAAGACCTGTCTCGTCTGCCAGCAAGACAAGGTCGATAGGAACAAGACACTTGGGTTGTTGGAGCCCTTGCGAGTCCCAAGCCGACCATGGGAGACTGTGTCGCTTGACTTTATCACCAGTCTTTCGAAGATAAGAGATTTAAGTGCGATCTTGGTGGTCGTGGATAGATTCTCGAAGTACGCAACTTTCATCCCAGTGTCGAAGTAATGTTCGGCAGAAGAGACAGCCACACAATTTTTCAAGCACATTGTCAAATATTGGGGAGTGCCCCAGAACATTGTTAGTGACCGAGATGGAAGATTCACTCGGACCTTTTGATCTGAACAGTTCAATCTCTTGGGGTCACAACTGAATATTTCCTCGAGCTACCATCCGTAGACAGATAGGCAGACAGAAAGATTCAACGAGATGTTGGAGGAGTACTTGCGCCACTTTGTCAATTCCAATCAGAAGAATTGGTCGCAACTACTCGATGTAGCTCAATTTTGTTTCAACACTCAAAAGAGTTCTTCATCGAATAAGAGCCCTTTTGAAGTTGTTAATGGACAGCAACCACTGTTACCCCACACAGTGGAAGAATATCGCGGTCAGAACCCGCGAGCCTTTCACTTCCCGAAAGACTGGAAGAAAATGACAAAGATTGCCCGAGCTTACTTGGAAAAAGCATCAAGAAGAATGAAGAAGTGGGAAGATCAGAAGCGCAGACCACTGGAATTCAAAGCAGGCGACTTAGTGTTAATCAAGCTGAGGCCCGAATAGTTGAGATTCTGAGGGGACAAAGACATCAGACTCGTTCGCAAGTACGAGGGTTCGGTCTCAATCAACTCAAAAGTTGGCCTAACTTCCTAAAAAGTCGACCTACCAGCGTGGATGAAGATACACCCGGTCCTTCACGTCAGCAACTTGAAGCTGTATCATGAAGATCCAGCGAATCCAGAGCGTAACCAGTCAACCAAAGGAGGAGTTATCGTTCATCCAAGGAGCAAGCATCAACCTGAAGAAATCCTGGAAGAAAGGATGGTCACCACTGACCGTAAAAAGCATAAAGAGTATCTTTTAAAATGGAAGGGGCTCGCAAATGACAAGATCAGCTGGGAGAGGGCGGAAGACTTGAAGAAGCTCACGCAGAATATTGAAGATCTACAAGCTACTTCGTTGAGGACGTTGAAGGATTAAGTGGGGGAGAGTGTCGCGTGCTGCCCCCTTGGCACACCCACATGGGGCGATTTTGTAAATGAGCATGCCTTGGTGCTTGATCATTAGTCAAGTCTTGGACCAAGCAACCTCATGGGATAGGGTAGTTGTAGTTTTGTAATATTGCATATGTCTCCCAGACAAAAATCATATATGTTCTTGGGAAGAATTTATTTCCCTAGAAGGCTCCTTAGGGGGAGGTGACCTGGTGACTTAGGGAAGCACCATGGCCATCAGCAGATAGGGGCCAAAGCTGTGTACTCCCTTGCCCTATCAAGGCTATATATTAATGAAATAACATTTATCCATACTTGCCCCTGTGTGCTTCCTTGTTGCTTATGTGTTACTTGTTTGTTTTCTTCGTTGGGCCATTGTGTGCCACTTGCCTTGTCGTGTGCCTTGTGTTGTGTTGACGTTCCTAGGAATGACTTGCTTTGTGCTTGCTCATACTTCATTATTTCCCGTTGCATGTCCGAGATGTGTGTGTGGCTAACCGCTGAGTTTGTTTGCCTGTAGGTGTGTGTTGTAGGCTGACTTGCTAGCTTGAAGAGTCTGCAAGTGCCGCATGTTCCGTCTAGTTGGAGTACCCAAATAGCTGGCCCATGACACCCAGCAAGTCTTCCTTGTCTTGATTCAACCCAGCGCCGCGGCACGGAAGAACAAGGCCGCGGTGCTCCTATGCGAATCCAGAAAATTGGGTTTTTCCCAACATTTTTCCCGAGCCAAAACTTTTCCAAATCAACACCAAGGTATACCCAAGTCCCAATTTGACCTAAAACCCCAAATAAATAGTATGGCAAGTCAGAAACAACACCAACAACCCAGACACACAATGTAACACCCTGGATGGCCAAGACCGCTACACTGTGTACTTATGAAGGTGCAGGACTTGCTAATCAAGTCTTTTAGTTAAAAATGTGTCATTAACCATGAATGTGCTACGGTTAAAAAAGGTTTTGGTCTCAAAAGTTACACTTTATATAATTAAATAGTTTTACACATGGGATCCCAAAAAGAAAAAGTGTTTAAAAGTTGGTTTGTAGAATCTCCAAAATACAGACAACCATCAACCATTTTAAGGCAAAACAGACATTTCTGGTTCTCATGTTCCTGCCTTTCCCCCAACCGTGGCTGCTGAGCAGCTGGTCCTGTCCATTCAGCTCACAGAGCTCTCCAAGTCAGGGCTGGTAAAGTTTGCCCTTGCCTTTACCTGCATCACGTAGCACTCGTGAACCAAGGCCCAGCAAGAAAACTTAATATGCAACACAAACAACAATAAAAAATAATCAATCCTTTAAGCATGATCAAACATTTAATATTCCACATTAACCACTCAACACCTATTCATAACCAATGACGCAACTAATCGTAAATAATAAACAGGTCACATAATAGTCAGGGCCGACAACTTATGATGCACCCTCAGTTTACCCCATTGACTCCGGCCCGCTTAAATCGAGCTCAGTGCATAATAAGCTATCCTCGGCTACCAGTGGCCAAGCCGCGCCTGTGTGCTAATGTAACCCTTGGCACTCTTAGGCCGTTGGTTTTCTGTTTACAAGGCATAATACCATCCTCTCAAGCATATATAATAGGGAGCCCTTAGTCCCATTACAAATATACGACCAGGTGCAGTTTTCTTTCCTTTAATTTCTACGTTCACTGATTACGAGCGACGTTCCTCGAGCACGATCCGTTTCACAAGCCCTAGCTTCAATACCTAGTCACAACCAAGGTAATGTATTCCATTAATATTTGAATAAAGGTTTTCAGGTACAATACTAGCTTCCGGGACATCGAATTCCACCAAGCACGGTGGTGAAATCGATCTCGAGCACCCTAGACTAGATTCCCGCTCTTAAAATCCCCAAATGATCAAGAATGTACCTAAGGGATGCGGCCCTTGAAACCTAGCCACGACCCACCCCTAAAACAGTGCCCAAGGCCCCTAGCAAGTAAACACGCGCCGCGGCCCTGCCCAATGGCGCCGTGGCGCTCTCCCTTGGCCGAGCCTCCCTGGCTCTCTTGCTTCGTAGGGCCGCAACGCTCTAGAACAGAGTCGTGACCCTCTCCTTCGTGCCCAAAAAATCCACCATTTCTAGCATCCTAACCCCATTCAAAACCACCCCAAAGCACCCTAATTTAAAACCCATTAATCACAAAACTTTTAACATGATTCTAAGAGCATAATCCAACAGAAATCCAGCTTAAAAACCTACTAAAATTCCATTTTGATTCCTGATACCCAACAACTCAAAACACCAAAACCAGTCATGCAAAACTCAAATTTTAACCTCTGAAATACGAATTGAAGCTTACCTCTTTTGCTGAACCACTTCCTTGACAACCTTTGAGCTAAAACACAAGCACATAGCTTTAATTCAGCCCTTAAACATCAAAATCATAAACACCTTAATATTCAGCCAAAAACTCAGAGTTCTAACACCCAAAAACACAACTCAACTCTTACCTTAATCTTGGTTGAGTGACCCTTAGTCTTAACTAAGCTAAACTTTCATGAATTCAACTCAAACACAAAGTTTTCCAGTTAAGTTTCCCTTAGATTTTTTGTAGTTTTCTTGGGAGAGGGAAGAGAAGAGAGGAGGAGAGAGAGCATGGGTCGGTTAAATCTTTTGTTCTACTACTTTCTAATTACTTAGTCTAATCTTAACTAATTAGATCACTCCCGAGGCTCGGGGTACCAGAAACGTCCCCGAAGGCAAAACGGTAAATTTCCCCAATATTCCCGCCTAATCTTCATATCCTCAAATATATCTCCATATATTTATTTCCATGACCCGATAGTCTAAATAACTACCCGATACCTAAAATACCCCTGACTTATCCAAAGTCAAATATTAAGTCCCGTTGTGACTTCCCGCTAGTTGGCTCCCTAGGATCGCCTCAAGTCGTACGCTACTAATCTACCCACATAATAATGTGGTTCTCACAGATATAACATTTAACCACATTTACATTCATATAATCATACAAGCATGCTTATCATATAATCACGCATTAAGTCAATAAATTCACACCTAAGCCAATTATGCCTTCCCAGCGCATTAATCAATGCCCTTAAGCCATATTAGTGATTTTGGGTCGTTACACACAATCAAACCCAAGAATCACCTAGTGGTTCCAAATTCTCAAAAACTTAAACCACACTTCACAAAGTTTAAACCATCTCTTAGAAAACTTATATCACACCAGCAAATAAATTTAGAGATGCATGAAACTCTTACCTCAAGTAGAAATTGAACATGAGATGCTTTCAAAATCAACTCGAAGCTTAAATCCTTTAATTCCCAAGTTGAATCCTCACAATAACTATGCCACAAATCCAATTTTCAGCATTCAACCCAAACTCTCAAAAACATGCAAGGAACTCAAAATTAGAGATAAAGCCTTACCTCTAAATTAATCTTGGCCTATGCCTGACTCTAGTTACCCCAACTTCAGCCTTGAATTCCTTCCATGAACCCAAAGAAGATCACCTCCTCTCCTCCTTCCTTTCCTAGCTTTTTGGTTCTCTTTAGACTTCCAACAAAATATTAAGATATATGCCTAAGTGTAAGTAACGTGAATAACTTTTCCTTAGCCAAGTTTATCTTTTCCTAAGGCCAAGTTACCATTTTTCCCTTTCCCCTAATAAAATTCTTATACTAACCTCAAGGGTAATTCTATCATTTCACCTAAATCCCGCTAAGTCCTCAAGTATTCCTATAAATCCCCATTTAATCCCGACATAGCAAATTATTGATAAATTATTAACAATTACTCAATAATTCCCGAACACAAGTTATATTCCCAAAATACCCCTAGGCTCCTCCCGAGTCGGGTATTTGACCCCGTTGTGACTTTCCAACTAAACCGCCCTCTAGGACCGTCTCAGATCGTGCATCACAATTATATCACCACTCACACCTGGCATCAATCACAATATATACAGATATTGCATTTATGCCCTCAGCGGGAAAAAATTACAAATATGCCCTAACAACCAAATGGGGCCCACATGCATATTTAATTCACCTAAACATGCATGTCTAATCACATATTCATCAAACTCACATATTAACATAATAAATCAATTATTTCCTTCTAGGGACGCTAATCAATGCCCTAAGCCTTATTAGCAAATTTGGGACGCTACAACTATCTCCTCCTTACAGAAATTTCGTCCTCGAAATTACCTGAATAACTCGAGATACTGCTCCCGCATATCAGACTCAAGTTCCCATGTCACCTCCTCAACCTTGCTGTTCCTCCACAATACCTTCACCAAGGGAATGGTCTTACTTCGCAAGACTTTATCTTTTTGATCGAGAATATGAACTAGCTTCTCCTTGTTTGATAAATCCTGGTACAGCTCCAAATTCTCATAACTCAGTATATGCGTAGAATCTGATACATACTTCCGGACCATAGATACATGAAATACATCATGAACCCCTGATAGAGCTGGAGGCATCGCCAATTTGTAAGCTACCTCTCCAACCCGTATAAGTATCTCAAAGGGGGCAACAAACCTAGGGCTCAGCTTTCCCCGAACACCAAACTGTTTTACTCCCCTCAAAGGTGAAACCCTGAGGAACACATGGTCACCGACCTGAAACTCTACACTTTTGCGTTTTAGATCCAAGTAACTCTTCTGGAAAATTTGTGAGACGAGCATTCGAGATCTAATCTTTTTGTAATTGCCTCATTGGTCCTTTGAACCATCTCAAGACCTAAGTTCCTTCTCTCACCCATCTCATCCCAATGGATAGGTGATCGACACTTCCTCCCGTATAACATCTCATACGAAGCCACTCCGATAGTGGCCTGATAGCTGTTATTGTATGAGAACCCAATCAAAGGGTGATACTTAATCAAAGATCCCCCAAAATTTAGCACACAAGCTCATAGCATGTCATCAAGTATCTAAATTGTCCTCTCAGACTGTCCATCTGTCTAAGGATGATAAGCAGTACTATACCGCAACTGTGTGCCCATAGCCTTTTACAGACTCTCCCAAAACATGGAGGTGAAAGTGAGGTCCCTGTCAGATACTATCGACCTTGGAGCCCCATGAAGTCGAATGATTTCCTTCACATATAACTCGACATACTGCTCCATAGTATAAGTCGTCTTGGCAGGCAAGAAGTGGGCAGACTTGATATACCTATCCACAATCATCCAGACCGAATCATGTTGTCTCACGGTCTTCGGCAAACCAACCACATAGTCCATAGTGATATCCTCCCACTTCTACTTTGGAATCCCTAGTGGTTGCAATAACGCTGCTGGCCTCTGATGTTTATCTTTTCCCTGCTGACAAGTTAAACACTTGGCCACATAATCCACCACGTCCCTTTTCATCCCCAACCACCAATACAAGGCTCTCAAATCTTGGTACATCTTCGTCGTACCTGGATGTAAAGAACAGGGAGTGGTATGAGATTCATCCAAGATCACTCGTTGGATATTAGAATCCATTAGAACACAGATACGACACTTGTATTTCAGTAACCCCATCTCCGAGATAGAAAAGCCCTTAGCCACTCTGGCTAAGATGCTCTCCCTACGTTCTACTAACTGGGGATCCTCCCTCTGTGCCTCCTTGATCCTCTCAAGGAGTGTAGACAGAAGAGTGATGTTGGCTAACCAACCAACCACCAACTCTATACCTGCTATGGTTATCTCTTCAGCTAACTTATCTGATATCTGTCTCGAACTGAACAACTGTCCTAGGCCTCCCCGACTCAATGCATCAACCACTACATTAGCCTTCCCATGATGGTATAGGATATCACAATCATAATCCTTTACCAACTCTATCCACCGTCTCTGACACATATTCAGATCCTTCTGAGTAAAGAAGTACTTCAAGCTCTTATGGTCGATGTATATCTCGCACTTCTCACCATACAAATAATGTCTCCAAACCTTAAGTGTGAATACCACTGCTGCCAACTCCAGATCATGCGTAGGATATCTCTGCTCGTACTCCTTTAACTGTCTCGATGCATAGGCTATAACCTTTCCGGCTTGCATCAGTACACACCCTAAACACTATCTAGAAGCCTCACAATAAACCACGAACGTCTCATTGTCTGTCGGTAGACTCAACACTGGCGCGGTGATAAGTCACCGCTTCAATTCCTTAAAACTATTCTCCCACCTTTCTATCCATACATACTTAGTCTTCTTCTTTGTCAATTCCATCAATGGCGTAGATATCCTGGAGAACCCCTCAACAAACTGCCAATAATACCCCGCCAACCCCAGAAAACTCCTAACTTTAGGAACACTTCTCGGTCTAGGCCAATCTCTCACCGCCTCGATATTACTTGGGTCAACTAGAATCCCCTCCTTACTAACAATATGGCCCAGAAACGTGACTTGCGGTAGCCAAAACTCGCACTTACTGAACATAGCATATAACATAAGCTCTCTCAACCGCTGCAATACCAAACGTAGATGCTGCTCATGCTCTGTCTCTTAATGAGAGTACACCAGAATGTCATTGATGAACACAATCACAAACTTATCCAAATAGTCCTTGAAGACCCTGTTCATCAAATCCATAAAGGCTACTAGGGCATTGGTTAATCCAAAGGACATAACCACGAATTCATAGTGTCCACACCTTGTGCGGAAACACTCTTTGGTATGTCCTCCTCCATTATTCTTAACTTGTGGTAACCTGATCGAAGATCAATCTTGGAAAACATTGTATTTCCCTGTAGCTGGTCAAATAGATCATCAATCCTAGGCAGTGGGTACTTGTTCTTAATGGTCAACTTGTTCAGTTCCCTATGATCAATACACATCCTAAGAGATCCATCCTTCTTCTTAACAAACAACACTGGAGCACCCCAGCGAGAAACTCGGTCAAATGAACCCCAAATCCAGTAACTCCTGCAACTGAACCTTCAACTCTTTCAACCCTACCAGAGCCATTCTGTAAGGTGTCATAGATACTGGCTCCACCCCTAGCACCAACTCTATATCAAACTCGATCTCCCATTGTGGTGGCAATCCTGGCAAATCTACTGGAAATAAATCTGGAAACTCACATACCAATCTGGTCTCTTTCGGCCCAACTGGCACAACCCTAGAAGTATCCATGATGTATGCTAAGAATTCTATGCAACCTTCATGCATCGGGTCTCTAGCCTTCAATGCTGAAATCATAGGTACTCGCGGTCTGCTAACTGTCCGCACAAAGACAAAGGGTACCTCCCCTTCTGGTTCAAAAGTCACCATCCGACGCTTACAGTCAATCGTCGCCCCCTACTTCGATAACCAATCCATTCCTAGGATCATATCGAAGTCATCCATCTATCTCTACTGGCAATGCTCTAATCCATCACCTAGAGACTACCAGTTCCCCAGTCGGCAACAAAGTCTGAAAACCCTAGCATACACACCACTAGGTCTACACAGCTGATCTATCACTCTAGCTGACACAAATGAATGGGTAGCTCCCGAATCAATCAACGTAGTACACAAAGAACAAGCCCTAGAAATATGACATATCACAACTGAGGGGCTAGCCTCTACCTCAGTCTGAGCCAAAGTGAATACTCTGGCAGGAGCGAGACTGTCGCCTTGCTTTGGCTCCTCTTTCCTGGCTTTTGGGCATTAATTCTTCAGATGATTGGCACTCCCACAGATAAAGCAGACCCTAATCCTGCACTCACCCTGGTGTCATTGTCTGTATCGAGGACACACTGGAAAACTCCTCCAGTTTTCGCCTCTGCCCTGACGGCCGCTAAAAGCACCTCGTGCCTTCGTATCCCAGCTAGGAGGAACAAAAGAATCTGGGGCCTTTCTCTTCTGCTCACTCGGGCCACTAGCCCGACTAAATCTGGTAAAAGGAGGCACTGTCCTCCTGGCATCGCGCCTAACAACGCTCTCACTCCAAATCTTATCCTCGGCCCCCTCAGCTGTAAGGGCCTTATCCACCACCTTGGCATAAGTAGTAGTCTCTGAATCAAAGGTAATCTTCACATCACGAGCGATCATAACATTCAATCCCCGCACAAACCTATCCCTTCTTGCTGCATCAGTTGGTGCCAAATCCAGTGCGAAATTTGCCAACTGGTCAAATCTCAGAGCATACTCAGGAACTGTCAACCGGTTCTGTGTCAGGTTGATGAACTTGTCAACCTTTGCAGCTCGGACAGCAACACTATAATATTTCTCATTAAAGATACTTCTGAACTCTTCCCAAGTCATATCTGCAACATTTCTTCTCTGAATCACTCCATCCCACCAGATACAGGCATTCTCTCTGAACATGTAGCTAGCACAAGCTACCCTCTCATTCCCTACCACCCTCATAAAATCAAAGATGGAGGAAATCATATTCATCCACTGCTCGGCCCGCAGTGGGTCTGACCCACCCTCGAAGGTGGGAGGATGCTGCTTTCTGAACCTCTCAGATAGAGGTTCCCACTTATTATCCATAACAGACTGAACAGGCACCGGTGAGCCTGCTGAAGTTGCAACCCAGTGCCCTGAGGAGGGGCCTGTTGCCTCAGCTGTCGATGTTCTTCCTCTGTTCGTTGCGGTCTCGCTTCCATTTTGGTAAATATCTGTTCCCATTTCTATGGGGCAGGTGGAGGGTCCTAACACTGGTTGTCATCCTCGACCCTACTGCCGCGTAGTCTAGATGATTGTCGAGGAATCTCAACAATATGCCTACAATCAACAATGCCGCTCATCAGGCACGATAACAAAATCCAAAGCCACCTCCCAATTCACATTACCCAATCAAGATAGCAATCCACAAAGCACAAATATCATACAACACTTAACGGGCCATGCCTTGGCATCATGCATATGTTAACTCATTCATCATGCTCTATATAAAATAAGCAGGCAAACATGGCTTTTAAACACATAACCAGACATATAATTCAATCATTACCAACCAACCCTGTGTTGAGCTTGTCACTAATAGCAAGCGTACATGTTCAGTCATTCTCTAGGAACCATGAAACTTGGCTCGCTCTGATACCAAGTTGTAATGCCCTACTGCCTTAGAGTCGTTACTACGTGAGTTTAAAACGTACTAATCACTCGCTAACTATGGTTTTAAGATAAACGTGTAGCTAACCGGTAATAAAAGTCATGTAATTTGAAAATATATTCATTCATAAAACATTATAAAGCGGTATACATTCGGGATCCCAAAATATTGTTTAGAAATACGTTTACAATTGCAAAATATAATTAAAGTTAACTAAATGACAAAACTAGGTATAACACAAACATCTCCCAAAATACCCCTGGTCGGCAGCCAGGCAGGCCAAGCATGTACATGTCGCTTCATGCTCTCCATACTCATGGTTGTTCGATCTTCCCCTTGCCCTTACCTGCACCATAGAGCACCCGTGAGCTAAAGCCCAACAAGAAAACTCACACAAGCAAATAACATATGTATATCAATCGATCAACATATAATCAAGCCGCTATCATGCTAAACACATAAGGCCATTCCGTCCCAGGTGCATTACCAGGCCTTGGGTTTGCGGTCTATGCCATGAGGATATCCCAGGTATCCTTTAGGGTCTTACCCTGGCAACTCGCACTCCGCGTGCTTAACGCTGCTCCCGGTTCCTTGCCGTTCTCGACCTTCGTCGTTCCCGGCCCTCGTCGTTTCTGTCCTTCACCGTTCCTGGCCCTTGCCGTTCATTCACATATATGCATACATAGCATAACTAGAAAAGTATTTAAACACATATAAACATAATGAATGGGGCTACACCCTACAACACATTCATATAGAGCCGGGCCCTGCAATGAAAACTATAGGGTCTCGCTCTGCTCTATGGGTACAATAGTTTTCTTACCTGTGTCCCGTGCTTCTTGAGCATCGAAATCCTGACCACAGTCCTCTAACCCAAGCCTCTCTGAAACCTAGTCACAACACATACATAACACTCTCGTTACTAACCAATTCATAAATGTACCGTAGAACCATTCTCGTGCTCTGGGGACGTCCCTTTTCCCCACACGAGGTGGTGGAAGCATCCCCCGAGCCCCCAGGGCCAAAACCCTAAAGACACAACATTACATCTCCTGAAATTGGCCTAGCACACCAGCACAGTCCTATAGGGGCTACGATGCCCAGCAAGTCTTCCCTGTCTTGATTCAACCCAGCACCGCGGCATGGAAGAATAGGGTCGCGACGCTCCTACGCGAACCAAGAAAACTGGGTTTTTCCCAACATTTTTCCAGAGACAAAACTCTTCCAAATCCACACCATTGTATACACAAGTCCCAATTTGACCTAAAACTCCAAATAAACAGTATGGCAACTCAGAAACAACAGCAACAACCCAGACACACAATCAAACCAAAGAATCACCTAGTGGTTCCAAATTCTTAAAAACCTAAAGCACACTTCACAAAGTTTAAACCATTCCTTGGAAAACTTAAACCACACTAGCAAATAAATTCAGAGATGCGTGAAACTTTTACCTCAAGTAGAAATTCAACATGAGATGCTTTCAAATTCAACTCCAAGCTTAAATCCTTTTATTCCCAAGTTGAATCCTTACATTCACTAAGCCACAAATCTAATTTTCAACATTAAATTCAAACTCTCAAAACACATGCAAGGAACTCAAAATCAGAGATAAAACCTTACCTCTGAAGTAATCTTGGCCTATGCTTGACTCTAGTTGCCCCAACTTCAGCCTTGAATTCCTTCCTTGAACCCAAAGAAGATCAACTCTTCTCCTCCTTCTTTCCCTAGCCTTTTGGTTCTCTCTAGACTTCCAACAAAATAGTCAGATATATGCCTAAGTGTAAGTAACGCGGATAACTTTTCCTCAGCGAAGTTTATCTTTTCCTACGGCCAAGTTACCATTTTTTCCCTTTCCTGTAATAAAATTCTTATACTAACCTCAAGGGTAATTCTGTCATTGCACCCAAATCCCGGTAAGTCCTCAAGTATTCCTATAAATCCCCATTTAATCCCAACATAGCAAATTATTGATAAATTATTAACAATTACTCAATAATTCCCGAACACAAGTTACATTCCCAAAATACCCCTAGGCTCCTCCCGAGCGGGGTAGTTGACCCCGTTGTGACTTTCCAACTAAACCTTCCTCTAGAACCATCTTGGATCATGCATCACAATTATATCACCACTCACACGTGGTATCAATCAAAATATATACACATATTGCATTTATGCCCTCAGTGGGAAAAAATTACAAATATGCCCCTAACAACAAAATGGGGCCCACATGCATATTTAATTCACGTAAACATGCATTTATAATAACATATTCATCAAATTCAGATATTAACATAATAAATCAATTATTGCCTTCTAGGCATGCTAATCAAGGCCCTAAGCCTTATTAGTAAATTTGGGATGCTACAACATGACCACCTATGTTGTGGCACTCACCCTTTTGGCAAAGATCGTGAACCCGGTGCCTGGTAATGCACCATGGTCGGCATAGGCCGCTATGTGATTAGTCTGATGTATTTGTTTAAAGTTAAGCATTTACTGGAATGAATTGTTATATATGTTATGTGTGTGGAGTTTTCTTGCTAGGCCTTGGCTCGCGGGTGCTTTATGTTGTAGGTAAGGGCAAGGGAAAGGACGACCAAGCATGAGTTGGAGGGAATGGAGCGACGCGTACATGTCTGGTCTGCCTGGCCGCCACGGCTGGGATAGTTTTGTGGAACAATGTACAAACAATTTATTTTTTCACCACCTAACTTTTGAGTTGTAAATATATTTTGAAACAATTTCTTGGGATCCCAATGTGACGCTTTTATAATTTTAATTAATGTCCAAATCTTTTATACTTAAGTTTCATTAAATGAGTCTTTATTTGGATTTAATCACACTTTTCAGTCTAATACCTCGATTAGCGAGCTAATGGCACATTTTAAAATCACATGGAAGCGACTCTAGGGAAGTAGGGTGTTACACTTGGAGTCCTTAGTTCTCAGCTAGATCCTTAATATTGCTATTCTCTTTTCCATTTTGTAGTTACTATAATTAGTACAGTGTGCTCGGATTAAACTATTGCATATACTTATAGTTAATATTTTACAATAGCCGCATGCAATAAACTCTCAGAGACTCTATATTGTAGCCTCTTATACACTCGATAGTGTATAAGGCCGGGTTTTCTTTTCAGTCTTCAAGTTGTCAAGGAAAATCGGTCTCACAGTAACATGCTCTCCATACCATGTATTTTAATATTTCTTCAAGAAAGAATTACCTTATTTGATCATTTGGTACTCTGGTTTTAGAAAAAGGAGTCGCATCTTTAGACAAATACCATAATTTTCGTCCTTTTATAAAGTTCACCATTTCCTTTCATAATACAAAAAATACTCATTTTAGACTCTTTAATCATTATTATTATTTAAAAGTCACCCTTTGTTTAGAAAGATCATTTTTAACCTAAACTTCTATTTTACTAAGTTTAATGATAATCTAAAACCTCTTTTGTGGTATTTTTTAAAAGAAGGGAAATTGGACCCTTAATTTATTAAAATGGAAAATATCATATTTTATTAATATAATACTGATTTCAGATTGGTTTGACATCGAAATCCTTAGTTACTGTTATAAAACGAACCATTTTCCAATTTCGACAATTTTACTTTTACTTCTTTATTTAAAGTGATAAAAGTTCATTTTTAAACATTTGCCATATGTTGAGTTTTTGGCCAAAGCTCTTAAAATTTTGTCCACTTATTCTTTGTCATAAGTACAGGAACTAGGTGAAAACCTTGAGTCTAAAATCGTTTTAGGTTAGGAGAACTAACCTCCAAAAAATAACTTTTCGTTATGGTTCGAAATTACTACTGTTCAGATTTTAGGGCAATATTAGAAAACAAATTTCTCTTAAACCATTATAAATTGTTCTCTTAAATTTTACAGGGCTTTTGATACATATCGTATCTAACTTCATTAAAAATTTCATAATTTTTTGGATAGTAAAACCTATTCAAATAATTAAAGCAATCTGGCTAGTGCTTGCTTCCCAGAAGTTTTTTCCAGATTTTAGGGTAAACTTTGAAAACAAATTTCTCTTAAACCATAATATATTTTTCACTAAAATTTTACAGGGGCCCTTATACATGTATCAACTAATATCCTACCAAATTTCATACCTTTTATAATAGTAAATCCATTAAAAAGATAAAAAAAAATTGGGCAGTGCATGCTGCCCAGAAATTTTCTAGATTTGCATCACAATGCAAAAAAGTGCATAACTTGGGCTTAAAAATAATTTTTTGTGATTTCTTGGAAGCCTAACATCAAGAACTCACAAAGAACTACACAAATACACAAATTATTTTCACAAAAAGAGGGAGTAGAGAGTGATCTAACCCATTGGAAGCTAGACCACGAATTTTGGCAACATGCTTTTTTACTCACACTTAACCACAACAAGCATTTCTAGCATAAACCCTAGCCACATGCATGAATGCAATTCATCATATCACACAATATCAACATAAAGTATAAAAATAAGCTCAAAAACCATTGAAATACCCTATAAAACAAGATCTACACGAATCACCACAAAACAAGATCTACAAGAATCACCATCAAAAACCATATGAAGCCCTAGCTTGGAGATGTATTCCTTACCTCTTCAAAAGCATTTCCTTGGTGCTCTAAACTCTCAAAACCGAGCCCCAAGCCCCACATGCAGATTTTTAAGAAGAGGTTAGGGTAGGAAGAATAGTAGATGATGGACAAGAACATGCAAGTTTACAAAAACCTCTTACCTTGCTTTATTTGATCACAATGGTGTTCAACTTTGAGATCCAACTAATAAAGGTTTCTCTTGAACCCTAGAACACAAGAACAGGGCCATGCATGACTTTTAGATAACATGCATGCACAAGGAATCCTATGTTTCGGGTTCGAAGGAGAAGAGAAGGAAAATACACACGGGAACATTATACTTGCAATAGACAAGGAAATATCTTCTTGAAGCATTTTCTTCTCCAACGGGGAAGATGAGTGCTAGCACTTTAGGATTTGATTTTTTTTTTTTGCTGCAATGGAGGAGAAAATAGAGGTGTATTGAGTTTTGGAGAGAGAGACCTTGAGAGAGAGTGCTTTTCTTTTTGAGAAATGATTAGTTTTTGCTTGTATGAAAGGTAAGAGACTTTTCTCATTCCTTAGCTTTTGGGGTATATAACATAGTTTATGAGAGCCCTAGGGACCCTACTCCTAGGCTATGCCACCCCTTCTTTGTCTCTCTTCCCATTTGAATTTACATTTTTCCCTTGCTTAAGTTACCTCACTCTTAAAGAACTCAAGGGCCCTATGGTAATTTTATGCTCTTAATTTTCCCCTTTTTTAACATATAGTTATTAATCTTTCAAGCATAAAATTAGTTGAATAATTTGTGACCAAAAATAATATTTGTCACACTACCAAAGAATTTTTTTCAATTTATCACATATTGACCAAAATGCCCTTAAGGACCCGAGAAGGAAATTTTCATTCTTAAGCCCGGTTGATTGGAATTAAAACCTCAATCAATTCTCTTAAAATATATTGGCTCAATAATAAATTCCCAGTTTAAAAAAAAAAATATTATGCCATAGTATTTTCTATTTTATTTAATCTCAAATTTTTCTCCCATTAGGGTTTACCCCTTGGTCCGAGACTATTCTTTCTTTGCATAAAACTAGATCCTTTACCAGATCATCACATCATCTATAAAAATTCACAAATTATCACAAATTCATTTAATATCACTTATCAAAATAATATTCCACATAATTCTTCACCAGCTCAAACTGACTATTAATGTGTGTTCAAACCACAGGACGTTACAATACCTACAATTTATAAAAGCTTCGTCCCTGAAACTCAAAACAGATGGGAATATTGATTCTGCATCTTGGATACCATCTCCCATGTCACCTCTTCAATGCCATGATTACACCACTGTACCTTTACCAAAGATATTGTTTTGTTTCTTAACACCTTGTCTTTCTGATCCAAAATTGTGACCGGTTTTTCCTCATAACTTAGCTAAGGATCTATGCTAAGTTCATCGTAACTTAGCACATGAGTGGGGTTGTTCACGTAATTCCTTAAGGTTGACACATGGAACAAATCATGAACTTTAAAGAATGTGGGCGGACAGCCTAGTTGATAAGACGCCTTCCCAATGCATTCCAAAACCTCAATCGGTCGTATGTACCTAGGGCTAAACTTTCCCTTTTTCTGAACCTCTTAACTCCTCTTAGTGGAGCTATCTTTAGTAGTACCTTGTCCCCAACATCAAATTATAAAGGTCTCCATCGACGATCGACATACTTATGTTGTCGATCTATAGAGGTCTGTAACCTCTGACAAATCGACCTAATGTCCTCCGTAGCTTGGTCTACCTCTTCTAATCCCAAGAATTTCCTCTCACCAGTCTCATGTCAGTGAATTGGAGAACAGTATTTTCTTTCATATAGTGTCTCATACGAAGCCATCTTTATCAAGTCATGATAGCTATTGTTGTAGGCGAACTCAATTTATAGAAGTTTTACACTCCACAAACCTTGAAAATCTTGCAAGCAAGTTCTCAACATGTCTTACAAGGTCTGAATCTTTCGTTTGCTCTAGCCATCCGCCTATGAGTGGAAGGCAGTACTAAACTGGAGTATAGTTCCCAATCCAATTTTCATTCTCTTCCAGAACGTGGAGGTAAAATGCCTGTCACGATTGGACACTATAGAGATTGGAACCCCATGTAATCGCACTGTCTCAGCAATGTACAAGACTGCCAACTTATCTGCAATGTCTGTGTCTTAATGGGTAAGAAATGAGTGGATTTTTTTAGTCTATACACAATAACAAAAATTGCATCGTGCCCTTTTGAAGTGTGTGGTAACCAAATAACAAAGTCCATGGTGACCATCTCCCATTTCCACTTAGGGATCTCTAGCTGCTGCAATAACCCTGCGGGTCGTTGATGTTCCCCCTTGATTTGATGACACATAAAACAATGTGCCACATACTCCGCTACATCTCTCTTCACTCTTACCCACTAAAAGTATCTTTTGATATCTTGATACATCTTAGTGGTTCCCAGATGCATAACGTAAGGGGTATTATGAGCCTTATAAAAGATTTGTCTCTTGATCTTCTTATCATCGAACATGCATAATCTACACTTGAAACCCAACACTCCATCCTCTGAGATGTGAAACCCTGGTCGCATGTCTTTCATAGTCTCATGCATCAGTCGTTTGATCAACAGATCTGCAAGTTGTCCCCCTTGGATTGCTTCCAAGATCGTGGGTTGAATGGACAACATTGCCAATCTTCCCATCACTATCTCCAAATCCAATTTGGAGATATCAGTTTGTAATTCTTGGGGTATTTCCTTCACCATCATTACATAAGCCATTGGTTGTTGACTCAATGCATCATTTACTTTATTAGGCTTGCCTGGGTGGTACACTATATTGCAATAGTAATCGTTAAACAATTCTAACCACCTCTGTTGTCTCATGTTTAACTCTTTCTGGGTGAAGAATTATTTCAGACTCTTTTGATCCATGAATATGTCACAGTGAGTACCATGGAGATAGTGTCTCCAAATCTTCAATGCGAACACTACCGCTGCTCATTTTAAGTCGTGTGTTGGATAGTTTCTCTCGTAGTTTTTCAGTTGTCGGAAGGCGTACGCGATCACTTTCCTGTGTTACATTAGTACAGCTCCGAGTCCTTGACCTGATGCATCGCTATAAATAGCATATCCCTCTATACCCTTTGGAATAGTGAGTACATGTGCAGTCGTTAATCTGGTCTTTAGCTCTTGAAAATTCTGCTCGCACTTGTCCATCCACTCAAATTTGACATTCTTCCATGTTAGTGCGGTCATAGGCGTTGCTATTTCGGAAAAACCTTCCACAAAGCGCCTATAGTAACATGCCAGACCCAAGAAACTGCGAACTTCTTTTGCGTTCTTGGGGGCCTTCCATTGTTTCACCGCTTTGATTTTGGCTGGATCGACTGCAATTCCATCTTTTGAGACCACGTGCCCTTGGAAACTCACTTGATTCAACCAAAATTCGCACTTAGAGAATTTGGCATACAACTTTTTCTCGCATAATCGTTATAAGACCAGCTTTAGGTGCTTGCCGTGTTCTTCCTGGTTTTGCGAGTATACGAGTATAACATCTATAAACACGATCACAATTCTGTCCAGATACTCACCCAATATCCTATGCATAAGATCCATTATTGTTGCCAGCGCATTGGTGAGTCAAAAAGAAATTACCACAAACTCATAGTGGACATACCGAGTTCGGAATGTTGTCTTGGGAATATCCTATTCCTTGACTTTCAAGTGGTGGTGGCCAAATCTTAAATCGATCTTCGAGAATATCAATGCTCGCTGAAGTTGATCGAATAGATCATTGATTTTGGGCAATCGGTATCGGTTCTTGATCGTTACCTTGTTGAGTTCGCAGTAGTCTATACACATCCTCATGGAGTCGTCTTTCTTTTTCACGAATAATAATGGGGCTCCACAAGGAGATTGACTTAGTCGTATAAATCTTTTATCTAGGTAGTCTGGTAATTGCGCTTGTAGTTCTTTGAGCTCCGCCAGTGCCATCTGATATGGTGCCTTTGTTATAGGTGTGGTTCCTAGAATTAAATCGATCTCGAACTCGACTTCTCAGTCTGGGGGTATCCCTAGAAGTTCCTCAGGAAATACATCCAGAAATTTGCGCACCACAGCTACTTCTATCAGTTGTAGCTTAGCCTCTCTATCCTTGTCTATTACATTTGCCAAGTACCCAATACATCCATCATCCAGTAGTTTCCTTGCCTTCAAGGTGGAGATTATAGAGAAATTCGTCTATCGAGCTATGCCTTGAAACACAAATGGTTCTTCTCCATGTGGATTAAAAGTCACCTTCCTTCGTTTGCAATTCACCACCGCCCTGTATTTGGTTAACCAATCCATACCAAAAATAACATCGTACTCATGTAAATCAAAATAAGTAAGTCCACGATCAACTCTTGACCTTCTACCTAGACTGGTACGACTCTAACCCAAGACTGTACCATCATATCCTCTCTCGAAGGTAAGGACACACCACATACATTTGCCATAGGCTCAGAATTCCTATCTATCTTATCAACATAGGATGCAACAATAAAAGAATGAGAAGCTACCAATGTCCATCAATACATATTGTAATGTTCTACTACCCTATATTCGTTACCACATGATTTTAAAATGTGCAATTAACTCCCTAATCAAGGTTTTAGACCCAAAATTATGATTAAGTTAAAAGAAAGTCTCATTTAATAAAACTTTCATAAAAAGGTTTAAACATCTAATAAAATTATTGAAGAGTTACATGGGATCCCAAGATGTTGTTTAAGACATATTTACAACTCAAAAGTCTTTATATAGTCGACCTAGGCAACAAAATCGGTCATTTACACAGCGTTCCTCAAAACTACCCTAGACGTGGCGGCCAAGTAGGGCAAACATGTACACACCGCTCCTTGCCCTCCAACTCATGGTTGATCGACCTTTTCCTTACCCTTACCTGCACCATAGAGCACCCGTGAGATGATGACTTAGCAAGAAAACTTCATAGCACAAGATATAATAATTTATTTCAACATATTCATAACTAATCAAACACGTCAGACAATCTACAATTTTCTATCAGAATTCACAACAGCAACCAAAGTCGGTCAGGGTGTGTTACCAGGCACCAAGTTCATGGTCTTAACCGATCAAGTGAGTACGATACCCTTAGAGGGTCTCGCCCTGGAGGCCTACATCCCGGCCTTTTCCGCTCCCGGCCCTTTCCTATCCTAGCCTTTGCCGCTCCCGGCTTTTGTCGATCCGAACCTTTGCCGCTCCGTCACAAACATATGTATGACATAATAGTTACAAAAATTACCCGTAACACTAGGCACAATATAAGCACAGATAATTGGGTCATGGCCTGCTTTACGGGCATAAACAGTTTTCTTACCTTGAGTCCCGAGCGGACAATGCAAGGCGGTGTCGAGCACGATCCCTAATCCTGAGCCTTAGCGGTAAAACCTAGTCACAACGTAAGAACGAATAACTATCATAACCTAAATCAATTAGAGGCTTCGAAATAATATACAAGCCTTTGGCTCCTTGAATTCTACTAAACCAGGTAGTGGAATCCTTCCAGAGCCTTTAGATTAGAGTTCCCGAGCTTAAAAATCGATTATACAAGCCTTTGGCTCCTTGAATTCTACTAAACCAGGTAGTGCAATTAACTCCCTAGCCCATAGGGTGGCGGGGTGCTCCAACTTGCGTCACGCCGTACCCCAATCTGCATCACGATGCCTAGGCAATTTCGTAGAATCGCCATGCCCCTTCCATGCAAATGGGTCGCGGCGCGGCTCGAGCTCGAAATTTAGAATTTCCCTTTCGTTTCCGTGAGCCAAAATCACCAAAACTCGTCCAAATCAACAACTAAGCCCAGAAATAGGTCTAGAACTCCCATGCACACAACATAAACATTATAATTACCCTAAAACCTAACCAAGAATCCTTTCCCAATTCTACAAGTCATGCTAAAACTAAACCGCAGAATTTCACAAAGAATTCAGGTCTTACACCTTACCTCAATGATGTTCTTGACCCCCTGCTGACCCCACACTTGCTCCCAGCCTGATTCCTCAATTTCCATCCCCAAATTCAAAGCTTCCTCTTCCTAAATCCCCAAAACCTTCCAAGCCTTAGAGAGAAAGAGAAAGAGCTGAGTCTAAATGGCAGAGTGTTCTGATTACTTTCCAAGCATTCCCCAAGTCTATCCTTAGCATCAAAAGACCAACATGCCCCTAGATCAATTCCTAGCCCTTTAATTCCACCAAGGAAAAATTCGTCATTTGCCACATTCCTGCTAATTCCTCGAGTATCCTTATAAATCCCCAATTAATCCCAGTATACCCAAACAATGGCTAAGTAACTACCCGTTACTCGGTAACCCCAAATACGTACTACGTTTCCGGAATACCCCTAAGCTTACCCCAAGCCGGGTATTTGACCCCGTGTGACTATTCTGTTAATCCGCTCACTAGGATCACCTCGGACCACACTTCTCAAATATATCCACATAACACTAGGGTCTCACTCATAACAAATACATAATGACATTTGTGCCCTAAACAATCCAAAATTGCAACATGCCCTTATTAACCTGAACAGCCCCACATGCATAATTAATTCACCTAAACATGCATATACATTTATAGTACCATATAAATCATTTATACCACATAATCACACTCAAATAAAATGTATTCCACATATAAACCCGATTATGCCCTCCTAGCACAGTAATTAAGGCACTCAACCTTAATAGTAAATTTAGGATGTTACAACTATCCCGTCCTTATAGAAATCTCATCCTCGAAATTTATTCAATCATCGTGGGATACTAATCCCGCACATCAGACTCTAACTTTGGAGTCAAGTTATTTTCCCTGTGACTTCCTTGTAACACCCTCACTAGAGTGGCAGCCTCATCCCGGAATATTTTATCTGTCTTCTATCCAGGATTTCCACTGGCCTTTCCTTACACAATAAATTCCACTGAAATTCCAGGGCTCGTTACCCAATCAATGGCAATACTCAACACTTCTTCTCTTAACATTGGCACCAGTAAGACCTCATGAGCCTCTACCCATGCTGGGGTAAGGCTAATCTGTAGGCGCCTGGCCTAATACTTATTAGGATCTCTAGGCCTATTAAATCTAGAGTCAAAACCCCTATTTCTTTCCCAAACTATCTTACCCTTTTTTTTAGTCCACAATACTCGGAGAAGTACAAAGTCTCTAATCCTGGAACCCCATGTTCCCATAATTAAACTTGCGAACTCTTATGTCCTAACAATCCTTAATAATTTCACCAGTCCTTCAAACCGATTTTGAACCAGGATACCACCTGTCTCTCATCCCATTTCCCCATAATGGGAAATTTTCCTGTCCTATCTCACAATATCTTATTCAGAGTCACTATGACCATCAACTAGTATTCATCATTGTAATAGTCCATCCAATGGACCATATTTGCCTTACTATCCTAAAAACTTATATATTCGACGAAAAATACATAGAGTCTAAGTTGTTCATTCAGGTTATTAGTCTGTCTAAATGTAACCAAAAATTCCCAATCCAATCTTATACTGATTTCCCTCTACGATCCCTTTTAGAACTTGGGAAATAAAGGGTCTTAATCCGACACTATCGACTTCGGTGTCCCACAGAGATGTACGGTCTCCCTTCGCACATACTCATTTCTATGATAACTTCCTCACTCAAACCAGAGTGTGCTAATCTAATATGTCAAGTCACCACTTGTCGCATCTAATCTTCTCACCTGGAATCTGAGGTGATCCACCCTTACGGTCCATAACTATATCCCTCAATAATAACTCAAGGATACCCTAGATTGATGATAGCCCTTCTGGCTTCTATTTATCATTTCTCATTTACTAAAAGACTAGGTAGTGCGCCTCCCGGTATACAAATTTTAGGCACTAACACCCATTCAAATTTCCTGGAAACAACAATCATAAGGGGTAGTATAAGATTCATCCAGAATCTATACCTCGATGGCAGCACCTATCAAATCACTTATCCAATCCTCATATCTTAACATATCCATGCTAAAAATGTAAGGATTCTTAACCATTCCTACAAGATCCTTCTTCTGTATTTTATTCTTCATAGTGGTATATATGTTAATTATCAATCATAGGTTCTATACAAATCCAAGTTGTTACCTCACCCTAACAATGGCTAACAGGCATTACTGTCAACTTAAAGTCTCATGTAGAGCATCTATGTTCTTATTCCTTTATCCACTATGAAGCATGAATAATCATATTTTTAGTCTACACGCAGGAGCACCCAAATCCTTGACGCACCGCACTAATACTCCACGTTTTAATCAAGGACAGTGTCCATCTCACCATCCTCCTATGCCAGTCCATCACATGTGAATTCTAATACCATGGCATGTGAATCAACCTTTATTTCAACTTCTGAGAATCTAACACACAACTAACCATTCATAAAAGCTTTAGGTTTCTACGTTGCTTCAGTCAAGGGTACGACTATCCACGAAGATGCTTTAAGTAAAAGCCAATGTGTCTTACTGGTTCCCAATGCTTCAAACCCCCAAGGCATTCATTTAGAAAATTCCTTATTGTTTCTCTCTTAATTTACTCATACGCAGTCCCATCACTTCCCATAATCCGACTTGAGCATACTTTGGAGAAATCAAAACTTATCCCTTCTGAAACCTTACATGTAACCCCGCTTCTGTAGCCTTGGAAATATTAACAAAGTAATTACTTGCGTTCCACTTACAACTGGAAGTAGTCCAAAACATTCTCGATTGATTCGAATACAACTTGTGAAAATCTTCTTTGTACTCTCTTCTTGTGGGATTTACGTGGGCCGCTGGAGCATTATTCAGTTCAAGAACCTTCACTGAAGATCCATCACATCATACCTGATGCATGAGGTAATTCTTGAAATGTTTCTTTCCTTGATCCTCAGGTGGTAATAGCTAGAACGACGGTCAATTCTTGAGAACACTGTCCTACTTTGTAACTGGGCAAATAATTCCTCCATTCTTGGCAATGGATAGCTATTCTTATCAATTACTTTATTTGGTTATCCATATGCAGTACACATTCTTGCAGACTTGGCCTTCTCCTTAACAAATGACGTTGGCATGTTCCATGGTGAGATGCTCTATCTGATCACCCTTAAGTCAAATAACTTTTTCAACTGAACCTTTAATTATTTTTGCTCAACTAGCACCATTATTTATGATTTCTCTGATACTGATTCTATTATTACCTTAATCTCGTAACACACTCAATTTCCTAGTCGCGACAGAAATCCTGGTGAATCCTTATAAACCTATCTGAAACCTCACTGACGATCTAGTTTCCCTCTGGTCTAACTGATATAATCCCTGGTGGTACCCACAACAATAGCTAGGCATCTCGTAAGTGCAACAGAGTTCTTTCCTTTTAAACTCGAAAGTCACCATCCTCTCTTACAGTCCATGGTTGTCTCTTATTTTCAAAACTAATCCATAATTAAGATCATACCAAGATCCTCATATAACCATCTCAATCAATTATAATTGCTAACTTTCTACCCACAATACTCTGACCCATTTCCTGGAAATTACAAACTTTCCCTAGCAGACACAAGATCTTAAGCCTCGTAGCGTAATAACCATAAAGTATGCACCACATATCTTTATTTCCACTAGGAAATACGTAGCACTAGACTCAATTAGTACAATATAAAGGAACGAGAACTAGAAAGCCAACCTGTCGTCTCCGAGGAACCAGCCTCGAGCTCTAATTGCATAAATGTGGACACTCGAGCCGTAGTCGGCCTATCTGCACTCCTTGGTTCTCCCCTTATCGATCTCGGGCAATCCCCCTTGAAATTCCCAATATTCAACATAGAAGACATGCCTTCGCTTGACATTCTCCTTGATGGAATCTCTTGCACCTGGCGTACACTGGATAACTTCTCCAGACCTCATTGCCACCCTGAATACTATGACCCCTCTTGTCAGGACCAAGAGTAGTAGAACTATCAGGGGTCCTTCTTTTCTGGTTACTAGGGGCTCTGCCCCTACCTGATCCCGTAAATGGGGGTACCATATTTCACCTCATGTGTCCTGTGTAGAAAGGGCCCTCCCTACTGCCTGAGCGTAGGTAGAAATCCCATGTACTGGAGCGATCCTGACTCTCTAGGCTACCCCTGAGTTCAATCCTTGAATGAATTGTTCCTTTTAGCCAACATCCATTGGTACCAAATCAAAAGCGAATTTGGCCAACCCATCAAATTCATTGACATTGTAACGCCCTAACTCCAGGGACCGTTACGGTGTGCCTTGTAAATAATGCTAAACTTGCTAATCTAGTCATTTGCCCAAAATCGTGTAACTAAGTATGATTAGCGGTTTAGGGATTAAAAATTTTGGTTAAGATATAATGTTTCATTAGAACGTTTAATATATATACATTGGGATACCAAAATATAATTTCAGAGTCTTCTACAAGAAAATATTTACAACAGGCCGATCTAAGCGGCAAAACAGGGTTTAACCCTAGTTCCTCTTCAAACCTCGGCCGTGGTGGTCAAGCAGCTGCATATGTACACATCATCACCTAAGCTCTCCAACTCAAGGATGGTCCAGCTTTCTTTTGGCTTTACCTGCACCACATAGCACCCGTGAGCCGAAGCTCAGCAAGAAAACTTAATATGCTCATGAACAGTAATAACATGTCATCAAGTGATAAGGCACACGCCTAGCAGATATAGCCCTATTCCAGCAGGCATCAGATCCACGTAATGTAGAGTATAACACATCAACCAATGACCATAATAGTCATCCAGGGCTTTTAGCCCAAAATAGAAACGTAATGTTGAGTATAACACATCAACCAATGATTAAAATAATCATCGAGGACTTTCAGTCCAAACAAATAGGTGACAGTCGCAAAAGTCACTGAGTTGGGTATAGCTCCCTTTAGCCTTGTGACGATAGGGTCACCAGGGCTTAACAGACAAATGAGCTTTTATTAGTTCAAATAGGATAGGTGTATGGTGACTAGTCACCAACATAACCTTCCTCATGACCATAGAGTCATAACCTTGGAACATCGTTCCCTAGTCATGTGACAAACAATCACCTGGACCATAGGCCCTGGCTCTAGTAACTAGTCTTAGACTAGGCAAGCGCTTATAAGTTCATTGACCTTAGGGTCGGTCCAACATTAATGCCTTAGAGCCATTCAATGCTGATATCGATTAGATCTAATCTTCTTTTGGCCCTGCGTTTATGACGCTATGCCATTTCTGACTCTTAGGTCAGTATCCCTGACTAGTGAGTGCCATATACAAGTAAGAAATGCCACCAAACATATATCACATATCCATTATCCGAATACAAGGCATTCAGCATGCTTACTTAACAAATACTAGGACAATTAGCATAAACACAGAGGCTCAAGCTCTGAACAATACCATACTCAGTATACAAAGCATATCCTAATCACATGTTTCTCATGCATCATATGCATCATATTTAACCACTTAACATGCCTAAAAAATAATCATGCATGCCACATTTAATAGTCCAACATGCATCAAATATAACCATGCATGTCATATATACACAGGGTGCAGTTTTCTTACCTCAGATTCGAGCTAGAATGAATAAAAGAATGACCCTTGAGAACGATCAACTTTTATTCCTTAAGCACCCACCTAGTCATAACCAAATACGGGACACCGTCAATAAAATGATAATCAAGGGTTCCCAAACCTTGATCTAGCCTCCATGACATCAATCCCCACTAATCCGGGTAGTAGGAACGATCTCGAGGCCTAAAACCATGTTCCCGGGGTCAAAACACACAAACGGGCTCAACCCTGCTCAAGGGCTGCGGCCCTGGCACCTTGGGCCGCGGGGCCCAGCAAGCACAAAACTGCTCCACCTGCTTCTTTGAGCTAGGGCCGCGGCGTCCAAGAACAGGGCCGCGACCCCCAACCCAGAGCCATCCCCAAACACGATTTCCAACATCCCAAAGCCTCTAAAATCATGCCTAAACATTACCAAATCAACAAATCAAAGTTCCTAAGCTTCCCAATGGTCCAAAACCATCAAAACCCAAAGCTCAATCGAACCAAAAACAAAACGATTCACAAAATCCAATTCTAATAAGCTTAGAAACTCTAAAAACTCAAAACATAAACTTAGATCACTTTCAATTGGGTTGTTTTCCGTCGAATCCTTCGGTTAAGAAGCTTCTAATCTTCCCTAGGATCGCTATTCCTTGATCGTCGCTTGATTCCGACTTCTAGAACTCAAGATTTCTTCAAAAAGGCTTCGAACGGTAAAATGAGCTCACGAATGAGAGAGGAAATGTTTTCTAACGTACGTTCTATCTGACAAGCTACATCAAGCTTAAGTAACCTCAAATGAAACCTAGTGCTCGGGGTCCCGAAAACACCCCCGAGGACATTATAGTCAAAACTTCCAGAATTTCCTCCTGACCTCAAATACTCCCAATTTATCATCAAACAAACATTCTTATTACCCAATAATCGACCCCGTTATGATAAAATCGCTAACTCATAATATAAGATTGTCTCATGTCGAATAGCTCAAATATATCTCCATAATAATGAAATCTCATTCACAAATTACAATATGCACCCAAATATACAAATATGCCCTCAACAGGCCGAATTACCAAAATGCCCTTATAATTATGAATACACCCATATGCATGCATTTATCATCATATAATAATATAATTCACATAAACATGCATATGATCATTAAATAGCATCATAATTCAATTATGGTCCTATCGGCCTCCTAATCAAGGTCCTAACCCTTATTAGGAAATTTGGGGCATTACAACTATCCCCTCCTTATAGAAATTTTTTCCTCGAAATTTACTCAAATAGCTCAGAATAGGAATTCCGCAAAACTGACTCCAATTTCCCAAGTTGCTTCCTCGACCTCACTGTCTCTATAGCATTACCTTAATCCAAGGTACACTCTGCTCAACAGAACATTATTACTTCTGTTACAGTTTGAACCAGCTATTCCTTACCGAAATACTTAACCTTAACCTTCAGATTCTTATTACTTAACTTATGAGTTCCTTTAACCCATGTCCACTGCATGGAAGTACATAACACACTGTATACAACTGACAGTGCCAAAGATAAGGCTGGTCCAGAGTCAACCTAACCAGATCTATCCAGGATATAACTGCCGAGATAATCTAGGGCTTAGCTTACCCTAACTCCTCACCCCTTTCCATGGTGACACTTTAAAGAAGATACATTCTTCTACCTAGGATTCCACGTTTCTACTTTTCAATTCAGCAAACTTTTCCATTTATTATGAGAAGTGAGCATCCAAGCTCTACTCTTTAATAATCTCAATAGTCCCCTGAACAACCTCAGGATCCAGATATATACTAACTCATTCATCTTATAAGATGTTCTTCCAATAATAATTGGATAACCCTCTCTCTCTGATTTACCACCAGTCTGAGAGTAGTAAACTGTACTGAATTCCATCTATCTACTCATCGCCTTCTTAACCCTTCCAAAGCTTGGAAGTTGCAATAGAGTCTTCATCTGATAAGATAGACCTTGAGTTTCATGAAGGCGCTCTATCCCTTTCACAAAGAGATTTGAATACTGATCAGCCATATTATTTACTTATCCTTGCTGATAAAAGTGAACTCACTTAGATAAACCGGTCCACAATGACTCAATGCCAACTCACACTGATCCACTAACCTGGAAATCTCACCACGAAACTCATCGTGATGCTCTCTTATTTCCATTATGAAATACTCAAAGACTACCATGGCCTTACCGATTTTTGATACTCTGATCTGACCTGCTATCAGGCTAAGAATTTTACCACGCATCCCATTACACCCCTCTCCATCTCAAGCCATCACTATAAAGCTTTCATATCCTGTTACATTCTCATGATGCCTGAATGAGGAGAATAGAAGAATAACACAAGATTCATCCAGAATCTCCCAATTAATCTCAATGTCCATCGGATTCCAAATCTGACCTTTATACCATAATAAATTCATATCTGACACTGCACAACTCTTAGCTAATCCAGCTAAGACTTTCCATTCAATCTTTCCTATCCGTGGTTCACATAGTTATTTTTCTTTTGATCTTCTCAGAGATAATAATCTCAAACAATAAACTAGCCACCTGGCCCTCCAGAAACTCTACTCTAGTTCTAGTCAGATCCTTTAACCAACATATTGCTTAGGCAATTACTTTTCTCTATCACTGAGATGTCATAACAACCCACAAACTAATTCTGGTCTGCAAGAAGACTCAGAACTCCTTCCCCAAGGCACCTGTAAAATCCTTACCACCCAAGGAAACTCCTGCCCCTCCTAGGGCATTCTTCAACCTTGGAAAATCTCTGTAGATAAAATACCACAATGCCATCGTCCAAGATGATCACAAATCCCATTCAAATAAACCTTTGAATGCTCTATTCATCTTATTCATAAACACTTGGCATTAAACAATTCTCAAGACATATTCAACATTCTCAGTGCTCTTATCTGATACAAACACAATCTTTTATATAACTTCTTCTTTGATCTCCAATTGGTCCTAACCAGATCCAAGATTCACCTTAGAGAATTCCATCTTACTCCATAACTAAACCTTTAATTCTTACAACTCCGTTGAGCCACTCAAAACAATGCTTACATCTGATTCCATCCCTGGCACTGATCCCATCACTAAAAGAAACCCTGGCAAACCACCTGGAAACACATTTAGAACTCACAGACTAATCCAGTCTGTCCTGATATCACTGGCACAATCTAAGTGGCATCCACCACACTAGCTAAGAGTTCTATGCATCTCCCTGCAATAAAACTCTAGCTCTCAATACAGATGTCATAAGCATACAGAACCATGCACCATGCCAATTATCACGAGGCTTCCCACTCTCAAGCCCAAGAGCTACTACCCTTTCCTTGCCATTTAGCATTGCCCCATAATTACTTAACCAATCCATACCCTGGATCAAACCAAAGCCAGTCATAACCAGCTTTATCAAAATCACTAATGAGTCCTTCCACAATAATTCACCTGATCACTTAAATTACCAATACAACATCACTTTTCATCATAACATAACCATATGACCTGTATATCAACTTTATACCTCTCTATATACATCAAATAAAGGAACAACATGGCACCAAAACCAGTCAGCATAACTCAAAACTAGAAAACTGACCTGCCACCCACGAGGAACTAGTCTCGGTCTCAGACTCTGACTGCCTCGGAATAAACACTCGAGTTGGAATCGAGCTGTCCATCCCCTTTTTCTCAAGCTCTCTTAGCCTTGGACAATCCTTTTTGAAATGCCCAACCATGCCACATCCGAAACATGCCCTCGCTCGGCATTCTCCCAGATGACGCCTCTTGCACCCTGTGCATATTGGATTAGTTTTCTAGCTTTCATTCTTATTTGCTCCAATAAGTGGAGATGCCACTATCTGAGCTCCGTGCTCCCTGGCACTCTTCTTCTCATCTCTTATGCTCTCAACAACAAGAGCCTTCTCTACCACCTAAGCATAGGTAGATACTTCATGCACTGGGGCAACTCTAACTCCCTGAGCTATTCCAGGATTCAACCCCTGAACTAACTTTTCCTTCCGAGATATATCTGTGGGTACCATGTCAAAAGAAAACTTGGCCAACCCATCAAATTTACTAACATACTCAGCCACTATTGCCTTACCCTGAACAAGATTCAGAAACTCATTCATCTTAGCAGCCTTAGCTGCATCACAGTAATACTTTTCATTAAACAGCTACTTAAATTCTTTCCAATCCAACACAGCTGTATCTCATGTCTGGGACACTACTGTAACGACCCGGATTTTCAAGACTCGATAATGCGGAAATATAAATGTTTTCATTTAACAAAATGTCTCAAAAACCCGTATAAAAAAAAAACTTTTTAAAAAGTCGTATGGCCATACTTAACATTTAGTTTCAACATATTTTATAAAGAGTAGAGTGAGCATAGTTTAGGAAAATTACACAACATTTCCAAAAATAAAACGGCTTCCCAAAAGGTCGGTCCACATGTACATTTGCAAGGAAGACTCCAGCGCTCACTGCTCTGCCTTGCCCTTGCTCTTACCTACAACATGAAACAACTAGGTAAGCGAAAACGCTTAGTAAGATCAACTTTCAAACAAAGCATGTAGAGAATTAGGGTTCCGGACCCATCCGGACCCTAAACAATCAATTTCAAGAACGCTAAAGCGTCCTGGCAAACTTATGGTCATGCCTGATAACCAATGATAAATTAATTCGTAACTAGATAAAAATCCTGCACTCAGAAAAATCCCAGAACAAGCAGATATATTATATCACAACTATATCTTATCAACAATTATATCCCTGCACTCAGAAAATCCCAGAGCAAGCAGATATATTATATCACAACTATATCTTATCAACAATTATATCCCTGCACTCAGAAAATCCCAGAGCAAGCAGATATATTATATCACAACTATATCTTATCAACAATTATATCCCTGCACTCAGAAAATCCCAGAGCAAGCAGATATATTATATCACCAAATAATTCGAGACCAACGCTCGACAATTTCCAACAATTCATGCGTAACGCGCCCTCCAACATAATTGCTAATCTGTAAAAGAGAACTGAGTCCCCACACTAAGATCTAGCCAATAAATATTCTCATCAAGGGTAACTATCGTGTTACTTAGGGCATCGCTACATATTCAAGAGTGTAATCCAATTTACACGGTTTTATGGAGACTTCTATGTTAATCAGTGGTGCTGGTGAGCAGCTGCCCCTAGGGTGTTCAACCTCACTCTATCTTGGCAACCCCTAGTATCTCTAGGCACTCTCACGGAATGGCCAATATTCACGGCTGCTATCCGGGAATAACTTATCAGAGCACTTGCTCGGATTCTAACCGTCCAATGATTAAGTAAGCATGAGGGCCCCTAGGTCCCATTTATCTTGGCGCCCCTAGGTTTAACCAGCTTATCCTCATCTCATGGCCACTCGTCTCGGTAATGAACCGGACATAAATAAAATCAAGCAGTGTGACGGGGATCAACCGTCTAGGAAATGACGGACTTCTACCGTTCATATTTTCTAAATCAGCACTCACTAGACTAACGTCTCTAAGCAACTTTCTATGACAGCCTATGTATATGCATGTATCCCTATACTAACATACAAGACAATAATCATTTCATGTTGCAGCCATACAATATAAGTTGACTTACTTGGAGTCCTTAGCGCTCAGCAAGTTTTCACCCTCCAACGTTCAGTCCAGTTACGCTTAGCCAATACTGTAGTTATCCATACAGTATACTCGGATTAATTATGGCACTCATAATTCATTATTATTATTTTGGGCAGTTTGGTCATTTTAATAAAAGTCATTTGTAAGGATTTACAATCCTTATTTGGTTTTAAACTTATTAAGGAAAGTTATACAAAATATTCGAGACTAAACCTTAAGTCTCGGGGAGACCTATCCTAAGGTCTCGATACCTAGGCTCGGGTATCACAATGGTATTTCCCACAATCCGCTAAAAATCTTATTCTTTCCAGGTATCGCTATTAACCCGCACTTTCGACTAGTCGGTTAAAATATGAAAGATTTTAGCCGGTATTATATCCAGAAAATACAAATAAATTCCTTAATTATTTTTAAAGAAAATAAACTCTTTAAATTTTCCTTTTATTTTTCTTAAGATTTTAATATCTAAAAACCGTTTTAAGAAAATTGCCTAATTTGTCTTAATTAGGAAAACCGTTATAAATTTTCCAAAAGCAATTAATCAATTTTACTTACTAGGAAAATAATTTATTTAATTATTTTTCTCAAAATATAGGGTTTTAATCCCTCTTTTAATTTATTAATTATTAATAAATTAAATCTCTTATTTTTAGAAAGAATAAAAACTCTTTAATAAAAATAATTCATTTAAACTCAAAGCGTAAATTTTAGTGAAAATATGATTTCAAGACTTACCATTTTATATCTTGAAATAAACAAAATTTTACTTTTTACCTTATGTTCCAAAATCTCATTTTTACACTAAGTGTGAAAAACCTATTTTTCACATTTTTAACTACATACTTCGTTAGTTCATAACTTGAAATTTACTTACCCAATTGTTACCAAAATTTCCCAATTCCATTTTTGTTATGCCATTTAGGTCTTTGAAAAATCTTAGGTCAAAATGAGCATTTTTTATTGGTGAAATCATTTTCCAACAATGAGGTAAAAATGACATTATTTTCAAGTCCTTATTTTTTCCAAACTTTGACAGTTAATAAATTTCAAACCGTTCAATATTTTCTTACAAAATTTTACAGTGGAATAATAGGTTATGCAAGTAATATGTCCACAAAATTTTAGAAAAAACTGGGTTCATTTGACCTATACAGTGGCTGTCCAAACTTGGTTCCAAAAATAAGAATACGAAAAAACAGTTTTTTACCTAATCTTTGAAATAGCATAACTTACTCATTTCTAAACATTTTTGTGTGTTTCAAAAGCTCAATTTTATGTACTCAATCTCAACAACATCACAGTACAATTTAATTTTACAAAAACAATATACAGTGGCTGCTTGACCCCTTGGAAGTCACAGCTCAAAACATGTTTTGTTTTAGGGTATCCTACAAAACCCTTGGGGGTTTTGGTTCCCATTTTCAAAAATCAATACTCATGCATCATAAAAATTATTAAACAACTACCATAACCTTATTACATCATCAACAAGAAACTCTAAGCATTAGATATACAAAATAATGCTTAAAACTAAAAACCCTACAACAAAATCATCAAAAGTAAACTTTTTACCTCTTTGGTGTTCTTGCTTAAGGTTTGGACCTTCCTATAAGCTTTGACTCCTTCAAAACCTTTCAAAAACCCTAACAAACTTCCCCCAACAACATAGTCAATTAGCTATTTGAAACTCTATGCTTAAAAATTTACAAAAGTCTAGATTAATGAAACTTTACCTTAGGGAAAACCCTTCCTAGACCAAGACTTAGCTTCCAAGTTTCTTTGGTGTTCTTGGGGTTGCAAATGGAGAGAACACTTGAGAGAGTCTTCAAAAATCAGATGAGAGTGAATGAGGGAGGGAGAGTGGTCGGATTTGGGGGTTAGAATGGCTCACACAACTCTTCAAAATATCACAAAACACTTGAGTGCTTTTCTACCCACTTGCCCACTTGACTTCTTACACCTTTTTCACTCTCATTAAGTTTTAATCACCAAACTTACTATTAATTAATTAAATTAAATGTCTCTCATATTTAATTTAATTAACCACAAAATAAAATTTAACCTAAGGTCCATTCATGGAATAAAATTCCCCATTTCGGCAAAATTAGGCATTTACCACAAAATGCCTTAAAATTTCCATTTTCTTTTAGGTTTATTATTTTTGACCAAACTTTAACTTTTATGAATGTATTTTATGCCCAAAATATAATTTCCATGATTTTTCATTTTATTTTCCGAGATTTTTACCCGATCAGGGTTTTTGTGTCGGTCCAGGACCGAAAGTCTTATCTTGACTTTTAAAATCACAAAATTCATTTTTTGGCTAGCAATAACTCATGGAATACTTACAAACAAATTATAATATTATTTAAAATAATATTCTTAACCCGGGGGAAAAATCCCGACCCGAGTCGTTTAAAGGTACCCAAAAACGTGGGACGTTACAACTACCTCCAACCACGTCCGGGCATCATCCCGCAATACATATTTCGCACAGATCACCCTATCGTGACCTACCAGCCCCATACTGTCTAGAATGGAACTGATCATGCCTATCCATTGCTCAGCTCCGAATGGATCTAGGCCTCCCTCGAAGACTGGAGGGTAATATTCCTCGAATCTTCCACAAAGAAATTCCCATCTATTCTCAACCCTAGCCTGAGCCAAAGCTGATGCCACTCCTGGCATAGCAAAGGAAGAGGTGCTCCCCAACAGATTCTGCTGCTGCTTCAAACACCTATAAACGTCATCCTCAATCGTTCCCAATACACTTGCCAAAGCCACCTAGAATCTGTCCCACCTTCCATGTTTATTTACCTACAACATCTAAATAAAAAGGAATGAGCCTAATGCCCAGTAAGGAAAACTACTAAAACATATCATAAAGCATAAGACGTAAAAACATAAATCATAAATCATAAGACTACATATTAATGGTCATTAACTCAATAACGTAGTATGTGATAGAAACCATCTAGGTCCTCTTGCTACTATGTAGATGTAGGTTTAAACACAAATATAGTATATGATAGAAACCATCTAGGTCCTCTTGCTACTATTTAGAGGTAGGTTTAGACATAACTATAGTATACAATAATGATAAAAATTATAGGATTTGCTTATTTGCTATCTAAGCAACCATAATTCCCAAGCGACTACAAACATAAAACATATACATACATACATTCATACATACATACATACATACATACATACATGCATACATACATACACATAGCATATAAACATAATCATAACACATAGAGTCTAACTTATTTTCCTTACCTTGAGTGTGGAGAGAAAAAGAAAGAGAAGAAATTGCTTACTCTAGAAAACGTCAAATCAACCTTTAATACAACATAAGATATTTATATTAGAGCCTTATAATAAAACTATACTTTCATGAATTTTTTCAACCTCATAAAGTCATACCATCAACCTAGAACCAAAATGATGAAATCCTGAGTCTTCTCTCTAATGTCTATCGCCAACAACAACACAAAGAGTTTGGATACTTGGGAAGATTTTGGGTATACATTGGCTTGATGAGGTTCAATATTTCGGCTATAATAGGTTTTAGAAACGCAATAGTTTTTAAGGCAAAATAAAGAAAATAGAAGAAAAAGATCCTGAGCACTATAAGGACGAGTGTTTCGGCTATGACTATGTAGAGTGTTTATGGAAAAATGGAGAGAGCTTTTGGGACTATGGATTTTGATATGAGAGGTTTTTGAGAGCTTTTGAGTGTGAGAAAAATTGTGAAGGGTAAGTCTATATTTATAGGCTTCAAACCCCAACTCCATACCTTGATTTTCTCCACACTATTCAAGTCAAATTTTAAAAATCAATTCTTCCCTCCACTATATGGTTTTGGCTAGCCTAGTCTTACTCCCTTCTTGTTGCTACATCATGTCCAAGTATGCCACATAGTCTCCATTTGGTTCAAACTTTAATCAAAGTCCAAGCTACTATCCTATATCTCATAACTCTGGACCTTTCTGTAGTAAAATTAACATAACTGGAGCTGTAGAAGTCCGATTTAGGCCATTTTTATACTGTTGAATAGATAATTAAATTATCTACAACGTTTTGAAATACTATTTTTCTAAAATCATAATATATATAGGTCCGAAGTTACAACACCCTCAAGTTACGAAAACTACATTTACTTACCTAACTCTTAGTTCAACCATCACACTACTATCTCTACTTAGTTATTTGACTACTTAAATTAAATCTTTTAAATCCCCATTTATCTAACTCTTCTTGACACATAGTCACTTAATTCAAATAGATCTAATCTTGCCTATCTTTAAAATTTAAAAAGAGTCAAATCGTTCCTATTTTTGAGCCAAACCAAAGACTAAGCTATTTGGTTTTCATTTTAATTCTAATACTTGGACTTAGTTTAATGCCACATGTTCACTTCTTAATACATCAAATAACATGTGTATTTAATAATTAATAAAACTATACATTAATTTAATCATATGCTAAAATAATTATAATTTCCCAAACTATAATTATTTCTAAGTCATAACTAAATCTAACCTAAGATCCTATTTAAGGAGCTTATAAGAAAATAATAACATTTGTTATTACACATCTCCTTCATCTTAGCCACAGGATCAGACATCTCCGGATCACCTGAGATAAGAAAGAGAAAACTGATTAGTAAAGTAAATGAATGGGGGTAACACTAAAAAATAAAAGGAACATTTAATTCTAAAGTCTTCCAGGACGAACCCTTATCTAAGGAATGGGCATGACTCAACTCCCCTAGGGCGAAAGAATGAATTCAGTCCCCCATGTCATCCTTCTCCAAAAAGCTATCGTATTGGAGGAACCAGGACGAGTGCGTGAGGGTCAATGTGTCTATAACGATGGGGCAAGGAAGCCCCACACTGATAACAGTCCTGGTCAAATAATCTCGGTACTATTGCCTATTCCTAACTAAGCCCTCAAAATGAGGGGCATAAGTTAAAATTAGAGGTGATTTACCTTGCCCCGAAATGCTAGCTCAGGGAGCTCCGATGTTAGGTTGCCTCCACTCGAGAAAGGCATCCAGTTCTTCGAATTCGACCCTCTCTGCCTAACGAACCTGGTCCTTCCTCACCTTCTCCGCGTCCACCTTGGCTGTTGTCTCCACTGCCTCAATGTGGATGAGGGCCAGCTCCTTCCTCAGGGTGGGATCCTTCTCACATTGCTACCCCCGAAAGCTAGGGGCATCTATCGACTTATTCGCGACAATAAACCTGACGAGCCAAAGGTTCTCCATAGTTACGAAGCCCCCCACGTCCAGCTCCTCGACACTCAGAGTGGCATAATTTTTGCTTTATGTTAAGATCGATTCACTGAGCCGGGTCTGAGCATATGGACATGTTTTCAAGGATTGTGAGTGTCGAGTAAACAAAACTAAAGGCTGGGTAAAAAAGTGAAGAAGGATAAAGTCCAGCACCAAGGTGGGATTCTTCTCCATGAAGAACCCGGATGTCATGAACCAATAGTGCATGACATCCGGGGGGGGGGGGGGTGCTTCCATCTGCTGAATTGAGTCAGACCAACTGGGCGGGTTTTCAGTCTATAAAATATATCCCGCATCTTATCTTTGGAGATGAGTTGTGACTCTAGCTTGTAGAAATACAACACTTCTGTGGGAGTGGGCGTCGGGATCTCCTTCGACGCACAGAATATGCGCCATCCCGCGAGCAATTTGTACGCATGGGGAGAAGCTGGAAAGGCGCGATCCCCACAAACTTGATGAATCTCGTGAAATAGTTGTGGAGCAGAAGAGTAGCTCCCGTGCTGATATGGCCTATGCTCCAAGCCCCGAACATGCCCACGCCAGTATGGACATTCTCCTCCTTTTGGGCTAGTCGATTGTAGAAAATTCTCGGAACTCATTCTTCTCACAGTCCATTTCCCACGTGTTGCCAGTGGGAAGTTTGGCCCCCTCCAAGACTACAAGACCAGCCTAAACGTCCTCTGTGTATAAAGTCACACCACGATTCATGATCAGGGACCTGGAAGCGACAAAGAAAATGAGAACCAAGTAGTTAGCACCAAAACTTAAGAAAACTAGTTGAGGTATGGGGGTTCTCCTAAAATTTATTGAAGAGGTCCCCTCCGGACCTAGATCCTAGACTAATAGAGATCCCAGGATCTTAAGTCAGGAGCTAAGAGCCAAAGGTTTTTCTAACTCATCCCAAATAATCTTGAGGATTATGAATTGATCTGAGACAACCAGAATAATATGATTTATCACCTAGAAAATCTACGGTTTAGGTCTACCACTATTCTACCTAGAACCAGCCTACACGGTGGTCATGGCCTTAACAGTTTTATGGTCGCAAAAATAGTGTGACAATAAAACAGCTAAAAAAGGAATAAACAGATGAGAAAATGGCCAGAAAACTTACTGTGAGGTATTGGATTTTAGATTCGTAGAGTTTCAAGCGAAAATGTTGGCATAATCTCAGTCCTGAATAAGAGAAGGTGATGCAGCAGTTTGTCAGCACTCCCAGACGTGTGAACTGGGAAAGAACTGTCTGCTGGTGGCTTGAAGCCTAAGATTTTGGAGGAGATCATTAAACTGGATTTTTGATGGGCTAGGAGATCTCATAAGGAGCAAGGATCTAAGCTTTGTGGCTGGGATTCTGACCTATAAGTGTTCAAACATTACTATTTAAGTTTTATGTCAGATTTAGGTTTGAAGGTAAAATGGGTTATTAACTGTGTTGATTGAGAATTATAGGATATCTGCATGTTTAGAGTTGAATCATTACTAGTTATTAAGGTTAGAAACATGTTTGGGTTGATTTGGTATTGGTTTAAAGTCAGATTTAGCGATTTGGGTCGATTTGTAAGTTGAAAAATCGCATCTACAATTTCCAGAATAAGAACATAACATGACCGCGCCCAACCTTGGCGCGACTACGCTACATGGCTGGTTTTCCTCTGTGCGACTGTGCTACATGGCTAGTTTGCCCTGGTGCTCTGTGAGTGCGAATGTATTTTCTCAGAAACACATATTTTTGGGGATTTCAATGCACCCTTTAGATATTAATTTGTACCTTTTTGGAGCTTTATGTAGAAGAGTTTTAATACTTTCTTAAGGGTATTGTGAGGATGACTTAGCCTTAAAAAGGATATGAGTGTATCTTAATATGGTTTGTTTATGTTGAGGTTTTAAACGTTGATGTTATGTGACATGTTAGGTTCTCTAAGGATACTTGAAGATACATGTTATGGTGTGTGGACTGCTGCTGCTTTTGAGGTAATAAGAGTGGACACATGCATATAGGTTGTACGCTTGAGGTACTCTTTGTGGTAGAATTCCTATTATGTGGTAACGTTTATGTTTATGTTTGAACACGTTAGTGTATGATTATATTGAATAGTTTACGTTTAATTGTTGTTTATGTGATTTATATATATATATATATATATATGATAATTGTGTGGCATGCTTACGTTTGAAAATGAATGTATGCATTACGAAATTGAATGCTTACGTTATTATGTGCACATTGTACTTGTCCAACTTTACTTGAGCTATGATCTTTTACTTAATGTGTTGTTTATGATATAATCTTTTTATTTGTGTTTCTAAGTTATTGATTTAAATTCTTGGTTAAGGTTTTAGTGGAGAGCTTTCCTAGAGGGCGTACAGGTCATGGATTTAACAACCATTAGGGGTCGGGCCTACTAGGGAAATTTATTAAGTATTAAGAATGATGTTGTTTGTAACGACCCCAAATTCACTAATGAGGCTTAAGGGCCTTGATTAGTGTGCCGGGAGGGCATTATTGGGTTAAATGTGATTTGAATGACTTTACTGATTTAAATGCATAATTGTATGATTAGAATGCTTGTATGATTATATTGGTATTAATGTGATATATATGTGGCATTGTGAGAACCACATTATCATGTGGGTAGGTCTGCAGAGCACGACTCGAGGCGATCCTAGGGCTAGTTAGCAGGGAAAAGTCACAACAGGGCTTAACAATTGACTTTGGATAAGTTAGGGGTATTTTAGGAATCGGGTAGTTATTTAGACTATTTATGAAAATAAATATATGGAGATATATTTGAGGTTAGGAAGTCTAGGCGGGAATATTGGGGAATTTTACCGTTTTTACCCTCGAGGGCGTTTCCAGCACCCCGAGCATCAGGATAGACTTAATGGGATAAGATTAGGCTAAAGCTTAAGGAAAACAGTAGACAGAAAATTAAACCAACCCTTTTCTCCTTCTCAGCTCTATTCTCTCTCAAGGGAAAAGAAAAACATAAGAAGAAAACAGAGGTAATTTGTTGGAATTTGAGTTGGGATCTCAGAGGAATTCAGAGGGGAGATTAGAGACTCTCTCAAGGATTACTAAGGGAACATTGATTCAAGGCTGAGGTAAGAAATTAAACTGTGTTTTGAAGTTAGAACTTTGAGCTTTTGGCTGAGTAATGAGGTGATTGTGATATTGATGTTTAAGGTTGAATTGGAGCTGGAAATCTTGGGAATTATCAGGGGTTCTGCATAGAAAAGGAGTTCAGCTGAAGAGGTAAGTTTTAATTCATGATGTAGAAGCTTAAATTTGAGTTTTGCATGGCTAGTTGGGTGTTTTGAAGTTCTTGAGTATCAGAAATTGAAAAGAGATTTTAATGTGTGTTAGACTGGGTTTTTCTGTTGAATTATGTGGTTTAAGACATTCTAAAGGTGTTGGGATTGATTGGTTTTGAATTAGGGAGCTTTGGGCTGATATTGGGTAAGGTTTTAAGCTTGAAAATGGTGGGTTTTCTGGGCACGAAGGGAAGGGTCACGACTCTGTTGTAGAGCACTGCAGCCCTAGGATGAAGATGAGCCAGGAGGGCTCGGCCAAGGGTGAGCGCCGCGGCGCCCAAAGCAAGGGTCGTGTGGCGTGTTTTCTTTCAGGCATGCCCTTGGTTCAAAATGCTCGGGATCGATTTTACCACCGTGCTTGGTGGAATTCGGATTCCCAGAAGTTAGTTTTGTATCCAGAAACCCTTATCTGAATATTAATGGAACCCTATACCTTGGTTGTGACTAGGTGATAAAAAGCTAGGGCTTGGGAACGGATCATGCTTGAGGAGCGTTGCTCGTAATTAGTAACCTCAAAGATTAAAGGTAATAAAACTGCACCTGGTTGAATATATGTAATGGGACTAAGGGTTCCCTATTGTGTATGCTTGAAAAGATGGTATTATGCCATGCAAGCTATTTAGTGAACCAACGGCCTAAGGGTGCCAAGGGTTACACTAGCGCACAGGGCGCGGCTTGGCCACTGGTAGCCAAGGACAGCTTAATATGCATTGAGCTCGATTTAAGCGGGCCGGAGTCAGTGGGATAAACAGAGGGTGCGGCCTAAGTTGTCGGGTCTGATTATTATGTGATATGAGTGTTATAAGTGTTTGATTGCATCCATGATTCTGAATTTATGCTGAATGATTAATGTGGATTATATGATGAGAGTTCATGCATAGTGAGTTTATTATTTGTAATTACGGGTGTTGCACATCATGTTTTCTTGCTGGGCCTTGGCTCACGGGTGCTACGTGGTGCAGGTAAAGGCAAGAGCAGACTTGACCAGCCTTGGTTTAGAGAGCTCTGTGAGCGGATAGTACATGGCCAATTGCTCAGCTGCCACGGTTGTGGTTTAGATAGGGACACGAGACCCAGAAATTGTTCATTTTGCCTTAGTATGGCTGACAGTTGTTTGTATTATTTTGGAAGTCTGTAATCCAACTTTTAAACTCTGTTTCTTTTGGGATCCCGTGTATATAACTGCATAATTATATAAAATGAAACTTTTGAGACCAAAATCTTTTTAACCCTAGCTCATACATGTTTAGTGACACATTTTTAAATTAATGACTTGATTAGCAAGTCTTACACCTTTATAAGTACACAATGTAGCAGTCTTGGCTATCCAGGGCGTTACATTGTTTTTTATTTTATTTTCTGGAATAAAATAATGTTTTATTTTACTTTATTTACAATAACTACGAAACCTTGGAGTTTCATTTCTTTAAAAGTATGGTTTGGGTTTTTGTAAATGGGTGTTTTTATTTCAAAATTAAATATTGTAAATGTCCGTTAACATTTCAAGAAATTAAGGCATTACAGAAATACTCGAATTAATGTAGCAGCAGCCAAGGCCTGGCCTTCTGAAATGACATGACCAAAGGAGCAAGGCTTCCAAGTGGGATTCAAAGTGGCCTGGCCTTCCATGGGATTGAAAGTGGTAAGATTAGGAAAAGTAGCCATGATGAAATAGTCGAAGGCTAAACCAGGATTGAATACATGTATAAACAATTATGGTATTAATGATCAAATATTCTAGAGTAATTGAAGATATTCTAGGGTAAACTGGTTAGTATAAAACTAAATAATCTAATTATAGTAACTCTCCAATTATACAACTTGGATTCCCTATTTGAAAGATATCGATTAGATACTAATTATAAAATATATTCTCCACATAATCATGTCAACACGTTTCATAATAATGTCAATATGACAACGCAAACTCATTGTCACAGGTTTCATTAAGTTTTATATAATTATGTTTAATTGTGTCATTTTTGTGTTGTGCTATGACACATTAATTGTGTCATAATCTTGTTGTGTCGTGTGCCCTACTGAAATAATCATTGCATGTTCATGCTAGACTTTTCGACACATTTTATAGTGTATCTTGTTCGTGTTTATTTTAATCTAGTCGTATCGTAATCATGTTAACACGAACACGACACGATAACACAAATTGCCTACCCTAATGATCATCATTGACTAGGCCCAATTAGATAAATTGATATTGCAGTTTATTTGTTTTATTTTTGCTACAATAATTAATGTCCCTTGAGGTTTTCATTAGTCATTATTAACTCTTGTTTCTATAATGAGAATATTTAAGGGGAGCCAATGGTGTTCAGTACCAACACCACATGATGTGACATACGACTGTTGATGAAATCCATTATCGAATCCCACACATTTTTTATTTTAATAAGTAACATTGGGTATCAGTAACTAATCATAAGGTGTCACCTTATGTGGTATTAGAACATTCAAAGTTCCAAATAGCAACACATATTTTTAGACCTTGATTAGTTCCCTGGAAAAATAAAATACGTCTCGAATTTTTTTTAGCCTGAAAATATAAGTCTAAGTGTACTGAAAGATTGATTAACTACTCCTACTAATTACCCACTTGAATGATTACTAAAAATCATATTCAACTAAAAATATAGTGTAGAAAGTACAAATAACACAATCAATTTTGCATGGTTTAGCCATGATTTCCCACAACCTACTCCATGGGACCTAGTCTATATTGGTTTTTGAACATGTGATTGATAGTGCATCAGAAGCATGAGATAAAATTTAATTGTGATAATAAAAATTATTAAATCATAAGAACGAATCACTCCAGGAACACGTGTAGATCGAATAGCGTCGTAGCCTCCTAACCCACCATCTTCCATAGTATGGCTCACGCAAAGAGAAGAGACATGTGGATGTCTATGCTATTTGGTATGATGCACAAGAACAAAATTTTGAATCTCAACACATGAGAGAGTGTTCTTCTCACAATAGAGAAAGAACAAAGTTCTCTATTTTTCTCTCTTGGAAAATAACATGAAATTTAATCTATTGTCTTATAGTCTCCCTCGATGTTATAACATATTTATATAACAATAGAAAGAAGACCTAGCCTTAATCTCATTGGGCTTATGCGTGGGCCACAATCCATTTGGATTGTGGTTGGCACCAACTATAGGGCTATAGGTCATGTGGTATTTAACTCTATCAGTGTTGTTGGTTGTGCTTTTATCATATTATTTTATGTAGCATACAATTATAACACAAAATTGAATATGATTAAATTAATTTTTAAATTCCTTTATTATTTTTAATTATTTTCTTTTAACACCAAAACCATACCTCTGTGTTATTGAGATAGTACGAGGACAGTATGAACCTCTAATTCTAAGCTCCAATAATTTAATTAATTTCACTAACTCTTAGTTCCATTAATCAATTTATTAGCTATGAATTATTCAACTAAAAATTCATAGTTGAACTCTCAAAACTGCAGCCTTATATAATTAGAAGCTATAACTATAAAGTTGTTGATTGATTTAGTCATTGCATGAGTTATGACCTTCTGCTAGTTGTTCATAATTAGAGTTAGGTCTTAATGTCCATTAACCTCTCTAATTATTTTTCTATCAATTGGTTCCATTGATCCTGTAATGAATATTTTTCAAGAAATTTAATCATAGAATGACATTTTTATTCTCTAGCAGACATTTAACGCTATATGTTCAAGCCCTGAATCAACACTAAAAGGAACAACAAATCTGCTTTAATTTATGTAAGGAGCAGATTCCATATCTATGAAATATGCTCACAACCACTTGTAGTTCTATGACTCCAAGACACCAGGAGTTTGGCCGGTAGGAATATTGAACGTTACTCGATAAATCAAAAGTCATAAAAGCACAAATAAGAGTTTATTATTCACTTCAGGACTGAGGTCAAATCTCAAACAACCATCAATTGAAGAATGTTGAACTTCTATATTTTGACAGATATTATTAGAAGTTCTTTCTTTCATCATCTCCTAGTCCAATACAATCTATATTGTATATGGTACCTCTATCTCTTTGCGTTGCTACACTTAATAGTCTGAATAAATTGCTCTGTCTTAAACAAAAGATAGACCATACTCATAATCTTAATGAAATAAAGCTCCCACTTTATTTAGCGATTACAAACAATTTTATATTATTATATTGAATTAATTCCTCTTGTATGTATATATCATTATACATATACTTAATTCAAGACCACATCAATAATATTGGATCTTCATGATAAATGACATGTATAATTAAATAAAAATACAAGTGCAAAATATGAACTTTATTTAATTAACCGTAATTGTTCATACATAAATACAATTCAAGGGCCCAAATCACAATAGTCAAGAGGTGAAGAAAATCCACTAACAATATCTAGAGTTATTAGAAGATTCACTACATACAAACAATTCAAAACTGTCTTTCAAATTGCTTTAGATATCAAGCAATCAACTCCCTAATTTAGTGAAGATCTTCTGGCAACCAACCTATCTCTGGTATTTGTGTTTGCTTGACTCCCTCCAACTTCAATTCTAGCTGCTCTCGAGAACCTACTTGAACTCATTTCATGCTTTGAACCAGAAAACTAGAGATTGAATGGTGAACTCTCACCAAAATGCCATGGGTAATGAACCATGAAACAATGAATGCTTCAGACCTTTTGCAGAGAATGTTTCTTGAATAATTAAGTTTTTAACTATTAAAAAAGGTAGGTTAAACACAAACATAGCAATTATATATGCTAGGGAACAAAAGGGGAAAGGGAACTCATCAAAACATGTTTCTGAATTAAAATCACGTGTTTATGGACTTTCAGTGTTATAACATGAAAAATGCATATCTTAAAATGAAGTTCAATACATGATAAAAATTCATTTACACACTCCCCCTTTGGTATGCAGATGGACAATGAACCTGATGATTTTCAATTTAGCACACAAAGAAAAAATGGATCAATAAACATTAATCCAAGAATAGTAACTGATCAATATATTAAAGAACAAAACATACTGAAAACACATTTATTCACCTACTAAAAATATAACAAGGTAGAAGCAAACAATAGGTAAATAGGTCAGATTAATTGTTGAATTTGAAGAGAAAATGTAAGAGCATCTGCAATGGAGTGCCAAAAAGCTGGTGCAATGTTATATTTAGCACATATTATAAAAAGTGTGACTACAATGGTGTTCCAAAAAGTGTAACAAATTTGGTACATTCTAAAAGTTGTGCCAAATTTGACACAAAATATAGCATGAGCCAAATTAGACACATAAATAAACGCTACTTTTTTATTTACCATATTGCCACTAATTATTATAATTGAATAGTTGGCAATTAAGCCAGTCGAAAGTCAGAGAGTAAGGCATGAAATGGTGGTTCATTGGTTGGAGGAATGGGCTAGAGATGGAAAGTAAGATAAGCATCAAGCCAACAGATACATAGCCAAATGGGAGACTTTCTGTACATTTTTCAAACAGACAAATGACATGTTGTAACATAGACCTAACAGATCCACAAATGAAGGTTCACACAACATAGTCTTAGAGATCTTCAATTCAAAAACAAAGAAAGTCACTCTCCATAGGTGTGTGCAGTTTCCTCATGAGCTACCTGCTATTGAAGAAAGAGGTAAACTCTATAAAAAAATTATTAATCATTTTTTTTTGTTGTTTCCTTTTTCTTATTTCAGTTTGTTTTTTTAACATATAAATCCATCAACAATTACCAATTAGAACTTGTAGGCAAAGCACATATGTATCCTTCTCTAAAGGCACACAGTCCAAAGTGAAGGAGAAAGCTACACAAAGCAAGTTTGTGAACTTGAAGCCTTAGTAAAAAAAATAGCAAGTTGACTTTCAGAAGCAACGTGAAAGAGTGTAATGGTTTTAGACTCAACTAATTCATATAGAATATGGCGGTAGATGTTAATATGTTTGGTGCGAAAGTGTAGGATAGGGTTCTTGGACATATTTATAGCATTAGTGTTGTCGCAATAGATGGTCATGATATCAAGACAAAGCCCATAATCACACAACATTTTCTTCATCCAAAGAAGTTGAGTGCAACAACTTCTGACGACAATGTATTCAACTTTAGTGTTTCAAAGAGACCAGGTTGGTTCCCACATAAAAGCAGCAACTTGAAGTGTTTTTCCTATCATTAAGATTACTTATTCAATTGAAATCATTTAAACCAACTAATGAAAGATTAGTATCACAAGAGTACCAAAGACCAAAGTCAATGGTACCCTTTAGGTATTTAAGAATTTCTTCCACAACAGTAAGATGCAATTTAGTGAGGGCAGATTGATATCTAGCACAAACCTCATCACTGAAACAAATATCAAGACGACTAGCGGTAATATAAAGTAAATTTCCTATTGTACTTCTATATAGTGTTGCATCAACCTTTTTACCTATCTCCTCTTTTATCAATTTAGCAGCAGTGCCCATGGATGTCTTCCACGTCTCCAAATGGGAGACATTGAAGGGTCTCCCATTTTTTTAAGTATATAAATTAAATTATAATTAATTACATTGAAATTGATTTAATAATTAATAAAATTAAAAAATATATAATTAATAAAATTAAATCGCAAATTTATTTTAATGAAAATTTAAATTATTTTACAAGAGGAGCAATATTTGTTAGATAGTACATATGTAATCTCTTCATGGTTATTCAGATCTGAGTTCACCGGATCACAACAATAAGCATGATATGCATATGGTGCCAATATAAGAAACATCCAATGTTCAATACATAAGAAAAACAAACAAATTTTAACTCCAATACCAACAAAGATAGTGTTGATGGGTTGGGCAAATGACAAAGTTTTAAACTTACCCATAGTTCCAAGGGACAAGCATAACTTGTTATCTTGATTGTACTTCACATCGTCCTTTGAACATATTTTCAACACGGACATCAAATGAACTCCCTCGATTGGCTACAATAATAGGTTGACAAATAATACTTATTTGGTAACCTTGTTATACCACATATTTATAAATCAACCTAATAATAACAAAATACAAAAATAGAATTAGAAAATTTTTTATTTGAATGAATGAATCAAATTAGAAACTTAAATGGAAAAAACTTTGTGAGATATATACGTCATGTAGCAGATGAGAACTGCTTTTCCAATCTTCTCCTATCAAACAAATTGAACTATGTCATCCTTATGTAAAATTGTGACATATCCTAATCGAAAATTTTATACTATATTCCTAGATTGACACACTCGTCGTTATTAGCCCACTGAGATACATTATTATATAATTGTTCCAATGGAGTGTGGGGAAGTTGTGTTAGAAGAGCTTGTCGTCGTATTCTTTCTCGTGCTTGCTATGTTGACGGAGCTTGTGGTTGTTGTGCTTTGGACCTACTTGTAGAATTAGCCCGTGTATAATGATATTGTAAATTAAATAAAATACAAACATATTAAAACACTATAGTAAAGATATTTATATAAAAATAATGCACCACTTCCTGATATATATCTTCAGATATAATGACCAAATTCTTAGGCCACATTATTGGCATCCCAATGGCTTGAGAAACTATGATCATATCCAAATCAGGATATGCTAAAGGGAAAAGAGTCGTTGGCTTAAGAATGCTAGTAATCCTAACTTGGTAGATTTTTCTTGTCCCTCTTTCTATGAGTTTACCTGATATAACAACGTTTAAAAGCGAACTAATGGCTAATTGACATGCTCACCACTTTGCAAGAAACATGTTATATACAAATGAGTATGTTATAACAATAAAGAAATCAATTTGAGGAATATCAAAAAAAATCTTCATTACCTTTTGCAAAAGTGGTTGTAGTGCAATAATTTGATCTTCTAATTGTGGCACTGGTGAGTCAGGAGTATAATAGAACACATTCGTTGTTGGCGCTGGTGGGTTGGGCACATAGTAGGATGATTGCAATTCTAGCACTGGTGGGTTGGGGACATAGTAGGATGGTGGAACTCCAGTGTTACATCATGATCCGCTCTGTTGGGCCATGAATTTTCTCAAGATTTTATCTTGTTGTTGAAGATGCTCTTCTAGAAGTTGTGCTTGTTGACAATGTTCTTCTTCTTGTTTCCAAAATCTTTCTTCAAACTCATTTCTAATCATTTCATTCAAAGAAGAAGCTTTCAATTTTATTTTTCCTCTAGGAAAGTTGTATTGGAGTGTCCAAGTATAGTTGCGGGTGACACTGTGCCCTATAACCCTAACACGTACTCATGGCTCAGGAGTGCCCAACTCTCTCATTAGCACATCATCAAGGCCATCAGGTGGCCATGTACCCTCATCTTGGAGTTGCCGCTAATCATCATGTGAGACAATATTTATAGAAAGTTATATCACATTCATATATACGAGCTAATTTGATATACCAATATTAATAAATATGAACACTTACAATATCTTTTTGAATCTCAGAGGCCTACGACCCATGCTCCACAAGTCTGCCCTATCAAGTTCACTCAGGCCTTTCTCACTCTATTGCATTAACATCTTTTCAATACTCACATACCCTCCTCTAGAGAGGTTATGGTTGTATCCGTTCATCTTCTTTTTTGAAATTCTCCCATCAATATGGAATAGTTTGCGGGAACTCATTTGTTCTTTTTTCCAAAGCGTTATACACGTGTACCCTTGTGAGGTTAGTCTTCCAATTTTGAATGTACTTTCCTGCATCTTTCAATAACACTTTCTTATGGCTATTATCCAAATCATAAGTTTTCTATAAGTTTTAAAATAATTTGAATCATATTATTACAACAATATATATTTTAAAAATAGAAACTGAAATATAATTAATAAAACCATACCTACATTATATCCCATAATTTAATTTAATCTAGCACACTATTATCGTTCCAACTATCAATGTTATTGTAGAAAGTTGATCGAACTACAGCTCCAAATAGTATTTCTTTTGCATCAACTGCCTGACCACACTCATTGTATTCAATGTTTGGTGTTTTATCCATCCAAGTGCGCCCTCTCACACTTTTCTTACCTACTTCCACTAGCTCACCCTCCATTTGTGAAACATAAAAATCATTATCATAACTTACACAAACATTAAAATCAAAAGATGAAACTAAAAATGTCATATATCATAAACATATCAAACCACTCAAACATTACCTAAAGACTCATTATCAACCCATAATCCTTCACCATTTTCATGGAAACAAATACAATCATGATCAATTTCATCATTATCTTATATTGTAGTGAATGTGACAAGTTATTCTTCAAGAGGTATATCATGTAAGTCACCATCTTTGATATTCCATTATCTTGTTTGCATTGTAAGAACAATTGACCATTGTTTGTCTGAAAGATCATTCACATAAAATACTATTTTGTCTTATGAAACAATTATACATTAGTCAGATTTGTGCCCAATTCGACTTAGATTGACTAATGTGAAACTAAAATCTTCAAATATTACGTTGCTATCACTTTTTATCCAATCCAAAAGATAATAAGTACTCGAGTTGTGATATAAGATAACTCCCAAATTTCATTAACTACTCCATAAAAAGTCATATCACATTCATTTGGATTTTTTCCTTTCACACCATTAGTAATATATAATGAAAACTTGATGACATTAACAGAAGGACCTCGAGAAATCCACTTAACGATCTATGAAACCTTATCAAAAAAGAAACAATAAATTACTAAAAACAACCAACCATGCTATAATAAATTACTAATAAAAAAAACATTCATAATCAACACAATATACCTTTTGTTTTATCCAAGTACTAAAAGTTCAATAATGTTCATCTTGTAACCATTTTTGGTTCCCTGACTCGGATGGAAATTTGGTATTTATCCAGTTAAAATGTTCCCGTCAAATATACATTTTTTTTTAGACAATTGAATGTAAAAAATTACACAATTTCCACTTCATGCATTATATGAATATAACTCTCTGGAATTAAGGTTGAATTTCATCTACATTCTGCAACACAAGACGATGTGCTTCATCTAGTATATCTCAACTTACTGTGCATAAAATGCTACCACGATAATCTGAATCTCAACATTTTCAACATCATTTAACCTAATGCTTTGTACAATAGTCATGTATTCAGAACAAAATTCCCTTCTACAACATAGCATTCGACAATGCATCTTTCTACTCAAATTCTATTCCTGACATACCTCTTAAGAATCTTCATATATGTAATGACCCAACTATTTCAAAGACCTTGGACCATTAAAACTACTAGACATAGCCACTATTTTTGAGAAAACATACATAAGGAATATTCATAACTTTATTAAAAACTCCAAAGCAGATATTGAAATACATGAATTAGCAATATGGGATCCCATTGTTTTAAAATAAAATATAACTTTAAATTAAATGAAGTTGTTTACAAAGCTAAATGCGGAAAGTACATAAAAGAACTTAATTTTTAGAGACTAAAATAACATCGTCCTTAAATCGTCACACAGTCCATTGAACCCTTTCATCCGTAATACACAGGCCAAGCTACCGAGAATCCTTCCGCCCCCATATCTATTTTCCTGCATTACATTAAGAATAAAGGAGTGAGCCTAATGCCCAGCAAGGAAAATCTACTAAACAATCATATAACATAAAACATAAACATAAGACTATATCAAAAACATATACTATAAAACATATATCACAACTTTAATCCATTTCCATGGTAAACATTGAGGTTTGCTAGCTAAGCAACTATGAGCCTCAAAATATATTGAGGTTTGCTATCTAAGCAACTATAAGCCCCAAGCAACATAAAAACATTGGGGTTTACTAGCTAAGCAACTATGAGCCTCAAAATACATTGAGGTTTGCTAGCTAAGCAACTATGAGCCCCAAAGACTACAAGACATATTCATATATATCATAACATATCATAACATAACATATTATAACATAAACATATCATAACGTATAAGCATATAAACACTATCCTATTTTCCGTACCAACACCGGGATATTTGAGAACAAGGACAGGATTTGGAACACTCCTAAAACAAACAAAAAGAATGGTGAGTATTTCTAAAGAAAATAGATGATAAAGAAGAGAACTAAACCATCAAGAGGAAAATTACCGAAAAGAAACCTTAAGTTCAAGGAACTTAAATACCTAACCAAGAATTGAAAACATTGAGTTAGGACTTGAGTAAAGAAAACTAAAGAACCATATAGAAATGATCTCAAGAATAAGACTACCTTTGGATGTACTAGAACCGATCTACACCTCGATATTGGTAACACACTACATCTCACTTCCCAAGTGTTTATAAAGCTTAAGGTGATAAAGCTTTTATCCAAAATCAAAGTGTATCACTCTATAGTAACTCTAGTAGCTTGAAGGATCTGAACACAGCTTGAAGAATGAAGAAAAATGGCTGGGTATAGGTCCTATTTATAGAGTTCAGGGAGTGAAAATATCTCCTTTTAGCTTGAATAAAAATAATGAATATTAATTGAAAAATATTTGAATATTCGTTCAACAGGTGCTTAAGACTCGGTCTAAAACGTTCAGAGGCAAGTCAAGAGGTTAAGGGATGAATCAAGCTCGGATTCTTCGACGTTTGAAATTATGGTCCTAGGGCCGATATATCGCTCACCCTAGGCGATATATCGCCTGGCCCTATGTCCCGAGTGATCATGGTTTTATTCGTGCGAAGTTGACGTGTTTTTTCGTATCTCCCGTGTGGCTATATATCGGCCCTTATAGTTACGATATATTGGCATACGTTGATTTATTAGACATGTAATTACACTTTATTAGCTTAATTTGAATGGGATAAACAGCTTTGACTGAGTCATAATACGATCTTAAAGCTGCTGGAAGGTTCTAGAGGTTCTAGATTTTTCTTTTATTAAAACTATTCATCAAAAATACTTAATTCCTTAATAATCATAGTTACGACCAGTGTCATTGTAACGCCCTAGATAGCCAGAACCGCTACATTGTGTACTTCTAAAGGTTCAGGACTTGCTAATCAAGTCAATTAGTCAAAACGTGTCACTAAACCATAAATGTGCTAGGGTTAAAATGGTTTTGGTCTCAAAAGATGCATTTCATATATTTAAACAGAATTACATATGGGATCCCAAAAAGGAACAGTGTTTAAAGTTTAGTTTACAAAATTTCCAAAATACAGACTACCATCAGCCACTCTAAGGAAAAACAGCCATTTATAGCTTTTCTGTTCCTGTTATCCTTTCAACCGTGGTGGCTGAGCAGCTGGTCATGTACATTCTGCTCTCCAAGTCAGGGTTGATCGAGTTTGCCCTTGCCTTTACCTGCACCACGTAGCACCCGTGAGCCAAGGCCCAGCAAGAAAACATATTACACATATCAACAATCATATCAAGAGAATAATTCATCAAGCATGATCAACCACTTAGCATTCCACACTAATCACATAGCATGTAATCAGAATCAAAGATGCAACCAATCATTAAGAACAGTCAAATCACAAAATAACTAGGGCCGAAAACTTAGGTCGCGCCCTCTATTTACCCCACTGACTCCGACCCGCTTAAATCAAGCTCAGTGCATAATAAGCTGTCCTCGGCTACTAGTGGCCGAGCCACGCCCTGTGCGCAAGTGTAACCTTTGGCACTCTTAGGCCATTGGTTTACTATTTACATGGCATAATACCATCCTTTTCAAAGCATACATAGTAGGGAACCCTTAGTCCCATTACAAATACACAACCGGGTGCAGTTTTCTTACCTTTGGCTTCAAAGTGTACTAGTTATGAGCGATGCTCCTTGAGCGCGATCCGATCCCCGAGCCCTAGCTTAGCACCTAGTCACAACCAAGATAAAGAATACCATCAACAATCTTAAAAGAGCTTCTAGACAAATTTCTAGTCTCCGGAACATTGAACTTCATCAAACATGGTAAAAGATTCAATCCCGAGCACCCTAGGTTAAATTCCCAAGCCTAGAATCCCAAAATCTCTTAAGGGCCGCGGCATTAGCCACCCATGCCACGGCATGACCCCAACGAGAGGCCTCCCAATGCCCAAAATGCAGGTAAGGGTCGCGGCCCTACTCAGACCATGTTGCGGCCCGCCCTCCTTCCTCAGCACCCATCAGCTTCGAAGGGTCGTTGTAATGACCCACTAATCTAGACTTTTTGGACCATCAACGAAACTATACATAAAATTACATTTTTACGAAAATACCATAATTTTATTGAGTAACTTGTAAAATAAGAGTTACTTACAAATAAATACTAAGAAGGATATGGGATCCCATTGTCTTTAAAAAAAACAAAACATGATTTAAATGAAAAGAATTACATAGGAAATGCGGAAAATACATATAAAATCATAAAAAGGTAAAATGAGACTACATCCTCGAATCGAATAGCGCTCGGCCCCTTGACTCCATTCACCATCGATACACATCCTCTAAGCGTCACGAATCTTACCGCCTCTAAAGCTTATTTTCCTGCACATAAAACAGAAAGGAATGAGCCTAATGCCCAACAAGGAAAATCTAACACATAGTCATAAACATAAAATTCATAATAAACGTAAAGACATATCATAACACTTAATACATACACTTATTATAATGGCCATTATTACTTGGGGTCCCATAGACTAAACAAGCTTATGCCCATGAGATTAGTGGGGTCCTACTAGCTAAGTAGGCATATGCCCATAATCTTTTTGGGGTCTTGTTAGTCAAATAGGGCATAAGCCCAAGCCTACAAACATACACATTCATAACATATTCATAACATATCATATTTCATAACATAACACATAAGATAACATAAGCAATGAACATATAGATTCTATCCTATTTTTCTTACCAAAGTTATCGGGATATGATGGACTGAGTTGGGACTTTTGGAACACTCCTAAAACCATATGAGAAAGAGTGAGTCTTAAAAAGAAGAAATGAAAATGAATAGGAAGACTAAACCATTGAGAAATATGCTTACCATAACTTATGTGCTTAAGAACTTGGATTTCCTAACCAAAATAAGAATGAGGTTAGGGGACTGAGTAGAAGGCTTTGAGAAAGAAAATAACATGAAACAAATGAAATAGAGTTTCGGGTTTACCTCAAAGACTTGCAAGACCAATCTAACCACAACTGAAATACTAACGAACCTCACTTCCCAAAGTGTTTGATAAGCTTATGACTTTCCCACCCAAGTGTTTAACTCTCACACTCTCCTAGCACTTGCAGCTTCTGAACTTAGAGTAAAAGGTGAATAAATGGATGGGTACTAGGTCCTATTTATAGAGTTTGGGAATGAAGGTATCTTGATTTTACTTGAATAAAAATAATGGCTTTTTAGGTGAAAAATATTTGAATAATCGTTCAGCAGAGGCTGAAGACTCGTTCAAAAGATGCTGGACTTATGAAGGAGTTTGAATGGCTGAAAGGAAAAGAATTCAAAAGTGTTTGAATTTATGCTGGAGGAGGCGATATATCGCCCCCTATAGGTGATATATCGCCTGGACCATTGTTCCCGAGGCGACCGTCCATCGACTCGTGTTTTCCATATCTACGTGTTGCGATATATCGCCCCCTATAGCTACGATATATCGGCACACGCTGAATATTTAAACACGAAATTACACATTTTTAGCTAAGTTTAAATGGAGTAAACAGCCTTGACCAAGCCCTCAACGTATTCAAAGCTGCTGACTGACCCTATAACATTTAAACTTTACTCCTTATTAAATTTAATCCTCAAAAATACTTAATCCTTAATCACCATTCATAACATGTGCTTAAAATCCTATTGGTTGATATCTAAACCTTATAGTATAATAAATATAATCCTTAATATCAGTCACATTAATCAAACCTTAGGTTAAACTTAATATTCATAACTATAGGTTAAACTTAGAAAATCTATAAATACTACTATGAGTGTCCAAATAATTCTCGGTCTGAACCAAAAATCCACAGTTACAAAGATAATACTATACATACTATAATACTACTAAATAATTAGCTAAGTAAAGTTCTTGGACTCTACAGTCGTGGCTCACCAAGAACTATGCCGCAGCCCGATCCCTTCGAACCCAGAAAAAACTCCATTTTTAACTCTCAAACCTCATGCAAACTCACCCAAAACTACCCCAATTCCACAACTCAATTACCCAAAAATTTCCCACAAGATTCCAACAACATAACCCAGCAGAAACCTAGACTATAAACCCATCAACAACCCACTTCAATCACTGAAACTATCTAAGTCAAGAACTCAAAACCTAGCCATGGAAACACTATAACTCAGCCATTAATCCTTAAATTCGAGCTTACCTCAGCTGCAGAACCAATCCTCCAAGAGCTTTCTGGGCTAACTTCCAAGGTTCTGGCCTCAATTTAATCTTCAAATCCAAAACCCAAAAACCACTTAGAACACACGAAAAATCACAGAATTTTAAACAACAGAAAGTGGGAATCAATCCTTACCTTAGTCCTGGTTGAATTCCTTTGCTAAAATTGAGCTAATCACTCAAGACCATAGCCTAAATCATAGAGCTTTCAGCTGAGTTCCTTTAGATTCCAAGGGTTCCCTTTGAGAGGAAAGAGTCGGTGTATTATGTTCTACTATTTTCTACATCTCCTTAAGTCTATCCTTAGGCAATTAAGCTAATCCCAATGCTCGGGGTACTGGAAACGTCCCCGAGGGCAAAATAGTAAAATTCCCCAATATTCCCACTTAGACTTCCTAACCTTAAATATATCTCCAATTATTTATTTTCATAACCAGATAATCTATATAACCACCCGATACCTGAAATACCCTTTGACTTATCCAAAGTCAAACGTTAAGCCCCTGTTGTGACTTTCCTGCTATCTGGCTCCCTAGGATCGCCTCAAGTCGCCCGGTGCAGATTTACCCACATAATAATGTGGTTCTCACAAATATAGAATTTAATCACGTTTATATTCATATAATCATACAAGCATGCTTATCATGTAATCATGCATTAAATCAATAAATTCACACATAAACCAGTTATGCGCTCTTGGCATACTAATCAAGGCCCTTAAGCCATATTAGTGATTTTGGGTCGTTACAACTATCCCCTACTACTGAGAATTTCGTCCTCGAAATTTTCCAGAATAGCTCGGGATACTGATCCCGCATCGCTGTCTCTAACTCCCAGGTCGCTTCCTCGACCTGGCTATTCCTCCACAACACTTTCACTAACGGAATTGTCTTATTCTATAAGAATTTGTCCTTCTGATCCAAAATCTGAACTGGTCGCTCTTCATAGGACAAGTCTGTCTGCAACTCTAAGTCCTCATACTTCAGCACATGTGTCATATCTAAAACATACTTCCGCAACATGGAGACATGGAATACATCATGAACTCTTGACAACGACGGTGGCAAAGCCAACCTGTATGCCACCTGTCCAATCCTTTATAAAATCTCAAAAGGTCCAAAAAACTGAGGGCTCAGCTTGCCCTTTACTCTAAATCTCCTCACCCCTCTCAGTGGTGAAACTCGCAGAAACACATGGTCCCCAACCTGGAACTCCACGTCCCTACGCTTAGGATCAATGTAGTTATTCTGTCTACTCTGCGAAGCAAGCATTCTGGCTTAAATCTTCTCAATAGCCTCATTGGTCTTCTGAACCATGTCTAGCCCCAAATACCTTCTCCCACCCATCTCATCCCAATGAATGGGCGATCTACACTTACTTCCATATAACATCTTGTAAGGAGCCACTCCAATCGTGGATTGGTAACTGTTGTTATATGAGAATTCGATCAACGGAAGATACTTATTCCAAGATCCCTCTAAATCAATCACACACCCCCTAAGCATGTCCTCCAATACCTGAATCGTCCTCTCAGACTGTCCGTCAGTCTGAGGATGAAAAGTTGTGCTAAACTTCAACTGAGTCCCCATGGCTCTCTACAGAGCTCCCCAAAACTTGGAGGTAAAGATAGGTTCTCGATCAGATACAATAGACTTTGGAACCCCATGGAGACGAACTATCTCCCTCACATACAACTCTGCATACTGTCCCACTGAGTACGTCAACTTCACTGGTAGAAAATGAGCTGACTTGGTGTATCTGTCCTCCATCACCCACACTGAGTCACAAAGTCCCACTGTCGTGGGTAGTCCTCCCACGAAATCCATCGTGATGTCCTCCCACTTTTACTCTGGGATACCCAAAAGCTGAAGCAATCCCACTGGTCGCTGATGCTCAGCCTTTACCTGGTGACATGTCAAACTTCTAGCCACATATTCTACCACATCCTTCTTCATCCCGGGCCACCAATATAATGTCCATAGATTCTGATACATCTTTGTGGTACCTGGATGAAGCGAGTATGGCGTAGTGTGAGAATCATCCAGTATCTCTCGTCTGATCCCCTCATCTGCCTGAACACAAATCCATCCCTGATATCGAAGCATACCAGTCTCAGAAACAGAATAATCCTTAGCTGTCCCCGATAAGACATGCTGTCTGACCTCCTGCAACCGCGCGTCCACCAACTGACCCTCTTTTATCCGCTCTAGTAGGGTCGACTGCAAGGTAACATTAGCTAACTAGCCTACCACCAGTTTTATCCTTGCTCTGGCCTTCTCATCAGCTAATTCCTTGAGATCTGGGTGGAACTATACAATTGTCCTGGGCCCCTCCTACTCAACGCATCTGCCACCACATTGGCCTTCCCAGTGTGGTAAAGGATATCACAATCATAATCCTTAACTAGCTCCAACCAATGCCTCTGCCTCATGTTCAAATCCTTCTGAGTGATGAAATATTTTAAACTCTTATGGTCAGTGCATATCTCACACTTCTACCTTTACAGGTAATGACGCCACACATTCAGTACGAATACCAGTGCTACTAATTCCAAATCATGAGTAGGATACCGCTACTCATACTCCTTCAACTGCCGCGATGCATAAGCTATAACTTTCTCATTCTGCATCAACACACAGCCTAAACCCATCCTTGATGCATCAGAGTAGACTACAAACTTTCCTTCATCCGAAGGAAGACTCAACACAGGTGTAGAAATAAGTCGTCGCTTCAACTCTTGAAAACTGTTCTCACACTTCTCTAACCAAAAAAACTTCTGATTCTTCCTCGTCAACTCTGTCATTGGTGAAGAAATCTTTGAGAACCCCTCTACAAACCGTCTGTAATAACCTGCCAACCCAAGGAAACTACGCACATTCGAGGCGTTCCTTGGCCTCAGCCAATCTCTTACTGCTTCTACCTTGGACGGATCCACCTTAATCCCTTCGGCTCCAACTATATGCCCAAGAAAAGTCACCTCTGGCAACCAAAACTCACACTTCTTAAATTTGGCGTATAACTGATGCTCCCTTAACCTCTGTAAAACCCATTGAAGATGCTGCTCATGCTCTGCCTCTGAACTGGAGTATGCCAAGATGTCGTCGATGAAGACAATGACGAACTGATCCAAGAACTCCCTGAACACCCTATTCATCAAATCCATAAAAGCTGCTGGGGCATTGGTCAAACCAAAAGACATGACCAAAAACTCATAATGCCCATATCGTGTCCGAAAGGCTATCTTCGATATATCCTCATCATTGATCCTCAGCTGGTGATAACCAGATCGAAAATCAATCTTTGAGAATACCGTCTTTCCTTGCAGCTGATCGAACAAGTAATCAATCCTTGGTAGAGGGTACTTATTTTTTATAGTCAACTTGTTCAATTCTCTATAGTCTATACACATCCTCAGAGTCCCGTCCTTCTTCTTAACAAACAACATTGGAGCGCCCCATGGAGAATAACTAGGCCTGATGAATCCCAAATCCAGAAGTTCTTACAACTGTATCTTCAATTCCTTCAACTCTGCTGGTGCCATCCTATAAGGTGCCCGTGATACTGCTTCTGTCCCCGGTGCTAACTACATCTCAAACTGAATCTCCCTGCGCGGCAGCAACCCTGGTAGATCCTCAGGAAATACGTCTAAGAACCCACACACCAATCTGGTCTCTCCCGGCCCTACTGGCATAACCCTGGTAGTATCCACTACACTAGATAGAAAACCTACACATCCACCTTGTAACAAGTCTCTGGCTCTCAATGCTGAAAGCATGGGTACGCGGGGTCTAAACACCACCCCCACAAAGACAAAAGGATCCTCGCCCTCAGGCTCAAAAGTCACCATCTTCTTCCTGCAGTCAATAGTAGCCCCATACCTGACCAACCAATCCCTTCCTAAGCTCATATCAAAATCCTCCATATCTAACTCAATTAGATCCATCGAAAGTTCTTTACTATCAACCATCACTGGCAGTGCCCTAATCCATCTCCTAGAAACTACCAGTTCCCTTGTAGGCAATAAAGTCCCAAACCCTGAAGTCCGATATTCGCTAGGTCTACACAAAGGAATGTGTAGCACCAGAATCAATCAGTACAGTACAAAGAGAGCCAGCGCTAGAAAGCTGACCTGTCACTACCGAGGGACTAGCCTCGTCCTCTGCCTGTGTCAAGGTGAATACTCGAGCTAGAGTCAAGCTATACACCTTTCCTGCTTCACCTTTCTTCACTGTTGGGCAATCTTTCCTGAGATGCCCCACCGTTCCATACACAAATCAAGCCTTGGGCCGACACTCGCCCAGATGGCGTTTTCTACACCTCGGGCACTTCAGATAGGTCTGCCATGCCTCGCTGCCACCCTGACGACCACCCTGTCCACCCGACCCCTCCTATCAGGACCAGCAGTGGTCGAAGGGTCATGAGTCTTTCTCTTGAAGTCACTAGGGCCTCCGCCCCCACCTGCCCCTGAATAAGGAGGCACCACTCTGCGGCCCTCGCGTCTCACTGCACTTCCTTTCCAAATCTTGTTCTCCGCTTCCTCAGCGATAAGAGCCTTCTCAACGGCCTGGGCATAAGTTCTTCCTCCAGGTACAGTTGTAATCCTAACATCCCAGGCTATCATAGCATTAAGCCCCCTGATAAATCTATCTTGCCTAGCATCATCAGTAGGCACAAGATCTGGTGCAAATTTCGCAAGTCTATCAAATTTTAGGGCATACTCAGTAACGGTCATATTGCCCTGCACCAAACCCACAAACTCATTAACTTTTGCTGCCCTGACGGCAACATTGTAGTATTTCTGACTGAACAAGTCTCTGAAACCTTCCCAACTCAAAGCAGTAACATCCCTGGACTACGATGGAACTTCCCACCAGATTCGGGCATCCTCTCTCAACATATAAGTGGCACAGGCGACTCTATCATGCCCCTCTACTCTCATGAAATCCAGAATTGTAGTAATCATGGTTAGCCATTGCTCGGCTTTCAATGGATCTAGTCCACCCTTAAAGATTGGGGGTTGCTGCTTCCTGAACCGCTCATACAACGGCTCCCATCTGTTTCCAACCTCTCCTGACTGCACAACTGGTACCACTGCAGGTGGTATAATAGGGGAAGCACTCCCTGATGGATCCTACTGTCGCAGAATACGGATATGCTCATCTTGGCTCTGCAACCGAGCTTGCATATCGGCAATGAGTTACTGCCAGTTCTTAGGGACTGGTGGAGGAATTTGGCCCTGGTCATCATCCCCGGTCCCAGACCTAGCGCCGACTAGTCGCGTAGATTTTCTTGGACACATAGCTATCCAAGTCAATCTACAATCAACGACTTGGCAATCTAACCATGATGACAGGGTAAAAGCTTCTCCAAAATCCACCAATGGAACATAACCACACACAAACAATCAACATATAGGCATTTATCCTCATGCACAGGCTGCTACTAAGCATACCCCAACATCCTCACACAACAACTATGATATAAGCATTCATCCATACACTATATGCAATTAATCATCCAAATATTCATGTACATGCACGACGATGCTAATAAACATGCCTCAATGTTCTCACACAACAGTCAAGGGCCAAGCCCTATCAGTATCTCATGCTCCCTATTAATCCAACAAATAACAACAATCATAACTCATTCCAGCCGGTCATTAGGAACCCTTAAACCTAGGACGCATATAAGCATATAAACATATATACACATTACCAAAACCTGAACCGAGCTTGTCTCTACAAGGGAATGTACATGTCCAGCCGGTCATTAGGAACCCTTAAACCTAGGACGCTCTAATACCAAGTTGTCACGCCCTGGATAGCCAGGACCGCTACACTTTGTACTTATAAAGGGGCAGGACTGGCTAATCAAGTCAATTAGTCAAAACGTGTCACTAAACCATAAATGTGCTAGGGTAAAAATGGTTTTGGTCTCAAAAGATGCATTTCATATATTTAAACAGATTTACATATGGGATCCCAAAAAGGAACAGTGTTTAAAGTTTAGTTTACAAAATTTCCAAAATACAGACTACCATCAGCCACTCTAAGGCAAAACAGACATTTATAGCTTTTCTGTTCCTATTATCCTCTCAACCGTGGTGGCTGAGCAGCTAGTCATGTACATTCTGCTCACAGAGATCTCCAAGTCAAGGTTGATCGAGTTTGCCCTTACCTTTACCTGCACCACGTAGCACCCGTGAGCCAAGGCCCAGCAAGAAAACATATTACACATCTCAACAATCATATCAAGAGAATAATTCATCAAGCATGATCAACCACTTACAATTCCACATTAATCACATAGCATGTAATCAGAATCAAAGATGCAACCAATCATTCATAACAGTCAAATCACATATTAACTAGGGCCGACAACTTAGGCCGCACCCTCTATTTACCCCACTGACTCCGGCCCGCTTAAACCGAGCTCAGTGCATAATAAGCTGTCCTCGGCTACCAATGGTCGAGCCGCGCCTTGTGTGCAAGTGTAGCCTTTGGAAATCTTAGGCTGTTGGTTTACTATTTACATGGAATAATACCATCCTTTTAAAAGCATACATATTAGGGAACCCTTAGTCCCATGAAAAATACACAACCGGGTGTAGTTTTCTTACCTTTGGCTTCCAAGTGTACTAGTTACGAGCGACGCTCCTTGAGCGCGATCCGATCCCCGAGCCCTAACTTAGCATTTAGTCACAACCAAGATAAAGAATACCATCAAAAATCTTAAAAGAGCTTCTAGACAAAGTTCTAGTCTCCGGAACATTGAACTTCATCAACCATGGTAAAAGATTCAATCCCGAGCACCCTAGGTTAAATTCCCAAGCCTAGAATCTCAAAATCCCAAAATCTCTTAAGGGCCGGGGCATTAGCCACCCTTGTCGCGGCATGGCCACAACCAGAGTCCTTCCAATGCCCAAAAACAGGTAAGGGTCGCGGCCCTTCTCAAACCATGCCATGACGCGCCCTCCTTCCTCAACTTCGAAGGGATGCGGCTCACCAAGAACTATGTCGCGGCCCAACCCCTTTGAACCCTGAAAAACCTCCATTTTTAACTCTCAAACCTCATGTAAACTCACCCAAAACTACCCTAATTCCACAACTCAATTACCCAAAAACTTCCCATAAGATTCCAACAACATAACCCAGCTGAAACCTAGACTAGAAACCCATCAACCACCCACTTCAATCACTAAAACTTTCTAACTCAAGAACTCAAAACCCAGCCATGGAAACACTATAACTCAGCTATTAAACCTTAAATTCGAGCTTACCTCAGCTGCAGAACCAATAGTCCAAGAGCTTTCTAGGCTAACTAACAAGGTTCTAGCCTCAATTTAATCTTCATATCCAAAACCCAAAAACCACTTAGAACACACTCAAAATCACATAATTTTCAACAACAGAAATTGGGAATCAATCCTTACCTTAGTCCTGGTTGAATTCCTTTGCTAAAATTGAGCTAATCACTACAGACCTAAGCCTAAATCACAGAGCATTCAGCTGAGTTCCTTTAGATTCCAAGAGTTCCCTTTGAGAGCAAAAGGGAGAAAGAGGAAAGAGTCGGTTTATTATGTTCTACTGTTTTCTACATCTCCTTAAGTCTATCCTTAGGCAATTAAGCTAATCCCAAAGCTCGGGGTACTGGAAACGTCCCTGAGGGAAAAATAGTAAAATTCCCCAATATTCCCACCTAGACTTCCTAACCTCAAATATATCTCCAATTATTTATTTTCATAACCCGATAATCTAAATAACCACCCGATACCAAAAAATACCCTCAGACTTATCCAAAGTCAAACGTTAAGCCCTTGTTGTGACTTTCCTGCTATCTAGCTCCCTAGGATCGCCTCAAGTCGCCCGCCGCAGATTTACCCACATAATAATGTGGTTCTCACAAATATAGCATTTAATCGCATTTATATTCATATAATCATACAAGCATGCTTATCATGTAATCATGAATTAAATCAATAAATTCACACATATACCAATTATGCCCTCCTGGCATACTAATCAAGGCCCTTAAGCCATATTAGTGATTTTGGGTCATTACAGTCATGCTCTTAATGGTTCTTTCTAAACCTTAGGTTATAATCAATTATATATCTGAGACCAATAATGTTAATCAAACCTTATGTTATAATTAATATTCTTAAACTATAGGTTAAACTTATAAAAATCCCCAACTGTTGTTATGAGTTTCCAACTATGTCCCAACTTGAACCAAAATCCACGGTGACTATCATAGTATAAACTAATACTAACTACTACTATCTATCTAGCTAAGTAAACATTCTAGGACTCTACAATATATCACTCAAATGGATAAATCCATCTTAAATAAACGGGACCACATTATCTTAGTTCTCTAACCAAGTAAACTGTCATATGGATCATTATATCAAAAAATATCGGCGGGAAATATTTCTCCAACTCACACAATACCTCAGCAATTTCATCTTGCAACTTGGCTAACTTAAGGATATCAATATTCTTACAACACAATGACTTGAAAAACAAGAATAACCTTGTGATTACATCTAGAACTATCCTTGGTAACACAAATTGAATTGCCATTGGTAGTGAATGTTGCATTAGAATAGGACAATTGTCAGATTTCATACCAATAAGAGTACAACTTTTCATGTCTACCAATGACCTTATCTTTGAGGAATAACTGTCTGGAACTTTTATATTAAACAAACATGTTCAAACTTCTATTATTTCTTCCTCAGTAAGGATGTCAGAAGCAGGAGGTAAATATGTTCGTCTCTTATCTAGATTTGGAGTTAATTCATCCCTTATACCCATTGCAACCAAGTGTTGTCTAGCCTTAATTCCATCCTTAGTTTTCCCACGAATATTCAGCAAAGTTCCAAACAAACTATCACATACATTTTTGTGTATGTGCATAACATCTAATTTATGGCGTACAAGTAAGAATGGGCACTACTAAAGTTCAAAGAATTTTTTTTTTTTATAACACCCTTTCGGCTCATCCACATCCTTAGTGTTTCCACTACGTATCATCTTTTTTAATGCCCCGACTAATTCTAGACCTCGGACCATTAAAAACTACTAGACATAGCTACTATTTTGGAACACATACATAAGGAATAACATAACTTTATTTAAAACCCAAAATAATTGTACGAAATAAAAAATAAAGTATGGGTACCCATTATTGTCTACATAAAATATAAAAACATAAACTTTAATGAATTTGTTTAAAAACTAAGTGCAGAAATACATAAAACATAAATCAAAAGACTTAAAAAACAACATCATCCTTGATCTTTCAACAGTCCATTTAATCCATTCATCCTCAACACACATGCCAAGCTGCCATGAATCCTTCCCGCCTTCCATGCTCATTTTCCTGCATCATCTAAAAAGAAAGGAATGAGCCTAATGCCCAGCAAGGAAAATCTACTACAAACATATATGTCATAAATCATAAAACAGAAGACTATATCATAAATCATATACTACAAAACATATGACTATAAAAACCTATATCATATAGGACTACAATATTAATGGCCATTAACTCATTAACATGGTATGTGATAAAACCATCTAGGTCCTCAGTCTACTAATCGTGGTAGGTTAGATCACAACTATAGTATATGATAACCCATCTAGGTCCTCTCTACTAATCAAGGTAGGGTAAATTATAACTCTAACCCATGAAAATGATAAAAATTCTTGGGGCTTGCTATCTAACCAAGTCATATGCCCAAGTCATTACAAAACATATATCATATCACATATCATATCATAGCATAAAACATATTATAACATAAACATATAATCACATATAATCTAACCTATTTTCCTTACCAAAAACCGGGATATGGAGACAAGAATGGGATTTGGAACATTCCTAAAACAAACAGTAAAAACCATGATTTTTCTAAAGAAATGGAGATGAAAAAGAGAACAAAACCATCAAGATAGAAACTTACCAAAAAACCTTAAGTTTCAAAGAACTTAAACACTTAACCAAGAATCATAACAAATAGTTAGGATCTGAAAGAAAACTAAAGAACTATGAAGAACTGAACTCAAGGATAAGAATACCTTGTATGAACTATGACTTTGATCTACACCTCTATACCGAAATAACAATATATCTTACTTCCCAAGTATTTAGAAAAGCTTAGATTGGAAAATCTTTTAACCAAAAACCCAAGTGTTTCTCTCTATAGTAACCTTAGCAGCTTGGAGGCTCTGAAAAATGCTTGAATGATGAGTGAAATGGCTAAGTACTAGGTCCTATTTATAGAGTTCAAGGAGTTAAACTAACCCATTTTAAAATGAATAAATAAATGAATATAAAATGAAAAAGATTTGAATTTTCGGTCAACAGATGCCCAGAACTCGGTCAAAATCGTTCAAGAGCAAGTCCAAGTGGTTAAGGCTGTTTTTAAATTTAAATCCTCAAGTTTTAAAAATTGTCTCCCAGAGGCGCTATATCGCCTACCATTGTGCGAAGTCGACGTGTTTTCTGTATTTCCCATAGGTGATATATCGACCCCTATAGCTGCGATATATCAGCATACATTGATATATCAAACACATATTTGCACTCTTTTAGCATATTTTGAATTGATTAAACAACTTTGACTGAGTAAAAATGTGATCCTAACAGCCGCTGGAAGGTTCAAGAGCTTCTAGATCTTTCTTTTAATTAAACTATTCATATAAAAATACTTAAATCCTTAATAAACATGCTTGTGACAAGTGTCACGTTCTTATTAATTTATTTATTATGCTCTTAAATGATTATATGCATGATTACATGGATTATATCATTATATGATGAAAAATGCATGCATTTGGGTCCACTTTTAATTATAAGGGCATTTTGTTAATTTGGCCCGTTGAGGGCGTCTTTGGATATTGTAACGCCCTGGATAACCAAGACCGTTACACTGTGTGTTTAAAATAGTGCAGGACTTGCTAATCAAGTCATTCAGACAAAGTGCAAACTCTATACCATTATCAGAGTAGGAATAAAAGATTTTGGTCACAAACAGGCTATTTTCATTAAATATGACGGTTTGATACATGGAAACTCAAAACAGGATTTAGACGTCTTAGTTACAACAAATTCCAAGAGTTACAAATATTTCAAGCCTCTAATGGCAAAATATACATTTTAGGTTTCCGTCCCTGTACAATTTCTCAACCGTGGCGGCCGAGCAGCTGACAATGTACACCTCGCCCCCAGAGCTCTCCAACTCATGGCTGATTCGGTCTACCCTTGCCTTTACCTGCACCACGTAGCACCCGTGAGCCAAGGCCCAGCAAGAAAGCATAATAACATAGCAAGATCAGCAACACTTATCAAATATTTCACAATGCTCAACCAAGAATTCAACATTTCATAACATTTATCCAATCAGTAATAACAGTTTGTCATCCAGACATTCAATCAACTATATTCATAACACAATATTCACGTTCATAACCAATAGATTGTCCTATCCATCAAATAACACTCAGGGTTGGCGCCCTTAGTCGCACCCTCTATTTAACACACTGTCTTCGGCTCATTAGGGCCGCCCCCAGTGTAATACTCACTGACTCCGACCAGCTTAACCGAGCTCAGTGATAAATAAGTTGCCTCAGCTCCCAGTGGCCGAGCCGCGCCTCAGTGCGCAAATATTGATTTCGACACCCTTAGGCCGGTAATCACATGTCCTATGGCATAATAATACCATCACACGACATGATATACAAATATAGGGAGCTCTTAGTCCCACTGTGTCCACTTGATTATTCATATTCACATAACAGTGCACACATACATAGGGAGCACTTAGTCCCAACCTAACCACATACTCAGGTGCAACTTTCTTACCTGTATCCCGAGCTTCCGATGCCCCAAAGCCGCGAGCACGGTCCTCTAACCCGAGCCTCACCAAAGACCTAGTCACAACACAAACGAAACATCCTTTATCACTAACCAATCCAAAACTACCTCCCGGAACCAATCCCACACTCTCGGAATGCCCCAAATCCCTAAAACAATGCACCGAAGACATCCCCCGAATCCCCGGAGCAAAGGCTCAAAATTGCAAAATATCATGTTCTGAAAATGGCCTAGCGCCGCGGCGCTGCCCTATAGGGCCGCAGCGCCCAGCAAGTCAGAGAGCTCGCCCCTGCCCTGAAACAGCCTTGCGCCGCGGTGCGCTAGAACAGCGCCGCAGCGCTCCTTCGTGAAACCAGAAACCTGGGCTTTTCCTTGCGTTTTTCCCGAACCTAAACCATTCCAAATCATTCCAAACAAATACCTAAGCCCAGAAATCAATTCAAAATCCCAAATGAACCCTCTAACAACCTATAAACATCACAAACAACCCAAATCACACAAACACACCCAAGATCCTATCTTGAGTTTCAAATTTCCTAAAACTCAACCCATGGATTCCAAAACTATAAATCATGTCTCAAAAGTCTTAAGCCACACCAATTACGAAAATTAAACATGCTAAAGATTCTTACCTCAATCAAACTCAGCTTGAACTCCTCCCAATTTCAGCTCCCAACCTCTTCCCTCTTGATGATCCTAATAGAATTTCCAAGTAAAACCAGCCATATTCCTTTTAAGTTTTTCCCACTCAATCTCTGAAAATTCAGACTTAAATTCAACTTTAAACAGAGCACAATTCTTACCTTTGAGCAATTCTAGCTTAAATCTAGTTTTGGTTGCCTCAAACTCCTTCGAATCTCCTCCTAGGTCACAAGTTCAGCCCCTTCTTCATTTCCCCTTTCTTTCTAGCTCTTCCTTCCAAATTCAGCATAAACCAAGATATGATCAAGTGTAGTACGTATTCCCTTCTCCTTTACCTGAAGCAATCCTAATCCCTGCCTAATGACCATTTTACCCTTCCATCTATTTCCCATTCCAACTAAACCTCAAGGCCCTTTTTGTCATTCCTACTTCCTTACAATTCTACCACTTCTTTTAACCAAACTTGTTACTCTCTATGGTTACTAACAGTTACACAAGTTACCAAACCTCCAGTTACCAATATCTCACAAAAACTAAATTACAAAATCCCCAAAATACCCCTAGGCTCCTCCCGAGCCGGGTATAAAATCCCGTTGTGATTTTTGAGTTATCTAGCTCTCTAGGACCGTCTCGACACGTGCATCACATTGATATCACCACACCCACGTGGTACAAATCACATCACATAATTATCACACTTATGCCCTCAACGGCTAAAATTATCACATATCATAATACACATAGTCATGCATCTCAAATACTCAAATAGTCATATAACATGCTTAAATTCATAATCATGCATCTTATTCATTAAATTCACACATACTTCCCATTATGCCCTCCAGGCACGCTAATCAAGGCCCTTAAGCCTTAATAGTGAATTTGGGTCGTTACATATATTGTCATGCATGTTTGTGATTTATGAGTAAGACCACATTATAGGTGGATTTTTTCGAGCCATTCGGCATGAGACGATCTTTGAATGAAATTTATTGGTCTGGTCATAACGGGGTTAATTTCAGGGCTCGTGGTGATTTGGTGATTAGAACGTTACCGAGAATTAAAGGGGAATAGGATATTATTTATTAGAATATGAGAATATTGGAAGTAACTGGAATTGGAGGGTGTTAATTATGATTAACGAGATAGGCAGGAAAGGACGGTTATACCCTTGGAGGTTGTTAAGGAAAGAAGATAAGCCTAGGGATATATATCACTTTAGGAAGCTTTAGGCAGCAGAAAATAGAGTGTTTCCTTCCTCTCCCTCCCCGATCATCTCCTTCTCCTTCCATATGAAAATTTGAAGCTCAAATTGAGGGTTCAAGCTTGGGAATTGAGGCTTAAGGGTTTAGGCTTATGTTTAGCCATTGAAGATGATTCAATTCGAGTTTAAGGTAAGGTTTTAGTTCAATTTTATGGTTCCTTACTCTATTTTTGTGTTATTTTTGAGGTTGGAGTTTTGATCATAGGAATGGGAATTTGATGAGGTTTTGAATGGTTTAAATCTTAGGTTTTGTTCGTTATATGATGGATAAGTTGTGGTGATAATTGGGAGCTTTGCTTTGTGGTATTGGAAGTGTTTTAATAGGTTTTTGAAGTGAGTTCGAAAGGGAAAAACAGGGGTTTTTGGCTGGGTTTCAGGTGGGGTTGCGGCTCTGTTCTAGAGCGGCGCGACCCAAGCTTGATGAAGATGCAGAATGGTGCTAAAAGGCCATAGGGCCGCGACATAGGGGAGAGCTAGCCGTGGTGCGTGTTGATGGCTGGGAGGCAGGCGCCTCTGTTTGGGAGGCGGGCCGCGACATGGTGGAGTAGGGCCACGACCCTTAGTGGCATTTTTGGCTAGAAATTTTTTTTCATCGTGGGAATCCAAACCTTAGGGCTCGAGATCGTTCCTACTACCCGGTTTACTGGGATTTTATGTCCCTGAGGCTAGGTCTTGGCCGGGAACCTTTTATTGATTGATTTTACTGATGGAATCCCATATTTGGTTATGACTAGGTGACCACTAAGGGATCAAAGGATTGATCATTCTCAAGGGTCATTCATTTGTTATTCCACGCTTGAACCAGAGTTAAGAAAACTGCACCCACTATGTGATGCATGTGATGCATGAGAAGCATGTGATTAGGGCATGACATGGATGTTGAATATGAGATTGATCAGAGCTAGAGACAATGGTGAATGATGAATTATGTTGAATGCCCTACATTTGGATATTTGACATATGATATATGCCTTGTTGCATTGCTTACTTGTGCATGGCACTGACTCATTAGTAAGAATCGGCAATGGTGTTATTATTAACTGTGAAGTTGTGACTTACTAGTCAAGTTGGCAGTAGTACTGAGCACCAGTCGTGTGTTATTGGCTTAAGAGTCAAGAACGGTTTTAGCGTGTTTAACACAAGCCAAAAAGATTACATCTAATCGACGTAATCATTGAATGACTCATCATGAGCATTAATGCTTGACCGACCTCAAGTTCGATGAAAACTAAAAGCTCTTGTCTAGTCTCATGACTAGTCACTTAGAGCTAGGGCCAAAAGAACCAAGTGACTGCATCGTCACGTGGTTAAGGGTATAGAACCCACACTAGTGACTTGATGTTCACTCATTTGGTTTATGTTAGTGACTTACTCCTCAGTCACTCATTTGATTAGGGCTACATGCCCCAGCATGGTTATCAGAACTTCGAGTGTTAAATCACTCATCTGATTAGGGCTATAAGCCCCATCATGGTTATCGGAACCTCCAGTGTTAATAACTCATCTATTTTGGATTGACTTGATAGTCATCCATACAGGAGGGCATGGCCCACAACCATCATTATTTGGACTTGTTTGCATGCGTGAATAAGGCTACTATTGCTAGGCATGCTTGTTATGATTTGGTAACATGTTAATACTGTTCATGAGCATATTGAGTTTTCTTGCTGAGCCTCGGCTCATGGGTGCTATGTGGTGCAGGTAAAGGCAAAAGAAAGCTAGACCATCCTTGAGTTGGAGAGCATAGGCCACGAAGTAAAAAGCTTGTTTTACTTAGACGTTTGCGTCAGTGCCCCACTGACGCTAATGTCCCTGTTAAAAGTGTCATATTGCCACTGATGCAAATTTTCCTCATTAACGCGATCAGTGTTTGTACTGATGCAAATGCCCTTGCATTTGTTGCATTGCCCAACTAACACAAAATGGGCATTTTGTTGTAGTGCACAGTTGTTTATCCAATTCAAATTATGCTGAAAAAGTGCAAATACGTGTTCAATATATCTACGTATGCCGATATATCGCAGCTTAGGGGCCGATATATCACCTACGGAAGATACAGAAAACACATCAACTTTGCACGAACGATCGAACAAGCCTCGGGAATACTGGGGGAGGCAATATATCGCCTAGGGTGGACGATATATCGGCTCCATGGGCTTAGTTTTGAAAGTTTAACTTTTTGCATTTTAAAATTACCCTTAATCACTTAGACTTGCCTTTGAACGACTTTGACCGAGTTATGGGCGTCAATTGAACGAAAGTTCAAATCTTTTTCATTTTATAATCATTTATTTATTCAAATTAAAAGGTGTAACGCCCTGGATAACCAAGACCGTTACACTGTGTGTTTGAAATAGTGCAAAACTTGCAAATCAAGTCATTTAGTTTGAATTGTGATTCTATTGACACAAGGGATTAGGTTAAACAGAATTTGATTATAAACGGTTAAACTTTATTGAAAACTGATGTTTATTGTTTGGGATCCCAAATCAAGGCTTAAATAACGTAAATACAAAATTCTTAATTACAAACAGTTGACCAAGCCACTCTAATGGAAAAATATACATTTTAGGTTCCCGTTCCTGTACAATCCTTGACTGTGGCGGCCGAGCAGCTGACAATGTACACCTCGCCCCCAGAGCTCTCCAACCCATGGCCAAAATTGCCTTACCTGCACCATGTAGCACCCGTGAGCCGAAGCCCAGCAAGTAAACATAATATCATGACATAACAGTATTAACAGCTAGCAGTTCACAGAGCATAGTCCAATAACCACAAAATACTATTCAGTACCATCAGGCCATAAAATTCATTCAAAGCGACACACTGACCAACAACCATTAATCCAGCTCCAGACATTCATTAGGTCACAGACATTATTCCACAATAAACACATATCAAGCAATAACTAGGGTTTAAGCCCGCAAGCCGCACCCTCTGTTTAACTCACTGCCTTTGGCACGCTTAGGCCAACTACAGTGACATCCCACTGACTCCGCCCAGCTTAACCGAGTTCAGTGCATGATAAACTGTCCTCGGATACCAGTGTCCGAGCCGTGCCCTACGCGCAAGTGTGGGTTTTGGGACCCTTAGGCCGCTACCACATGTCCCCGTGGCATAATACCACCTTATGACATTCATATCATTATAGGTAACTCTTAGTCCCAACATATCCACATGGTGTATCGCAATCATATAACAACACATTCAAATATAGGGAACACTTAGTCCCATCCTATCCACATACACAGGTGCAGTTTTCTTACCTTGATTCCAAGTGCTTTAATTAGAGAGGACGACCCCCGAGCACGATCCATTCCCGAGCCCTAGCTTATCACCTAGTCACAACCAAGATAATGGATTCCATTAATACTCCAATATAGGTTTCCAGTGACAAAACTAACCCCCGGGACTCCAAATTCCACCAAGCACGGTGGTGAAGCAAAACCCGAGCACACTAGACCACTCCCCCATGCTTAAAACCCTCAAAATCTCAAGTGTGCAACCAAGGGTTGCGGCCCTTCCCCAAAACAGAGCCTATTCCCTCATTGAACCACACACGCACCGTGACCCTTGCCTTGGGCGCCGCGGCGCGCCCCCTTGACCGAGCCCCCTTGGCTTCCTTGCAAGCTAGGGCTGCAGCGCTCTAGAACAAAGCCGTGGCCCTCCCCTCCAGACCCAGATTTTACACCATTTCAAAGATCAAAACCTTACCTTAAACCATCCCAAAACTTCCCAACTCTTAACCAATTAATTCCCAACTTCTTTAGCATGATCTAAACCACCTAACTCCCAAGAAAACACAGCCTAACACACTCCAATCCCTTCCTTTCACTTTCTGAAACCCAAGTGCTAAAACACACACAAACCAGCCATCAAACTTAATGAAAACACCTCTAAATCAGGAGTAGAGACTAACGTTTGCTGTAGAATCACTTCACCAAGCTATAGCCAAGCTAGGTCCCCAAGTTCCCTTCTTTAATTCTGCCTTAAAACACCAAAGCTAACTTTGTTTCAACACTTAACCAAAACCAGAATCCTAACCACAGAGAAGAGAATTAAAGGCTTACCTTATCCCTGTTTTAGTGCTTGATCAATCGCTGAGCTAGACCTTCAATTCCTCACCTTAAATCTCAGAATTCCAGCTAGTTTCTCCCTTAAGTTTTTTGTGTTTTTCTCTCCTTAGTTTCCCTTGAACGTGTAAGTGAGCTGGGACAAAATGCTTGGTCAGTCTGTGTTTTTCTTCTAAAAGCTTCCTTATGTTTAACTTACCCATTAAGTTAATCCCGAGGCTCGGGGTGCCGAAACCGTCCCCGAGGCCAAAATGGTAAAATTCCCCAATATTCCCGCCTAGACATCCTAACCTCAAATATATCTCCATATATTTATTTTCATGACCCGATAGTCCAAATCGCTACCCGCTATCTAAAAGTACCCCCGACTTATCCAAAGTCGTATCTTAAGCCTCGTTGTGACATTTCCCGCTACCTGCTCCCTAGGATCGCCTCGTGCCGATAGTTACAAACGCACACACCTGTACACACATACATATATTTATCAATCTTCCCACATAATAATGTGGTCTCAACAATTTATCATACACATTCACATTTATGCCCTAACGGGCCAAGATTACCATTATGCCCTTACCAGCCAAACAGGGCCCGCATACTTATTCAATACCCATTTCACGCTTTCTTACCATTAATTCTCTTAACCTCCAATTATGCCCTCCCGGCACACTAATCATGGCCCCTAAGCCTTATTAGTAATTTTGGGTCGTTACAAAAGGGGTTAGTTTCACTCCTTGAACTCTATAAATAAGACCTAGTGCTCAGCCATGTTATTCATTCTTCAAGAATTTGATCAGAGCCTCCAAGGTGTTAGTGCTACTATAGAGAGATACACTTGGGTTTCGGGTTAAAGCTTTATCATTCTAAGCTTTCTAAACACTTGGGAAGTGAGAATTAGTGTGATTTCAGTATTGAGGTTTAGACCAATTCATACGGTCATTCAAGGTATTCATATTCCTTAAGTTCAGTTCTTTATGATTCTATAAGTTTTCTTTAGTTTCTTTTATTCAGATCCTAACTCTTTTATTGATTATTGATTAGGTATTTAAATTCTTGAAACTTAAGGTCTTTATTGGTAAGTTTCTTCTTGATGGTTTAGTTCTCATTTTCATCTTTTCTTTAGGGATTCTCACCTTTTCTACTGTTGGTTTATAGGAGTTTCTAAATCTCGTTCTTGTTCCCAAATATCTCGACTTTTGGTAAGGAAAATAGGATATATTTTATATGCTTAAATGTTATGTTTATGTTCTGTTATGTTATGTTTATGTTATGATATGTATATGTATAGTATGTTTTATAGACATTGGGCATATGACTTTTCTAGCTAGCAAGCCCCAATAATTTATGGGCATATGACTTGCTTAGATAGCAAGCCCCACAAATCTATGGGCATATGACTTGCCTAGTTAACAAGCCCCTAGAGGTATGATGGCCATTGTAGTCCTATATGATATATGTTTTTATAGTCATATGTTTTATAATAAATGTTCATGATATAGCCTTATCTTTATGATTTATGTTATATGATTGTTAGTAGATTTTCCTTGCTGGGCATTAGGATCACTCCTTTATTTTTAGTGTGATGCAGAAAACTAATTATGGAGGCGAAGGGATTCTTGTTAGCTTGTCATGTGTGTTGAGGATGAATAAAATGAATGGAGTACGTGTTGATCGATGACAAAGTTATTTTGTTTTAGTCTTTTAAATTATGTTTTCTTAATGTAATTCTGCACTTAGTATTTACAATTATGTTTAATGTTTTGTAAAAAATTGGATCCCCTACCTTATCACATTTTATTTTACATTTTTATGTTATTGATACAATTATTATTTTAGGGTTTTAAAGTTATGATTATTTCTTATGTATTTTTTCTCCAAAAGTAGTAGCTAAGTCTAATAGTTTTAATGGTCCAAGGTCTTAGAAATAGTTGGGTCATTACAATTGGTATCAGAGTAACGGTTCATTTGCAAGATGTTCTCCATGATAAAGACGATCAAGGTTTGAATCTAATCGCCAATGTAAGTGTTTATGTTGTAGTTATTATGTTTATGTGTTTAGTTAACGTTTTAGCCTTATGTTTTCAGTTAAGAATGGATGGAGCCTTAACCTATGAGGATATCCGAGCCATTAAGGCCTTGAAAAGAAGTAGAGAACCAAGGAATATAGTAGGAGTATTAGATAGAATCACTCGGAGATTAATTTTATTGCACAATGAGATAGGTCACCTCCAAACAACTAAACAAATTATGATGAGAGCAACGGAGCAATATGTTTTAGTGATTAGGCTTTTTAAAGATTATCCTATTGTAATTGTAGCTTTAGAAGAAATATGGGAGACTATAGATGATGAAGATGAATTACCGGTAGCTATGAGATATTATTTTCTCTTACTTAGGTTCACCTCTAAGATGGAATTCCAATTCACAAATGAGAAAAAAATAGAATCTTTACAAATCTTCCTCGAGGAAATTTTGAGGCTCACGATAATGATGATTATGAGGAGATAGATGATGATCTGTTAGATGAAGGGTCAGATGTAGAAGATTCTGATTTTTAGAATAGATTAGTTTCTTTATTTATTGTATTTATTATCTTTGCATTTGTGATTGTATTTAGTGAAAACATTTTTCCAAATAAATATCATTGTTATTTTTTGATGACATGTATGAGTTTGATTTTCTTTTACAATCATATTAAATAATAAATTTAATATATAATGACCAAGTTCGGTGAGGGTGGATACAAATCAATGGACCAGGTTATATATTGAGAGTTAGGGGTTCATAGTAGTGGGAACGATTTTACTGATCCCAACCCTCCCTCAATATGGTTAACTTTGGAACAATGACGAGTTTCGAGCCTGAGAATTAAGTCTTATAGGATGATTAGAAACACACTTAGAAAATAATAAAGATGGCTTATTTTTCTAAGTATAGAAACACACCTTAATTATAAAGAAGACTTATATAATTCTTTTCATAAGAAGTCATAATTAATAGGTCCGAGTTATGTTGCTTAGATTAAGTTTTTGTTTTAGAGCCTATTAGGGTAAGTTCTAACATGTTTCTCTCGACTGTTAGAACTCTGCTGAAGATGTCGCTTAAAAGGTCTGCACGCACCATTGTCAATGCCTCCAGCATCGCTCCTGAGATTAATGAAGCCCCTCCAGTTCGTAGAAGGGGAGCGCGTGCTGCCACTGCTGCTACTAACCAAAGTGCACTGCCACCGCTGGTTGATAACACTACAGAAATTGGTAGACTTCGAGAGCAAGTGGAGGAATTACTGCAGCAACAACAGGCTCAGCCTCAGACTCAGCCTCTGCCACAACTGCAACCACAGCCTCAACAAATGGCTCAAGCACCCCATGAAGGAGGTCCTTATGGGGGATGGCTAATGGCGAACTATGCGCCATACCCAGCTAAGTACATAGAGCCAATTTACGAGTTGTTTCGTAAGCAACACGCTCCGAACTTTGAAGGGACAACAGACCCCTTCGATGCGGAAAAATGGCTCAGAAATGTAGAGCCGATCTTAGCGCACATGAATCTCGGCAATGCGAACCGCATATCCTGCATTTTGTCTCTACTAACGAAGGATGCTAGAATATGGTGGGACTTAGTTCAGCAAACTCACAATGTCACCACCATGACATGGACCATATTTGTGGAGCTATTCCACAAAAAGTACTACAACTCAGCAGTCATCGCTACAAGGGTCAAGGAGTTCGCTAGTCTGAAGCAAGTGAACTTATCAATAGCAAAGTACGCTCGGCAGTTCGACCGTCTAGCCAAATTTGCACCCAGAGATGGTTCCAACTGATTTTTTGAGGGTTACCAAGTTCGTTAGAGGACTTAGACCAAAGATTGAGCTAGGGAATAAACTAGCAAACCTGGGAAATACTACTTATGCTGATATTCTTGAAACGTCTATAGAAGAAGAAAGGCTCCAAGCGAATGTTAGTAAAGAGGAGGCCAGTATGCCTGAGCCTAAACAGCAGAGTCAACCTAAGAATGGTCAGAACAAAAAACACAACAACCATCACTCTAGCAACAATAATGGTCAGAAGAGACGGCATCCTGACAATAAGCAGTCTGATAGCGATAAAAGGGCACGGACGAACAATGGAGGTAGTAGGTCGGGTTATGTAGAATACCCGCAGTGCTCTAAGTTCCAAAAGAAACATCCTAGTGAGTGTCGTGCAAATACCAAGGGATGCTACAATTGTGGTCAAGAAGGACACCAGAAGAGAGAATGTTCCCAACTCAAGCCAGAGGAGAAAAAAGACAATAAAATGGTTCCTGCCAGAGTCTTTACCTTAACCCAGGGAGAAGCGGACACTAGCAATAAAGTGGTCACAGGTCAGATTCCTATCCTTAATAATGTATGTTCAATATTATTTGATTCAGGAGCCACTCACTCGTATATCTCATTAGGAATGATAGATAAATTAGACAAACCTTGTGAAAGATTTAGAACTAGGTTTGTAACAGAATTGCCTTCAAGTGAAATAGTCCTATCATCACGGATAATACGAGGCGTACCAATCAAAATTGAGGACGTAGAACTAGAAGAAGACCTGATAGAACTAGAGATCAATGACTTCAACGTGATACTAGGAATGGACTGGCTAGCAAGGCATGGCACAACCATTGACTGCAAACGCAAGAAAGTGATATTCGAGACTCCTGACGGTCAGAGACTATGCTTTATGGGACAAGTTTCAGGACTACGCACACTGCTTATTTCATCTCTCGAATCTCAGAGGATGATAGAAAAAGGATGTCAAGCATTCTTATCCAGTGTCACGGATGTGGTAAAGGTAATGCCCCTAAAAGTTTGAGACGTCCGGATTGTAAAGGAATTTCCAGAAGTATTTCCTGACGACTTACCAGGGTTGCCGCCGACTCGGGAAATTGACTTCACAACCGAACTAGTACCGGGCACCAAGCCTATCTCACAGGCACCATACCAGATGGCACCTACCGAACCCAAGGAGTTAAAGACGCAGTTGTAAGAACTCTTAGACTTGGGTTTCATTAGACCGAGCTATTCACCATGGGGAGCACCGATTCTATTTGTGAAGAAAAAGGACGGAAGCATGCGGATGTGCATAGATTATTGTGAGTTGAATACCCACTACCCCAAATTGATGACTTGTTTGATCAACCTCGAGGAGCAACCATGTTTTCAAAGATTGATCTACGGTCCGGGTATCATCAGCTTAAGTTACGGGAAGAAGATATTCCTAAGACAACTTTTAGAACTCTTTATGGACATTACGAGTTTCTAGTTATGTCTTTCGGTCTAACCAACGCTCCAGCTGCATTCATGGATTTAAAGATAGGGTCTTCGTGGATTACTTGGACAAATTCGTTGTAGTGTTCATCGACGATATCTTGGTGTACTCAAAGGACGAAGTCGAGCACGAGAAGCATTTAAGTTTGATCGTGTTGCGGCTAAAGAAGCATCAACTTTATGCCAAGTTCAAGAAGTGCGAATTTTGCCTTTTGCAAGTAGCATTCCTCGACCACATAGTATCCAAGGAAGGAGTTGTAGCAGACCAATCTAAGGTAGAGGCTGTGAAGGATTGGCCAAGACCAAAGAACGCGTCAGAGGTAGAAGTTTTCTGGGACTAGCAGGTTATTATTGGAGATTTGTAGAGGGCTTTTCTAAGATAGCCACTCCACTTACCAATCTGACCCGGAAGTAGCATAGGTTCAATTGGATTGATAAGTGTGAAGAGAGCTTCCAGTTGCTTAAGGATAAGTTGTGCTCAGCACCAGAACTTTGTGTACCGACACCTAATGACAAGTTTGTAGTCTACTGTGATGCGTTGAAGCAAGGTTTGAGTTGTGTGATGATGCAAAATGATAAGGTAATAGCCTACGCATCAAGGCAACTGAAGGAGTAAGAGCAACGCTATCCAATGCACGCTATGGAGTTTGCAGCGGTGGTCTTTGCATTAAAAATCTGGCGCCATTATCTTTATGGAGAATGGTGTGAGATTTATATGGACCACAAAGCACTTCTTCACTCAGAAGGAGCTCAACATCAGGCAGCGCAGGTGGTTAGAACTAGTGAAGGATTATGACTACAAAATCCTATACCACCCGGGAAAGGCAAACATAGTTGCTGATCAGTAGGAAGAGTTATGGAAGTCTAGCAACGTTAGCTTTAATAGAAAAGCCACTATAGCAGGAGCTGATCAGTGCCAGAATAGAAGTAGTCATCAGTAAGCTGGCTAACTTGTCCATCCAGTCAAATCTGTTAGAAGATATACGAATTGGGCAAGGGCATGATGACACACTAGTAGCATATATGGATGCAATTAAAGAAGGCAACGCCATAGTCTTGATATCAGGTCAGGGGTTGTTGAGATATAAAGATCGGGTATGCGTGCCGAATGATCAAGGGATTAAGATGAAGATTTTGGAAGGAGCGCACAATACCCTTTACTCGGTACACCCAGGGTCGACCAAGATGACTCACGACATTAATGCAATGTATTGGTGGCCATGAATGAAGAAAGATATAGCGGAGTATGTGACTAAATGCTTAGTATGTCAGCAAGTGAAAGCAGAACATCAATGGCCTGGAGGCTTATTGCAACTACTTAGTATTCCAAAATGGAAATGGGATGACATAGCCATGGATTTCATGACAGGACTACCACGAACAAATAAGCAGCACAACTCAGCTTGGGTAGTGTTAGATAGACTAACCAAGTCAGCTCATTTCTTGTCTGTTAAGACTGCGTATACAACAGATCAGTATGCATACATTCATTTTAAAGAAATAGTAAGATAGCACGGAGTTCCTAAGACAATAATATCCGATAGAGGACCGCTGTTTACATCGATATTTTGGGGAAGCTTGCAGCAAGCCATGGGTTATAAGTTAAGTCTTAGTATGAAATTTCATCCTCAGACAGACGGTCAGTCTGAGCGTACCATACAGATTTTAGAAGATATGTTGCACGCTTATGTACTTGATTTTGGAGGATCATGAAGTAAGTACTTGCCGCTGATAGAATTCTCCTACCAAAATAGCTACCAGTCAACGATCGGGATGGAACCTTATGAGTTGCTTTACGGAAGAAGGTGTCGATCGTCATTACATTGGGATGAGGTAGGAGAAAGGAAACTTCTTGGACCCGAAGCTGTTAGAGAAGCTCAGGATGCAGTAGCACTAATTAGAAAGCGTATGCTCGCTGCTCAGAGTCGTCAGAAAAGTTATGCGGATGCCAAGTGACGTGATGTGGAATTCTAAGTTAGAGATCAATTCTTCTTCAAGATATCTCCTATGAAAGGTGTGAAGCGGTTTGGGAAGAAAGGCAAGATTAGTCCCAGGTCTATAGGTCCTTTTGGGATATTGGACAAAGTGGGAGCAGTTGAATATAGATTAGCCCTACCACTAGCTCTAGTGGATAGTCAAAATGTGTTCCACATCTCGATGTTGCGTAGATATGTGTCAGACCCATCTCACGTCCTTAAGTATGATACAATAGCACTCTAGAAAGGCTTGAGTTACGAGGAACGATCAATTAGCATCCTAGATAGAGGGATGAAGGAATTACGGTCTAAGAGTATTCCGATAGTCAAAGTCCTATGGAGTAATAGTTCTGAACGGGAGGACATGTTAGCCCGGTATCCGGAATTGTCTGGTAAGTAAATTTCAGGGATGAAATTCTTTGTAGTAGGGGAGAATTGTAGAGTCCTAGAATTTTTACTCAGCTTAGCTAGATGGTAGTTAGTATTAGTTAGTAGTATGTTAGTTACCATGGATTTTGGTTCAAGTCGGGACTTAGTTGGAAACTCATAGCAACAATTATGGATTTTATAAGTTTAACCTATAGTTTAAGAATATTAATTATAACATAAGGTTTGATTAATATTGTTGGTCCTAGATATTTTATTTATTATAACCTAAGGTTTAGACAAAGCCATTAAGAGCATGACACTTGTCATAACCATGATTATTAACAAATTAAGTATTTTTTATGAATAGTTTTAATAAAAGAAAGATCTACAATTTCTAGAACCTTACAACAGCTGTTAGGATCGTATTATGACTCAATCAAAGCTATTTATCCTATTCAAATTATGCTGAAAAAGTGCAAATATGTGTTTAATATATCTACGTATGCTGATATATCTCAGCTTAGGGGCCGATATATCGCCTACGAAAGATACGAAAAACACGTCGACTTTGTACAAATGATCGAACAAGCCTTGGGAAAACTGGGGGAGGCGATATATCAGCTCCATGAGTTTACTTTTGAAAGTTTGACTTTTTGAATTTTAAAATTATCCTTAATCACTTAGACCTTCCTTTGAATGACTTTGACCGAGTTTTGGGCATCAGTTGAACGAAAATTCAAATATTTTTCATTTTATAATCATTTATTTATTCAAATTAAAAGGGGTTAGTTTCACTCCTTGAACTCTATAAATAGGACCTAGTGCTCAACCATTTTCATCATTCTTCAAGCATTTGATCAGAGCCTCCAAGGTGCTAGTGTTACTATAGAGAGATACACTTGGGTTTTGGGTTAAATCTTTATCATTCTAAGCTTTCTAAACACTTGGAAAATGAGAATTAGTGTGATTTCGATATTGAGGTTTAGACTAATTCATAAGGTCATTCAAGGTATTCCTCTTCCTTAAGTTCAGTTCTTTATGATTCTATAAGTTTTCTTTAGTTTCTTTTATTCAGATCCTAACTCTTTTATTGATTATTGATTAGGTATTTAAATTATTGAAACTTAAGGTCTTTCTCGGTAAGTTTCTTCTTGATGGTTTAGTTCTCATTTTCATCTTTTCTTTAGAGATTCTCACCTTTTCTACTGTTGGTTTATAGGAGTTTCTAAATCTCGTTCTTGTTCCCAAATATCCCGACTTTTGGTAAGGAAAATAGGATAGATTTATATTCTTATATGTTATGTTATGTTTATGTTATGATATGTATATGTATAGTATGTTTTATAGTCCTTGGGCATATGATTTTTCTAGCTAGCAATCCCCAATTATTTATGGGCATATGACTTGCTTAGATAGCAAGCCCCACAAATCTATGGGAATATATGACTTGCCTAGTTAGCAAGCCCCAAGAAGTATGATGGCCATTGTAGTCCTATATGATATATGTTTATATAGTCATATGTTTTATAGTATATTTTTATGATATAGCCTTATGTTTATGATTTATGTTATATGATTGTTAGTAGATTTTCCTTGCTGGGCATTAGGCTCACTCATTTATTTTTAGTGTGATGCAGGAAACTGATTATGGAGGCGGAAGGATTCTTGGTAGCTTGACTTGTGTGTTGAGGATGAATGGAATGAATGGACTGTGTGTTGATCGAGGACAAAGTAATTTATTTTTAGTCTTTTAAATTATGTTTTCTTAATGTAATTCCACACTTAGTATTTAAAATTATGTTTTATGTTTTGTAAACAATGGGATCACATACCCTATCACATTTTATTTTACATTTTTATGTTATTGATACAATAATTATTTTAGAGTTTTAATAAAGTTATCATTATTTCTTCTGTATGTTTTCTCCAAAAGTAGTAGCTAAGTCTAGTAGTATTAATGGTCCAAGGGCTTAGAAATAGTTGGGTTATTACACATTTTGCACTAAACCCAGAAGAATTTCCATAAGTAGGAAAGTCATTAATTTTCCACAACAAGACCATTCTAAGATTAAATTCTTGCTACCTATACGCATCATAAGCCTTAATCCCTTCATCCCACAAAGTATCAAGTCGTCTATAAGAGGAGCTTCATGGAGGTCATTGTCATTACCCGGATGTTTAGGTCATGATATCAACAATGTAAACTTTCTATTCATACACAACCATGGGGGTAGATTGTAGATAACAAACATAATAGGCCAACAACTATACTTACTGCTAAGAGAAGTGTGCAGAATAATCCCCTTAGTCGAAAGACCTAGACAAATATTACAAGATTATTTTCCAATAGAAGGCCACTTCAAATAAACTCTCTTCCAAGATAGGGTGTCGATTGGATGTTTTAATTTACCATCATTTATTCTCTCATTAGCATGCCACACCAAAATTTTAGCGTGTTAAGCATTTCTAAACAATCGGATGAAACGAGAATTGGCGGAAGTTACTACAAAACTTTGGCAGGTACTCCTACCTTGACATCCTCACCATTTCTTTTATTTTGCCATCGTGACTCAGCATAAGTAGGAAATGAGTTTGCAAATGCAAATTTATTCTGATAAAATATGTAATCATTAGGAAATGCATTAATATTTTTCACTCGGCATGCCTAATGAGCATAATGCCTTTTTTGCTTGATAAAATAAAATTGGCATTTCCTTATCTTCCAACAATAACTCGTTAAGAAAACTAAGTAAATCAATAATACTCTTATCACTCCAGCCATGTTTAGCTTTCAAATTGTACAACCTAAGAAGCACATGTAATTTTGTAAATCTTGTAAAACCAGTGAAGCTTGAGTTGTAGGTGTCTGATTTGGACAAGTTTAGTACCGTTGGAAAGCTAATTAGATAATCTACAACTTTGTAGAAGAAAATAAACACTAGTTCACAATACTTCACACTCAAAATTGAGTCCCAAAGTGGTAGGATCTTAGAGCTACGAAAAATATACATTTTCTTATTATTGTGGTGCACAAAGGAAGGAAAAAAAGAAGTTAGTGTCAATATGATTTGATTGACTGAATAAAACTATCATTTAATTTTATTTTATGATTTCATGTTTTTAGATAATAAAGAGTTAATGGAAATTAGGTTATCTTTTTTGTTGTATTTGAAAACCTAGTACACTATAAATAGAACCTTAGAACCCTAGAGAGCATTTTCCTCATCTTTTCTCTATGCTACAGCCGCCTACCTAGAGAGTGAGAGAGAGAGAGAGAAGGAAAGAAAGGAAAGAATGTGATAGAAGAAGAAGAAGGTCTAAGGCTCAAGGGATAGTATAGATACAGATATAGTCTTGATTTTAATGTTTTCTTTTCTTCTTCCATGCTCTAAATGGTTGAATCAAATGGGCATGGCTAGGTGTTATTTTGTAATGCCCCGAAATCCCTAATGTGGTTTAATGGCTAGATTAGTAGGCCGGGAGGGATATAACTGTTTAATTATGCCATTAAATAAATATATGCATGTTTACGTGAATTATATTATAATATGATGTTATATGCATGCATGTGGGTCCACATTTAAATATTATGATGTTTTGATAATTTGGCCCATTGAGGGTAAATTTGTGTATTTGGGTGCATATTGTGATTTGTGAATGAGATCCCATTATTTTGGAGATATATTCGAGCTATTCGGCATGAGACGGTCTTATATTATGAGTTATCAGTTTTGTCATAACAGGGGTCCTTTATTGGGATATTGGGTAATAAGAATGTTTATTTGATGATAAATTGGGAGTTATTGAGATCAGGATGAAATTCTGGAAGTTTTGACTATAATGTCCCCGGGGTTGTTTTTGGGGCCCCGAGCACTAGGTTTTATTTGAGGTTACTTAAGCTTGAAGTAGCTTGTCAGATAGAACGTACGTTAGAAAATCTCTCGTTCTTTCCAGTTAGTTCATTTTTACCGTTCGAAGCGTTTTCGAAGATATCTCGAGTTATAGGAGTCGGAATCAAGCGAGGATCGAGGCATAGCGATAGTAGGAAAGATTAGAAGCTTCTTGACCGAAGGATTTGACGAGAAACAACCCAATCAAAGGTAGTCTAAGTTTAAAGTTTTGAGTTGTTAGAGTTTCTAAGCTTAGAATTTGCTTTTGTGAATCGTTGAGTTTTTGGTTCTTTTCAGCCTTGGGATTGGATGGTTTTGGATCATTGGGAAGCTTGGGAACTTTGATTTGATGATTTGGTAATGTTTAGGCATGATTTTGGAGGCTTTGGGATGTTGAAAATAGTGTTTGGGGATGGCTCTGGGTTGGGGGCCACGACCCTGTTCTTGGGCGCTGCGGCCCTAGCTCGAAGAAGCAGGTGGAGCAAGTTTTCCCTCGCTGGGCGCCGCAGCCCTTGCTCCTGGAGTGCCTGGGGACCGCGGCCCAAGGTGCTAGGGTCGCAGCCCTTGGGCAGGGTTGAGCCCGTTTATGTGTTTTGGCCCCGGGAACATGGTTTTAGGCCTCAGGATCGTTCCTACTACCTGGATTAGTAGGGATTGATGTCCCGGAGGCAAGATTTTGGTTTGGGAACCCTTGATTATCATTTTATTGATGGTGTCCCATATTTTGTTATGACTAGGTGACCGCTAAATGACTAAAAGCCAGATCATTCTCAAGGGTCGTTCTTTTATTCATTCTAGCTCAAATCAGAGGTAAGAAAACTGCACCCCATATGTGACATGCATGATTATTCTTGAGGCATGTTGATTGTGTAAATGTGGACATGGATTTATTATCGAATGCTTAGCAAATCTTGCTCACTTGTGCATGGTGCGGACTAATTAGTCAGATTTGGCAAAGGTGTCAGTATCAACTGTGAAGTTGGGACTTATTAGTCAGTTCGGCAATGGTACTGGGCACTGGTCACATAGTGCTGACTTATAAGTCAGGACGTCCTTAGCGTTTTCAACGCAAGCCAATAAAGATTAGATCTAATCGACATCTACATTAAATGACTCAGAAGAGCATTAATGCCGGACCGACCTCAAGTTCGATGAAATTTAAAAGCGCTTGTGTGACTTACCCATCAGTCACTCATCTGTTAAGATCAAGACTTACCCATCAGCCTCTCATCTATTAAGTTAGAGATTTACCCATTAGTCTCTCATGTCTTAAGTTAGAGACTTACCCATCAATCTCTCATCTGTTAAGTTAGAGACTTACCCATCAGTCTCTCATCTGTTAAGTTGGAGACTTACCCATCAGTCTCTCATCTGTTAAGTTAGAGACTTACCCATTAGTCTCTCATCTGTTAAGTTAGAGACTTACCCATCAGTCTCTCATCTGTTTAAGTTAGTGACTTACCCAGCAGTCACTCATCTGCTTAAGCTAGTGACTTACCCAGCAGCCACTCATCTGTTTAAATTAGTGACTTGCTTGTCAGTCACTCATTATGGTTTACCAGAACCTCAAGGGATATTCACTCATCTGTTTAAGAGCTATAAGCTCTGTGTGATTATAATAATAATCATTTGATAATGTTTATATGCAATACTGTGTTTTTCTTGCTGGGCCTTGGCTCATGGGTGATATGTGGTGCAGGTAAAGGGAAAGAAAAGCTCACCCAACCTTGAGTGGAGAGTTTAGGTGGTGATGTGTACATATGCAGCCGCTTGATCACCACGTCCAAGGAGTTCTCAGAGGAACTAGGGGTTTACCCTATTTTTGTTGCTTAGATCGGCAGGGTTGTAAATTTGAAACAGTAGTGACCATATTGTGTTATAAATAACTTGTAAATGTTTTTTATGAGCTCATGAATAGTTTTATATACTTAATAAAATATATCCTTTCTTTTTTATTGGTTTTTCCACCTTAGCATGTTAATAACACCTAGAAGCACGTTTTTTTTAATCAAAGGACTTGGGTAGCGAGTCAAATTTTTGGTTCACTGTTCACCGTAACTATTCTGGGGTAGCCAGGGCATTACAACTTGGTATCAGAGCATGCCAAGGTTAAGGTTCCTATAGACTGGCTGGGCATGTACACACATCACTGAAATCAAGCTCGATTCATGGTTTGGTAACTATTTATGTAGTTATATGTATAACTGCTTAAATATAGTATATATGCTTTACTTGTATGCATGAGACACCATGTTAAACCTATGCCCTGAAATATTATATCCTCAGCAAATGTGTGCTAATTAGTACTGAGATTGTTGGAACATACTTATTAGTATGGTTGATTGTGAACTATTATGTGATACATGCTGAGTGATAAATGTTATAAACATGTATCTGTTTGCATAATTGTATGACTGTGGAATATGATAATTGTTTACTTGTTCTTGGACCGTATGGCGGCAAGAGGTTTAGTTATTACTACCTGACTGGCCGTATTGATCAATGCTTCAGCAAGGTATATCAGAAATAAGAATGAATCTAGGGCAGACAGATACTTCAGCTAGCCAAAGTGATCAAGCCCAGAATAATAATAACAGTCAGGGTCAAGAGAATGACCAGTTACAGATTCCACAGCCAGCTCCTGCAAACTGGCAGCAGATAATCAATGATTTATAGGAAACAGTGTTGGAACAGGGGGAAGAGCTTCGTCTCTTGAGACAACAGCAAGTGCCTGCAGTGGCCAGTGTATCAGAGGCACCTCCTGTGTCGGTGCCAGCAGCAGAACAGCTGCCTGAGTTAGGAAATAAATGGGAGCCTCTTTATGAAAGGTTCAGGAAGCAACAACCTCCAGTTTTTTAGGGCAGTGCAGATCCTGCCAAGGCGGAGCAATGGATGAGTATGATTACCACTATCCTTGATTTTATGAGTGTAACTGGTAATGAGAGGATGGCCTGTTCCACTTATATGTTTTGGGAGGATGCCCAGATTTCGTCGGAGGTGATTACCCAGACCAAGAATGTTAATGCCCTGAGTTGGGAGGAGATTCAAACTCTGTTTAATGAGAAATACTACAATGATGCCACTAGGGCAGCTAAAGCTGAGGAGTTCATCAGGCTACTTCAGGGAAGTTTGTCAGTCACTGAGTATGCCTTAAAATTTGATCGTTTGGCAAAATTTTCCATGGAATTGGTGCCCACTGATGGGACCAGGAGAGAGAGATTCTTGCAGGGGCTACAACCCAGATTAGCCTGTGATGTATGTATCACCACTGTGGCTGGGGTTACTACCTATGCACAGGTGGTTGAGAAAGCACTCACAGCTGAGAGTGCAGAGAACAAGATCTGGTATGACAATGCAGCTAGAAAGGATTTCAGGAGGACAAGTCCTCCATTTGTTGGTTCTGGTAGGGGTGTAGGCCCAGTGATCAGAAGAGGAAGGTTCTTGACACCTTCCCAGTTCCAGGTCGTGACAGGCGGCCCCGTGTTATTACAATGGGTCGTCCAGGGGGTAATGAAGCCTGGAAGACTCGTCCTGAATGCCCTAGAGGCAAGAGGCGTCATTTGGGAGAGTGTAGGGCAAAGGTCTGCTACTTGTGTCGAGCAGTGGGTCATTTTAAGAAAGATTGCCCTCAGGAAAGAAAAGAAGAACCTAGGAAGGCGGACAGCTCGGCCCCAGCTTGAGTGTTCTCATTGACTCACGTAGAAGCTGAGACTTCTCCCTCAGTTTTTACAGGTCAGCTTCTTAGTGCTGGAACCCCTTATCATGTATTGATTCATTCTGGTGCTAGACATTCTTTTGTTGCTAGTAGTATTATTGATAGACTGTGTAGACCTTGTGATTTCTATGTTGTGGGGTTTGGAACTTTATTAACCACTGGAGAGTTGGTGGTATCCAGGAGATGGGTCAGATCTCTGCCTGTGATAGTGGAAGGCAAAGAGTTATCAGTGGATTTGATAGAGTTGGTTATGACTGACTTCGATGTGATATTGGGTATGGATGGGTTGGCAAAGTATGGGGCAACCATTGATTGCAGAATGAAGATGGTCACCTTTGAGCCTGAAGGTGAGGATCCTTTTGTGTTTGTTGGTGCTGTGCATGGACCTCGTATTCCTACGATTTCTATATTGAGGGTTGGGATCTATTGCAAGGAGGTTGCATTGGATTCTTAGCCAGTGTGGCTGATACCACTCAGGTCATTCCAATGAGACCAGAAGAGACTAGAGTTGCCACCGCACAGAGAAATTAAGTTCGTTATAGAACTAGCACCAGGGACGGAGCCAGTGTCTAGAGCACCTTACAGAATGGCCCCAGCTGAGCTGAAAGAATTAAAGGTACATTTGCAAGAGTTGTTAGATTTGGGTTTTATCAGACCTAGTTTCTCACCTTGGGGTGCGCTAGTTCTGTTTGTGAAAAAGAATGATGGTTCTCTGAGAATGTGTATTGATTACAGAGAACTGAATAAGCTGACAATTAAGAACAAGTATCATTTTCCAAGGATAGATGATCTGTTTGATCAATTGCAAGGTAAGAAGGTATTCTCAAAGATTGACCTTCGTTCTGGTTATCATCAGTTGAGGGTCAAGGAAGGAGATATACCGAAGACTGCTTTTCCTACCAGGTATGGGCATTATGAGTTCTTAGTTATGTCTTTTGGATTGACTAATGCCCCTGCTGCTTTTATGGATCTCATGAACAGAGTGTTCAAGGATTATCTGGACCAGTTTGTGATCGTCTTCATCGATGATATTCTGGTATATTCTCGGTCTTAGTCAAAGCATGAACAACATCTAAGGTTGGTTGTACAGAGACTGAGGGAACACATATTGTTTGCTAAGTTCAAGAAATATGAGTTCTGGTTATCTCAGGTATCCTTTCTTGGGCACATTGTCAGTAAGGAGGGGATTAAAGTAGATCCAGCAAACATTGAAGCGGTCAGAGATTGGCCAAGGCCAAAGAATGCTTCTGAGGTTAGAAGTTTCCTTGGATTGGGAGGTTATTATAGGCATTTTGTGGAAGGGTTCTCAAAGATTGCTACTGCATTGACTGAGCTGACACGCAAGAGTCAGAAATTTGTGTGGTCAGATAAATGTGAGAACAACTTCCAGGAACTGAAGCAGAGGTTGATTACAGCTCTGATTTTGAGTCTTCTGACAGATCAGGAGAAGTTTGTGATTTATTGTGATGCTTCTCATCAGGGTTTGGGCTGTGTTTTGATGCAGTCAGAGAAGGTAATTGCTTATGCTTCTCGTCAATTGAAGGAGTATGAAAAGAGTTATCCCACTCATGATTTAGAGTTAGCTGCTGTGGTTTTTGCTTTAAAGATATGGAGGCACTATCTCTATGGAGAGAAGTGTGAGATCTATACAGACCACAAGAGCCTGAAATACTTCTTCACCCAGAAGGATTTGAATATGAGACAAAGGCATTGGCTAGAGTTAGTAAAAGATTATGATTGCGAGATTCTGTGTCATTCAGGAAAAGCCAACGTGGTAGCAGATGCTTTAAGGTGGAAGGGTCCGAGACAGATTTATGGTATGAGGCTAATAGCCAAAGAGTTAGCAGATGATATGACCAGAGCTGGTATAGAGTTACTGGTGGGCCAGTTGGCTAATATTACGCTGCAATCTACGCTGCTAGAGAGAAATAAGGAGGGTCAGCTGAGTGATCCACAACTGATCAAGATTAGAGAGGATGTTCTGGCTGGAGCATCCAAAGATTATACAGTGTTTGAGTTAGGCTTGTTGAGATACAAGGGGCAGATATGTGTTTCGCTTACTTTGAGGCAAGAGATTCTGGATGAATCGCATACCACACCTTACTCTTTGCATCCAGGCACCACGAAGATGTATTAGGATGTAAGATCATTGTATTGGTGGCCGGGGATGAAAAAGGGTGTAGTTGAGTATGTGGCTAAGTGCTTGACATGTCAGTAGGTCAAGGTTGAGGATCAGAGGCCAGCAGGGTTATTGCAGCCTCTGGATATCCTGGAGTGGAAGTGGGAGGACATCACGATGGATTTCGTGGTGAGCTTACCCAGGACTGTTGGTCAGCATGATTCTATTTGGGTGATAGTGGATCGCTGCACCAAGTCAGCTCACTTTCTGCCAGTGAGGACTACATATACAGTTGACCAGTATGCAGATCTCTATGTCAGAGAGATCGTGCACCTCCATGAAGCACCTAGGTCGATCAGGACCCTACTTTTACTTCCAAGTTCTGGGGGAGTTTGCAGAAGGCCATGGGAACATAGTTGAAGTTCAGTAATGCTTATCATCCTCAGATAGATGGGCAATCTGAGAGGATGATCCAGATATTGGAAGACATGCTGTGGACATGTGTGCTGGACTTTGGTGGATCTTGGAGTAAGTATCTACCTTTGATAGAGTTCTCCTACAACAACAGTTATCAGTCTACCATTGGAGTTGCACCTTATGAGATGATGTATGGTAGGAAGTGCAGATCTCCCATTCATTGGGATGAGACAGGTGAAAGGAGATACCTAGGTCCTGAGGCAGTTCAGAGGACCAGTGAGGCTATTGAGAAGATTAGAGCTCGGATGCTCGCTTCTCAGAGTAGACAGAAGAGCTATGCAGATCCAAAGCATAGGAACGTGGTGTTCCAAGTGGGAGACTATGTCTTCCTTAGAGTCTCGCCATGGAAAGGGGTAAGAATGTTTGGGAAGAAGGGCAAGCTGAGCCCTAGCTTTGTAGGTCCATTTAAGATCCTGGAGAGGATTGGTCAAGTGGCTTAGAGATTGGCTTTGCCTCCGGCGTTGTCGGCCGTGCATAATGTATTTCATGTATCAGCTCTTCGGAGGTATGTATCTGATGTGAATCATATTTTGTAGGTCCATTTGAGATCCTGGAGAGGATTGGTCAAGTGGCTTAGAGATTGGCTTTGCCTCCGGCGTTGTCGGCCGTGCATAATGTATTTCATGTATCAGCTCTTCGGAGGTATGTATCTGATGTGAATCATATTTTGAGTTATGAAGATCTGGAGCTTGAGCCAGATATTTCCTTTGAGGAGCAGCCAGTTCAGATACTCGAAAGAAAAGATAAAGTCCCAAGGAATAAGACGATACCTTTAGTTAAGGTGTTGTGGAGGAACAGCAAGGTCGAGGAAGTGACCTGGGAGCTGGAGTCAGATATGCAGAATCAATATCCCGAGGTGTTCAAGTAAATTTCAAGGACGAAATTTCTGTAAGGAGGGGATAGTTGTAATGCCCCGAAATCCCTAATGCGGTTTAATGGATGGATTAGTAGGCCGAGAGGGCCATAACTGTTTAATTACGCCATTAAATGAATATATGCATGTTTACGTGAATTATATTATAATATGATGTTATATGCATGCATGTGGGTCGACATTTGAACATTATGATGTTTTGATAATTTGGCCCATTGAGGGTAAATTTGTGTATTTGGGTGCATATTGTGATTTGTGAATGAGATCCCATTATTATGGAGATATATTCGAGCTATTCGGCATGAGAGGGTCTTATATTATGAGTTATCAGTTTTGTCATAACAGGGGTCCTTTATTGGGATATTGGGTAATAAGAATGTTTATTTGATGATAAATTGGGAGTTATTGAGATCAGGATGAAATTCTGGAAGTTTTGACTATAATGTCCCCGGGGTTGTTTTTGGGGCCCCGAGCACTAGGTTTTATTTGAGGTTACTTAAGCTTGAAGTAGCTTGTCAGATAGAACGTACGTTAGAAAATCTCTCGTTCTTTCCCGTTAGTTCATTTTTACCGTTCGAAGCGTTTTCGAAGATATCTCGAGTTATAGGAGTCGGAATCAAGCGAGGATCGAGGCATAGCGATAGTAGGAAAGATTAGAAGCTTCTTGACCGAAGGATTTGACGAGAAACAACCCAATCAAAGGTAGTCTAAGTTTAAAGTTTTGAGTTGTTAGAGTTTCTAAGCTTAGAATTTGCTTTTGTGAATCGTTGAGCTTTTGGTTCTTTTCAGCCTTGGGATTGGATGGTTTTGGATCATTGGGAAGCTTGGGAACTTTGATTTGATGATTTGGTAATGTTTAGGCATGATTTTGGAGGCTTTGGGATGTTGAAAATAGTGTTTGGGGATGGCTCTGGGTTGGGGGCCACGGCCCTAGCTCGAAGAAGCAGGTGGAGCAATTTTGCCCTTGTTGGGCGCCACGTCCCTTGATGTTGGGCGCCGCGGCCCTTCTCCTGGAGTGGCTGGGGGCCGCGGCCCAAGGTGCTAGGGTCGTAGCCCTTGAGCAAGGTTGAGCCCGTTTGAGTGTTTTGGCCCCGGGAACATGGTTTTAGGCCTCAGGATCGTTCCTACTACCTGGATTAGTGGGGATTGTTGTCCCGGAGGCAAGATCTTGGTTTGGGAACCCTTGATTATCATTTTATTGATGGTGTCCCATATTTGGTTATGACTAGGTGACCGCTAAAGGACTAAAAGCCAGATCGTTCTCAAGGGTCCTTCTTTTATTCATTCTAGCTCGAATCAGAGGAAAGAAAACTGCACCCCATATGTGACATGCATGATTATTCTTGAGGCTGTTGATTGTGTAAATGTGGACATGGATTGATTATCGAATGCTTAGCAAATCTTGCTCACTTGTGCATGGTACAGACTAATTAGTCAGATTTGGCAAAAGTGTCAATATCAACTGTGAAGCTGTAGTGCACCAAATTTTTTTTTTTTTAGATTATTTAAACTTTTGTGACTTATTTTATTTAAATGTTAAGTGTGATGAATTTTTTTATTTAAGTGTTGTTATTTTATTTAGTTGATTATTTGTTTTATTTGATTGTTTATTATTTTATTTAATTGTTAGAATTGTTTGGTATAATCTTTGGAATTTAAATTTGTTAATTGTTTTTTTGGTTAATTAATTTAATAAGTGAATAGTGTGTAACATGTGTTATTTTACTATTAGTGTTACATTTTAAATAAATGTGACAATTGAGGTAATTATGTGGGTTATGGTTGAATGCACTAAGGTGCATGGTAGATAGTAATGCACTCTAGTGTTTTAGTGTGTGCTAGTACATGGTAATGAGGTGCACATGTGTAGATTTTCTACACACTCTTTCCTTTATGGGATTTATTTTAGTTAATAAAAAAAATAATAAATAAATAAATAAAGGAAATGGCTAGTGTGGACGTGTAGTGTGTGGTGTGTAGTGGGAAAAGGATTATTTTTTTTAGGTAATAAAATCAAAATTTGAAAGGCACTAGCTATGTTGGGATAGGAATGTGAGCACCCTTTATTATTTTATATCTATTATAATAAAAGAAAAATGAAAAGAATTAAAGGAAAATGGTGAAGAAAGGAAACTTACCATTTCCTCTTGATAGTGGCTTTATGGGAATGAGAATTTAAAAAGAGGATTAAGAAGAGATTAGGCCATTTGGCCTTGACCTAGAGAGAAGATAGAGAGAGAGGTAGGCGAGCTAGAGAGAGAGAAAGCAAGGGCTGCCATATTTTTCTAGAGAAGAAGAAGAAGAAAAGAAAGAGAAGGAGAAGAAGAAGAGGGTTTCGAACCCTAGGTAAGAATCTATCAACTAGTGTTTCACATATTTGCCTTTGGATCTTCCCCTCTTCTCTAATCTAAGGTTGATTTTGTGGTTTCTTTCTTTGGGTGTATGGTGTTTGGAAATCATCTATAGGTGACAAGAGGTTTTCTTGCTATTGTGTTCTTGATTTTACAATCAAGAGAGGTAATGGTCTTTCTTAGCCTATATATTGGTTTTGATGGGTTTATCTTTGAGGTTTTTGATGGTGATGCTAATGGTTGATTATTGTAGGGTTGATCATTATGATTTGTATATTTTGAGAATATGATTTGTTTAAAAAGGGTTCATGGGTATGATTGAGGGAATGGATTTGATAGGGTTTATAATGAGGAGATTTGTTATGTTTATATTGCTATGGTTATCTTTTTAATCTTTGATTTATGTAAATGGTAGATGATGATTTTAGAAATATGATAAAAATTATGTTAGGGTTTTTGTAAAGGCATGTTCAGGAGATATGGTGTTATGAATTTATGTATGCTATTGCCATGGTTATTGTTGTTGGATTTCATGTGTAGATTCAATGGAATAGAAAATTGGTTTTATAAGATTTCATGTGAATATGTTAGTAATATTAGAATCATGTATATAATAAGAGTATGATGAGGTTTTGGGACATGTATGATTTTATGTGAAATTTTTGGGATAAAAGATGAGTTTCATGAGGAATTAAGCTTGCTGATTTTTGTAAATAATTGGGTAAAAGTTGATAAAAAGATGATTTGCATACATAAGTAATGTCCTTGATGTTATGTTAATTTTATGAAATTAAAAAGGGGATTTTAAGTCTCATTAAAATGATATTTTACTCAAATAATTACCTACAGAATTTTTATTGATTTTTGAGAAAATATGAGCTTTTAAATTGAATATGGTGATTTTTAATGATAAAAATAGTTGCTGGAATTTTTGTAAGAAAATATGAAGTGAGTTTCACTAAAATGAATTTGATGAGTTTTTGGAATAAATTATTTTTTTCCTAAGTTATGGTAATATTGAAAAATGGTATTTTTAATGGTATGAATGCATATTTTGATAAGTTATGATTTTTCCTTTATTTTGATTGAGAAAAGTATTTAGATTCTATTTATTTGTGATTTTTGAAGAAAATAAATGGTGACTGAAAGTTTGTTTTAAAAATGTTAAAAATTGTTATTAAATTATCACATATGGATTTTTGTTACATAAAACTAAGTCTTAAATAATTTAAATCAAAATGTATTCACTACAACAATTTTCACTTTTAATGACTTTCTATAATGACTTACACCACTTTTAATGACTTTCTATAATGACTTACACCAATAGTGTAAGTCATTAAAGGTATTCATGGATATTTAAAGTCTAATGGTGTAAGTCATTAAAAGTTATTGTTGATGACTACCAAGGTAAGTCATTAAAAGTGGTGGGAGACTTTAATTGAAAAATATGAATATAAAATTATTTATTTATAAAATATCAGACTTGTAAGAGCATCTGACGTCTCCCCTGGGAATACGTGCCAGACATCTAACGTCTCCCCTGGGGAGACGTGCCACATGGGACGTCTCCCCAGGGGAGACGTTAGATGTCTGGCACGTCTTCCCAGGGGAGACGTTAAATGTTTGGCCTAATATATATATTCAGCCTTTCTTTCTTCTTCCCCAAGCGCACGAACCAGAGGCGGAGAAGGGCGATTTCAGGGCAATTTTTTGACGATTTTGGCTGATTTTAGGCTATAAAGTCCCATTTGAGGTAAGTTTTTATTATTTATAAGTGTTGTATAATAGTTAGGATAATTTTCATGCTTATTGTCTCTAGTTATTAAGGAATTGATATTGGGATTTTAGGGTTTATGAGTTGCGGTTTTGGGTGATTTTTGGCTCAACAAAGTGGATTTAAAGCATATTTGAGGTAGGATTTCAAGATTAAACAATGTATTATAGTTAGAATGGTATAAAAAATTATTTTTGTGCATTTTTTTAATATTATTTGTGGGTTTTATTAGAAATATTAGTTTAAAGTATGAAAAATAATTTTTATGTATATTTGAGATACTATATTGTTTAATTTTAAGATGATACCACATTATTTACTATTTTTAATTTTTTATTACTATTTAATCCAAAAATTATACATTTTTTAATTAATTTTTAATGTTTGTTAAGTATATATATGTAAATATGTTTTGCTAAAATGTATTTAATAATTGTCTAAAATAAGAAAAATAATTTAATTTGAATTTTACATACAAAATAGTAATTCAAGTTTATAATGTTTATAATTTTTTTTAATTTATATTATTATTTAATTAGAAAATTATATATATTTGTAATCTTTATTAAAATTTAAGTAAGTTATTTATATATAGTTATGTTATTTTATTGATTTAGTAATCTTTTATTAATTAATTAATTAAAAATTTTAAGTTGTGGTTTTAACTGAGATTTTTGCTTCAAATTTTCGATTTCAAGCACACATTTGAGGTTTTTAAGTTTCTAAAATTTCAATAATAAATTATTGTTAATCTAATTATTTAATGAAGTTTTTTTATTAATATTTTATTTATTAATTTATTTATTTTTGTAGGTTGTGAATTTAATAGCAAAGTGCGCTCTTTGCAAAGTGAAGTAAATTTGTTAGCAAGGATTATTAATTGCAAGTGGTACATACATTATCTTCTTTCTTGTTTTAGTATTATTAAACTTTTGTTAGAGGGGTTTAAATATCTTAAATATTCATCCATAGTGAAGTAGGTACTGAGATTAAAATTGTGTGTTTCAGTGATAACAGAAGGTTGAGAACTGTGTGTTTTAGTGAAGTAGGTTCTGGAAAATTTGTTTGTGTGCTGCGGAGCTATAAGGAAGAAACTTATTGTGTGTTATTTGAATTTTTTGACTTGTTGTTTACAGATGGTTAGATCACTATTATAGGGGAAATGCTGCTCGATTTTGTCTAGAATTATGTATTTTATTATTCTATTATTATATTTGTATTGTGTTGTGCTTATTCGATTGGATTTTATTAGATTGACAGATGGTTAAGTTACTAATATAGGGAAAATGTTGCCCAATTTTTCGTATGCTTATTTAATTTTTATTTTTAGTTTAATTTTTCATAGACATATTTAACAATTTATTTATTATTAAAGTATATATAATTAAATAATAATTAACTAATATATTTTACTTTGTATTTTTTTGTAGCTAAACACTACGCCATATACACCAGCACATATTAATGAACTGCGACAACACTGGGCGAACCATATGCTACCGATAATTCAAGGTCATCGTCCCACATATTAGGGATTTTTTTACATTTTATTTCTTACCATATGTCTAGCTAGCTAGAGTAATATTTGTTAATTTTGTATGTTTAACAACAAATATTACAATTTTGTATATTTAGCTAACAAAAATATATTATATACACATTTCGGTTTTATTAATGAAAATTCACAATTTAAAATTGCATATAATTTAGATTTTTTAATTAATATATTTAATTCTATTTCAAAAAAAAATTAATATATTTAATTCTATTAATTAATATACTGAAAATAATTATTTAATTATTTTAAAAAAAATTACAAAAACCAATGACGTCTCCCAGGGGGAGGCGTTGGAAGTCTACAAAGTCTCCCCATGGGAGACGTTGTAGGTACCTGTGACGTCTCCCCATGGGAGACGTCATATGGTCACTTTAGATGGCTCCTGCAACGACGTCTCCCCTAGGGGGAGACATTAAATGTCTACAATGTCTCCCCCATATAGCCATTAAATGCCTATATTTGTTGTAGTGATTTTCCACACTTAAAAAATATATATATTTTTCTCACCTCATTTATGTAACACAATGATAAAATTTATTTTTTCTAAAGAAACATATTAAAAATAGGTATTTTAATTAAATCCAAGCTTTTTGGTTAATTCTTTGTAATTTGAGATTAATGAATGAAATTTGTCACATATTTTATTTTTGAGCTAAAATAAAATAAAGTTTTGAGAAATTTAATCAACTTAGAAATTTTAAGAAAAATAAAGCATGTTATATGTCTATTGATTTTAAAATAATAAAAGTAAGAATTGTAGAATAATCGTTTTTGAAAACGTCTCTATTACGCAATGTTCCCACGTATGCATGTTACATGCAACTCCACTTTTACGTCCAAAATTATGTTTATTATTCAACTATGTGGTTTTTATAAAACAATCATGCTAGTAAAATGGGTAAAACGAGCATTATTCTTTTATGGCGATAATTGCATGTTTTGTGTAACTGTTATTACGTGTGCATGGCCCATGCACACATGAGTTGTATGGAAGGGCAAAATAGTAATTTTATGAACCTAAGAAATGTTATTTTGATTATGATATAGGCTCGTTGAAAGATTGTGAAATTTCTTAGCTTGGACCTGAGGTAAGGAAGTTAGATAGATTCTATGATTTTATGCTATGAATGGTAACACTGTTGTATGAATGAATTGTTATGAATTATGAATGCCATAACGTGATGATATGTTGAATGTGATATGTGTATGGATGTTAGATACATCAAACCAGTTACGATGTCAGATACATCAAACAGATTACGATGTTAGATACATCAAACAGATTATGATGTCAGATACATCGAACGAGTTACTAAGGACATTGAGACGTAACTCCTAGGGCGGACGCGCCGAGGTTATTCAAGGACCAGTGATCTCCTGTTTACCTCATAGGGTGACATGGACAACTAGCGATCCATGCTCATCATGTATGTTGTATGATTGTGATATGATGATATGTTACGATTATGTTATGATATGATGATATGTTACGATTATGTTATGATATACCATGATGTTTTAGATGAACGTTAGTGTTTGTATTTGTTGTATTCTTACTTGCTTATTTGTGTTGTACTTCCTTACTGGGCTTTTAGCTCACCCCCCTTACTTTCCTTCCAGGTAGCAAATAGGATTTCTTTATGGCACAGGTGGTGACGTGAGGAGTTCTTTCATCATGGGGTGTATGGCGTGGGGTAATCCTATGGACGGAAAAACGATCAACGTAGAACGCCATTTAAATTATGTTTTGTTTTTAAGAGACTTTCCTAAATTATCAGTGGGACTCAGTTATTTAATTTTTGGTTTCTTTGAACTTTGCATAAAAACCTATGTTTTATTTTAAAACTTATGGCGCCAACTTGCATGGTTTTAAACAAGTCCCCCTGAGACTTTGATAATGAATGGTATTCTTTTGTAAACTATGTTATGCGAATGTTTTGTAAGTATTAGTCTAGGGCGTTCTTTACATAAGCTAGGACTTATTAGTCAAGCTCGGCAGTGGTACTGGGCACTGGTCACACAGTGCTAACTTATAAGTCAGGACAGCCTTAGTGTATTCAACGCAAGCCAATAAAGATTAGATCTAATTGACATCTGCATTAGATGACTCAAAAGAGCATTAATGCCGGACCGACCTCAAGTTCGATGAAAATTAAAAGCGCTTGTGTGACTTACCCATCAGTCACTCATCTGTTAAGTTAGAGACTTACCCATTAGTCTCTCATCTATTAAGTTAGAGACTTACCCATCAGTCTCTCATCTGTTAAGTTAGAGACTTACCCATCAGTCTCTCATCTGTTAAGTTAGAGACTTACCCATCAGTCTCTCATCTGTTAAGTTAGAGACTTACCCATTAGTCTCTCATCTGTTAAGTTGGAGACTTACCCATCAGTCTCTCATCTGTTTAGTTAGAGACTTACCCATCAGTCTCTCATCTGTTAAGTTAGAGACTTACCCATCAGTCTCTCATCTGTTAAGTTAGAGACTTACCCATCAGTCTCTCATCTGTTAAGTTAGAGACTTACCCATCAGTCTCTCATCTGTTTAAGTTAGTGACTTACCCAGCAGTCACTCATCTGCTTAAGCTGGTGACTTACCCAGCAGTCACTCATCTGTTTAAATTAGTGACTTGCTTGTCAGTCACTCATTATGGTTTACCAGAACCTCAAGTGATATTCACTCATCTATTTAAGAGCTATAAGCTCTGTGTGATTATAATAAGAATCGGTTGATAATGTTTATAAGCAATACTATGTTTTTCTTGCTGGGCATTGGCTCATGGGTGCTATGTGGTGCAGGTAAAGGGAAAGAAAAGCTCACCCAGCCTTGAGTGGAGAGCTTAGGTGGTGGTGTGTACATATGCAGCCACTTGATCACCACGGCCAAGGAGTTCTAAGAGGAACTAGGGGTTTACCCTATTTTTGTTTCTTAGGTCGGCAAGGTTGTAAATTTGAAATAGTAGTGACCATTTTGTGCTATAAATAACTTGTAAATGATTTTGATGAGCTCATGAATAGTTTTATATACTTTATAAAATATATCCTTTCCTTTTTATTGGTTTTTCCACCTTAGCCTGTTAATAACACCTAGAAGCACGTTTTTTTTAACCAAAGGACTCGGGTAGCGAGTCAAATTTCTGGTTCACTGTTCACCGTAACTGTTCTGGGGAAGCCAGGGCATTACCTATTTCAAGGGTTGATCAAGAGTGGGAAAGATACTAGGGTTTCGACCACTATTGTTTTCAAGAGGTAAGGAAGCGAGTTTGGCGTCTTGGTGCTTTAATTCTTTTTCTTTAGATCATGCATGTTAGGTTGGTCTGATGTTGTCATTGCTATTTGTGATCTATGTGATATCTTTGTTTCAAGTATGGTTGTATTCTTATCCAACCTATGATTTCTTTGAGTACTAATTCATGATGTGATATTGTTGTGGTTAGGAAGCATGATAGGGAATGTATTCTTTAAAATTTATGAAAAAAATAATTATGTTCTTTTCATTGTTTCCTTGTAGTTTAGGCACAATACTCTATCGGGACCCTAGGTTTCTATGCATGATTATATGAGTATGTTATCATTGTGTTTTAATGAATCTTTGTTTTGGAATGCACACATGAGTTTTTCGGCACAAGCATGTTAGGAACATGGATTGTCTCTTTTATGGTTCAAATGATAAATTGTTATTCCAGTACACATGTTAATTTCTACTTCATTTTAATAGAGTAAATGATTAAAGAGCATGTAAGGTTGCTTTTGAAGTTATTATTGTGTCCATTAGGGTGGTCTCGACCAAGCATGTAATTTACCAAGGTTTTTATTTTATCTTATTTTTATGATTTAATAAGCATGGTATAATATATATGTGGTGACTACTTTAGTAAGCATATTAGTTTTGTCTTATCTTTTAACATGTGTTGGGCAAGAAGAACAGTAGTAGTGTAATGTCCCAAATTCCCCAATAAGGCTTAGTGTCTTGATTAGGGGCCCAAGATGGCAATAATTAGATTAATTATGTGTTTATGTGATATGTGTAGATTATTATGTGAATTATGTGAGTTATATTATGATATGACTATGTTTGCATGTTTTAAGTGTATTAAATATGCATGTGGGCATGTTTCGTATTAGGAGGGTATGTTCTCAATTAGGCCCTGGGGGTTCTTGTGAACCGCCTTGGTGCATGGCAAGTTGTACCGTGGCGCATGCCCTGTGCTTTTGTGGCTCGGGGCTCTCTTCCTGAAGGTGCGTTGTGGCTCAAATTGGGTAAAGTGGCCAAATGAGGATTTGAGTTGCGGGAACTCAAACCTAAGGGTTCGGGAAGGATCCTACTACCCAGTATAGTAGAATTTTAGTTCTTGGAGGCTAGGACTTGGTCCAAAAGCCTTTATTCACTCGTTATTGATGATTATTCGTTATTATGATTGTGACTAGGGTTACCAATTAGCTCAAGAGTTAGGGGGTCGTGATACGTGTCTAGAACATTTTTGTTTACTATTAAAAGTGATAAATGATCTTATTTCTATCATAATAACTTATTTATACTATTCCTTAAAACCCCAATTATTAATATGCCCTTTGCTCTAATTAATCCCTAGGAAATCCTATGCCCTTATCTGATTTTAACACAAATGTCCTAACTCTATTAGGATTATAATTTAAAGGGAAATTTGCGGCATTAATAATTTTGCAGTTCATTTTGTGCTACTTAAATTCCTATGTAAATTTTTTGGCAGCGAAAATCCCTCCCATTAACATTTGGTGCAGACGTTGGTCCCTTAATTGTTAAGTGTGTCAAACAGTACATGTGGCAACTCCCGATTGGTGTCAAAATTCACTTTTGACAAATTTGCGGCATAAATACCTATGTACTTCATTTTGTTTCACTTTAATGTCTAAGTAAAGTTTTTGTTGCCAACAATTAAATAAAATAATCTATTCATCTCAAAAAATTATTAAAATCTAATTAATAAATTATTGATCTTAAAAAAAAAAATTCTTCTTAAAAATTGATTATATTCTTAGCTTTTTCAAGATGATTTTTTTATTATTTATGTTTTAACTAACATTTCAATAAGTTGTCAATTAAAATCTAACAATAAAAAATTTCTAAAATCTAATTATCAAATTATTGAAATGTTAATTAAAACAAAAATAATAAAAAATTCATCATAAAAATTTATAAAATTCTTAGTTTTGCTTAGATGAATTGTTTATTTTTTTGTTTGAATTAACATTTATTGTTAATTATATTTAAACAATTGTTTTAGGTCAATAAATTGTTTTATTTATTTTTTGGCAACAAAAAATTTACATATGGATTAAAGTGCAACAAAGTGAGCTACATAGGTATTTATGCTACAAATTTCTCAAAAGCAAATCTTGCCGCCAATCGGGCACTGCCACATCTACCTCTTAACACACTTGAGGGACCAACATCAATACCAAATGTGTAACAGTAGAGATTTTTCTGCCAAAAAAATTACATAGAGATTTAATTGCAATAAAATAAATTACATAATGATTAATACCGAAAATATCCCAAATTTAATCTTAATTAAATTACTTATTTTGTAATAATAAGTAAATAAATAATCATCATAAATAAGTATCTTATTTATTTATTTGATTCTTCTTCAACATTAACTACCTAAGGTATCCATTGAAACTATTTTATGATCCTATTGTGACCATAGCACTTTCATAAAAAACATATTTAACATGTTCAAAATAAAAACAAATAACTCACATATAATTACATAAAATTACCAAAGTACCTTTTGTTAGAAACAGATTTTCCGAGTGCGCAGCGGAATGCGATATATGGCCTTGGTAGATTTCAAAAAATTTGTATATAAAAACATTTTATATATATGATTCTATGATTTATATACATTAATCTAACAGAAAAAGATTTACCTCTTGAAGCCTATCAAGTGTCCTTGCTATCTTCTTGCATGATAAACGATCATCCTATCCAAGCACGTAAGACTCACACCAAAGTCTTCCATATCGTAATCTCATCACAACAAGACAGGTGTGGGCACATAGAGATTCAATAGGAAAATCAAGGACTCAATTGATATTCTCAGCACATGAGATCAATGGAGTTTGGGTAAAGAGAAAGGTTGAAGCAGTTTCTATTATCTCTTAATTTTTCTCCGTGAGAAAACTCTCTGAATGTTACGATCTATTTTCTTGTGTGTATGTTAAGAGAAATAAAAAAATAATATATTTATATTAGTCATCTAGGGTTTTATTAATTAAAACAATTTTAATTACTTAATAATAAAATATAAGATACAAAAATATCATAGTGCCCCTACACTTGGTCTGCGCCAATCACAGTCTAGGAACAATGACTGGCGTGTAGATCTTGTACAGTTACAAGACATTTTTCTTCTATTTTATTTTATTTAATTAATTCAATAAAGTAGATCTTATATATTATTATATTCAAAATATATAATTGAATTTAAATTGATTCAAAACTAATCTAACAATCCAGATATCTAAATTTAAATTTCCAAATTTTAAATATTGAATGAATTTCTCAAATTAATTTAAAATAAGATGACATAATTAATTCAAAAATAATTTATTTATTAATTAATTAATAATTACGAAAATTAAAATTAATTAAATAATAAATATATTTTCCATAATTATCTCGTAATTACGTATTTGCCTTGAAACTAATTTTCTTGACAATTATACCCATACTTGTTCTATTGTTACTCTTACCTTGTACAATGTTTATAGACTCGATTGAGGGACCTATGGACATATAATTCCATGCTCCAATAAATTTATATTATTAATTCAACTCTTTAATATAATACTCTCACTTATTAATCCTAATATTATTCCACTAAAATGCAGGATTGCACTCTTTATTAAGTGTCCATTGATTTAATCACTTCATGCAATTCAATCATCCAATAATTGGTTCATAATTAAAGCTAGGTAAAACTAGTGTTTTACCTCTCTAATTACCTATTTATCCTTAAGCGCCATTAATTCACTAGCAAACAATTCATTTACAAAGAGGCCTCAAATTGTTCAATTCTTGAATTAAAATTTAAGTGAACCATGATTCAATCTTCTTATGAAGAAGGCTTGGATTCCATATTTGTAAATCATGTCCCCAGCCATTTACATCAATGAGCTCCCAAAACAAAAGTTGTCAGCCTGATCATTCTAACATACCATAATGAGTGAATCAAAAGACACAAATAACATAAATATGAGTTCATGATAACTTTAGGATTTAGATCGATTTGAATATGATCATCGAGTGATATAATTATAACTCTTGGTTTTGCATATCAATAGTTGATATGATAATAACATTATTTAGTAAAGAGTTATATACATATTGGGTCCAGTCTTATACAATCATTATTATATAATGCACCTCCAACGAGATGTCTACATACATAAGTGATCTGGATCTAGATCACATGTATTCATAATACCAGTGGACCGTACTAGCAGTGTTTGATTAAAGATTCCACAACTTTAATATAAACTGCGGACAATTTAATTCATTATCTATAATCTTATTCATCTCGTACGCATACAAGATTATAACTATGAATTAAGAATTTTTTGATATTTATCTATATATTATTCAATAATAATAAATACTAATTATATAAAATATATTTTTATTATAAATTTCATAAGTAACGAACTACTTTACTTTAAAGCACCATGCCCAACACCCTTAAATATTATTACCATAATTCCCCTCTATAAATACGGATATTACAATTAACTCATGCTTTAAAGGAATTTCGTCCTTCAAATTTATCTCATCATATATCTCTGGTTTCCCTAGTTCGAAAAATATACGCCTACACCCAGTGGCTAAAGAAATCTATCATATTTTTCCATAAGTCTTAATCGCATAAACCATTTTAGCTCCTTGTGTACCTCATAGTGTGTTCAAGCTAAATCCTATAGCAACGCTACCCTTTTCTTTGATAATCAAAATTATAACCAATAGGCTTAACTTCCAAGCCTTCTAATCTTTGTTACCTTCACCTTCGAAAACACCCTAGTAACACTCGCTCTCCATTGTCTTACCTAAGCATTATGTTGCTTATGATCTATGTTACTTTTGTCGACTTTGACAATCAACTTTTCTTTAGTCTTATCTGAGACTGTTGTTCATTGCACAAACCACTCCTAACCATTAAACATTTCTTATACCAACTACCAAAAATATTGACATCCTTATGCTTCTTTTCATATTTCTATTTGTAAGGCAATTCCAATAGCGAACTATTATTACTTGAAAACTTAATCAACCGAACTTGATCGATTCATATCTGAAGAGAAATTGACACTTTCTTGACCTTATCTGATAGTTCACTCACTTTAATTTATAAGACTCTTCTGAGTTACATCCTCAGTCCATTTGAATATGCAAACCATCTATCCATTTGAGTTAAGGTGATCATAGGGTTCCTATCCATTTTCCTGAATGCTTAAGTCCTTAGCTTCATTGTCTTTATTTTTATTTGTGTTTCCAACTTCTACCTATATACATATTGGCATAATCTAATTAACCACTTAAAGTAGTCAAGAACCTAAATGAAGTATTTGTTCAACGACAATGGCCCCTGCCTCCAAGTATTTGGGGCTTCATGCTTGCCAGCCCTCGGAAGGTTTGTTAAGCCACTCATCACCTATAGCGAGCCTGATATTTGATTTTTCATACAACTCGTGTCTTTTCAACATCCTTAGGATGCCACTAGATTTTAATTCGGAGACATGGATGTTGAAGTTGCCTTCCTTAGACATTCCAACCGAGTCTACAATCGCCTTCCTCAACTTAATTAAATCGAGTGAATACGATGATTTTTCGTCAAATCAAATTTTAGCAGCTGACGAGGGCTTGGAAACAATGGGCCTCTTCTTCTTCCAGAAATATTGGAAATGTCGCTTGGGCGCCATGACCGATGTCTGACCATGGCATATCGTTATTGCAACGTGTGCTTGAAGTTCTAGTGGAGCCTGGGGATAAGTCTTGCCTCGCTTGTTTAGTGCAACACCAATTATATATGTGTCTAATTTACTAACCAGAACTTCTTTTTCCTTTCCTCTAGCTCATGAATATGTTGATTGTGCGAGGCTTGCTCAATCAACTCATGGTATAAACACTGCCACTACTTTTGGCGACGTTTTTGTTTTTCTAGTACAATAGGCGAAGCAGACTTTGGTGGTGACTCCTCGTCGTTCAAAAGTTGAAGAAAGTCATTAGGAATTGGTATCTAACCTCCCCAATAATCGCGATCTCCTAAGAGGTCATCTCTAAATGAAAGAAGTAGTTCATTAATAAAAGTGGAGCCCATAAAGGTCACTAAGAGTGTAAAACTGGCCACGTCGCCAACAAACACATTCTTTAGCAACCTAGACAAGAGAAAAAGATCAAAAAGTAGTTTTTAGAGGCTTCTCAAAAAAGCTTTCGTGTTCTTTAGTGTTCTTCAAAAGACCCAAGAATCCAGACCTACCTCTATGAGTCAAGAGAGCATGTGAGTACAATGAAGTAGCAGAGAGGGGTCAGAGATTTACAAAGTGCCAAAATTTATTGGAGTTTTTGAAAAATAGGAATTGCGGTCGTCGTATCTAACAATTCTAAGCTCTATAGACGTTCACATGTTTTTTAGTGTAAATATGATATAAACCGGGTACCAATATTTTTTCCACATGTCGCCATTTTATACCAACTCGGTCCATGGGCCTCCCACTACTTAAATGGGAGTAGCTAAAAAGATTCACCCGACAACAACATAAGCTAAATTAGGCCAAGGCCAGACTTCCTCACAACCCGTAAAGCATGCAAAGAATGGTTTCTTTGCAAAAAGGTAGGTCGCTAAGGATCAGGTCACTAGAGAGTAACTCAACCCTTAAGCCTGCTTGAAGATTGACTTGGGGACCAAATGTTATAACTAATTTTCGATATTATGATGTGGCAATTGATGTGATCCCGATGCACCAAATAATCAAATCAAGAGATTCCTGGAGATACGATTTGTTGAAGATCGCTTATGTGACCTCGCCAGCGTAGCCTCACCAGAAGACGTCCTAAGCGAGAAAAAACCATACGAACCCCAAGTTGCCAACTTTCATGGATTTCATCAGACTAGAGTCTTAACCTTAGACATAGGAAATGTATACTCTGAGCATTGTCGTATTTGGAAACTACAAGTGTGAGGGATGTTCTGACTCTCGTGAGGATTAAGCAAAGATGGGAATAGAATTTTTTGATCAAGCTCAACCTCCATTTTGTCTCTATAAATACTGTAATTCAAGACCATTAATGAAATGATGTTCAGGATTGTATTAAGGAGCATTTATTCATTGTAAGAATTACACAATCAATATAATGACTAAAGTGGGCATAGATCGCTAGCGGCTAAACAACTATAAATTTGTGGTGTTCTTTTACATTTATTGCCTAAGTATTATGTCTAAGGTTTATGCACAAAAGTTCTCACTCCTAATTATTTAGTTATCCAAAAATCCAGTCAACAAATCTCTTTATTACATAGCTCAAGATTTTTTTCACTGTTTTCAATGCAATCTCCAATCAAATAAAAACATTCCAAACACAAAATATATGTATCACTTAAATCACGCATGTTTTGACAAAGTAACTCGATCAATTGTCTCTACAAACCAATCACGAACCTAGTACACAAATGGAACTAGATTTATTTTGAATTTTTTTTTGTCAATAAGTATTTCATGCATTGATTAGTAGATATTGACAGATATTCACTTTACAAAATCATTGAGAAAGTATTTTATTCATATCTCAAATCATCTCAAGATTCAATTTTCTTATTTAATGAATCAAATTCCTAAAATAAAAAAACCTATATTCAGCTGAGATGCTGAAAAATAAGCAGTGGCAAAATGGTGGTCAACTCAACACAAAAAAATTTGACGAACACGAAGTTTTCAAAAATAGAATTTATATGGGCTCCGTTCAATAAAGTGTTTTTAAATAGTATTATTATTAATTAATAAAAAATTCACAATGAAATCAAAAAACAAGTTTGGTAAGTTAATATCATTTTTAATTTTTTAAAAATTTAATTAAAATTTACCAAATTTTGAAAACATGATTTTCATACTTTTAAAAAAATTTAAAACCTATTTTTATTTCTGCTCTCTCATTTTTCTCGTAGCCACACAAGAGCCCACTCTCAATGGCATCGGAGCTTTCTCAAGCTTCAATGGCTTCTCGTAGCTCTCTCCAAGCTTTCTTCAGGTATACCACTCTCTTATTTCTTTGATCCATTTAATGGTCTCTCCCTCATATAATTTCTTCTTCTTCTTCTTCTTCTTCTTCTTATTTTCTTTGGGATTAGGGTTTATGATTTTCCTTCATTTTCTCTCTTATCCAATATATTTGACACAGGGCTTGATCGTCATACCCTCTATTGAAGGGAAAACTTATACATGATCTTATTTATTTTCATGTAAATCATATATTAAACAAATTAATATAAGAAAACCTAGATCATGTTTCTATAATTGAATTAAATAGAGATAATGGTAAGAACACTTACAATATATGCAACGAAATGAATAAGTTCTTCCTTTAGTTTCTCTAACCCTTGTATCCTTTCTATCACAGAGTATCACCAAGAAACTAAACTAAGCTTCAAATTTCTACACAACCTTCCAAAGTATCCTTAGAATTACTTAGCATTCCTTTTGTTGTAGAGAGAGTCTAAAACCCTAAAACATCAAAATTAGATCTTCTATGTTCAACTCTCACTTAGCATTCATTTTATTAGCTCAACTAGATCACTTATTTAATTAAAAAAGTCAATAAAATAATAGGCAATATTAGCCCTTAGGTCGAAATTATCATGGGCTTTAGGCCTGTGAAATTTCTCATTTAATTATAAGCTCGTTGGACTTAACATCAAGGCCTGTATTATTTTCTATTGATTAATTAATTAAATAATTATTTAAACCCTTCATCAAATTAATTATTTATAATTTAGACCTTGATTTAAACTAATTTATTAATTTAGACACCAACTTATATTAATTAATAAATCTGCCCTAATTTTTTTTTTCTCTAAATTGCATAACTCTGTTAAACTATCCAAAATTGACCCGGTCAACTTTGATAATTCTAATTGATAATAAATCAATTAATTGAGACTATCTAGATGATTTTATCCAAGGTACAGTGGGGACCATGGGCCTATAAAATCAAGCTCCAATAAGTTATCATAAATTTAACAAATAAATTTACTAACTTATTAATTCCTCGTGACTCCACTAAAGACACACAATTGCACTCTTGAATTCATAGAACACTCTATAAGCAATATAGATACATTATTAGTTATCTATTGTTACAACCATAATTATCATTCAATCCTCTATAGACAGTCTAAAATAAGATGGGACTAAAATATTGTTTTGCCCCTCATTGTATTTTATCCTTCAAGCACTTAGTTACTTGAAAATTATATTTAAGTAAGCTAATATTAATTACTGAAATGAGAACTCTATCATTTAGCATCTCGAACCAAACTAAAAGGAAATCATCGTATTACTTCTTCATCAGAAGCTATAGATGTTCATATCTATGATTAATACTCCCACTCAATTATACTACTGAGTTCCCAAGATGTAAGTATGAGCTAGTCTATAGGGTAAACTTGTAAGGAACAAGTTAAACGACTCATAAAATACAATCAATTAAAATACTAACGACTCAGAATTGAGATTGAATTGACATATGGTAAACTATATGATATCAGTATAATAGATAGTAATAGTATGTTTACTTATCCTATATATTGTCAATATGGATCAAGTCTGATGCAAAAAATACATATGAGCTTATCTAATTTTCTAATATTTTGGAAAGAACATAAAACTTCAATGTGTAAATAGATTTTATCGTAGACTGGCGAGTCAGTGTAAATCCTGTGCACTGACTAATCTTAGGACTAACTTATTTTTTAACATAAAATCATATTTATAATGCATTGTGATTACGTCACTATAAATATGATTAGCTATATGCTCGGGATTTAATAGAAATTTATATTAAAAAAATAATCATGAAAATAAAACTTGTGAGCAAAGTGATTGACCAAGTCAAAAATGATTTCTATTGTTTTATTGATAATAAAATGAGATTACAAAGAAATCATGTTTTAATTAGGGCATAAAACCCCAACAAACTCCCACTTGCACTAATTTAAACTAATGCCTTAATTCTACTAATCTCATTTCCTTGATATGCTTATAAAATGTATCATCTAGTAGTGTGTTTGTAAACGGATCCACAAGATTTTCTTCAGATGCAATCTTCATAACCTTCACATCTCCCCTGGCCACATATTCTCGAATTATGTGATGCTTCCTTTCTATATGCTTACTCCTCTTGTGTAGAGTCCAAGAACTTTACTTAATTAGATAGTAGTAATAATAGTAATAGTAGTAGTATTTTTATGACTGTGGATTTTGGTTCAGACCGGGATTTAATTGGACACTCGTAGTAACACTTGTAGATTTTCTAAGTTTAACCTATAGTTTAAGAATATTAATTTTAACCTAAGGTTTGATTAATATGACTGATATTGATTATTATATTTATTATATTATAAGGTTTAGATAGACCCAATAAGATAGTAGCACTTGTCATGTGTATGTTTAATGATAATTAAGTATTTTTGAGGAATAAGTTTATTAAGATTAATATTTGAATATCCTAGGGTCTGTCAGCAGCTTTGAAAACGTTAGAGGACCTAGTCAAGGTTGTTTACTCAATTCAAATTAAGCTGAAAATGTGCAATTTCATGTTTAAATATTCAGCGTATGCCGATATATCGCAGCTATAGGGGGCGATATATCGCAGTACGGGGATACGGAAAACATGTAACTTCGCACGATCACCTCGATGAGCCTCGGGCATGCTGGCCCAAGCGATATATCGCCTACAAGGGGCGATATATCGGCTCCCTTAGTATATTTTTGAATGTTTTTAAAAACGTTCTCATTTTTAATCTTTAACCTCTTGATAAGTCCATGATCTTTCTGACCGAGTCTTCAACCTCTGCTGAACGATAATTCCAATATTTTTCACTTAAAAAGCCATTATTTTATTCAAAGTTAAATGAAGATCTTTTCATTCTTGAACTCTATAAACTTGACCTAGTACCCAGCCATTTATTCATTCATCAAGCTAAGTTTAGAGGCTGCAAGCTGCTAGGTTATTTTTGAGAGTATAAACACTTGGGTTGGGGATTATAAGCTTACCAAACACTTGGGAAGTAAGGTTTATAACACATTTCGGTTCAAGGTTTAGATTGGTCGTAGAAGCATTCAAGGTATTCCAAAACTCTAGTTCATTTTGGTATTGTTTTCCTTAAGTTTTTATAGTTTTCTACTCAGCACCCTAACTTTATTCTTTATTCTTGGATAGGAAATCCAAGATCTTGAACATAAGGTTTTTGGTAAGTATGTTCTTGATGGTATAGTTCGTCCATTCTTTTCATTCCTCTTTCTTCAGTATACTCACCCTTTCATTTATGGTTTTTAGGAGTGTTCCAAAGTCCTAAACCTGTTCTCATATCCCGGTATTTTTGGTAAGGAAAATAGGATAGGATATTATGTGTTATGCCATATGTTATCTTATGATTTATGTGTTATGTTAACATATGATTTGTGTGTTATGTATGTTTGTAGACTTAGGCATATGACCTGTACAACTAACATGCCCCAATAAATTTATGGGCATATGACTTGCTTAGCTAGCAAGCCCAACAAATCTAATGGGCATATGACTTGTTTTGTTTATGGGACCCCAAGTAATAATGGCCATTATAGTATGTGTGACATATGTTATGATATGTTTTTAGTATATGTTGATATGAATATTATGTATATGATTTATGTGTTAGATTTTCCTTGCTCGGCTTTAGGCTCATTCCTTTTCGTTTATATGTGCAGGAAAATAGCTTCGGTGGCGGGAAAGGTTCTTGGAAGCTTGGGGATGTGTATTGAGGCGGAATGGAGTCAGTGGACCGAGAGTTCGATTCAAGGATGAAGTCTCTTTAATTATGGTTTTATATGTATTTTCCACACTTTATTATGTAATCCATTTATTTAAAATTATGTTATATTTTTTATTTTAAAAACAATGGGATCCCATATCCTACTTTAAATTTTATGTAGTTTAACATTTGTCTTACAAGTTTTAATGAAGTTATGATGATTTCACTTGTAAGTTTTATAAAAAATTAGTGTCTATGTATAGTAGTCATTAATGGTTCAAAGTCTAGAGTAGTTGGGTCATTACATCTTGTGACTTCGAGGTTCTTTCGAGTTGGCTATCGATCTTGTGTTGTCACAAAACAACACAAGCGGTTGATCCATATATTAAATAACACCAAGATCTGAATAGAACTTCTTTCGCTAGACTATTTCCTATACTGTTTTACGCTTCTCTATATCACAACTCCATCCCCAAGAGTAAACACCATTCCAGAAGTCGACTTCCCGTCATCGACATCAGTCTGAAAATCATAATTGGTGTAGCTCGCCTACAGGGTTTAGAACACCACCCTTGTAAACTAACATATAATTCGTAGTCCACCTTAATTACTTCAGAATATGCTTAACTGCTATCTAATCTTCAAGTACTATGTTTGAATGATACATGCTCACTACCCCCACTGCATAGCAGATATGTGGTCTAGTACACAACATAGCATACACAAGACTTCCAACTACATATGCGTAAAGAACTTTTCTCATTGCATCTTCCAAGACTCTGGGGAGACTGCTTCGTTGAAAGATGAATTCCAAGGTAGGACGACAGACGTCCTTTCTTGGAATTTATCATTGAGAAACATTCATGAACTTTATCAATGTAAGCTGCTAGAGATAAAGCTAAGAGTTTTTTTTCTTTCTATCCCTAATGATTTGGATACCTAGAACATAACTCGTTTCACCAAAATCCTTCATCTAGAATTGAGTGCTCAGCCAATTCTTCACAACTGACAATTTCTTAACATTGTTTCCAATGGGAAGATATCATCTACTTAAAGAACCAGGAATACCACTTTTTAATTTTCCTTCAGTTGGTAAACACAAGGCTCATCAATATTTTTTTCAAAGTCATAGGTTTTGATTATTTCATCAAACCTAAGGTTCCAAAAATGAGAAGGTTGCTTAAGTCCATAAATGGACCTACTAAACTTGCAAACTTTTCCTTCTGTGCAGCTACTTTAAATCCTTCTGCCTGATCCATATGAATGACTTCGTCAAGCTTCCTATTAAGAAAAGTTGACTTGACGTCCATTTTCCAGATCTCATAGTTGAGAGCGGCTGCTATGGATAGGAGGATGCGAATGGACTTGAGAATGACTGCCGAACTAAAAGTTTCCTCATAGTCTACACCATCTCTTTGGGTATAACCATTTGCCACTAATCGATCTTTATAAGTTTCGATTTTTCCATTAACACCTCGTTTCTTCTAGTAGATCCACTTGCACCCAATGGCCCAAAAGTCACTAGGTGCTTCCACAAGATCCCAGACAAAATTTGAGTACATGGACTCCATTTCATGTTTCTTGGCTTCGAGCCATAGTTCCTTTTCGGGCTATCCATTGCGTGTTTGAAAGACAATGGATCATCGTCACCAATGTCACCAACAACCATATTGGTTTAACCATCCAAGCTATAATGAATTGGGTTCCTAGAAACCCTCCCACTACAACGAGGCTCTGTGACTGTTTGCTCAGAAATAGTGGTAATTTCTTCATTTAAGTCGACTTGGGTCGGTTGGACATGAAGAGTGGGAATTTCATCATCAACTTTCGTTGATGAGGATGGAACATTGGTTGGAGTCAGTTATTCAACCATCTCCTCTAAAACTACTTTGCTGTGCGGTTTGAAGTTTTGGACATAGTCGTTTTCCAAAAAAGTTGCATTCATAGAAGTAAACAATTTCTTTTCTGAATAACTATAGAAATGTCCACCCCGAGTTCATTTAGGATAGCCAACAAACAAGCAAACTTTAGTTAGCGGTTCTATCTTTCCTTCTTTTTTCCTCAGGACGTGGGCGGGACACCCCTAGATTCTATAATGACGTAAACTAGGTTCATGACCATTCCAGCGTTCTAAAGGTGTTTTGGGGATTGATTTGGATGGTACAACATTTAGAATGCCGTTCACAGTTTCAATTGCATGTCCCCAAAATGAAGTTGGTAGAGTTGAGTAACTAAGCATGCATCTAATCATTTCCGATAAAGTTCTGTTACGGCGTTTCGCTACACCATTTTGCTGCAAAGTACCCGGGGTAGTAAGTTATGATAAAATCCCAAGTTTAGTTAAATGATCTTGGAACTACATATTTAAATATTATCCACCCCTGTCATATTGCAAGATCTTTAACATTTTTCCTAATTAGTTCAGAGGCCTAGCTAGGAATTCCATAAACTTTTAAAATGTTTCTAATTTCCTATGCATTAGGTAAATACATGAGTATCTAGAGTAATCGTCAATGAAAGTGATGAAATACTCAAAACCACCCCTGGCTTGTACATTCAAATGTCGACAAACATATAAATGAACAAGACCAAGTCGTTCTTTGGACCTATCACCCTTTGCAGAGAATGGACGCTTGGTAAGTTTTCCTTCTAGACAAGATTCACAGACAGGTAATTCACCTAAGGTGAGTTCCCTCAAAGGCTCGTCCTTTGTAAGTCTTTGAATTCTATCATAGCCAATGTGACCTAGTCTCAAGTGTCATAAATACGTCATGTTATTGTTATCAGTCTTTTGACGTTTATTGGCCCTAGGTTTAGCTACTTTGAATAAATCATTATTATGCTGAAGGGTTTGTTAGGTCGCATAATATAAAACCCATTTTCCAAACATGCCATACACAATTGTGATTCTTTGAAAGAAATTGATAAATTAGAACTTCTAAAAGTCATAACAAATCGTTCTAATTGCAATAGGGAAACTGAAATTAAATTTCTACTAAAACCCAGAATAAAAAATAGATCTTTCAAAATTAAATATTATTTCTGAACTTCAGGCGAGCTCTTCCTATAGCTTGGACCACAACGAACACCCCATTCCCAACTCTAAGCTTTAAGCCGCCTTTCTCTACTTCCTCCCACGATTCAAGAAATTGTAAAAAGTTACAAACATGGTTAGTATATCCAGAATCAATAATCCAAATGAATTTATCATTCTCTAAAACACATATTTCTATGATAAATGAACTAAAATCATTACCTTTGTTTTTTGCTGCTAGAAACTTTTGGAAATCCTATTTCAAATGCCCTTTCTCATTGCAGTACCTTTACCTTTATTGTTTTTCTTTTTCTTCCCCTTAGGCATCTGTGCACTTGGTTGTGCACTGGTCTTTGCAGGCCCGGGTTGGTGTTTTGTCCATCTTTTCCCTTATTTCCAGCTTTCGAAGATGAAGCTAGGTTAGATTCAACCATAGTTAGATCAGCACCAATAACAGTCTTATTTTCTCCTCCCTTACTTGGTCCACCCATTATTGACTCAAAAGTTTGAAGCTCGTTCATGAGCTGCGTTAGACCATAGTTGAGTTTGTTCATCACATAGTTGGTGGTGAACGCCAAGAAAGGTGGAGAGAGACTGCTGAGGATTAACCTGAATTGAGTCTCCTCATCTATTATTGGTCCATGTAGTTCAGCTTCCTAAAAGTAGTTGGTCACCTTGATCAGGTGACCACGAACGTGCTGACATGGTGCCATCCAACCATTGTCATATTTCTTGGTGGCTTCAAAACTATTATGCACAAACTTTGCCCCAAACATGTCTTGGAGCTGATCCATGATTTCGTAGGCTGACTCAACATTCTCCATCTTTGTATTGAGAGTGTTGACCATACGTGTCAACATGTAGTATTGTGCCTTGTTATTAGCTGCCTGCCAATGCTCATATTTGTCTCTTGCAGACTTAGTAGCTACTTCAACTGGAACTTCTGGGGATTCTTCAGTCATGATGAACTTGGAGTTGTCACGAAACAACATTATGTTGATGTTTTGCTTCCACTTAAGGAAGTTTTCTCCAGTGAGTTTCTCCATTGAAAGTTGAGTAAGGATGGGAGTAGAAACAACCATAATAACACTACATATTATCAAGAAAGTAGAAATCAATCACATTTGCTCAATAAAACTTCTATTCTCTCTAATTTCAAGAAATAGCACAACATATACCATAAATATGTAAGATATGAAAAAAAATACCAAAATAATCATATCTCTATTTCTTTAGGTTTTTAACTATTATATGATAGTGTTGTCCCAGTTGGGGAGATTCAAACAAAATATCATTAGTTAAATAGAGTTGCAAACTCATTTAATAATGGACAGAATTATTAACAACCTACTATTCGATCAAAATAAGAAAACAAAATTTCTTATTTTATGAGCTAGACACATGGTTTAGATAATTATTCGATTTATTCCTTGTAGTCACCGTAGGGGTGAGTCTAGTAGAATTTGACCTATAATGATTTATCTTTCGAAATATAACATTGTCAAAATAACTAATGAACCCCTTCCGTAGGGGGATGAATCGAAACGTCTCGAGGCCCCATTAAGTTATTGACCTTGTTAAAATAATGGTGGAGGTCGAATATAATTCTTTAAATAAGCTCATTTTTAATTAAAAATAGTATTTTTACTATTAATTTTTGAAAAATTAATGATTATAGTTCTCCAAAAAATAAAAAATATATATATTAAATTTTTAAAACCAAAGTCCTATAATTTTCTATTAATTCTAAAGTGTCACATTGAAACAAATTCAATTAAATTACAATTAATTTGTTGCTAATCAATATTTAGGATTAACTATTATAATGAACTTATACAATTAACCCCAACTCAGGAAAATGGGCCGTAACAATTGGGCTTGTATGAAGGAGGGTCGAGACCATTATGTTGTTCCCACTACTAGGGCCCCCAAACTTCCATACAATGTCCAAAAGACAAGAATTTAAACCATCATTTTATTAATTGTTATTAATTGATTATGCCCACTATAGCCATACAATGCAAATGAGCATTCACAAGTGGAATCACCCACAAGAGATGAATTTAAACTGTACATTTTCTAATGGGAAAAAATAAAGCCTATCATTTTGTGAATATTTTCTTTAGCAAATTACCATATATTATGCAAACATATAGGTCACTATATGCATATAAGCTCAATTACAAAAATACCACATATAGTTAAAACATATATGTTATAATTGGATGGTCCTAATCATGCTACTATATGAGCAAGTATATGAATTTATGCAAAAATACTACAATTTATTTCAATTGAAAAAATACCACAATTAATTTTCTAGAACTTATCCAAAATTCGAATTAATTAATTTTTTGCAAAAACAAAAAGTCAATTTAAATGAAATTTATCAACAATTAACAAAAGTTAATTTAAATTTCATTTATCAACAATCAACCTTGTTTGGGTCATTTTGAAAAATATTAATTTAATTAGAATATGATTTATCAACAATTAACAAAAGTAAATTTAAATCTCATTTATTAAAAAAATATTTTATTAATTTGTTTGCAAAACGTGATATTTTAAAAAATTTAACCAGTTTTAAATTTTTAACACAAATATCATTAGTTGTTTTTCAAAAAATATCTTAAACAGTTAAACAAATTCAAATATCCATAAAAATATCTAGTCAACAAATTTTCAAATTTCAAATAATTTAAATATGAAAATACATAGAATAATCAGATATTAATATTTTCAAATAAAAGATTTCAAAAATATTAAGTATTTAAAAATATCTTTAATATCTGATAACTTAATTCTAATATTTTAATCTTTTAACTTAATTCTAAAATTAATTAGCTAACCTATTTTTAAATTTCAATTTGAATCTTTGTAGAAAATATCTAATTTTTAAATATCAAACAATAAAAATATCGTATTTCATAAAAGATATTTTTAAATGATAAAATAAATATGATATTTTTTTATTAACCCATTAAAATAAACATTCAAAATTCAAAATTTAAGAAAAATTATATCGCAGGTCGCGGCCAGTGAATCTTGGTGGGCTCAGCCCGTCACGGTTCTGGGCAATATACGCGTTCTAGCCGCAGCTAGGAGTTTATGGTGGCAGCGGCCACTAGTTGCTGACTCCTAGGCCGCGGCAAGTGATACCTGGCGGTCGCGGTCACAGTCCAAAATACTATTTAAAAAAAAATGTGTAATTTTTCAACCCAAAAATATTTTTTACATTGTTTTACACCAAATAAAGCATTTGTAAGAACTTATTACATAGAAAACACAAAAAAATAACCCAAATTTTGCTAATAATCTCATAAAAATCTATATGCTTCATAAAAAACATGAAATCCATCCAATTACTCAACACATTATATCCAAAATTGAATTATACAGAGATCATGGTAAGAACACTTACATTATATGCAGAAGAAGGAATAAGTAATTCCTTCAGTTTCTCTAACCCTTGTATCATTTATGTCGAAGAGTATCACCAAGAAACTAAACTGATCTTCAAATTTCTTGACAACCTTCCAAACAATCCTTAGAATCACCTAGACTAGAGTGAGAAATTCTCAACACATGAGATAGATATAGAAAAAGAAAAAGATAAGAGAATATAGAGGCTTAGAAAATGACTTTTGTTGTAGAGAGAGTCTAAAACCCTAAAGCATCAAAGCTAGACCTTCTGATCATCTGTTTTCAACTCTCACTTATCATTCCTTTTATAGGCTCAACTAGGTCACTTATTTAATTAAAAAATCAATAAAATAATTGACAATATCAACCCTTGGGTAGAAATTATCATGGGCTTCAGGCCCGTGAAATTTCCCAATTAATTATAAGCATGTTGGACTTAAAATCAAGGTCCGTATTATTTTTTATCGATTAATTAATTAAATAATTATTTAAATCCTTCATCAAATTAATTATTTATAATTTAAACTTATTTATTAATTTAGACACCAATTTATCTTTATTAATAACTCTACCCTAAAATCTCTTTTGTTCTCTAAATTGCATAACTCTATGAAACTATCCAAAAATTGACTTGACCAACTTTGATAATTCTAATTGATAATTAAATAAATTAATTAAGACTATCTAGATGATTTTATCCAAGGTACATTGGGGACCATGAGCCTATGAAATCAAGTTCCAATAAGTTATCATAAATTTAACAAATAAATTTACTAATTTATTAATTCCTCGTGACTCCACTAAGGACTCACAATTACACTCTTGAATTCATAGAATGCTATATAAGAAATATAGATATGTTATTAGTTATCCATTGTTACAACCATAATTATCATTCAATCCTCTATAGACGGTCTACAATGAGATGGGACTAAAATATTGTTTTACCCCTCATTGCGTTTTGTCCTTAAAAAATTTAGTTCCTTGAAAATGATATTTCAGTAAACTAATATTAATTACTGAAATGAGATCTCCATAATTTAGAATCTCGAACCAAACTAAAAGGAAACCATCGTTTTACTTCTGCATCAAAAGCTATAGATGTTAATATCTATGATTAACACTCTCACTCAATTATACTACCGAGTTCCTAAGATGTAAGTATGGGCTAGTTCGTATGGTAAGCATGTAACGAACAAGTCAAAGAACTCATATAATACATGTAACGTCCTACGTTTTCGGGTACCTTTAAACGACTCGGGTCAGGATTTTTTCCCCCGGGTTAAGAATATTATTTTAAATAATATTATATTTTGTTTGTAAGTATTCCATGAGTTATTGCTAGCCAAAATATGAATTTTGTGATTTTAAAAGTCAAGATAAGACTTTCGGTCCTGGACCGACACAAAAACCATGATCGGGTAAAAATCTCGGAAAAATAAAACGAGGCAATTATATTTTGGGCATAAAATACATTCATAAAAGTTAAAGTTTGGTCAAAAATAATAAACCTAAAAGAAAATGGAAATTTTAAGGCATTTTGTGGTAAATGCCTAATTTTGCCGAAATGGGGAATTTTATTCCATGAATGGACCTTAGGTTAAATTTTATTATGTGATTAATTAAATTAAATGTGAGAGACATTTAATTTAATTAATTAATGTTAAGTTTGGTGATTAAAACTTAATAAGAGTGAAAAAGGTGTCAAAAGCCAATTTGGACTTTTCTTCTTATGAAACATTAATAACCTTTATAAAAAAAAAATGAAATGATCATATATATAGCAAGGGTTGGCCGGCCATGTGGTATTTTAGAGTGGTGTGAACCAAATTTTATAAAAATTAAATCCCATTTAATTAAGAAGTCAAGTGGGCAAGTGGGTAGAAAAGCACTCAAGTACTTTGTGATATTTTGAAGAGTTTTGTGAGCAATTCCCACACTAAGAACCGACCACACTCCCTCTCTCATTCACTCATCTGATTTTTTGAAGACCTCTCAAAGTGTTCCCTCAATATTCAACCTCAAGAACACCAAGGAAAACTTGGAGGCTAAGTCTTGGTCTAGGAAGTATTTTTCCCTAAGGTAAAGTTTCACTAATCTAGGCTTTTGTAAAGTTTTAAGCTTAGAGTTTCAAATAGCTAATTAACTATGTTGTTGGTGGAAGTTGGTTAGGGATTTTGAAAGGTTTTGGAGGATCCAAAGCTAATAGGAAGGTCCAAACCTTAAGCAAGAACACCAAAGAGGTAAAAAGTTTACTTTTGATGATTTTGTTGTAGGGTTTTTAGTTTTAAGCATTATTTTGTATATGTAATGCTTAAAGTTTCTTGTTGGTGATGTAATAAGGTTATGGTAGTTGTTTAATAATTTTTATGATGCATGTGTATTGATTTTTGAAAATGGGAACCAAAACCCCCAAGGGTTTTGTAGGATACCCTAAAACAAAACATGTTTTAAGCTGTGACTTCCAAGGGGTCAAGAAGCCACTGTATATTGTTTTTTGTAAAATTAAATTGTACTGTGATGTTTTTGATATTGAGTACATAAAATTGAGCTTTTGAAACACTAAAAAATGTTTATAAATGAGTAAGTTATGCTATTTCAAAGTTTAGGTAAAAAAACTGTTTTTTCGTATTCTTATTTTCGGAACCAAGTTTGGACAGCCACTGTATAGGACAAATGAACCCGGCTTTTTCTAAAATTTTGTGGACATATTTCTGGCATAACCTATTATTCCACTGTAAAATTTGGTAAGAAAATATTGATCGGTTTGAAAGTTATTAACTGTCAAAGTTTGGAAAAAATAAGGGCTTGAAAATAAGGTCATTTTTACCTCATTGTTGGACAATGATTTCACCAATAAAAAATGCTCATTTTGACCTAATATTTTACAAAGACCTAAATGGCATAACAAAAATGGAATTGGGAAATTTTGGTAACAATTGGGTAAGTAAATTTCAAGTTATGAACTAACGAAGTATGTAATTAAAAATATGAAGAATAGGTTTTTCACACTTTGTGTAAAAATGAGATTTTGGAACATAAGGTAAAAAGTAAAATTTTGCTTATTTCAAGATATAAATTGGTAAGTCTTGAAATCATATTTTCACTAAAATTACCCCTTTGAGTTTAAATGAATTATTTTTATTAAAGAGTTTTTATTCTTTCTAAAAATAAGAGATTTAATTTATTAATAGTTAATAAATTAAAAGAGGGTTTAAAACCCTATATTTTGAGAAAATAATTAAATGAATTATTTTTCTAGTAAGTAAAAATTGATTAATTGCTTTTGGAAAATTAATTAGTCAAGATGAGAAATTTATAACGGTTTTCCTAATTAAGACAAATTAGGCAATTTTCTTAAATCGGTTTTTAGATATTAAAAACCTTAAGAAAACTAAAAGGAAAATTTAAAGAGTTTATTTTCTTTAAAAATAATTAAGGAATTTATTTGTATTTTCTGGATGTAATACCGGCTAAAATCTTACATATTTTAACTGACTAGTCGAAAGTGCGGGTTAATAGCGATACCTTGAAAGAATAAGATTTTTAGCAAGTTGTGGGGAAATACCATTGTGATACCCGAGCCTAGGTATCGAGACCTTAGGATAGGTCTCCCCGAGACTTAGGGTTTAGTCTCGAATATTTTGTATGATTTTCCTTAATAGGTTTAAAACTAAATAAGGATTATAAATCCTTACAAATGACTTTTATTAAAATGACCAAACTGCCCAAAATAATAATAATGAATTATGAGTGCCATAATTAATCCGAGTATACTGTATGGATAACTACAGTATTGCCTAAGCGTAACTGGACTGAACGTTGGAGGGTGAAAACCTGCTGAGCGCTAAGGACTCCAAGTAAGTCAACTTATATTGTATGCCTGCAACATGAAATGATTATTGTCTTGTATGTTAGTATAGGGATACATGCACATATATAGGCTGTCATAGAAAGTTGCTTAGAGACGTTAGTCTAGTGAGTGCTGATTTAGAAAATATGAACGGTAGAAGTCCTTCATATCCTAGACGGTTGATCCCCGTCACACTGCTTGATTTTATTTATGTCCGGTTCATTACCGCGACGAGTGGCCATGAGATGAGGATAAGCTGGTTAAACCTAGGGGCGCCAAGATAAATGGGACCTAGGGGCCCTCATGCTTACTTAATCATTGGACGGTTAGAATCCGAGCAAGTGCTCTGATAAGTTATTCCCGGATAGCAGCCGTGAATATTGGCCATTCAGTGAGAGTGCCTAGAGATACTAGGGGTTGCCAAGATTGAGTGAGGCTGAACACCCTAGGGGCAACTGCTCACCAGCACCACTGATTAACATAGAAGTCTCCGTAAAACCGTGTAAATTGGATTACACTCTTGAATAAGTAGCGATGCCCTAGGTAACACGATAGTTACCCTTGATGAGAATATTTATTGGCTAGATCTTAGTGTGGAGACTCGGTTCTCTTTTACAGATTAGCAATTATGTTGGAGGGCGCGTTATGCCTGAATTGTTGGAAATTGTCGAGCGTTGGTCTCGAATTATATTGTGATATAATATATCTGCTTGCTCTGGGATTTTCTGAGTGCAGGGATATAATTGTTGGTAAGATATAGTTGTGATATAATATATCTGCTTATTCTGGGATTTTTCTGAGTTCAGGATTTTTATCTAGTTATGAATTAATTTATCATTGGTTATCAGGCATGACCATAAGTTTGCCAGGACGCTTTAGCGTTCTTGAAATTGATTGTGTAGGGTCCGGATCCCTAATTCTCTATATGCTTTGTTTGAAAGTTGATCTTACTAAGCGTTTTCGCTTACCTAGTTGTTTCATCTTGTAGGTAAGTGCAAGGGCAAGGCAGAGCAGTGAGCGCTGGAGTCTTCCTTGCAAATGTACATGTGGACCGACCTTTTGGGAAGCCTTTTTATTTTTGGAAATGTTGTGTAATTTTCCTAAACTAGGCTCACTCTAATCTTTATAAAACATGTTTGTAACTAAATGTTAAGTATGGCCATACGACTTTTTAAAAAGTTTTTTTTTCTATGGGTTTTTGAGACATTTTGTTAAATGAAAACATTTATATTTCTGCATTATCGAGTCTTGAAAATCCGGGTCGTTACAATACAATCACTTAGAATACAAGCCACTCATAATTGAGATTGAATTGACTTATGGTCGACTATATGATATGAATAGAATAGATAATAATGGTATGTTTACTTATCCTATCTAAAGTCAATATCGGTCCAGTCCAATGTAACAAATACATTCGATCTTATCTACTTTGATAATTTTCTGGAAAGAACATAACACTACAATGTGTAAGTAGATTATATCCTAGATTGGAAAGTCAATGTAAATCCTATGCACTGACTAATTTTAGGACTAACTTATTTTTGAACATATAATCATATTTATATTCCACTATGATTACGTCATGATAAATATGATTAACTATATGCTCAGGATTTAATAGAAGTTTATATTAAACAAATAATCATGAAAGTAAAATATGTGAGCAAAGTGATTGAACAAGTCAAAAATGATTTCTATTCTTTTATTTATAATAAAATGAGATAACAAAGAAATTGGATTTTAATTAGGACATAAAATCCCAACATCTCTATGTTCATTGTTCTCTGTGATTTGGGTCTCAACCTTGAGGCTTCGGTTGTTGTCGTCAAGGAACTCCGAAGAGAAACCATGTCATCATTGATGCCACCAGTTGTCGCTCCTTCGTCATCTTAGACCTAAACAGGTACTATATTTAATATTTTTCTCAGAAAATCAGTCTCTCAAACCCGTAATGGTTGTACCCTTTAGCCTTACTATTCGATTCCCATCTCTATATATGCTTATGAAAATGTGTATAATATGTTTTCAAAATATATCTTTGTGGTTGGTTCATGGTCTTTGCCAGCATCTTTCTTTTTCACTATAATGTTAATTTTCAAACTGGGGTTTTCATTTCTATTGATTTGTTTTGTGTTTTTGTATGTTAGAATTGAGATTATTGATTATTCTCATCTGGTATATATGTTGGTATAGGGTTATCATCTGGTATATATGTTGTTATATTTTAATGAAATGCTTATGGAAAACTATTTAATGTTAAGGTTAGATGGTTATCCTCCAAATGGGTATTTGCCTCTGCTATTGACATTTGAACAAATTGTATGAGAATGAGAAAACGAAAACTTCAAGAGAATCAAAATCGTAGTTAAGTACTTTTCAATAGTTTTTCCTATTCTTCTTTCATCAGCCATTGTATATTTTGCAACAAAACGAGAGTCTGCTCTTTCACATGCTTGAGTGGACTCATGCATCAAAATCTTGAGCAACATTAGATATATCATATTCTATCTGGGATTGACCTAGTTATATCTATATCTATATGCATCCCTCTCTATAATGTATGTATATGTAATGCCCCAAAATCTCTAATGAGGTTTCACGATTGGATTTTTAGGTCGGGAGGGCCATAATTAATTTATTATGCCATTAAATGATTATGTGCATGTTTATGTGAATTATATTATAATATGATGTTAAACGCATGCATGTGAGTCCACATTTCATCATAGGGGCATTTTGGTAATTTGGCCCGTTGAGGGCATAATTGTATGCATGTTGGTGAAATATTGATGAGGCCACATTATAATGTGGATTTGTTCGAGCCATTCGACATGAGACGATCTTTGAGTGCAAGATAGCGGTTTGGTCATAACGGGGTTGAATTAGGGGCTCGGGGTAATTTGGTGATTAGAACATTACAAGGAATAAAAGGGTAATGGGATATGATTTATTGAAATTTTAGAATATTGGGAATAACGGGATTTTAAGGGTGTTAATTAAGATTAACAAAATAGGAGGGAAATGACGATTTTGCACTTGGAGGTTGTTTAGTGTCTTAATGAGGCTTAGGGGCAATATGTTCTTTTCACCCTAAGGATATGTATTATCCATTGAAGGTTGCAGAACCTAGACAAAACAGAGTAAGATTCCTTTTCTCCCTTACACCTCTTTCTCTTAATTTTCTTCTTGGATTTTTTAGCTTCTTTTTTAGGATCTAAGCTAAGGAAGTGGACCTTGAGGGCTTATGGTTGTGTTCCATCGTTGAAGATGATTCTAAACTGAGTTTGAGGTAAGTTTCTAGCCATTAAAACTTTGGTTCTTGCCCTATTTTTTCATTTGGTTTTCAGCTGGATTGTTTAGTTGGATAATGGGAATTGATGGAAGTTTTTGGCAAGGGTTTCTTGGGTTATGATGCCTAGGACTTGTGTATATGGTTTTGGAGTTCATTTGGGGAGTTTAAATGAGGTTTGGAAGCTTGTTCTTATGGTTAGAAATGGAGGAGTCGAAGGAAGGAAATAGCAGGGTTGAAAACCCTGGTTGTAGCGCTATAGCACTAGCCAGGCGCCCTTCCAGTCTGCCAATAGCACTGGGGCGCTAGGGGGGCAGCACTATAGCGCTACCCTGCTTTTCCAGATTCCTGTTTTGGGCATGTTTGAGGGTCTTTGGCTCGGGGTTTCAATTTCTAAGGCTCGGGATCGAATATACTCACCGTTTAGGTACAATTCGGGGTCCCGGAAATGAGGTTTAGGTCAAGACCTTTTTATTGTTAATTTTCATTAATGGAAATTACAATTGTTTATGACTAGGTGATCGCTAAGGAATCAAAGAGTCGATCATTCACAAGGGTCGTTCTTTTACTATTTCTTGCTCGAACCAGAGGTAAGAAAACTGCACCCCATATGTGACATGCATGGTTATTATTGAGGCATGTTGAGTGTTTAAATGTGGACCTTGATTGCATATCAAATGCTTAACAATCTTGCTTATCTGGGAATGGCACTAACCTATGAGTCAGGAATCGGCAATGGTGTCAGTACTAAATGTGAAGCTGTGACTTACTTGTCAAATTCGGTAGTAGTACTGGGCACTAGTCGTATGGTATTGATTTATGAGTCAAGAGCGGTATTAGCGTGTTTAACACAAGCCAAAAAGATTAGATCTAATTGGCATAAGCATTATCTTCCTGAGCATGAAATGCTTGACCAACCTTAAGTTTGATGATAAACAAAAGCGCTTGTCTAGTCTAATGGCTAGTCACTTAGAGCTAGGGTCGAAAGGCCCAGGTGACAGCATCGTCACATGGCTAGGGGCGGAGCCCAAATTAGTGACTCACTTATTGGTCACTCATCTGATTCAAGTTGTGACTCCATGGTCACTCATCTAATTTTAAGCTAGTGACTTACTCATCAGTCACTCACCTGGTTTAAGTTAGTGACTTACTCATCTTATTAGAGCTACAAGCCCAGCAAGGTTACCAAAACCTTGAAGTTATATTCACTCATCTGTTTAGATATAAGCTCTGTATGATTATCATGATAATCATCTGATATTATATACATGCAGTAATGAGTTTTCTTGCCGAGCCGTGGCTCACGGGTGCTATGTGGTGTAGGTAAAGGAAAAGAAAAGTTCACCTAGCCTTGAGTGGAGAGCTTACGTGGCGATGTGTACATATGTGGTTGCTAGACCACCACAACCAAGGAGATTCTCAAAGGAACTAGGGGTTAACCCTATTTTTGCCGCTTAGGTCGGCGGGTTTTAATTTTACACTATAATGACCATTTTGGACTGTAAATAACTTGTAACGTTTTTATGGGCTCATGAATAGTTTTATGTTTTAAATATAATATATCATTTCCTTTTGATCGAGTTTTTCACCTTAGCCTATTAATAACACCTAGATGCACGTTTACAACCAGAGCATTACAGTAACGGTCTTGGAGTAACCAGAGCATTACAGTATATATGATATGTTTTTATTATTGTAGTCTTGGGAAACAAGTACGAACACATTAGTCATACTGGTTTCGAAATAAGGTTGAGTAGTGATTATCTACTAACTTATATATTATTAACAGATGTGAGATTAGGCTACATCTAATTATATAATATTCTTAAGTACCCATATGTATTCATGTGTAACTAATTTATTAGTCTATTGTAGACTTGTTCTATATAGGAACTACTCTTGATTTCTACCTTCCAAGGCCTATATACACTGTTGACGGTGAGAACTCGTCAACGAAGTTAAGTTAAAAAAATCAAAGTGTATTGCTTATCAATGAAGAACTTCAACGATCTAATCAGAAAGTTAGAAAATTAGAAAATAGTTGCAGAAGAAAAATGGGGAAAAGAACTAGTATTCCTTTGTTGTCTCAAGCTACATTGTTTTTTACAACCCCCTTCCATGTGGAAGTGGGGTTCCCTTTATAGTGGGCTCTAATGGCCCCTAATACATTGTGGTCTAGGGGATCAGATGGTACACAAGTACATTGTCAGGAGAGTGGTCTCAGGGGTAGTGGTGTTGGCTCCAGTTCATGGACAGGTTCTATGGGGATGTCTCCACTACTTATTTTGTACAAGTGTCAGAGGAGTGGCTCCAGGCATAGTGGTGTTGGTGGTGGTGTCGACTCTGACCACTGGTTGGATGCATACAGGCCATGTCCCCTCTCGTAGTACTCCCACAACTGGTCTGGCATGAGTATTCGGATCAGAAATATGAGGTCTTAAAGGTCGTACCCCGTACAAGATTGTACTGGTATGATCCTTTTGAATTATACTAAGGGATTTACCTCTAAATTTTAGGGTCTCCATAGGTCTTCATAGGAGACACCCTCTTGAGGTGTAGGGTGCGAGACACCCGGTGCACGCAGGGGTCGTGGCGCGAAACGGAGCTCTTCGGTCCTTGGCGCAAGGTGCCCAAAGAACCTCAATGCCACCCACGAGACGTGGGTGATAGGTGCGCGATGCGCCCCCTCGCGAAGCCCTGATGGCGCAACAATGATGGCGCGAGACGCACACTCGCGAGGCCCTGGTGCCACGGCACTGATGGCGCGAGATGCCCCCTCGTGAGGCCCTAGCGGCGCGGTACTGATGGCGCGAGACGCCCCTTCGTGAGGCCTTAGTGACGCGGCACTGATGGCGTGAGACGCCTCCTCCCTTGCTTAGCGGTTTCATACTCGGTGCCTCGTTGGAAGACCCTTGCTAGGAAGAAAAAATGGAGGGTAAAGTTCCCTATTTCAACCTCACCTTTTTCTTTTGGTTTTGCAGATATGCCGAAGAGAGCACGGCAATAGGTGACCGCTGAGGATCAAAACAATAGCCCCTGTTGGCATCCACCCTAGTGTCCCATGTGTTTGAAAATAAATTGTTGCAATTAGCACAGAACTACCGTGTTATCCCGGAATACAAATTATGCGTTCCTTCGAACAAGTGACGAGCTGATCGCCCAAGTCTGGGTTATGTGGCCATGAGCGAGCATATCTTGAAAGTGGGTGGCACAATCCAATTACACCCATTTTTTGTCATGGTTCTCAACCATTTTGACCTTGCTCCACTCCAGTTGGTGCCCTACAGCTGGCTGACCTTGTGTTGCCTCTTTATTGCGTATATGGAGCGCTTCGGGTGTGCTCCCACAGCCCAAGAGGTGCATTTCATGTACAACCTCATGCCCTCTCCTAAATCCAAAGGCTTTTATTTCCTGCAAAAAGCCAAATCTTCAGTCTCCTTGATAGAGGGTTCTGTATCCAACCCAGGGTCTTGGAAGTAGGGCTTCTTCTTTGTGAAGGGTCCCATCTCTGTTCGTGAGCACTTTCGCTCAAATCCTAGTATGCACTTCAAGTTTTTTTATATTATTATTTTTTGGAACTTATGTTCATGTCAGAAACTGTGTTGATTGTGTAGGGAATTTCGCTGTGCCTAAAGTTCTCGGGTCGGAGGCCGACGTAGTGGATAAATTTCTCGAGGCTGACCTTGCCGAAAAAATGGCTATACGTCTCTTCACCGTAACCAACCTCAACTATTCCAAGTTGTCCCCGATTTTGGATCCTGAGTTGTTGTGGACTATTTCTGGAATGTGGAAGAAAAAGGTCGTTTTGGCTGAACCTCACCTGGATGGGGGTGAGGCAGAGTGTGTGCCAGAGGGGGTCTCCCCAGGACATAGGTAACCCCACCGACCATCTTTGTCTCCCAGGCAGTGCCCTCCTTTAGCCCCTACAGACCATGACATTGCCTCCCATTCCCACGATCAACAGGCCATGCCGAGGGGCTACGTCTGTCCCTATTCAGAGGACTTCGATGCTTTCCCTCAGGCTTCCCTTGATCCTGGTCCATCGGGGGCTCATTTTTCCGATCTTCCTGTGCCCCCTCCTGGTCCGTTGGGGGCTCATTTTTTCGATCTTCCTACGCCCCCTTCTGGTCCATCGGGGGCTTATTTTTTTGATCTTCCTGCACCCCCACCTCCTTCAGCGAGCAGGTCATCTGTCCCTACCCAGACAAGCGCCTTTGGCTTGGAAGGGGAGCCCCGGGTGGGCCGCATGGCGGCCTCTTATGGGCAACGGTATGCCCAGGTCACCACGGATCTTCCTAAGGCTGATTGGAGAGGTCTTGGGAGCTTTGCCATGTCGGAGCTCAAGGAGACTCGTGTGCGCTCCACCACTTGGGTGAGTTCATGCATCTTACGTCGGCCTTATCCCTTTTCTCTCTCTCTCTTTTTTTGCTTATCATCGTTATTGTTATTTTTCTTCTGCAGGCCTAAACAGTGGCTCAGGGATTTGCTAACTCGGCTCAAGACCTTTCCACGTCGAATGCTGAAAGGGACCATCTTACATTCCAGGTCCAGGGGCTTAAGAGAAGCTTGCTGAAACCAAACTTAAGCTGGAGAAGGCTCTGGCGAAGGCCTCTTCATCATCAAAAAAGAAGAAAAGGGTGATTTCCAAGGCCGTGATGCTGTAGGAGAAAGTCACTTGCTTAGAGGCCGACCTTGAGGGTGCAAAGGCTACCATCACAACGTTGAAGGGGAGGGTCGCTTCCTTAGAGGCGGATAAGGCATATATTGAGTATAGATCCATATAGCGCGCCCTCTATGGAGTATGGAGGCAAAATCCAAACTTTGATTTTTCCTCCTTTGGTGAGCATGCTGTTGCCAGGGCGGCTGAGTGGAACGCCTACAGCAGGAGGCCTTGAGATTATCATTCTGCGATTTTTGTCGTTTCAGTGCAATGTGGTTTTATGTTCATTTGAACCTTATTTTGCTTGTAAATTCTCTAAGTCCTATTACATTATCAAAACTCTTTATATATATATATACATATGTGATCATTCATCTTTATTCCTCTATGTTAGAGGTCCTTTTGAGCCCGCACAATGGGGTTCGATAGGTTCTCTTTTTTACTTATCAAGCTTGAGGTCCTTTGGAGCCCATGCGAAGGGGTTCAATAGGTCCCTCTTTGGTACCTCCTGATTGTACCTATAAGGATATATTGACCCATTGGTTTCTAGTTATCCTTTTATATATTTTTGCGCGCGCTTATTATCTTTTGCGAGAAGCGTTCTTCTCGTCGTTATTCATAGTACTATTTTTGCAAGGGTCTCTTTTAGGACCCTTTTTGGCTAGACGACTTGGTGGCCATTCTAGGCTTATTGGTGGGTGCTTCTCCTGAGGCACTTCCTCTTGCGGAAGCATTTATTCTTATTAGGATGCTTTTCTTGTAAGACCTTTTGACCTCCTTGATGTTCATAAGGGTAGCTAATCCTTGTGAAATCAAGCGATGCCTTACAAGGTCTTCTTCTTTATTTGTAAGGGGGGGTCCTTTTAGGATCCTGATATAAGGGGTCCTTTTAGGGTCCTGATATAAGGGGTCCCTTTAGGATCCTCTTGATATAAAGGGTCTTTTTAGGATCCTCCTAATATAAGGGGTCCTTTAAGGATCCTCCTGACGAGGGTTCCTTTTAGGATCCTCCTGATGAGTGGTCCTCTTAGGATGAGGGGTCCTTTTAGGACCCTCCTCTTTGCTATATATTGTGCCCCCCAAGTGGTTGGCGAGATTTATCTTGGCAAGCACTTTGATCATTCCATTCACGCATCTCGATAATCATCTTGGTTAAATAAGAACTTTTACTACACGTTTGTCTAATGTCACATCATATTCATTGGAAGCATGTAAAATACATGGTAACTTAATGTGACTTCATTCTTACATCATACTAAGGAATCTAATTTAGCCTCCTACGTCATAGCTATTACATTAGACTTGCACGCTAGAACAATAACACTCTTGCCTCAGACATGGGGGTCTCATTGATAATATTTTTTTAGATGCTCCGTGTTCCATGCTATAGGTACCATGGTATCATCCAGGCGTGCGAGCTTGTAGGTGTTAGGGGGCACAACCTGAGCAACTTGATAGGGCCCTTCCCAGTTTGCTCCTAACACATCTGCGCTCAAATCTCGAGTGTTGGGCAAGACTTTCCATAACACGAGGTCTCCAACTCTGAATGCTCTCTCTCACACCCTCGAGTTATAGTATCTCGCGGCTCATTGCTAATATGTGGCTAGCCTTAGTTGTGCCATGTCTCTCTTAGCTTCCAACAGGTCCAAATTCCCAGCCAATGCTGCGATATTGGCCTGGTCATCATACGCTTGAGTGCGGATGAAGTTAATCTTCATTTCTATTGGAAGGACAACCTCGCAGCCATAGGCTAAGGAAAAAGGCGTCTCTCCCGTGGTGGAACGAGGTGTGGTCCTGTAGGCCCAAAGAACATTGGGGAGTTCTTCAACCCAGGCCACTTTCAAATTTTCCGACTTTGTTTTCAAATTCCTTTTTAGGATCTTGTTGATGGCCTCCACTTGTCCATTGGCCTGTGGGTGTACCACAGCGGAGAAACTCCTCTTCATTCCTTTTTCCCTACAATATTCCTCGAATACTCCTCCTTCAAATTGCGTCCCATTGTCGAAGACTATCTTGTAGGGTACTCCAAACCTAGAGACGATAAATTTGTTGACGAAGGTGGTGATTTGCTTAGCCGTTATGTTGACTAGAGGTTCTGCTTCCACCCACTTAGTAAAATAATCGACTGCTACCACCGCGTATTTTGCTTCTCCTCTTCCTACTAGCAACGCTCCAATCAAGTCAATCCCCCACACAGCAAAGTGCAACGGACTGGTCATGCTCACCAGCTCATTTGGTGGCTGTCTGGGGTAGTTTGCATGCCTCTGGCACTTGTCACACCTTTTTGCGAAATCGCTCGCATCCTTTTCCATGGTAGCCCAATAGTACACCTGGCGGATGGCCTTTTTTGCCGTGGATTGACCCCCAACATGATTTTCACATTCCCCCTCATGAATCTCTTGTAGAATTTTTAATGCCTCTCTCTTATTTACACATCATCTACTAGGGTGTATTGGGCAGCTTTGTAAGTCAGCTTGCGGGCATCTTTTTTGTCCAAAGGCAAGACCCCGTCAGTTAGGTACTTCGTGATGGGTGCAAACCATGGCTCCCCCAGGCTGTTGACCATATGGATCATTTCTTCGGCTATGCTCGGCTTGGAGAGGTATTCGACCGGGATGGACTCAAGCATGTCTTCGTCTCGAGTAGAGGCGAGTTTTGCAAGTGCATCATCATTTGTGTTTTGCTCCCTTGGGATCTGTTCTATGGTGCATTTTTTGAACTGATCCAAATACCCCTTCACCTTGGCGGGATATGGAGCCATTTTTGGGCCTTTAGCTTGATATTCACCTTTCACCTGGAACACCCCGAGTTGTGAGTTGCTAAAGACATGCAAATGGGTTACCTTTAACTCCCTAGCTAGCCGCAGGCCAGCCAACAGTGCCTCGTACTCTGCTTCGTTGTTGGAAGCTTCGAATCTGAATCTCAAGGCACAATACATCTTGTGCCCCTCAGGTCCCATCATTACTATGCTAGCACCGGCTCCTCCTTCGTTAGATGCCCCTTCTACATGGAGGCTCCAATCTTCATGGTGTTTTTCCTCTTCATGCGCCGATTCATTCTCTTCTATTTCTCCCTCCTCACGGGGTCGGTGTGCAAACTCGACTATAAAGTCTGCAAGTGCCTGCCCATTCAGTTAGGTCCTTTGGGTGTAAGTGATGTCAAATTGATTCAATTCAATCGACCACTTTAACAATCTTCCTAAAGTTTCCAACTTATGCAAGACTTGACGTAAAGGGGTATTGGTGAGAACCTCGATGGCATGAGCATGAAAATAGGGTCTCAACTTTCTAGAAGACACTATCAAGTCATATGCTAACTTCTCTATTTCTGGGTACCGGGCATCTGCTTCTGTTGACCCACGATTTAGCCAACTGACACGGAGTCAAAATATGAATGATATAGACGAATGTATAGAGAATAACGTAATGACAAAAGTAAAGAAAACACAGTAATTTATAGTGGTTCGACCCCAGGATCTGGTAATGACCTACGTCCACTTAGAATGATATTGATATGGAATCAGAAGGGTAATCAGAGAACTTGAGTTCAATGAGTTTCAACACTTCTGACAAACAATACAAGTTTACTAGGAGAAATTCTATAATCTCTATGATTCAGAAGCTCAAAAGTCCCTTCCCTTGAGCTATCTCTTGCTATTTATAGGCTCATGGAGGGTTACAAAATAATGTTACAGATATTATTCCCAGAATAATGGGATATCCAGAAGATTGCATGAGATAAATTCGGGATTCACAAAGATCTTCCCATAAATGTTGCCTTGCCTGCGGAACTACCGACCAGACTGGTCGTGGGTAAGACAGGCTTGTCCTGCTTCTGCTGTGTCTCCTGGTCGATACTCTAGCAGACGCTTTCCAGGTATCAGCCACGTGTCGAGAGATTATCTGCCACGTCAGAAATGCTAATTTATTGGATAACAGCTTCTACCAACCGTTTGCTCACATAGTACACGGGCTGCTGATGCTTCTTTTCTCCTTTGACCAAGGCGACACTTATAGCATGCTCTGATACAGCTAGATACAAATACAACTTCTCCTCTTTTTCTGGCTTTGCCAAAAGGGGTGGTTTTCCAAGGTGTTCCTTTAGCTTGGTGAAGGCATCCTGGCATTCATCATCCCAAGCAAACTATTTGCTCCCTTTTAGGATGTTGAAGAAAGAGAGGCATTTTTCAGTGGACCTAAAGATGAACCTATTGAGGGCTGCTACTCTCCCTGTTAAGTCTCCTTCGTGCTTTGATTTTTTCAGGGTTAGCCTCGATACCTCAGGAATTCACCATAAAACCCAGGAACTTTACTAATGAAACTCTGAAGGTGCACTTGAGCGGGTTTAGCTTCATTCTAAACTTTTGGAGGGTGTCGAACATCTCCATGAGATCGTTTGTGAGCTCTTCTACCTTCTTTGTCTTTACCAACATATCATCCACATATACTTCCATATTCCTTCCTATTTGACTTGCAAATATTTTGCTCACCAGCCTTTGATAAGTAGCACCTGTATTCTTTAAACCAAAAGGCATCACTTTGTAGCAATAAAGCCCCTTGTCTGTTATGAACGAAGTGTGCTCTTCATCGGTCGTGTTCATGGGTATTTGGTTGTACCGAGAATATGCATCCACGAAGCTAAGTAGCTTGTGCCCCGCTATGGCGTCTATTAACTGGTATATTCTAGGAAGCGAGAAGTTTTCTTTAGGGCAGGCCTTATTGAGGTTAGTAAAGTCCACACAAGTCCTCCACTTTCCGTTGGGCTTTGGGACTAACACTGCATTTGATACCCATAGTGGGTAGAATGCCTCTCGGATAAACCCATTCGCCTTCAACTTGTCAACCTCTTCTTTTAGGGTCGCATATCTCTCTAGGTCCAGCGCTCTCCATTTCTGCCTCAGAGGCCTTGCTTTTGGGTCGATGTTCAGGTGGTGGCACATGACCGCTGGGTCTATCCCTACAATGTCCTCATGACTCCAGGCGAATACGTCGAGGTTGGCTTTCAAGAATTCTACTAGCTTCTCCTTCACGTCACCCATAAGGTTTTTCCATACCTTCAACTTTCTCAATGGCTCATTCATGACTGTGACTTCTTCCAACTCTTCTACCGGTTCAGCTCTAGGTTCCTCTGTGACTCGCAGGTCCAACTCGTGTGGGTTTGCGCCTTCATGCACAACCATTTCCATAGGCACCAAAGGCTTCGTGGTCGTGCGGAGGGATGCGTTATAGCATTCCCTCGTTTCCTTCTGCTCTCCTCTCACACTTGCTATTCCCCTTGGAGTTGGGAATTTCATAGCTAAGTGGTACACAGAAGTTTTCACCTTCAATTCTCTTACGGAGGGTCTCCCTAATACTGCATTGAAGGCTGAGGTGCAATCTACTACGAAAAAGTTGGCCATTATGGTAATTTTTCTGGGTTGTTCTTCCATGGTGAGGGCTAACTCAATTGCCCCTAGGGGCTGTATTGAATCTCCTGTAAATCCATAGGGAGGTATTGCATGGCTTCAGGTGTCGGATGTTCAGTCCCATATTCTTCAAGGCAGGGCGATACAGGATGTCTACAGAGCTTCCATTATCCACTAGGACACGATGTACCCTCATGTTAGCAAGTTGGACAGTCAGCGCCAATGAGTCGTTATGAGGGAAATGTACACCCCGTGTGTCTTCTTTGGTGAAGGTTATTGAGTCATTCTCACCCTTGAAACTCTTCGGGGGGCGTTGCTCCAAACTTAACACGCATGGTGGTGGACTTTGTCGCGCCTCCCTGGCATATTTGTCTCGCCCCTTCCTTGATTCGCCTCTAAATCCTTGCCCTCCAAAAGTTTTCCTAACTTCTCCTTGTATTTCTGGGGCTACCTCTCGTGCCCGTGGCGAGGAAACCCCTTCTTCTGATCTTTGGTTCTCCTTGCGAATGTATCTTCCCAAATGTCCCTTGCGTATATGCTCTTCGATTTCTATCTTCAAGTGATTGCATTCCGCGGTGGTATGGCCGATATCTTTATGATACTAGAAATATTTTAGGGGTCTCATTTGGACCGGTATTTTTTCATTGGTGGGCGCCTTCTGAAAGGGACCTAGTTTTCGTTCGCGACAAAAATATGTTCCCTAGCATGGGTAAGGTCAGTATAGAAGGTGTAGGGGCCCTGTCTACACTCATCAGTGCGCTGAGGCTTCTGAGGTCGATCATCTCTTGTTCCTTCATATACCATCTTCTTATTTGCACCGCTTTGGCTTTCTCGGATTGAGAGTTTTCGTGGTGACTAGCCTTTTCCAGCCTTAAGGCTTTCATGACAATCCTCCACGTGAATATATTTCTGCGCTCGCTCGTAGAAGTCGTCCAAATCTGTGACCTCTCTTTTGAGCATGTTATCCCATAATTTGCTTCCCAGGTGTACTCTGACTGTGATGGCCATTTTTAGTTCTCTACGAGTTAAGCTCCCCACCTTGGCTGCCTCCATATTGAACTGGTGGATGTAGCTCTTTAGACTCTCGCTTTCTCCTTATTTTACATTAGCGAGGCTTATGCCCGACATTGTGTAATCACGCACGACGTGATGTTGCTGGAGAAATTCATTAGAAAATTGTTACCATGACATGATGGACCCTGGTGAAAGTCTTTTGAACCATTTATACACAGGTCCTTTCAAGGTGACAGCAAAGCAATGACACCTGGCTCCGCTACTAATTCCCCTTAACTTCATCAGATCATTAAATGTGTCTAGATGGTACTTTGGATCTATATTCCCTTCATATGGGGTCATATGAGGCTACTTGAAGTTGGCTGGGAGTCGGATGGCCTGGATCTCTTTAATGAAGGGCGATTCATGGTCGAACTCGTCCTCAAGAGCTTGTCCTCCAGATGCGGTGATGATCTTGCTCCGTAGGCTTCTCATTTTGGTGTCTAAGTCTTGTCTCCTCTTGTTCAAGGAGTCTCTCAATGTGCATGGGTTAGCATCTCGATTTCCTTTGCCTTCCCGGGGTGCCATAGGAGGGGTAGTCCTTTTATCCGCCCTTTTCTTGTTGAGTTCCTGTTGTAAATCTGAGGGTCTTCTCCTTGAGGTGACTTCGACTTTGTTACAAGGGCCAGTGTTGTTCTTTTGCTCTGGCCTCTGGGGCGGCTTCGGTGGTTTAGGACGTTCGCGCTGCTTCGTCCAAGGGGTGTTACTAGTGGAGAGTTGAGTCCTCCCATCATCCACCGGGACTGTGGTTTCTGCACCCTCTTGACCTCCATTTTTTCGCTTAGGGAGAGTTATGTTTGATTTCCCTTGCAGCAGGCCATTTAGCACATCTTGCATGTTCTCTAAGGTGGTTTCTAGCCTTTGGTTCTTACAGTGCAGTTCACGTATCTCCTCTTCGTAAAATCGAGATCTAGAACTCGAGCTTATGGAATGGACCCAGGGATGCTTGTCTGGTCTGCGCGTCGACGAGCCTGGATCCTGCCGGATGGAGTTCGGCACCGGCGGAGGCCTTGAAGACAGGAACTCATCAGCATCCCTTGCTGGAGCAGCCGTTGGCCTTGGACAATCCTCCTCAAGTGGGACTTCCGGGGATGAGGCTTACCTTTCATCTCTGTGAACCTCAGGCTCCGTTGGGGCCTCCATGTTTTTGGGTGGAGGAGGATCCTTAATAGAGGCTTTCAGTTGATCTCTGTGAAGGTGGACCTCCACTTCTGGTGGCTCTCTCAGTCGTTTAGAACATCGTGACATTTCTTTCTTATCGGAATCAATGGAAGAACAGTGGCTGGACACTTATTCTTCCCACAGACAACGCCAAACTGTTGATAGTGAGAACTCGTCAACGAAGTTAAGTTAGAAAAATCAAAGTCTATTGCTTATCATTGACGAACTTCAACTATATAATCATAAACTTAGAACTTAGAAAATAGTTGCAGAAGAAAAATGGGGAAAATAACTAGAATTCCTTTGTTGTCTCAAGCTACAGTGGTTTTTCCAACCCCCTTCTATGTGAAAGTAGGGTTCCCTTTATAGTGGGCTCTAATGGCCCCTGATACATTGTGGTCTAGGGGACCAGATGGTACACAAGTACATTGTCAGGAGAGTGGTCTCAAGGGTAGTGGTGTTGGCTCCAGTAAATGGTTAGGTTCTGTGGGGATGTCTCCACTACTTATTTAATACAAGTGTGAAAGGAGTGGCTCCAAGCGTAGTGGTGCTGATGGTGGTGTCGACTCTAACATCTGGTTAGAAGCATACAGGCTAAGTCACATCTCCAAGTACTCCCACTACTTGTCTGACATGAGTATTCAGATTAGATATATGGGGTCTTAAAGGTCGTACCCCAAGATCGTACTGGTACGATCCTTTTGAATTATACTGGGGCTTTTAACTCTAAATGTTAGGGTCTCCATAGGTCTTCACAGGAGACACCCTCTTAAGGTGTAGGGTGCGAGACACCTGGTGCACGCAGGGGTCATGGCGCAAAACGGAGCTCTTGGGTCCTTGGCGCAAGGTCCCCAAGCACCTCAAGGCCACCTACGAGACATGGGTGATAGGTGCACGAGACACCCCTTCGTGAGGCCCAGGTGGCTCGACACTGATGGCGCGAGACACTCCCTCGCGAGGCCCTGGTGGCGCAACACTGATGGCGTGAGATGCCCCCTCGCGAGGCCCTCGTGGCACAACATTGATGGTGCAAGATGCCTCATCGCGAGGCACTAGTGGCGCGACACAGATGGCGTGAGACGCCCCTCGCGAGGCCCTAGTGGCGCGACCCTGATGGCACAAGATGCCCCTCGCGAGGCCCTGATGGTGCGGCACTGACGGTGCGAGACGCCCCTTCGCGAGGCCCTGATGGTGCGAGACGCCCCTTCGCGAGGCCCTGATGGTGCGAGACGCCTCCTTATGAGCCCTTCTGGCACGGCGTGTCATGAGTCCTTGCGCGTGCGAATCCAGGCGGTGTCGCAAGACGTGTCGTGAGGCCCTGCACGTGGAGATCCAATTGGTGTCGCGAGGGGTGTCACGAGGTCCTACACGTGCAGATCCAGGCAGTGTCGCGAGGCCCTGCGCGCAGATCCAGGTGGTGTTGGGAGGCCTTGCGCTCGTGGATCCAAGCGGTGTTGCGAGGCGTGTCGCGAGGCCCTGCACGCGCAGATCCAGATGGTGTCACGAGGCATGTCGCGAGGCCCTGCGCGTGCGGATCCCATGTCGTGAGGCCATGCTAAGGATCCCACTTAAGGGGAGGCAGTTGCGAGATGGGTCTCGTGAGGGGCTGATGCGTGTGACGCGGGGCGCTGCCTGGTGTGCGAGCCGTGGCCTTGTTGGTTGCGTCGAGTGGAGGTAGTCGCGAGATGGGTCTCGCAAGAGGCTCTTGCACAAGGTGTGTCCTTTCTGGGTGCATGGGTTCTAGGCACACCGAGAATAGCATCACTTGCCTCCTAGCGAGAAGGTGGGGGCCCAAGGGTGTAGAGTCCAAGAACTTTACTTAGCTAGTTAGATAGTAGTATTATAGTATTTATAGCATTATCTTTGTAACTGTGGATTTTTGGTTCAGACCGGGAATTATTTGGACACTCATAGTAGTACTTGTAGATTTTCTAAGTTTAACCTATAGTTTAAGAATATTAATGTTAACCTAAAGTTTGATTATATGACTGATATTAAGGATAATATTTATTATACTATAAGGTTAGATAAGGGCCAATAGGATTTTAAGCACATGTTATGTATGGATGATTAAGGATTAAGTATTTTGACGATTTAATTTAATAAGGGGTAAAGTTTGAATGCTATAAGGTCAGTCAGCAACTTTGAATACGTTGAGGGCTTAGTCAAGGCTGTTTACTCCATTCAAACTTAGCTAAAAATGTGTAATTTTGTGTTTAATTAATCAGTGTGTGCCGATATATCGCAGCTATAGGGGGTGATATATCGCAGCACGTAGATACGGAAAACACGAGATGATGCACGACAGCCTCGGGCATACTGGCCCAGGCGATATATCACCTACAGGGGGCGATATATCGCCTCCTTCAGCATATTTTGAAACATTTTGAATTTTTTTTCCATTCAGCCATTCAACCTCTTGATAAATCCAGCACCTTTTTGAACGAGTCTTCAGCCTCTGCTGAACGATTATTCAAATTATTTTCACCTAAAAAGCTATTATTTTTATTTAAGTTAAATTAAGATCCTTTCATTCCTAAACTCTATAAATAGGACCTAGTACCCAGCCATTGTTCATCTTTTGCTCTAAGTTCAGAGGCTGCAAGTGCTAAGTGAGTGTGAGAGTGTAAACACCTGGGTTGGGGAATCATAAGCTTGATCACCATAAGCTTATCAAACACTTTGGGAAGTAAGGTTCCATAGTATTTCGGTTCGAGGTCTAGATTGGTCTACAAGTCTTCGAGGTATTTCCACACTCTCTAGTTCATTGGTTTTATGTTATTTTTCCTTCTCATAGTCTTCTACTCAGTCTTCTAACCTTATTCTTATTTTGGTTAGAAAATCTAAGAACTTGCACATAAGTTTTTGGTAAGTATGTTTCTCAAAGGTTTAGTCCTTCCATTCTTTTCATTAATTTTTCCTTCAATCAACTCACCCTGTTATATATGGTTTTAGGAGTGTTCCAAAAGTTCCAACGCTGTCCTCTTATCCAGGTAACTTTGGTAAGGAAAATAGGATAGAATCTATATGTTATATGCTTATGTTATCTTATGTTTCTTATGTTATGATAAGTGTTATGATATGTATGTTTGTAGGCTTGGGCATATGACCCATATGACTAACAAGACCCCAAATAGATTATGGGCATATGACCTACTTAGCTAGTAGGACCCCACTAGTCTCATGGGCATATGACTTGTTTAGTCTATGGGACCCCAAGTAATAATGGCCATTATAGTATGTGTATGTAATAAGTGTTATGTTATGTCTTTATGTTGATTATGAAATTTATGTACATGAAGTATGTGTTAGATTTTCCTTGCTGGGCATTAGGCTCATTCCTTTTTTTTTATATGTACAGGAAAATAGCTAGTAGTGGCGGTAAGGTTCGTGGATGCTTGGAGATTGTGTATCGATGGTGAATGGATTCAAGGAGTCGAGAGTTCGATTTTCGAGGATGTAGTCTTGTTTTAATTTTTTTTTATGGTTTTATATGTATTTTTCTGCTCTTTCTATGTAACTCCTTTTCATTTTAAATTATGTTTTGTTTTTAAGACAATGGGATCCCATATCCTTCTTGATATTTTTGTAAGTAACTCTTATTTTTACAAGTTACCTAATAAAATTATGGTATTTTCGAAATGTAAGCTTTATTAAGGATTTGTATGTATAGTTTCGTTAATGGTCCAAAAGTCTAGAGTAGTGGGTCATTACAAAGGGCCTTGTGGCACAAACATGTATTTAGGCGTTTAGGGGACCTTAGCTTGTGCTTTGGACCTTTCACAAGTACGGAAATTTGAGCATCCATATACATACCAATAGATATACAATTTTATTGAAAATATAATAAAGATCTTGTTGATGAGGTTGATAATAAAGAGTACATAGTTAGTAGTATACCCTGTGATTTTGCAGAGACTAATAAACAAGGAAACATGTAACATCCTGTATTTTGAACACCGTTTGTACCAGGTGAAGAATTTTTTGAAATATTATTTTGATAAATAATATCATGTGAAATTATGTTTTTTTGTGAATTTTATAGCCGTTGTACTAATTTGATAAAGGGTTTAGGCGTATGCAAAGAAAAATGGTCTTGGACCTAGGGGAAAACCCTAATGACAGAAAAATCTCGGATTAGGTAAAATGAGGAATAGTATGGCATAAAAATATTTGGCAACTAAGACTGTATAGTTGAGCCTGTCAATTTAAGAAAAATTTATTGAGGATTTAATTCCAATCTAGCGGGCTTAAGAATGGAAGTACTTGCCCGAGCCTCTAAGGGCATTTTGGTCAATTTGAGTAAATTACTAAAATTATGTGTCATGTGACAAAATTTATTTTTGGTCACATTTATTTTGTTTTAGCTAGGAGATATTTAAAAACTATAGGGTAAAATTTTGGTTAAATTTTGAGAGTGAAATTACCAAAGGGCCCTTGAGTGTATTAGAAGTGAGTTAAAAGGGGCAAGGGCATTTTAGTCATTTCCAAAGGAGGAGAGAGGGTGTGATGGGCAGCTAGGCTATGCCCTAGTATACTCAAGTATCTATGAAACCTACCCTAGGAAGAGTAAGAGGCTACCTCACCCATTGGCTAAACCTCCAATCACTTCCCTCTTACACATCCAATCATTATTTCTTTTAATTTCTTTTTTTTTTCCCTCAAGAAAACAAAAGTAGCTCTCCCCATTTCTCTCCCCCAAAATTGAGAGCTCTCTCTCCCCAAGCTCCATTTCTGCCATTTTCTCTCCAAGGAGCAAGAACACTCACTCTCCATTGAAGGAAGGAAGAAAACCCAAGAGCACACTAGGCAAGTGTAAGTTTCGAACCTAGCACATTCTTTCCTTGTCCTTTTTCTTTCAAACCCAAAATCCTGAGGGATTTCACTATTCATTCATGTGATTCTAATTGCCATGCATGTCATGGATCTTGTATTCTAGGGTCAAGAGTGGTGGTTCTAGGAGGATCTAAAATATTTGAAGCTTGTTGATGTTTTAGTGAGAACAAGGGTAAAGATTTTAGAGTTTTGGTAATTTTCCACTCATCTCCATCTTCTACTATAACATTTCCTTTTTAAATATCTTCATGTGGAACCTTGGGGTTCGGTTTGAGAGTATAGAACACAAGAAGGAAGTTTAAAAGGCTAAGGGAACCTCATCTCCATGCTAGAACCATCAAATGTATAATTTTTTGTTGGTTCTTGAGTATTTTTGGCTATTGATATAGATCTGGTTGTATAGATTTCTTTGTTTGATTTTGGAGTTTATTTTATGCTTGGTTGGTTTGTTGATTTGCATGCATGCATGTGACTAGGGCTTCACTAGTTGTGTTTATTTTTGCTAGAATGTGTAGAAATGCATGCTGCCAAGATTTCGTGGTCTGAATTCCAACGGGTTAGATCTTACCCTACTACCTCTTTTTGTGGAAATAATTTTTATTGTTGCATATTTCTAGATGATTAGTTGAGTTTAGGCTTTGGAAAATAAATAAAAAAAGGTGTTTTCAAACCTAAGCTTTGGAAAAAATGTTTAGAGGAAAATGATTTTTTTTTAAAGAGTAATGGATTTTCAAAGTTTTCCCTAATAATCTGGAAACGAAATTTCTGGGCAACAAACACTGTCCAGATTGTCTTACATTTTTTAATGGGTTCCTCTATCTTAAAAGTATGAAAATTTGAGAGAAACTAAATTAGATACGAATAAAGATCCTGGTATATTTTTAGAAAGAACTAGGCTATAGTGTAAACAGTGTAAGACTAATAATTTTTCTAAGAACCCTTAAAATCTGAGAAAAATTCCTGGGCAGCAAGCAGGACCCATATTTCCTTAAATTGTTTAATGGATTTTGTCATCCCAAAAATTATGAAACTTGGTGAGAAAATTTTTAAGATATGTATCCAGGCCCTGGTAAAATTTTAGATTTAAAATATGTCACGGTTTAAGAGTAGTAATTTTTCTAAATTGCCTAAAAACGGGGGAAAATAATAATTTTGAACCTTAACAAAAAATGAGTTTTGGGAGGTTAGTTAACCTAACCTAAATTGAATTTTGAGGTGAGTTTTCACTTAGTTCCCATCATTAGGATGCGTAATACATGAACATAATTTTAAAGGGTTGTGGTTAGCAAACCTAACATAGAATATGAGCTTAAAAGCATGATTTTTATCAGCTTCAAATGATTAGTGAAAAGGTTAGATTCAGAATTTGAAATGAAGTTGTTTTCAAAAAATAACTAAATTTTTGGATATCTAGACAATCCCAAGTTAGCTTAAGGTTATCGAGAATTCACTTTTACCATTTTCTAAATACGGAGTTCAATTTCCCCTTCTTTTCAAAAATTATGTAAAAGAGATCCTAGTTTATGGATAAAAATGGTAAGAATGGGAGTTGGGTTTTCTTGGAATCTTTAAGAGAACAGGATAGAATTGTCATATATTATTTGTAAAGGGTAAAAAAGAGGTATTTTGGTAAATGATAGAAAACGATAAACTTTTGTGAGAGGACGACAAGTTGGTATTTCTCTATGATAGGAGTTGAGTAGAATTTCCTTTTTCCAATAACCAAAATACGATTTATCTGATAAGAGAGTTCTCTAGTCAAAGAATATTAAGATGCACGTGATGGAGAGCGCGTTGCGGTGAGCCCAATTTTCTCATATTATTGTAAAGATTGAAACGAAATCTGGCCTCACTGTAAGGTGTATAAGAGGCTACAATATAGATTCTCTAAGAGAACATTATTGCATGTAGCTATCATAAGAATATCAAGTACAAGAGTATGCCATAGTTTAATCTGAGCACACTGTATTAATTACAGTAACCGCAAAAGGGAAAACGAATAACGGTGTTAAAGATCCAGTTGGGAGCTAAGGACTCCAAGTTATTTAGCCTTTCTCTTTCTTGGATACAGCATGAATATACTAGTTTGTGCTTGTAGTAGTAGCTTACACTAGTTTTGTTTGGGTCGTTAAGACCAGGGTATGCTTAATGCCTACCTTTGCAATTCTTACGCATTCTGTGGCTTAATGGAAAGTAAGTTTGGGTTGGAGCCACAACCTTATTATAATATTATCTGGGTTGGAGCCAGGACATGGTGAGATTATAGTCCGGGTTGGAGCCAGGACACGGTGAGATTATAGTCTGGGTTGGAGCCAGGACATGGTGAAATTATAGTCTAGGTTGGAACCAAGACATGGTAAGATTATAGTCCGGGTTGGAGCCAGGACATGGAAAAATTTTAGTCCAGGTTTGAGCCAAGACATGGTAAGATAAGGTCCAAGTTAGAGCCAGGACATGGTAATATAGTCCAGGTTGGAGCCAGGACGCTAAGAGTGAATCCGGGTTGGAGCTAGGATCCTTTGTGTTTGTTGAATTGAATAAATTGTATAGTTAAATATAGTTGAATACTCTGAGAATCTTCTGACTGTAGGATATTACGATATGAGTGATATGTTGTATGTTTTGGAAATTTTCTGAGTGCAGGTTATTATGCTATGTGTGAACTTGGTTGTTAAAAGCAACCAGAGGTATTGTTCGATATGGTTATCTATGTTGGATGCTCTGGGAATTTTCTTAATCCAGGTGTATTTTCAGGATATGAATTTTGGTTATGAGACATGACCATAAGTTTTCCAGGACTTTTCGTGCGTTCTCAAAGTGTATGATAGGGTTAGGATTTATCCATTACCCTAATGATCGGCAGTGATAAGTACCTTAGGGAAACCCATTACTTGGTTTAGTATATTTGTGTGCAAGGCTATTTTTACTAAGCATTTTCGCTTACCTATTTGTTTCATGTTGTAGGTAAGGGAAAACGCAAAGTGGAGTAGTGAGCACTGGAGTCTGCTTGTGGATATGTACATGTGGCCTGGCCTAGGGTGGTTTTGATGGAACACCATCTTGAAAAGAAACGTTGGGAGCGTATTATTTCTTTTATGACATTTATTTTGAAAAAGAAGTTGTAATTCCTTTTGCTAAAACTAAAAGTGTGTGCACACAATCTTTTATAAAGATTTTTTTATATGGATTTTCGGTACAATGAACTAAAGTAAAAGTTTTGATTTCTGCATGTTTTGGTCTAGTATGTTTTGATGTTCGTTACACAGCAACACCTATAAATTAGAAATGCTCTTATAGACACCACACCATAAATATGTACAATTGACACCTCCACATTAGATGACCAACAAATTCTATTTCTCTTTCTGTATTTTCTTCCATGTTGGCATTACTAACACTCTCTCTTCTGCATATTTCTTTTGTTATCTCAATTGGGTGCCAATCATCTTGAGACATTGATTTTCTATATTAAATCATTGATATATATAATACTAGTCTATTGTTTGTGTTAACAAATATGTAACCCGGATAAAATCTACTAGTTGATGCTATGTATCCTCTATAGTCTTGTCACTATAGTGTATTGATTGACTTTATTATGTAATGTTAGTTTCTTATTGATTTGCGTCTTTTTTTGTGTTTATTTTAAATATTTTATCTTGTTTGTTCCTGGTCTAGTTAGTTTTTTGTGTTGTTTTTGGATAGCAAATATATGACATAAATCTAGTTTCTTATTGTTGTTCTTGAAATGGTTGTCTCTTTAGGAGTAGTCTTGTATTTGCATTTAGAATTCTTATTGAATCCTTAGGTCTTACCAAAATGGCAAGTGTTGGTAATGAAGTTCTTCTTATTGAGAATAATGATGAGGCTTTTGTTTGGACTCAAAGGAATGAAGAAATTCTCATTGAACTCAGGGAAGAAGAAGTTTTAAAGGGAAATAAGAATAACACAACCTTTACAAAGCAATCGTGGAAACATATAACGGAAGAGCTTTGTGCACGAGCAAAAAGAAATTATAGTGATATGCAAGTAAGGAACAAATACAACCAATTAAAGAAAAAACATAAGGATTTTAAGTCCTTACTGAAAGAGACTGGTATGGGATACAATGCAGCGACTGGAGAAGTTAGTGCGACTGATGAAGTTTGGGATAAACTTATTTGGGTAAAAATGATTTAAAATGGATTTTATGCTTGTTTTATTTTAATAGGTAGTGGTATATTTTATCAATAAAATTTCATTCCATGTAGGTTAACAAGTCTACTAAAATATTTAGAAAGAAAGGTTGTAAGTTTTATGAGAAATTATGCTCTGTCTATTGTGATACTACTACAACTGGTTCCAATGCTCATTATTCAACTCAAAGTCCTTCTAATGATGGAGATAATGATGATGACGATGCAACGTCGATAAGTCCTTCTACTAGGAATGAAGAAAGTGGTTTTGATTAGTATGGTAGCATAAGAAGAGGTAAATCACTAGCCACTTCGAACTCTCGATTAGTAAAAAGAACAAAGTTCTCATCAGTTTTGGCAGATGCACTGTCAACATATAATGAAACTGAAAGTGAAAGACGGAATTAATAGAGAGATCAATGGCAAAAATCTGCATCACATTACTTATTGGATGAGAGTGTTGAAGCTCTTAGTCAAATTGATGTAATTAGGGGAGAAGTATATGCAAAAGCTATTGTGAAGTTTGAGAACGAGGTGTCTAGAGCACTATTTCTGAAGATGCCAGAGAATAGAAGATAGATTGGTTGCTGAATTTTAAGTGAAAAGTTTAGACATTGTTTGGCTATGAACTAAATGACTTTGTTTAGCTATTAACTTTAAATTTGTTTATCTTTTTAGTGGATGAGTTTCTTAAGCTATTGACTTGATGACTTTGTTAGATATTGATTGGATCACTTTGTTTAGCTATTAACTAGATGACTTTGTTTAGCTATTCACTGGATGACTTGTTTTGCTTATTTTGTTTATTGGTTTGAGTTGGATTTTGTAAGTGCACAAATTTAATTAAATTTTTATATATTTAAATTGTTTGAGTTGGATTTTGTTTAGCTATTGATTGAATGACTTTGACTTAGAGTGTTTATATATTGAATGTAAAATTTAAAAGTTTTTTCTACTATCATGATAAAATGTCTTTAAACGTTACCAATTTCAACAAGGATAATTCACTGGAAAATTCAGATGATGAATTTGGAGAGATTTTGTTGTATTTTGCTTGCGAGTAATATAATCAATTATATCTAAGCAACCTTGCAGAAATTTAGCTCTTTCAGGCCATGAATACGTTATGGAAGTGTTGCACGACTATTGCAGTAGGCGTTATGATTTGTTTAGAATGAACAAAGATGTCTTCATACTATTATGTGGTGTTCTAAAGGAAATTTTTTATTGAAGAACTCACGATATTTGTCTTGTTGACGTTGTTTTTTTCATCTTAAATTGAAGAGCACTAAACACAGAATTAAGAAAATAAATATGAATAATCAAGATTTTACGTATGTGGTTCAGCAGTTAAAATCCGCCTAGTCCACAAGTTGGTATTATTGAGTGATAGTATTCTCTTAAAGCTTTTACAAAGCAATATAGCAGAGAGTATTCTCAGTACCAAATTGTAAGTATCTACAAATGAATTTCTCCAGTCTATTTATAGGCTGGTTTACAAAATATCTTCCCTTTTATTTCGAGAAATTACAATTCAAATTTGAAATACATATAATTAATTATATTAATCATGTAATATCCCATGGTAATCGGGATTTATTATCAAATATAAACAAATCCCCAAGGAATAGAGATTTCCTAACAGCCACCGCATTCAAACTGGGTTACCGGCCTCGAACATACAGTTTACACAATTTCGAGATCAACCAACATGACGAGCTCGTCATTCTGGTTAGCTTCATCCTTAGCCAACAATGTCATCCAGCTTAACCCTCAGAGATCAACATTTTCGAGCTTGCAATGAAGGTTTTAATTGCTCTCGTATACTTCGGAGAAGATCCATCCTTTCGAGCTTGATGCTTAAGCTTGAACCTTCTTAACTTGTGCTCGACCACTAATAGAAACTAATCAGGAATGTGTTAATTTGTACAAGTGTTGAGTCCTTACTTAACATTTTCGATCTTACACTTTACGAGCCAACATTTTGAGGCTCATTTATGACAATTTTGAAATTTGGGTGTAACATTTTTCCCCCTCAAACGTGTTGGTTCGAATCCTATGAGAAGGAAACTTTTGAACTACACCATTCGAAGAACGTGTCACCTACCACACTCGACTATGGACACGAGTCACTCGGGGATTGCATGCCCAAAGTACTCAAGTGCTTTAATATAACACCTTTTTGCCGCCATTGTTAGAATTAAACCCCATTGTCAGATCATTTCTCAACCCGAACCAAGAGCCTAGATCTATTTAACCTTTGACATCCCTCTTTGACATATATATATACCCCCTCTTCTTCCTCGTTCTTCACTTTTACTTCTTCAGATAAAACAAAGTAGAGAAAAAGAAAGGAAGAACTAGAGTTTTCCTTGCATGTTTTCAAAGCCCAAAAAGCAAAATACTCTTTCAACCTTTGATTCTGTGAAATCGTTCTTGCAACCACTCCTTCAATCGACAATCTCATCATATACACAAACAACTTTGTGTAAGTTTCTATTCTTGATTCTCTTACTTTGGCTTATATATATATATTTGTTTCTTTTGTTCATGAGAATACCTTCACTAGTTTTTACCAGATTTTTAAGGCTTCACTTTGGCACAAGGCATGCTTTTGATCCAAGTATATTTGGTGTAGCTAGAATCACGGTTTAGACCAACAAAAAAAAAAATTCTAGTAAAAACATGTAAAAATGGAGTTTTTCTAGTAATGGGGGGGTTTCAAATAGCTTAAGAAATAGGGTTTTTGTTTAGTGTTTTAAATGCACGAATCCCAAAATTATCACCTTTTCGAGTAACTGCCAACTTTTTCTCTGAAAATACGGGATTCTTTTAAAATGATATTAACCTCCCCACTTTCGCTTGGGTGCATCATCGATACTAGAACTTTACAATAGTTCGGGAATGACATCCGAGTCAATCTAGCCCTTTCGAGCCTTCAGTCTCAATTGAGGCAATCTTGTTATTTCGAGCTTTCGAGCTCGAGCTATCAAAATTATAATTTCCATATAGTTTTCTATATGATGGATCTCACCTTTTTCTTCCTTGTTAGATGTCTCAGTACTCTGAGAATCGGTGGTTGCCCGAGTTCGCTATCCCTTATTACCCATCAACACCCAGTCCCGAGTCACCTTTCACTCAAAACCAGCGATTGATCCACGATCACAAAGAGAGGAGTGAGCAAGAATACATACGAGACTTCTTTTGACGTCAGATAGACGAGGTTGAAGAGAAAAAAAGAAAGAGACTCTGAGTGGCGGTTTATCCTGACCTAGACCCCGAGATCAGGCCTATTCCCTTAGACCCCAAGCTTAAAGTTACAATCACCTTTCCACTTGGCGCTCTATCATTTCCCATAATGGGGTATTCTTCAGCTCGTCCATCTACCTCCAAAATTCTTTTAGTCCCTACCTCGAAGGAGGAATTTTTTGAGGCTGAGCACTACTAGAGCTTAGTCACTTCCACTAGCCATATATCTGAGCTGCTAGCCTATCATGGCCTTAAAATATCTGGTACACAGATGTGACGTCCGGCGACTTCAAATGAAAGGAGTTGCTACGACCCAGGAGACGACAATCCTGACTGTAAAGTCAAGCTCGCCGCCAGGAGCCATGAGCATATGAGGACTGGGGCCCTGCTACCCTTGAAGACTTACTTCAAGGATTTCATGGACTACGTCGGACTCACCCCATTTCAGTTCCAGACAACCTCTTTTAGGGTCTTGTCAGCCTCAGGTCGTTGTACCATGAGATGAAATGGAAAGGGCCTTTGACACAAGAGATATTATATCTCTTCTACCTTAAGAGCAACGCTTCTCGAGATCATGGAGAAGACGAATTCTACTACTTATTGAGCTATCCAAAGGAGAAACGGCTATTTAAGGATATCCCAAACCATCGTCCAAACTTTAAGACCGCATTCTTCTGGACGGATGGGCTCGCTCCTTCCCGATTTTATTCCTTCCAATGCATCCGTAGGTATTTCAACACGTTTTTATCCATTTTCACTGAATAATAAAGCTCAAAATATTCACACTGTTCTTGCCTATAGCCAACTACCACCACCCCACTCCATCAAAAGCAATGATGGAACACAAGGCAACCATTATACAACTTCCTTATGGTCGAAGGTCTCTGACCTACCTTCTCCATGAAGACAAGCTCTGAGCTTGTGGCCTTTTAGGGGAAGGCCAATCCACCAATGACTCGGGGATTCGAAAATATCATAGGTGGCAAGATGTTCCAATCCCCACGGCTAAGCCTCCCTCAAGGAGGAGGACCTCGGGTTCGCAATTATGTGCCTCTGCCACCCGTCATCACGATTGAGCCATCTCGAGCAACAAATCCAACGACGAGGCCTCAACAAGCTTGACCAATGGAGGTAAAGTTATGCCATACCACTCCATGTGGTCTCCGTCAATGCTTAAACAGACGCCTGACGTGATCGTCGTGTGCGAAGACCCTAAAAATAATTTCTTAGTGTGGTCAAGGGTTGACCTTAGAGTCCATAGGTTCGATAGTTGGTTAGGACAATACCAAACTATGTATAGCCTAAACAAAGTTTGGGATGGGGTAGACGTACAATATGGGACCAATGATTATAGGGACCTTTTGAGACTATCCCCCACCTATAGAGAGGGGACTCCCCTAGATTCGTCCGAAGATAGGGGAATTTCTTGGTCTCCGAGTTCAAGCTTGGTCGAGAGTACCAGTTAGGTTTCTATTATCCTTGAGTCTTGTTTCTCTTAATAACCCGTATTCGATTACTCATGTGCAATCTTTATGTTTTCAGGTGACATGGACTCAGATTTGGATAATGTGCTAAACAAGCCTATGGCCTTGAAGGCGAGCAAGCGCCAACGAGCATCGCAGAAAGGAGTTCTCCCCTCCAAGATTTCCAAAAATACCGAATTGGTCCCTCCAGCCTCGGCTCCCCTAGGTCAGAGTCATGCTACCGAACCCACAACAACTTCTAAGCTCGGGCCAAATAAAGCTATTCAGCTCGTGTCTCCTCCCAAAATTCTGCCTCCTCTTGCTGGCCAACCAATCCAAAATGTCCCTGCAGCCCAAGTGACACAGGCTTCTGTGCGAAAACACTTCCTGTCGATCTCAACTTATGTTCCTAAGTTTGTGATCGATAGTGCAACTGGAACTAATGGACAACGTGGGCTCTAATTCTTTGACTTGCGTGGATCAAAGTATTAGCCACCTTGGGGCCCCTCCATGGGCGTTTCTGACCTCCTACCGAGATGCCAACACTCTTTTTGAGAAAGGTTGCGAGCTTTTCTCCTCAATTAGTTATTTTGGCTTCAACCTTCTTATTTTGTACTAACTTATGTTGTGCTTTGCTGACATGTGTTTATTTTTGTGTGTAGGCATTCATATCCTTCGTTCAGTACAAATTCATGTTGAATAATGAGGTTACACAGTGCTTGCGCATGAGGTTAGAGACTCCCAGCAGAAGCTTGAGGACGATCTCGAGTCGAGGATAGAGGCCACTTTGAAAGAGGTCCAAAAGATCCCCGAACTTGAATCGAAGCTGGAGGCAACCTAGAAGGAAGTCAAGGCTAGGGAGTCCGAGATCAAGGAGGTTCAGGGACTAAATGCCAAGCTGGAAGAGGAGAAGAATATGACCTTCGAAGTTATCGAGGGTGAGAAGGCTCATCTTCTTGAGGAGTTTAAGACCAAAATTGATCGCGTCGTTGACATGGCGATGTACAGAATCTGGGTCAACAACCCCAACCTCGAAACCAGCTTCCTTGCCAATCTGGAGACCGAATTCCTCGCGAAATGGCAGGCTCGAAGCTAAGGAGGCAGTGGAGGCTTCAGGGGCTGCAGTGGGAGAGACACCTAACCCTTGAGGCCAAGATCATGGGCTGCAACCCATTATAATTTTTTTAATTATATATTTCTAATTTTTATGCCCTCGGGGTAGTGACAATTTACAGCTCAATTTAGAGCTATTTAATTATCTTATGGCTTTATACCAATAGTAATTTTTATGCTCTCAATTTTCTAGCTCGAAAATCTTTATGCATTTTGTTTAATCTTTAGCTTTTTGCCTTAATATTATGCACTACATTTCTAGATCAAAATATTTAGAGCACGCCATTATTAAGGACCTACTTTTATACTTGTTTATTCGCACAAATATATAATGGATTTAAGTTCGAATTTTAATACATTCTTGCATTGTTTATTTCAAATATCCATGTTCGAATTCATTATTGTAAAGGTCGAACTTTACTTTTACCATGCATTTGAAAAATACTTAATTGGCATGCAACCTTATTAGTCTAGTTATATTCTGTTTTCCAGTTACTTTTCCTCATCCTCGAGTAGGTACTCAAGGTTGCGAGGTTGAAACTTGTTTGCAAAAGTTACCAGCTCTAGTTTTGACTTAGTTTACAGCTGGGTTATCTAGAATTCCAACTTCTTTACTATCGGTTAGGTTTTGCTGGTTTGTTCAAGACTTGTTTAGCTCGCGTGTTTGGTTCATGATCCATACACTTATTGATTTTGATGTCGGGTTTATAATCCAGACATTGTCATTTGAGTTACTTTTTATTTATGTTTTATTTTGTTGAGCCTATGGTATGATTGTATACCACTTAATGATCCATACACTTATTTATTTTCATGTCGGGTTAATAATCCAGACATTTCCATTTGAGTTACTTTTTATTTATGTTATATTTTTTTGAGCCTATGGTATGATTGTATACCACTTAATGATCCATACAACTATTGATTTTCATGTCGGGTTAGTAATGCAATCATTGCCAATTGAGTTACTTTTTATTTATGTTATATTTTTTCGACCCTATGGTATGATTGTATACCACTTATGCCCCCTTAAGATCCTCTGATTGCGATCTTAGGTTATTGAATTTTGAGGGTTTGCAAAAAAAAGTATAACAATAAATAATACAACTTTTGAATGAAATTCAATACTTTATTGATAAAAAGCAAAATATCAATTACATGCTAGGTTAAAATGAAAACATCATTCCTATATTACTAATAATAAGGCCGTAGATGTTCACCATTCCAAGCTCGCGGAACCAATTCTTCATTTAGCCTCGCCAGCTTATATACTCCAGGTCGAATAATGGACTCGATCTAATAGGGTCCAAGTACCCTAGTAAACGGGTCTCGTGTGGCCAAAAACATGCGCCTTAGCACCAAGTCTCCCAATCCAAATTTCCTGTCTCAAACCTTCTTCTTAAAATATCTAGTAGATCTGTAACGTCCTACGTTTTCGGGTACCTTTAAACGACTCGGGTCGGGATTTTTCCCCGAGTTAAGAATATTATTTTAAATAATATTATATTTGTTTGGAAATTATTCCATGAGTTATTGCTAGCCAAATTATGAATTTTGTGATTTAAAAGTCAAGATAAGACTTTCGGTCTTGGACCGAAACGAAAACCCTGATCGGGTAAAAATCTCGAAAAATAAAATAAAAAACTATGGCAAATATATTTTGGGCATAAAATACATTCATAAAAATTAAATTTTAGTCATAAACCTAATAAGGGAAAATGGAAATTTTAGGGCATTTTGTGTTAAATGCTTAATTTTACCGAAATGGGGAATTTTATTCCATGAATGGACCATAGGTTAAATTTTATTGTGTGATGAATTAAATTAAATGTAAGAGACATTTAATTTAATTATTATGTGTTAAGTTTTGTGCTTAAAACTTAATAAGAGTGAAAAAGGTTATAGGAAGTCAAATTGGATTTCTTTTATTAGGAAATTTTTATTAACCTTTATTAAAAAAAAAAATATTCACATATATAATATATGTGGTGGCCGGAATTGTTAAGGATTTAATGGGGTTGACCAAATGTTATTTTTAGTTTAATCCCAATTTAAATATAACGGTTAAGGCATCAAGTGGATGGTAAAAAAAAAACACTCAAGTGTTTAGATATTTTCTTAAGTTGATATGCTCTTCTAACCTTCCCCAACCGACCCCACTCTCTCTCACTTTCACTATCATATTTTTGAAAACTCTCTCAAGTTTTCTCTCCATCTTCAACCTCAATAACACTAAGGAGGCTCAGAAGCATTTAAGCTTTGGTCTATGAAGGGTTTTCCCTAAGGTAAAGTTTCAATAAACTAGATTTTTGTAATGTTTTAACCATAGATTTTCAAATAGCTAATTATCTATGATGTTGGGGGGATTTGGTTAAGGTTTTGAAAGGTTTTTGAAAGGGCCAAAGCTAATAGGAAGATCCAAACCTTGCAAGAACAACAAAGAGGTAAAAAGTTCACTTTTTATAGTTGTTATTGTATGATTTTTAGTTTTAAGTATTATTTTGGGATGTAATAAGGTTATGATAGTTGTTTTAAAAAATTTATGATGCTAGTGTGCTGATTTTTGAAAATAGGGATCAAAACCCCCAAGGGTTTTTTTAGAAACCCTAAAACAAAATACATGTTTTGAGCTGTGACTTCCAAGGAGTCAAACATCAACTGTATATTTATTTTGTTAAATTTAATTATACTGTGATGTTTTTGAGATTGAGTACATAAAATTGAGCTTTTGAAACACTCAAAAATGTTTAAAAATGAGTGAGTTATGCTATTTCAAAGTTTATGTATAAAACTGTTTTTTTCGTATTCTTAATTTCGGGACCAAGTTTGGACAGAAACTGTATAGGGCAAATGAACCCATTTTTTTCTAAAATTTTGTAGAAATATTATTGGCATAACTTAATATTCTACTGTAAATTTTGGTAAGAAAATACTGAACGGTTTAAAAGTTATTAAGTGTCAAAGTTTAGAAAAAATAAGGTCATTTTTACCTCATTGTTGGAAAATAATTTCACCAATCAAAATGTTACTTTCGACCTAAGATTTTACAAAGACCTAAAAGGCATACCAAAAATGGAATTGGAAAATTTTGGTAGCAATTGGGTAAGTAAATTTCAAGTTATGAACTAACAAAGTATGTAGTTAAAAATGTGAAAATTAGGATTTTCACACTTAGTGCAAAAATGAGATTTTGGAACTTAAGGTAAAAAGTAAAAAATTTCTTATTACAAGATAAAAACTTGGCAAGTCTTGAAAACATATTTTGACCTAAAATACCACTTTGAGTTTAGTGGGAATTATTTTTATTAAATAATTTTTATTCTTTCTAAAAATAAAAGAATTTATTTATTAATAAGCTAATAAATTAAAAGAGGGTTTAAAACCCTATATTTTGAAAAAATAATTGAGTGAATTATTTTTCTAGTTAGTAAACTTGATTAATTGACTTCAGAAAGATTAACTAGTCAATATGGGAAAGTTTTAACGGTTTCCCTAATTAAGACAAATTAGGCAATATTCTTAAAACGACTTTTAGAGACTAAAACCTTAAGAAAAATATAAGGAAAATTAAGAGTTTATCTTCTTTAAAAATACTTAATGAATTTAATTAGTATTGTCGGGATATAATACCGGCTAAAATCTTTTATATATTTTACCAACTGTTGAAAGTACGGGTTAATAGCAATTCTTTTAAAGAAAAAGATTTTTAGCGAATTGTGGGAAAATACTATTTTGATACCCAAGCCTAGGTATCGAAACCATAGGGTAGGTCTCCCTGAGACTTAGGGTTTAGTCTCAAATATTTTTGTATGAATTTTCTTAGTGAGTTTAAAACCAAATAAGGATCTTTAATCCTTGCAAATAATTTTTGAAAATGACCGAATTGCCCAAAATAATAATAATGAGTTATGAGTGCCATAATTAATCCAAGTATACTGTATGCATAACTACAGTATTGGCTAAGCATAACTGGACTGAACGTTGGAGGGTGAAATCCTGTTGAGCGCTAAGGACTCCAAGTAAGTCAACTTATATTTTGTGGCTGCAACATGAAACAACTATTGTATTGTATGTTAGTATAGAGACACATGCACATATATACATTGTCGTAGAAATTTTGCTTAGAGACGTTAGTCTAGTTGGTGCTGATTTAGAAAATATGAATGGTAGATATCCGTCATATCCTACATGGCTGATCCCCGTCACACTGCTTGATTTTATTATGTCTGGTTTATTATCGCGATGAATGTCCAAGAGGTGAGGATTGCTGGTGAAAGCTAGGGGCGCCAATATGAATGGGACCTAGGGTCCCTCATGCTTACTTAATCAGTGAACGGTTAGAACCCGAACAAGTGCTCTAAGAAGTTATTCCCAGATAGCAGCCATGAATATTGGTCATTCAGTGAGAGTGCCTCGAGATACTAGGGGTTGCCAAGTTTGAGTGAGGCTGAACACCTTAGGGGAAACTGCTCACGAACACCACTACTTAACATAGAAGTCTCTGTAAAACCGTGTAACTTCAATTACACTCTTGGATATGTAGTGATGCCCTAGGTAACTTGATAGTTACCCTTGTGATGGATTTACTTTTGGAGAAGTAGCGATGTCCTAGATAAAATGATGGTTACTCTTGATGGGGATATTTATTGGCTAGATCTTAGTGTTGAGACTCGGTTCTCTCTTACAAATTAGCATTTATGCTGGAGGGCGTGTTACGCCCAAATTGTTGGAAATTATCGAGTGTTGGTCTCGAATTATATTGTGATATATTATATCTGCTTGCTCTGGGATTTTCTGAGTGTAGGGATATATTTGTTGATAAGATATAGTTGTGATATAATATATCTGCTTGTTCTGGGATTTTCTGAGTGCAGGAATTTATCTATTTATATGAAACAATTTGTCATTGGTTATCAAGCATGACCATAAGTTTTCCAAGACGCTTTTGCGTTCTTGAAATTGATTGTGTAGGGTCCGGATGGATCTGGAACCCTAATTCTCTGCATGCTTTTGTCTTAAGGTTGAACTTACTAAGTGTTTTCACTTACCTAGTTGTTTTCTGTTGTAGGTAAGAACAAGGGCAAGGCAGAGCAGTGAGCGCTGGAGTCTACCTTACAAATGTACATGTGGACCGACCTTTTGGGAAGCCGTTTTATTTTTGGAAAGTTATGTAATTTTCCTAACCTAGGCTCACTCTACTCTTTATAAAATATGTTGTAATTAAATGTTATGTATGGCCATACGACTTTTTAAAAAATAATATATGTACGGGATTTTGAACATTTTGTCAAATGAAAACATTTATATTTCTGCATTATCGAGTCTTGAAAATCTGGGTCGTTACAATCTCGTCGCTTGTATGCAACATTTTTCAAATGGGATTCGTCTCATCTTTCTTGAATGAAGTCTAGACTTTCTTCAAGTTGGGACTAGTTCGAGGCATGATCATATACATCGCGCCTTATAGTTGGGATTTCGACCTCAATAGGCAACATGGCCTCGCATCCATATGCCAGGGAGAAAGGGGTATGCCCCGTTGAAGTTCTTGTCGTGTATCTATAAGCCCACATGACTCGAGGCAGCTCCTCCGGCCATCTCCCTTTTGCTTCTTCTAACCTTTTCTTCATGGTGCTCTTTAAGGTTTTATTGACTGCTTCAACCTGGCCATTTTCCTGAGGATGGGCCACGAAGGAAAAACTATTTTTTATCACATTCTTTTTGAAAAAAGGTGTAAAAAAATCAATGTCAATTTGGGTCCCATTATCTGATACTATCTTCCTAGGCATCCCATATCTACAGATGGTGTTTTTTACTACGAAATCTAGGACTTTCTTCAAGGTAATGGTGGCCAAGGGTTCAGCTTCGGACCATTTTGTGAAATAATCAATTACAACTAAAACATACCTTACTCCACCTTTTTCAGTTAGCTATGAGCCTAAAAGGTCAATTCCCCATATCGTGAATGGCCATGGGGCGCTCATCATGGTAAGCTCGGTGGGTGGAGCAAGTGGTATTGAGGCAAACCATTGACATTTATCAAAACATTTTACGTACTCGAACGAGTCTGCCTTGACTGTTGGCCAGAAGTCCCCTACCTAATCACATTTTCTTACAAGATATGCCCCCTAGTGTGATCTCGACTAAATCCTTTGTGGATTTCTTCCAAAATCTTTTTTCCTCGGTAGGAGTTACACACCAAAGTAATGGCATAGAGTATCCCCTTCTGTACAATTTTCCTTCCAAAATAGTATATCTTGGTATTTAGTACATAAGCTTTCTAGCCTCCTTCTAGTCTGTTGGGAGACTTCCGATTTCGAGGTAGTCAACTATTGGGGTCATCCAGGTGGGTTGTGAGTCTATCATACTTATATCTTCTTCATCAGGATCGTTTATACTTGGTTGGTAGAAACTCTACTGGAACCACATTGAGTGTATCAGCTTCGTTAGTCGTGGAGAGCCTGGCCAATGCGTCTGCATTTGAATTTTGCTCTCGGGGGACATGTTCTATAGCGTAGAACTCAAACCCTCCGAGTGCTGCTTTTACCTTCTCTAGGTGAGCGACCATTTTTATACCACGAGTCCAGTATTCACCCAGGACTTGGTTAACAACCAATTGCAAGTCGCTATAGCAATGTATGGCTTTTGCCTTGAGCTCAATGTCTATTCGAAGTCCTGCTAATAACGCCTTGTATTCAACCTCATTGTTTGATGCCTCGAAACCAAACCTTAGCACCGAGTGGAAGCGGTTTCCTGTTGGGGTGATTAGAATGATCCCTTCCCCATCCATTTTCATTGGAGGATCCATCGACATAAGGTCTCCACAACTCGCGGGCTGGGGTTACAACTTCCTCGTTGGAAATCCCTATGCATTCGACAATGAAATCTTCCAAAACCTGTCCTTTGATTGTTGTTCTAGGGTGATAAGTAATCTCGAAATGCCCGAGCTCAACAGCCCATTTCCATAGTCTTTCGAATGCTTTAGGCTTAGACAACACCTACCTCAGTGGTTGGTCAGTTAACACATGAATAGGATGTGCCTGGAAATCGGTTCGGGGCTTTCGAGATTCGTGCATCAGGCATAGAGCTAGTTTTTCCATTAATGGGTATCTCGATTCTGCCCCCAGTAATGTTTTGCTGACGTAGTATATAGGTTTTTGTACTTTCTTATCCTCTCGTACTAGTACTTGGTTGTGGCGAGGTATAAGTACAATACTTCTCCTATGATCGGTTTAGACAAGATCGGGGGTTAAGTGAGGTGTTTCTTAAGATTCTGAAATGCGAGTTCACACTCATCTGACCACTCAAACTTTTTACCCCTTCCTAAAAGATTACACAATAGGACGCATCGGTCTGTAGATTTTTAGATAAACCTACTTCAGGCCGACATTCGTCTAGTTAAGCTCTAGACATCTTTATGTTTTTTAGGTGAGGGCATGTCTATTAAATCTTTGATCTTGTCGAGATTAGCCTCTATACCCCAAGCATTCACTATGAACCTAGGGAACTTACCCGAAGACACTCCGAATGAGCATTTTTGTGGGTTAAGTTTCATGTGTATTTCCAAAATACAGCGAAACATTCTTCGAGATCATCTACATGTTTATTGTAATGTTTGGATTTGAATAACATAACATCCACATAAACTTCCATGTTATTCCCTATTTTCTCAGCAAACATCCTATTTACTAGTCTTTAGTATGTGGCTCCAGCATTTTTGAGCCCAAAAGGCATGACGTTGTAGCATTACAATCCCTTGTATGTTACAAAGCTCGTATGTTCTTAGTTAGGTGCATGCATGGCAATCTGTTTATATCTAGAATAATAATACATGAATGACATGATATCGTGGCCTGCAGTGGCATCTACGAGCTGGTCTATTCGAGGCAAGGGAAAGCAGTCCTTAAGGCATGCCTTGTTGAGGTCTGAATAGTCAATGCAGGTTCGCCATTTTCCATTGGGTTTCAAGACCAGCATAGGATTGGCTATCCAATCGAGATAAAAGCATCTTGAATAAACCGATTTGCTTTTAATCTCTTGACCTCCTATTTTAGGGTTTTCTTTCTGTCATCATCCAGGAACCTCCATTTTTGTTGCTTCGGGGGGAAGCTCTTATCAATATTGAGTGCATGGCTTATAACATTCGAACTAATCCCTACCATATCCGAGTGTGACCATGAAAATAATTGTCGTCTTGCACTTTTAGAAATATTTTTTCCTATTTTGACCACCCTCGTGGTATCTTTCTCGTCGAGCTCTACTTCTTCAAGCTCCTCCAATGGTTTGAGATCAGTCCTTTCTTCGACTCTAGGGTCGATTTCCTCTTCTATTTCGAAGACGGATCCGTCCATCTCCTGAATGACCACAAGTGTCTGTGCACTTGTTTGGCTTTTCCCTCTCATGCAAATGCTATAGCATTTCCTTCCTGGGAGCTGGTCTCCCTTCACCCAATGCCACTAGACGTCGGGAACTTGATGGCCATATTCCTAATAGACGATATTGCCCCGGACCCAATCAAGGCTGGTCTCCCGAGCAGTACATTGCTGGCCGACAGAGCATCCACCACCACCAACTCCATCATCTTGGTTACTGAGAGTGGATAGTCTCCCAAGGTTATGGGGAGTTCAATGGATCTCGTACAAGCAATCCCTTCTCCTGAAAATTCATACAACGTGGTTACACAGGCTTTAAAATCTCAAAGCGTAAGTCCCATCTTTTCTAGAGTGGCTTTGTAAAGGATATTAACAGAGCTCCCGTTATCAATCAGGACCCTGTGTACCCTCCTGTTCGCGAGCTGAAGTGTGATGACTAGGGGGTTGTTGTGATGAAACTGGACATGTGACACATCCTCTTTTGTAAAAGTGATGGGTGGAGTTTCAACCCTTTGCTGCTTCGGAGATCATGGTTCGGGCTCATAGGGAGAGCCTTCCCCAGCTTTGAGCTCGTTTACGTATCTTTTTTGGGCATTGACGCCCGATCCTGCGAGAACCGGTCCCCTAGAGATGGTTACCACATCCTCGCCATCTATAGGGAGAGGTTGAATATCCTCCCATGCTCGGGAGTTGTTCTGTTGGGCAGGTTGCGCAGATGTTGCCATCTGCCCTGCCGAGGCTTGATTGAGATTCCTGTTTCTCACATATTGTCCAAAATAACCCCTCGAGATCAAGCCTTCAATCTCGTCCTTCAGTTGTCGGCACTCATCAGTGGTATGTCCAACGTCCCTGTGGAATTTGCAATACTTATTAGAGTCCCTCTTCACCTTTTGACTCTGCATTGGGTCAGGTCGTCTAAACGGGACCTCATTCTCATTTGCAAGGAAGATATTTTCCTGAGTCTCATTGAGCTCATTATATACTTTGTAAATGAGGAAATAATTGTCTCCCTTCTTCTTTTTCCCCCCGTCTGCCTCGGGGTTATTCCCTTCATTTTTCTTTCTTTTTGAAGGGTGATCTCCAAAGGGTCTTGACGTCAATGGGGCAGCCAAGGTTGAGGCTGAGTTAACATTTGTCGTTGTAGTTACAGGCTGAAAGGTCAGATTTAATGCTGACCTTACCACTTCTACATTGACAAATCTTTGGCCCTCCTGTTGACAACCTTATGGATTTTCTTTTCATATCCTCCTCAAGGGGACTCCCTGGTAATATACCAGCTCTTACAACCAAAAGGTTGCCATTGTCGTCGACGTTGCAGGCTCGAGCCACTTCTATATTAAACTTTGTAAGGTAGATGACTCTCCCTGCTATTGTCTGACATTGGTCAAAGCCGAGGCTTCAAGCCTGATGCCTACCATGGCTTTGAACTGCTTCTTAAACTCCTTTGCTAACTGATCCCAAGATGAGATCGAATGTCTTATAAACTTTTTGAACCAGTTTTCACTTAACCTGTCAGAGTAGCTAGGAATAACATACATCAAAGCTCATAACCAACATTGTTGGCTCGCATGATGGTATTGAATGTGCTCATATGACTATATGGGTCTGAGTTCCCATCAAATGGTGCTACATGGGGTATCTTAAATCCTTGTGGAAATGGAGTATTGGAGATATATGGGGCAAAAGGCTCGAGCTCCTCATCAAAGTCTTTGGCCTTATCCATGTTCCTTTCATCTTAAATGAGCCTAAACGCCCTTTCGAGTTGGTTAATTCTCTTCTGAACCAAGTCCAATGGAGGCTGAGCTTGTACTTGAGGGAGCTGGTTATTGTTTATAAAAACTCCAGCTCCGTGTCCCAGTATTGGGTTATACTAATTTCCATATGCTGGTTGTGTTTCGATGATTCAAATGGTCGTGCGAATCAGGGTTTCTGGGATTGGTTTGCCCTCGGTTATGATTCAGGTGATCTCAAAGGTGAGGATGATCGCCCCGATTCCCAGTATTCCTGGGCTCTGTATTATATATGCTTACAGACCGAGTGTAGTCTGAGCTGCCACTTATGAAGCTAACGTTGAGGGGCTCAGTGTTTACAAGGTGGATCTTCCACTGGCCTCCTCGCCCCAGTCGTTTGTGATCTCGACACATGGCTTTCCGTCGGTTGGGGAGCCTTGTGTTCTCGAGTCGCCTTAATCTCGCCTCCATGTCCAGGTCTAGCCCGACGTTTTCTATCTCGACTGCCACTGTGAGATGCACTACAGTTTCTACATTCATTCATAACTTCTCCTGCCTGATTCCTTTGAGGAGCTGGTCGTGGTGCCTCTCTAATTGGTGAGAGGTGTCGTATTGGAGAGGGTGGATGTCTTATTGGTGATGGTAGTGGCCTCCCATTATTGGGCTTGGATGGTCCAGAATTGGCCCGGACATGTTTCGAGTTATTCCTGACTGCTTCAAGGTTAGAGCCCCGAGCAACTGGAGGAGCTCAGTTATTCCCTATTCCCGTAGATACTTTCGTAGTCGGATTATCACTAGCCTCAGCTCGAGTATTTCCCCTAGGGCATTCATCGCCGAGGTTTTCCCTGGGCCTCGGCTGAGCCTGCTGGGCCCCTTGCTCAGCTATCCTGGTGGCCGTGCTCCCTCGGGGACGTCCTCTTGGCCTCCGTGGTGGTGCCTGGACCTCAGAAGCCTGTATGGCCTACTCTTCATTACTCCTTGTAGCTTTTTCCAATTATTGGCGTAGTTGGGGATTTTCCAGCTCAATAATATGAATGTACCTATCTAGATTATAGTAGTCATCGTCAGGCCTGGTGGGAGTAGGCAGTCCTTGGGAATCAGAGGATGCACTCCCTTCCTCTAGGCTGTGGTCAGTCATGGGTTGCTTCCCAGGTCGGCATGAGTAATCTTTACTGGGAGGAGTTTTCTCCTTCAATATTTGGGGCAATGGTCGCCCACCAGTACTGGGGTTGTTTGTGGCGACCATTGGTAATTCTGGATGTTTCTAACTAAACAATCTAACGACTTTCTTAATGCTCTTAATGAAAGCACTAAACTGTTGATGTCGTTTTTCGTCAACTTAAATCTAAAGAGCACTAAACACAGAATTAAGAAAATAAATAAGAACAATCAGGATTTTACGTGGTTCAGTGGTTAAAATATGCGTAGTCCACGAGTCTGTATTATTGAGTGATGATATTCTCTTAAAGATTTTACAAAGAAATATAGCAGAGTATTCTCAATACCAAATAGTGTGCATCTACAAATGAATTTCTCCAGTCTATTTATATACTGGTTAACAAAATATCTTCCCTTTTGTTTCAAGAAGTTACAATTCAAATTTGAAATACATATAATTAAATATACTAATCATGTAATATCCCATGATAATTGGGATTCATTACTAGATATCAACAAATCCCCAAGGAATAGAGATTTCCTAACAGCCACCGCGATCAAACTAGGTTACCAACCTCGAACATACAGTTTACACAATTTCGAGATCGACCAACATGACGAGCTCGTCATTCTGGTTAGCCTCATCCTTATCTAGCAATATCATCGAGCTTAACCCTCAGAGATTAACCCTTTCGAGCTTGCAATGAAGGTAATTGCTCTCATATACTTCGGAGAAGATCCATCCTTTCGAGTCTTATGCTTAAGCTAAAACTTTCTTAAATAGTGCTCGACCACTAATAGAAACCAATCAGGAAATATGTTAATTTATACAAGTGTTGAGTCATTACTTGAGATTTTCAAGCTTACACTTTATGAGCCTACATTTCAAGGCTCATTTATGACAATTTCAAAATTTGGGTGTAACATGTCTGTAGAAGATCAAGTGGCTATGTTCTTTTTTGTGATTGGCCATAATGAACGACATCGTGTGGTTGTTGAACGATCTCAGCACTCCACCTCAATCACATCTCATTATTTAAGGAAGGTTTTGAAGGCAGTATGTCGTTTATCCAAATAACTAATCACTCTACCTTCATTTGATGTAACTCATCCACAAATTTTATTCAATTCAAGATACTATCCATTTTTTTAAGGTACAAAAATTTGAAATTTTTTTTTTCTTTCTTTCAAAATTCAATAAAAATAAATCTAATAATTTATTTTGTATTTTAGAATTACGTTGGAGCTATAGATGAGACTCATATTTATGCGCGCATGGCTCAATTGATTAACAAGTACCATATTGAGGTCGGAAAGTGGATACAATTCGGAACGTTAGGTGTGTAGACATGAAGTTCACATATGTTGTCCCTAGATGAGAAGGATCAACTAATGATGCACAGATTCTTCTAGAGTGTGCCACAAACCCAGATTATGGATTTCCAATGCCGCCCAAAGGTAAGTGTTTATCAAACTTATTATGTTGATTGACATTATTTTATATTAAATATCTAAATGTAAAAGCTAACATGAACTATCATTAGATCAAGAAAATATTATCTTGTTGATTCTGGCTATATAAAAATGCCAATTTTTCTTTCCCCATATCGAGGGTAAATGTTTCATTTGGGCCAGTACACAGATCTTAATCCCATAGGAAAAAATGAGCTTTTGAATTATCAACACTCTTCCTTGAGAAATGTCATTGAGCGGAGTTTTGGCGTGTTGAAGGCTCACTTTCCAATCCTAAAGCAAATGTCTTCATATGATCTAAGAATACAAAAGTACATTGTCATTGATTGTTGTGGGATTCACAATTTTATAAGGACTAATGCAAAAGCAGATGTGTATTTTGATGGAGGTGAAGAAAATTCAGTAGTACAGGCTACTACTTTACAAAGCACGGATGGAACTTTGACTGATGGTGTAGAGTTCGGTATTTCCAGAACTCATATACGTGAAATGACTCATGTTCATGATGAAATTGTTGATCATATATGGAGAGCTAGTCGATGATAGTGAGATTGAGTAAAGACATTAGTTTATTATGACTCATTAAATACATTACTTTAAGTTTTGACAATTATCAGTTCATACGTGTTTATTATACTATGTAGACTTTATTGATTTTTTGTTATCTCATGGATATATATTGAGTTTTGAAAATTAAGATTATTTGGATATTATTAATATGATCTTTTTTTACTATAATTTTCTTATTTTTTATTTTAAAATAATAAATAATGATCACAAAATATATTTTTATTTTTTAGTTTAGAAAATAAAAATAAAAAATAAACATTTAAAAAGAAACATGTTTACCAAACATGTTTCTTTTAAACAAAAAATTAAATTGATAGTTACCAAACATATTTTTATTTTTATTTTTAAAAAGCAAAAAACAAAAATGGTTACCAAACACATTTTTATTTTATAAAAAAGAAAAAACCTAAAATAAAAATATATTTGAATTGAAAAAATTTTAAAAGAAAATTTTTAGCAAACGCAACAAAGGAAACTTAAATATTTAATTAATTAATATTTTTAATTAAATATTTATTCTTTTTTTTTTCAAAGCTTGAAATATTTGTGGTTCTCAAGACATATACAAAAACGCTGATCCATAAGATCACAAAATTTGTGAGAAAATAAATAAAGATGTGAATTTTTGGTTGCTGCAGGGATGCAATCGTACTTAAGCAACACGAATACTTGAACGAAACTAAAAATACATGTCTTCTAAATGGATGCCAATTGAAGATTTTACACACCATAATCACCTAAATAAAGTACTGAACTCATCAATAGACATAATGCACTGGTCATATAAATGTAAGGTCTATATATTATTATGTGCAATCCATAAAGAATGATTTCGACTCCAGACCTATCAACTTTGAATAAATAGGAAATTAGGGGTAGTTAGTTTCTACGATGCAAAGGACAACCGAATGATTTTGACAACGCACCACACAACTTTTAATTACACAGACAAGTTGGTTTTGGGCTAATAGCTAGGCATTCACATGGTTATGTTTTATGCCGATGGTAGGACTTTTCCAGGTCCAAGTTGGACCAAATATTTATATTTATATATATAGGACAATTCTTTTATAGATACTTCACTTTAAGCCCTATTGGTAAGGCTCTCAGTGTTTCTCGACTCGTGAACAATTTTCGGCGCGATTTTTTTTATGACCGTGTATATTGTAGCTATTTAGAGCATCCTGGAAATTTTCAGAAAATTTCGAATAGTTTACAGTACCGAAAACTAGGTTCAAACATGTTGTTTTCCACGCACATAAAAAAAAATTAGTCACGTGTGCAACAACATGTTTGAACCTAGTTTTCAGTACTGTAAATTATTTAGAATTTTCTGAAAATTTGCAGGATACTCTAAATAACTACAATATACACAGTCATAAAAAAAGCCGTGCCGAAAACTATTCACGGATTGTAAATATTGAGAGCCCTATCGATAGAGCTTAAAGTAAAACACTATAGAAAAATTCTCATATATATATATAAATTATATATTTGGGAATCATTGGACATTGTGAATCATACATTGGATCAGCGAGCTTGTGATGCAACCAAACACATTTAAAGCAAATTGAAGGATTTTGTTTTTATGGATAACATTTGGCATCTATTCGCAGAGTTGTTAGCTGGTTAAAATTAATTATCGATCGATGGGTGAGCCACATGATGCTTATTGATAACATTTTGTTTTATTGAATTTATTCCAGTGCCAAATAAAATTCATATACGGTTCCCATTATAAATACTCTCAATTTTTTTCATTTAAAAATTAATAAATAACCTCAAATTAATGTAAAAGTATGTGTTTTTTACTACATATTTATCTTTAAATAAAAAATTCAAATACACAATATTAAATGTTTTAGTTTTATTTATAAAGCTTTAGTTTTAATAACTACACATCGATTCTAATATAATTAAAACTTTATTTAATTTAAAATATATTATAAAAAATATATAAAATGTAGTTATAAATTAATTTTTTCAAATTTATGAGATGGTGCAAATTTAATTTTTGGTAATGGCTCTACTACTATTAGCAATTTATTTTTCCTTTCTTTTTTATTTGTTTGAACAAAAATATCCTTAAAAATTGAAAAGCATAGTTTTGTCCAAACATACATATGCTCTCCCACCTTCTTTAACTCTCTTTCTCTGTCTATGTTTCTTACTGTCGGTGCTCACTCCCGGACCGAAGTCTAGTCATTAACTTTCACTCGCACCCTATGTCTGTCTCATTTCATTTTTTCTTCCTCGTCTAATCTCAACTATATATTGATACTAGTTTTTTTTTCCAATTATGTTAAGTTATTTTACTAAGTTCTATAGAAAAAGTTATTTTACTAGGGAAATTTGATTTTTAATGCAATAAGTGACACTCTGTTTGTCCTACTAATGCCGTTACTACCCAAAATACCCCTGGCATAATTTTCCCTCTCTTTTTCTCAGTCTTCACTCTCTATCTCTTATTTCCCTCTCTATCTCTCAAACTCTCATACACACAAAAAAAGCCAGCCACCATTAATTTGCATTTCGGATCTAGGGGCAAGTTGTGAGTCCTTTCAAGTCAAGACACTTCATTTTGGATTTCGGATCTAGGGGAAAAAATCGTATGGGTAAGTATATATTTATTATATGTAGTGAGGAAACTTGTCTAGTTACATTACTTGTCTTATTTCGAACAGATCTGTGTATGCCTTCATGTTTTATTTCAATTTTTCACAGAATGAATTTTGGATACTTTGTGCGTTTTTTTCTGAATTTTTTTCCTGCCTCGATGAGTTTCGATGAAACTCGATAGGTCTCGATGTGTTGCATGCATGCTGGCTCGATGGTCCTCGATGGACCTCGACGTGTCTCGATAGTGTTAGGATGTTAGTACCTCGATGGTACTCGATTGTACTCGATAAAACTCGATACGTGTATAAGAGTTTAATTGGATTTAATAACTCGATGGTACTCGATTGTACTCAATAAAACTCGATAGGTGTATAAGAGTTTAATTGGATTTAATAACTCGATTGTAATCGATTTTACTCGATAGGTGTATAAGAGTTTAATTGGATTGTTTGCCTCGATTGTACTCGATAAAACTCGATAGGTGTATAAGAGTTTAATTGGATTGATTGCCTCGATAGTCCTCGACTGTACTCGATAAAACTCGATATGTGTGACCTCGATAGGACTCGACATATATTGATAGAAATTGATATTTTCTGTTTTATGTTGTAGTTTAACTTTTTGTCTTTTTTTGCAGATTCGACTGTTTCCGTATTTTTTGCTTTCAATGGTGTTTGGGAACTCGAAAATAGGGAGTGGATTTTCAGAGATGCTGAAAATCAAGTTCTGCTCGTGGAGAAGGGTGTTACATATGAGCAACTGCTTGACATGTTGTACGATGACCTTGAAGTGGATAAATGTGTGCATGACTTGAAAATTGAGGTCCCGTACACATGCCTATCACAATCCATCAAACCTACCGTTATAAAAAATGATTGGCATGTGCCTGCATTCATTGGGTTAGCATCGAAATCTGTAGAGAAGCTCATTCCTCTATGTGTCACATTGATTAAGAAGGGAGGTGTAAGAAATGCATCGGCTTCTGCCAGCGTTAATAAAGAAGTTTGATTTGAAGAGAACATTTCTCCTCCATCTCATGGTTTCAAAGGAACTCAAGGTGATGTTGGAACATGTGTTCCTGAGACAAATCCAGATGTCATAGTCCATGATGATATCCCGGTTAGAGATCCTTCATATGTGCATGACACGGCAGAGTACGATCCCTATGGCTACGAACCTTATGTCAACGACGATCCTGTTGCTGATGCAACAGATCTTGGTGGGCCAGATGTTAGGGCAGATTTTCCAACACAGAATTCAGATGTTATGGTAGGTGAGGAGCGCAGAATAGAAGACCGGCAAACACCTGGGACCATCAGTAGTCGTCCAGGTCCAAGTAGAACCGATGATAGTTTTAGATGGAGTTCTCCATTGGACTTAGGTGAAGATCGTAGAACATGGAGTGCTCCCATGTTCACCAAAGAGGATATAGAGGCCTCACATCAACATCATTCCTCAACCAGCAAAGCTTCAGGAGAATTGCACCTTGGGAAGTTCTTTCAGAACAAGCTTGAATTGAAAACCAAAGCATCCATATTTGCGATGAAGAATAATTTTGAGTTTATGGTGAAGAAATCTGGGACTGATGTGTGGTACATTACCTGCAAGGATCCTGATTGTGGTTGGAGATTGAGAGGTAAGAAAAAAATGGGATCTGAAATGTTCGAGATTACTGTATACAACGAAGTACACAATTGCTCACAAGAAATTCGAGATAAGGACCACCGTCAAGCATCACCGTGGGTTGTTGGGCACCTAATCAAGAGGAAATTTGCTACCGATGGTACTCGGTACATGGCAAACAACATAAGGGAGGACATGAAGCACCATTTTGGGGTTGAAATGAGCTATGAGAAGGCGTGGAGATGCAGAGAAAAGGCTCTTATGTATGTCAGAGGGACACCTGAGGAATCATACTCCAAGTTACCTGGATACCTATGTCAGTTGGAGCATAAGAACCCGGGTACAATTACTGATTTTGTACCAGAAGATGGTCGTTTCTTGTATTGCTTCTTTTCCCTCGGTGTTTCTAGGTGTGGTTTCCAGTACTGTCATCCTGTAATTTGTGTGGATGGCACATTCTTGAAGAATAAGTATGGTGGCCACATGCTCTGTGTTGTTGCGTTGGATGCAAACAACCAGTTGTTTCCAATTGCATTTGCATTGGTGGACAGTGAGAACCATAACTCTTGGACTTATTTCATGAGAAAATTGAAGGAAGCCATAGGGGACGTTGAGAACCTTGCTTTTGTATCGGACAGGCATAAAAGCATTAATCATGCTTTGGAGCTTGTGTTCCTAGATGCGTATCACGGTGCATGTTACCATCATATATGTATGAATGTTGTGGCAAAATTCAAACTAACCACGTGCAAGACATTATGGGGTGTGCAGCGTACGCATTTCGAAGAATGGAATTTCATAAGTTCTTTGACAAGATTAAGGTAATTGATCCGCCCATTGCTTAATATCTAGAGGGAATTGGCTTTGAAAGGTGGAGTAGTGCTTATTTTCCTGGTAACCGATACAATATCATGACGAGTAACTATGCAGAAAGCTTTAACAATAAGACCAAGGAGGCAAGGAGCTTTCCAGTCGCCACTTTTCTTGAATTCATAAGATTCACTCTTCAGTCTTGGTTTGCAGATAGAAGTGAAAGAGCTGCAAAAGCAACAACTTTGTTATCACCTGAGATGGAAAAGGATTTGAAGCAAATAGGTGATAAAGCAATCTTTTTAGATGTCCAAGTCCTTGGTCATCACGAATTTCTTGTGGTCGACGGTAATGGTGATGGTGAGTTGAACTTGGCCACAAAATCATGCTCTTGTGGCATGTTCCAAACCATTGGGATACCCTGTGTACATGCTTTTGCTGCAGCCAGAAAAAGAAGCATAAACATTTACTCATTGTGTTCCCCTTACTATAGAATCGAGGCATTAAAGGACACTTATAAAGATAATATTTACCCTGTTGGGAACGAGGATGAATGGGTAATCCCTGATCACATCAGAGATACGGTTGTCGGCGTCCCCGCTGAGAAAACCCCTGTAGGAAGGCCCAGGAAACAGAAAGTGGGTAGGCAAAAGACAAATTGATATGCTTCATGCAGGGAAAAGATTGTCAAGCCACGTAAGTGTAGCAGATGTGGTGGTAGTGGACACAATAGGAAGTCATGTAAGGCTAGGATTTAAAATATTGTGTTATGTAATTATTTAATTGATTTTGCTGCATTTATCATATGGAATACTTCGTCTAATACTTTGTGTGTTTGGATGTCGAGGCAGACACATTATGTGAATTTAATATTTTTTTATTTAATAACTTTTTCAAAAAATATTGTTTGGAAAAAAATAATATACAAAAATAACTTTGTCATGGGTAAGACAAAAATGTAAAGAGCATCACGGGGCCAAATTCTGATAGAACAGGTCCACACACCACTTGGTCCTAAAATGCTGGATGTTCTCATCGATAACAGTATCGAGTGGTAGCCTGGCAACCAGATGCTCGATATGTTTGATGGCAAACATACCACAATCCCCACTGCATATAATCGATTTTGTGTCAATAGAAGATTAAAATAAATTTAATTTTCCAATTTCAAAATCCACTAGTTAAATAGGGGAATACCTTGTCTTAGTCTGAGGACACTCCTCTGGAGGAATATGACAATATGAGAAAGGCTTTGCATTCTGCTAAGGATATACCTGGAGGTCCTCGTGGTCGTCAAACATGCCAGAACACCATAACAACGAAGGCAACAATAAGCACCAAGGCTTGATCGCTTCCTCCATCAGAGCGGGACTGAGCACGCTATGGTTGGAATCATAAACGTTGATGTACCATGTTGGAATGGAGACTTCAATGGCGATCCAATGTGCGGCTTTCTCGACGTGCAAGGAAAAATATAATTCACTCACATTTTTCCATGATACAAGGAATTGATTATCATCGCCCTTCAACATTCTCAGCACATCGTCGTCTCATGTATACTTAGTGCCGGTCTCTCTGAAATGATTCCAACGACCTAGGCACACCTGGGGGAAGGTGGTGTTCATGATCACATCATCCTGCCGAAATGCAGCATGGTAAAAGTGGCATCGGCGGCGTAGCATGTGCAAAGCGGCATCAATATGCTAAAAAAACATAAAAATTCGTTAGTACCATCAATATATTTTAAGATTGAATTGAAAACATGAATGTAATTTACATACTGAATCCCAAAGCCAAATCTGGACTGTGTGCAACTGTAAGAACCATGCCACATCGTGCGTCCTAGTGTACACGTTGCGGCCTCTCTTATTGTCGATCTTCCCGACGATCCACCTATGGAAGCTCTTCTCCTACTGTGGGTCACACTTCCTCAGTGGTTCAGCAACTAGCCTCTGTTTATCTAGTCGGATCTTCTTTGTTGGGTTGGTGAAGTCATCAAAACGCTTGGGCCTGCGTTTCTTCCTGACAACTTCAAGGCCAGCTGCCTCCTCGGGCTGCAGTACTCGTACACTGGGATTGTCAGCATCACTGGGAGCTATAGATTTCTGGGCCTGTGGAGTGGAGGGTTGATCACCACGCTCGTAGTCTGCAGGCAAGATATCAGACTCTGTATCTGATTTTACGTCGGTGGATCGACCTGAGACCAGTGAAAGCAACTGCGCCAACTGAGCCATGATCGTGGTCTGATTCTGTAGTAAGCTTGCCTGGCCCTCCTCAACCCTCTTGAGCCTCTGCAGAAGTTGCTCATAATCAGGCTGGGCAACCTGACTAGATGAAGCTGCACAGGCTTGTGAAGTGCCCTCATCAACCCTCGGGACATCCTCATAAAAAATGGAGGCTTCCTTTGCAACTTCTGCTAGCTTCTCTGCCTCCTTCTCAGGTACCACTACTTCTTCCACTGCAGTCCCAGCCTCCACCTCAGGGAATAACTTGGAATCAACTTCTGGGAGGCTATTGTAGTAGACTACCTCACCGGGACGTGGCTTCAGCATGGAAAATACCACTAACTGCATAGTTGAATAACATGTGTCAGAAAAATTTTAATAAAATAAATCGTTAAAGCATTAATTTGTGACATTTAACAAGATAAAATGGAACTTACTCGACGATTGTCGAATATAGGAGCCAACAGAGTTGTCGAAATAGTGATATAAGTCTTCGTAGTCCAGCTGAGCATCCTGGGAATCTGATTCCCACTGTTCTCACCGAACTTACTCCTGAGAGAAGGCATGGCCTCAAAAGCCCAGTAAAGAAGCGCGAGTGCATAGCAAGTGAAACTATACTTCGCCTCCTTCTGTTTTTTGCTTGACCCTTCTTTCTTTTTCTCCTCATAGTGTTTCAATTGCTTCTTCATGTCCTTTTGAAGGCCTTTGCTAACCTTCTTAAATGACAACTTCCCCCAAGGATACTTGAAAAAGTAATCAATATCCTCAACCATCCTCAGGGAATCTCCCCATATCGTTGTTGTCTTCTCTGGGGCATTCAGTACCCCCTCTATCAAATAGCACAAACCCATCTTAAATGCATCTTCTGGGTTTGTGGAGGCCTTCAATGCATCTTCCAACTGACCAAAACTAACCTTCGAATCACCATTAAAATATTCCTGGATGATCCGATCACTTGAAAGATGTTCTTTCAATTCATATGGGGACGGTGATTTCCCAAAATTTAGCCCGGTAACTAGGGCAAACTCTGCAATACCAAATCTACACAGAGTGTTGCCCATGTAGAACTGACCCTCTTCAGGCTTCTTACTTTCTACCTTACGAAACATTAGCTGATGCAGCAGAACCCCAAAAAAACTAAACGGTTTTTCCTTAAAGAACTGTCCCAACGGGCATGCCTGTGCCCTTTCAATAAGACCATGCCTCTTAAACTGCTCTATAAGGGTATCCAAGTAAGCACTACCCCTATAAGTGACACGGCCAGGAAATTGTTTCTCCAATGGCACAATAAGTTCAGGCATCTGAAAAAAAAACAAAAAAATGTTAAAAGTGTTAAAAATGTAAAACAATCTGGTAAGGCAGTTACTATCGAGGCAGAAACAATCGAGTTCTATCGAGTCTTATCGATGCCTATCAAGGTGGATTCCAAAATCACAAAGAATAATATAATCGGGTTACTATCGAGTCTTATCGAGGCCTATCGAGGTAAGGAAAAAAAACCAATGTCTAGTCATATTGAGTCCTATCGAGGCCTATCGATTCCTATCGAGAAGGGTCCTAAAAATCCCAAAGCAGTGTATCATCGAGTCCTATCGATTCCTATGGAGGTAGGTTCTAAAAATTCCCAAAGCCGTGTATCATCGAGTCCTATCGATTCCTATCAAGGTAGGTTCTAAAAATTCCCAAAGCCGTGTATCATCGAGTCCTATCGAGGTAGGTTCTAAAAATTCCCAAAGTCGTGTATCATCGAGTCCTATCGATTCCTGTCGATTCCTATCGAGGCACAGTCTAATCCATTCCTCATCCTATACCATCGAGTCTTATCGATTCCTATCGATTTCTATCGAGTTTCATGAAATTATCGAAAAAAACCCAGATTTCTTCATTGCCAGCCCCGATCTATCCTATGAACGAAAATCAACAAAAAAAACTAGGCACACACACATATTGCAGATTAAAAAAGAAGACCCTCACCTTCGCTTTCTTTGAGGTTGTTTCCTAAAAATTTGGTTGCCTTGCTCGATGTTTTCTCCTTCCCCTTCTCCAATCGTCAAGTCCGACCTTTGGGAGCCCTTGTTCGTGTTCGTGGAAGACAATGAAGGTTGGGTTCTACGGATTCAATCGAGTCATATCGATTTCAAAGTTTGCTTATTTCGGGTATTTTGGGAGAGAATACGGAGAGTTTGAGAAAATAATGCCAGGGGTATTTTGGGTAGTAACGGGATTAGTAGGACCAAAACGAGAGACTTATAGGGATAGGGTATTTTTTAAACGGAGTGTCACTTATTGCATTAAAAATCAAATTTCCCTTTTACTATTGGTAATGGTGTTATATATTTAAAAATCATACCTTTAAAAAAAAGTTTGACCTAAATCTATCAAGGGTTCTGTAAAATAAAATAATATTAATTATTGAAATTTATTTGTATAAAGAATTAATTTTGGTATTTCATTAAAACTAAAGAGGCACGAATGGTATTTTTACTTATTTATATATTTATATCAATTATTAATATCTAATTATCTCTAAATAATAATAGTGAATTGTAGTTTGGATATGGTAAATGTTAAGTAGAAGTTAGATTTTAGATTTTTGTTAAATCGAAGTAAAAGCCACTTCTTTTAATATATTAGCAGAAAGCAATGTGCAATGCATGTTTGCTTAGTTGTATTGAGAAAATGTGTGAACTTAGTTTTATTTTTTAATTTTCGTATTAAAATTTATTATTTAATCAAGAGTAGGTAACGATTTGGTACATTATATTTTTGTAAAGTATCATTTTGGTACCGTATATTTGCAAAAATACGGATACCAAATGAGTAAATTTCCTATAATCGGTGTTATATATTTTAAAAGACAATATTTAATTTAATGTATGACATAAAGATATTACTAAAAAAATATTGTTGGAATTCAAATAATAAAATTGTTGATAAGTATTTGGTAGTTTTGTTTCCGAATGAGTGATTTTGCTATTGAACGGTTTTAAAGGGTAGACCTTCGTAAATAAAAAAAAAAAAATTGTCTATAGTTTAATAAAGAATGTGATTTTGTTTGAATAAATAAATAAATGAAGAAAGAGGTTAATTTGTAGTTGTAATTTAGGATGATGATTCATCCTTGTTCTCATCTTGTGCATGTTCAATGGAGAGAATAGTGAAATACTTGTATTTGAAATTTTTCATTTTTTCTTCATCTGCAGACAATTTGATTGTCTTTTTTTTTTTTTTTTGCTAATTTATTCGTAACATTTTCAATGTATTGAGGAATTTCCTGCAAGAACAATTTAGAGTTAGCTTATAGAAATTATTGATTTTTTAATATGTATTATTTTGAAATGTAGTAATATTTATTTTTACATTTGTAGAATTTTCCATCAACTAGACTGTAGAACTACCAAATGTGTCTTCTACTACTTCTCCGAACATAATAGCATCGATCTTTCCAGTATCATTTTCTAGTTGCACATATGCCCTAGCACTTAAAATGTATTTATATATTTATTAAGATATACAATTTATATATTATGAATATTATTATTAATATATATTCAATTTGTTATCCAAAATAACTTAATTATTAATAGTATATGATGATAATAATATCTTCCGAATTTTTTCCACTTGGGTTATTTAATTTTTAACTAATTTAAATATATATAAATAAAAATTTTGTTTATTTAAGTTAAAAATTTTGGGTATAAATTTTTAGTTATTAATATTTTGTAGTATAAATTTTGAGTAAATTCTAAGACATTAATATTAAACTCAAAACCCAAAACCTTACTATTATTATAAACATTTAAACACTACTATTATTAATAAAATTGCAATGCATATATGTCATATATGTTTTCAAATATACTAATTAACTAAAATATGACATATATACTAAATCAACATGTTTGCACGTTGATTTTGTATTTAAATAATTAAATGATAAAATATGTTTTCAAATATACTAATTAACTAAATTTCCATATTCGAAGCAACTTCAAATGTAATAATAAATAACTAATATTTTACTACTAACCTAGTAGTACTCAAAGTGTTGAAGATGAATAAATATGAGTGTAATCCTGAAAGTAAAGTTATAATAATAATAAATGTAAATTTTTAATGTAGTTATACTTTTTTATATAAGAATATGTTAATCCACCAAACTATGTTATATATATATATAAATTAATAATAATAATATTTATATATTTATTAATATATATAATTTGTATATTATTGTTGACCCTGAATTCGACCAACTGACACAGAGTCAAATTTGCTTGATGTGGAAAGACACGTTGGAAAGAATGTGATGACGAAATGATAAATAACACAAGAGTTTATAGTGGTTCGGCCCCAGAATCTGGTAATAACCTACGTCCACTTGAATTGTTATTGATATATGATTCAAATGAGTGATCAAAGAACTAGGGTTCAATGAGTTTCACCAATCTCTGAAGAACAAGACAATATCTCAAATAGAATCACTCTAATCTTAAATAATTCGAAAGCCAAAAGTCCCTTCCTTGAGCTATCTTTCTCTATTTATAGGCTCAAGGGGGATTACATGAATTTGTTACAGATATTCTTTCCTAAATAATCAGATACTCAGGAAATCGTGGGAGTGAATTTCGGGATTGATAAATATCTTTATAAAAATATCATGAGGCATGCGGAACTTGCGACCATGTCGCTGGTAAGTTTCGGCTGCCTACTGCTTGTAATTTGTCTTCTGGTCGATACCCTAGCAGAGTTCCGCCAAGTGTCAGCCACATGTTCGGGAATCACCTGCCACGTCATTCGTGCCTGTTTTTTGGATAACAATTATGAATATTATTATTAATATATATCCAATTTGTTATCCTAAATAACCTAATTATTAATATTATATGATGATAATAGTATCTTTCAAATTTTGTGTTCCTAGTTTATTTAATTTTAGTTAATTTAAATATATATAAATAAAAAATTTGTTTGCCTAAGTTATAAATTTTGGATATAAATTTTTAGTTATTAATCTTTTTTGTAGTATAAATTTTGGGTAGATTTTAAAAAACTATACATTATTGAGCCAAATCCAAACTAATTAACTGAAGCCTACTAATCAAGCCCAATAATCAAACCCTACTTATCAAACCCTAGTATAAATATATATCTTTCTACAAAAACCTAAACCTAAACCAATCCTAAGCCGTCTTTGACCGAGCCCTCCCCTCTCCTCTATGCCGTGCCCCCGGCCACAAGAGACAACAGCGTTTGATCCCTCTTTTTCTCTCTCGGCAAAGGAACCCACCACCACTCCACCAACTCCACCCACCCGTGGTCATCAGCTCTTCGTCAGCTCCATTTCCCCTCACCCAAAACCAGTCAGTCCCCGTCATACTTCCCTCACCATCTCCGAATCACCCAGGCCCATCTCGACCTCCCTAGCGCGACCCTGAAGCCAGGTGACTAGTAAGTCCCTGTCATCCTTATCTCCGAATCACCCAGGCCCATCTCAGCCTCCCTCGCACGACCCCGAAGCCAAGTGACCCTAACCCAGACACGACCCCAACATAGGCCTCACCACCGTCTGACCACCATAGCACCACCTTACCTTGCCTGTTCTCACACCAAACCCAGACCAGAGGCTGTGAACATCTCAAACGAACCCGCAAAGGTATTTTTTTTCAGCTTAATCCCAAAGTGTTTTAGTTTTGTTTTTTGGTAATGTAAAACTTTTTTTCTACTTGTCTTCCAAAACTAAAGCATGAATACGAAAATCTAATAATATGAAAGTCGAGGAAAATATGAGAAAAGATAGCTGCTCAGGAAACACAAGTTAAAAGGTATAGTTTTGATGTTACAAACAAATAAGTTTGTTGTGATTTTCCTATTTTCCTTGCAGATTGGATATACCTCACCTGCCCAATCTGGAATCATGGAAAGCTTGGGCCTGTCAGTTGCAGCTGTTAGTACAAAGTTTTTGCTTCCTCATTTTGTTTTTGTTTTCGAATTTTGTAGTTTGAATTACCCTCTTGTTATTTTTCAGTTCCCAGTTTTTGGATCTATAGATACAATAGGTGGAGTGATACAATAGGGATTCCTTTTGGGGTTGATTGAGTGTTTTATGTGAACTTGATTGTGCAAAAGGTTTCCATAGGCGAAAAAAGAGGCTCTGAGTATGATTGAAGGAATTGGCTGTTTGTTTTCTTTAAATTTTGATATTTTTTCCTTTAACAAAAGCATTAAAACACTTTGTAATGTTCTTTTTGTGCAGGTTATGTTGAAGATGAAGAGTAGGCTCGTTGTTGGGACCATCACAAAAAAGAAAGATAGTAAGTTTTTACTGCTTTTGTCTTTCACTAATAATTTTTATGAAGCAAAAATAGAGGTTGTTTAGTTTTTTGGCTAACTAAATATAAAAAAAATTATGATTTTTATGCAGATTTTGGATTGTAAAAATCATTCAATGTGATGTTGCAGAGAGAATCACTTGTGATTCTGGGTGGTGGAGAAGAGTCTACAACTTGTCAACTGATGATGGTTCAGGTCTAGGCATATATTTTTCTTATTGAAAAATAAGAAATAAGATTACTACAACTTGGTGATTTATGATGTTTACAGTTTATAAGTTTGCCTATTGCTAAATAATATACAGAATGATGTGATCTTTGTTTATAAAAATCTTTTATAAATTGATTGTAATATATCAATTTATAAAAGATTTAGTTTCCCAAGTTGTTTGTCTTGGTAGCATATGCTTTGGAGCATCAGTAGGGAGTCCTTTTGGGGTTGATTGAGTGTTTTATTTGAACTTGATTGTGCAAAAGGTTTCCATAGGCGAAAAAAGAGGCTCTGAGTATGATTGAAGGAATTGGCTGTTTGTTTTGTTTAGATTTTAATATTTTTTTTCCTTTAACTAAATCATTAAGACACTTTGGAACTTCTTTTTGTGCAAGTTATGTTGAAGATGAAGAGTAGGCTCGTTGTTGGGACCATCGCAAAAAAGAGAGTAATTTTTTATTGCTTTTGTCTTTCACTAATAATTTTTATGAAGCATAAATGAATGTTGTTTAGTTTTCTTTAAATTTTGGCGGACTAAATATAAAAAATTTTATGATTTTTATGTGTGGCTGTTACTATATTTATATGTTAAATTATTTTTTTGTTTGTTGCTATATTTTTTGTGTATAAATGCTATATTAAATATTAATGTGCTACTTTTCATAGGGAAGTATAAGTTTTAAATATTTTTTGTTTTCTTTTTTAATGGCTGCAAGGATTTTTTAATAAAATTATGTTAGATTTTAACAATCCCAAGCTGTAGATCTAAGTATTTTATTTAAGCATTGTTAGCATTATTTGTTTGAGTATTATTATATTGACAGTAAATCTAATCAAATACTAAAATATCTTATTGATGCTTGTAGGTTTTCTTTGTAGTTCTCTCTCTCTACTATTTTATTGTTTTACTATTTTATATTTAGTGTTTGGTTATTAGTTTTAACATTTATTAGCATAACAATTAATGGTTTTATTTCTCTATTTACTATTTGACTGTGTTACTATTTCACTAATTTTATAAACTAAAAATATCTACAATATTTTTATTCACATAGCATAATATAGTAATTAATAACTGAATTTGTATAGGATTAATGAAGTAAATCATAATCGAATTTGTATAAGATGCTACCTTGTGTTTTGATGAAGTTGAATTACTTTTGTGTGTCTATTTACCTTGTAACTTGCGTAGATTAACCACCTGATTTTATAAAAAAAATTATTAGTAAATCTATCATGTATGTACATAAAGAAGAATTTGATACTTAATTTTGTGTGGATAAAAAAACGATTTACTTTTTTATTATGTTTTCTGGTTGAACTCTAAGCCTACAATGTAAACTTGTATTTTTAATAAAAAGATCTCAACAAAATAGATTAAAAACATTATGACTATATAAACTGACATTTTTTTCAAAAAAAAATAAAAATAAATAAGTACTGAATTTCTATAAGATTAATAGAGTAAATCATAACTGAATTTGTATAAGAAGATGCTACTTTATGTTTTGTTGAAGTTTAATTACTTATGTGTGTCTATTCATCTTAGAACTTTGCGTAGATTGACCACCTGATTTTAGAAAAAAAATTGTTAGTAATTCTATGATGTACTTTTATAAAATATTTGAGACATAATTATTTGAGAAAAAACGGTTAGTCAGTGATGAATGATTATAAAAAATTTGAGACTTAATTTTGTGTCTATAAGATAGATATAGTAAATCATAAGTGAATTTGTATGAGATGCTACCTTGTGTTTTGTTGTTGAAACCTTAGAACTTGCGTAGATTGATCAACTCATTTGACAAAAAAAATGGTTAGAAAATCTATGAAGAATGTACATAAAGAAGAATTTGATACTTAATTTTGTGTGGATAAAAAAATGATTTACCTTGATTATGTTTTCTGTTTGAACTCTAAACCTACAATGTACTCGGAATGAATACTCTTTTGGAGAGAAGTTCAATTGATATGTAACTCTTCTATAAAAGTACTATTAAATTAGATATTATTTAAAAAATAAAATTTAACTTGATATTTTTATGATAAGATCTCAACAAAATTGATTAAACACTATGACTATAAACTAACGTTTTTTTAAATAAAAAAAATAAAGTTTGAAATTCCAAATAAAAATATCAAGTTTAAGATTTTTCTTAATTAGTTAATAGATGTTTATCCCGTTAACTAAAATAATCTTGTTAACATATATTTTATCACGTTAACCACAAAAATAGTGCTAAAATAAATTTAGCACATTATTATGAAATATTGCATACACGTTTAACATAATTTTTATTTAATTAAAATAAAATACGTGCTTAATAAAATCTTTTAAAATTGACAGAATTTTAAAATAACTCCGTTAAAATCAAAATTTGCTAAAATAATGTTAAAAGAAATTTAGCACATTGATCAAGCCCGTGACGTACACGTTTATCATGTTTTTTATTCATTTAAAAAAAAACCGTTAAAATTAACGTCAATTTACTTAAATTTGTTAAAATTGACAAAATTTTAAAAAATTCCGTTAAAACCAAGAATTGTCTCACGTTGATCAAGCCCGTTACGTACACATTTATCATGTTTATTTATTCAATTAAAATAACATTGTTAAAGTTAACTCCAATTTACTTAAATCTGTTAAAATTGACAGAATTTTAAAAAACTCCGTTAAAAATAAGAATTACCGTTATCTATACACTTTATATATAAAAGAGATGTGAAAAAAGTAAAACCACTTTTTATTATCAATTTAACGCCTGAACACTCTTGAGATACAAATTAGGAACGTCTCTTAAGCTCAACAAGGAGCATTATGGGTTTTTCCACGCCACTTGTAATGCCAAAAGAACAAAAAAATTAATAATAAGAAATTGCGAAATGAGTAGCTAAATAGTAGCACTTAGATTGCTTGTGTTAAAAATTTGATGACAAACTCTTTCTCGCCATGTTGGTGTAGTGTTAGGTCCCCCATCGTTAAATCTACTCTAAAACATATATATTGACTTTTGATAGACAAAATAATAATTAAATTGAATAAGAATGAATTAAATTTTAGAAATAATATTTAAAACTATAATGGATTAAAACGGAAAACATTAATAAAATAACTAAATAAACTAAAAATAAGTACACCTAAATAAGCCAAAATCATCCAAACATGAATCTATAATCATGCTTTTCCAAATCAATTGAGTTAAATTGGAAAATAGAGTTTTTTTGTTCTTCAACAAAATTTAAAATTTACAATCTTATATTCTTTAACCACTCCTTTTGTTTCTAGAAACGGTAGGGTTTTGATCATGTGATTGACAGTGTAGTGAAAACATAAGATGATATTTATATGCAATAATAACAATTATTAAAGCATAAGAACGAATCACTGTATGTACCATTACCAGAATGAGATATTTCTCATGCGACATAAATCTGAATAAAATATAAAATAACGGTTATTGTCTTAACCTCCTAACCAACCATCTGCTCGCACAATCAAGAGAATAATGAGATAGGTGAATGCTTATGCTATTTTTGTACGATATTGTAGCGTCTCAGACTTTTACTTAGCTAGATAGTAGTAGCTTGTAGTATTTTAGTTTTCGTGAGTATTGGTTCAAGCCAGGATTTAGTTGGAAACTCAAATAAATAGTTATGGATTTTACAAGTTTAACCTCACTACAAAAGACCTCACTTTTGCCGGCGCAAATTTGCACCGGTAAAAATTCGCGACGTACCCCCGTCGATAATGGCACTTTTGCCGACGCAAAACGTAATGCGCCGACAATGGTATCTTTTGGCGACGAAAAAATGCGCCGGGAAAAATTTTTGTCACGTTGTTGTGGAAAACACTTTTAGCGGCGCAAAAATGTGCCGGCAAAAGATGACTCTTTTAGTGGCGCAATATTGCGCCGGTAAAATATGTGTCTTTTAGTGGCGCGTTTTTGCACCAAGAAAGGTGTATATATATAGTGAGGGTTGAGACTTTTGCCGACGTTATTTTGCGCCAGTAAAAATATTTTTTAAATAAATTTTTTGATTATATTACTAATTTTATTTTTAATATATTAATATTAATTAATAAATTTCGATTTTAATATAGTAATAATTATTTAATTTTTTAGTAATATTTTTTAATTAGAAATAAATTAAAATTAAAATTTTATAAATAAATAAAAAAATTACAACTATTAATATTTATTGTCTCCACCAAACATGAAAATATAAAAGTAGTTTAGTAAATTAAATGTCTAATAAATTAAATTTTAAATAAAAAGTTCTACAAATGAGTACTGTCTGCCTCATCATCCCTGCCCCCGTCAGCATCATCGTCCTCGTCCGGATCCTAATCTGGTAAGTCGACAGTAAAACCAGGAGCCAATTCACCAACCTGCTTCAAAAAAGCACTGAGCAAGACATCTTGACGCCGTTGACGACTCTCAAGTTTAGTCATATACTTCTTTAGGTTATGATTTTCTAGCATAATGTCCTGAATTTGCTGCAAAATGGTGTCTACTTCAGGTGGAAATTGCCTGGACATTTGAGAAGTTGACGAAGATGCTGCCCTCTTTGCGCCAATTGCCTTCAACCTAGGCAACCCCCCAAACCCTTTCTTATAACGCGAGCGGGGTCCAAGGACATCTGTGACAATATCCATATCAGGCGGGAACTGACCGTCGACATTATCGCCGACACAAGAAGCAGAAGATGATACAGGGGTCGTACTCTGCGATGCTCGACGCTCGGTCATCTCAATCTGCACAATAAAAAGCACGTATCTCGAATTCCAATATAACGTTATTTGAAAACCTAACTTATAAATTTTTAATATAACAACATATAAAATATAACTTTATTATCTATCTGCCAACATCCTATCATTAATGACTGCAGACTAGTGATTGAAAAAGAATGTAATTAATTTTGTTCATGTATCAGGGAGCAAGTGGGCTAAAGTAAATTTGGTCATGAAAATCCATATCTAAATCAAAATCATGATTGATTGTTGTTGATATATACAGTAAGTGCAGTTAATTCCATTAATGAGGAATTTACGTCTCTAAACATATACATCAACTATATTTGCATGTTTTTTTATTTAAATATGGATTTTCATGACCAAATTTACTTTAGGCCACAAGCTCCCTGAGACGGGGACAACATTAGTTACATTCTTTTTTTATCTTAGTCCACAATCATTAATCATAAAAATATTGGCACATAGATTATAAATATTTAATTGTTAAAAATTTAATTAATAATTAATAATTAATAAATAATTACTAATTGACAACAACCAATTAATAATTAATATTTATTAATTATTTACTAAACTTTTTTAAAGTTAAATGATCATAAATTAGTTAAGGTTATGCAACTTACATGTTTTGTCGCCGCTACATCACTAATCTACTTATCCTTCTTCTTGTGGAGGTGCTCAAATGTGTCGATCATGCTCGGGAGCTCGCTATTAGGTGGGTCCATCTAAAAAAGTAAATTATTTAAACATTGTGACCTTTATAATATTTTCGTAAATGTAAGGATATAGGTTATTATAATTTACGTGATCATAAACATGGGCAATGATGGATTTGGAACCGTGTCCTCCTGGTATGGTCAATTTTGCTCGAGCTTCTTTGTTTTTCTTTGATATACGCTTCAAACAGAAAATAGTACTCATTAATCTACCTTGTAATTTTATAATTAAAAACTAATGTAAAATCTACGGCATACCTGCTGAGAATCAGAAGCCCAAAAATCGCATAGAATTGCCCAATCAGAAGAAGTAATCGACCCAAAAGGTTTTGACTTCGCTCTCTCATTGTCCACCTCTCGTCCAACCTCTACCCAGTGTTTCTTCATCGTGTGGTGCCAATTAGTCAGATTTTTTTGCATTTGTCTTACCATGGCATCGTTGATTACTAGATTGTCTTATGGATAAATGAATTTTTCCTAAAATCACAATTATTAATTTGGAATTTGTTAAAATATTATGAAGATAGACAAAATCTTTAATAGTGAGTTATTAAAGGTTTAAAAAATGCTTACAGATAGCCTCTTTCGAATAACTTGGATATCAACTAGTTTTACTTGTTCCCAAGCTAGTGTAGTTGGGGGTACGGTGTTACGCAAATAACGAGCCATGGAATTGTTGAACCACTTGCTGTACGTTTGAATGGCTTTTCCAGTTTGTGCATCAAACCCTACTTTCAAATGGCTAACTTTTTTGGTGGCCAGCTCCTTCTCGATATTGGCACCGTAATAAGCTCCCATGCCCATCTTAGAGCCACCACCTGTGTCATTACTTGGTTCGACCATTCTACATTAAAATATTCATTAATTAACTAATTCAAATTATGTATGTCTGTTGTTTTTTGTTATAAAATTAACATTTTATTCATTATGGTTTTTCCCAACCTACCCTATTCCAACCTAGTGGATCCCCTGGAGATAGTAAGCAGTCATGTAATTTTCCACATTTTTTCAAGATGTTTCTCAAACATCTTGAAAAAATGAGGAATAGTACATGAATACATTGGCTATCCCCAAGGCATCCACTTGGTGCATGTCTATTACTTTATATATATATAATTAACATTTTATTACTTATGGTATTTCCAAACCTACCCTATTCCCACCTAGTGGATCCCTTGGAGATAGTAAGCAGTCATGTAGTTCTCCACATTTTTTCAAAATGTTTATCAAACTTCTTGAAAAAATGAGGAGCAGTACATGAATACATTGGCTATCCCCAAGGCATCCACTAGGTGCATGTCTATTGTTTTTTGTTATAAAATTAACATTTTATTACTTATTGTCTTTCCCAACCTACCCTATTCCGACCTAGTGGATCCCTTGGAGATAGTAAGTAGTCATGTACTAATTCTCATTTCTTCAAGATATTTCATCAAATATCTAGAAAAAATGAGAACCAGTACATGAATACATTGATTATCTCCAAGGCATCCAATAGGTGCATGTGTACCTATAACTGATACTATCATTAATTAATGATAATAAATAAAGTGTTTATTGAATTAAATAAAAGTTACATATACTTGTTTAAATTACATATCATTGTCCTCATCATCACTAACTACAACATCATTACGAACATCACTATCACTATCACCATCGAATAGAACATTGTCGTCATCCTCACCGTCTTCATACTCGGCCAACGTGTCGTCTTCAAATTCAACTTCATCATCGACAACAAATTCATCTGAACCTTCGCCAACCAAATCATCGATGTTGTACACTTCAGTGGTATTGACATCAACCCGATCATACTGAAGATTATCAAAAATTGGAAGTTCTACCCACAACTAAAATGAAGAAGAATTAACTTCTTGCAATATTGGTATATCATTTGTGGTCTCAGTATCATCAACATTGGAATGTGAGAAATCCCATACATTCCTCGGAATGTATTCATTAACGAGCCTCCAATCATCCCCATTTTTCACATCTCGAAGATAATACACCAACTTCGCTTGAGATGCGAGAAAGAAATGATCATCTTTATAACATTCTTCCTTCACATATACGTTCGTAAAATTAGATTTCACTTTAATTATACTTGTATTGAACCATCTACACTTGAATAGGACAACATTGTAACCCATCAAGTAGGACAATTCAATTTCTTCTTCCAGAACTCCATATTAGTTCACTCCTTCCTCACTTGGCACCATTACACCGCAATTTTGTGTTTTAAGCTTCATATCACGACCATGAATCACAAATTTCACACCATTCACTATCATCTCTGGATATGAGAACACGATGCCGCTTGATTTGTTTGCGAGAGCATACAATTCATTATTCACTTCAATAGGTGTTGTGTAACGCCCTGGATAACCAAGACCATTACACTGTGTGTTTAAAATAGTGCAAGACTTGCTAGCCAAGTCATTCAGACAAAGTGTAAACTCTATACCATTATCAGAGTAAGAATAAAAAGATTTTGGTCACAAACAGGCTATTTTCATTAAAAATGACGGTTTAATACATGGAGACTCAAAACAGGGTTTAGGTGTCTTAGTTACAACAAATTCTAGAAGTTACAAATAGTTCAAGCCACTCTAATGGCAAAATGTACATTTTAGGTTTCCGTTCCTGTACAATTTCTCGACTGTGGCGGCCGAGCAGCTGACGATGTACACCTCGCCCCCAGAGCTCTCCAACTCATGGTTGATTCAGCCTACCCTTGCCTTTACCTGCACCACGTAGCACCCGTGAGCCAAGGCCCAGCAAGAAAGCATAATAACATAGCAAGATCAGCAACACTTATCTAATATTTCACAATGCTCAACTAAGAATTCAATATTTCATAACATTTATCCAATCAGTAATAACAGTTTGTCATCCAAACAGTCAACCAACTATATTCATAACACAATATTCACATTCATAGCCAATAGATTGTCATAACCATCAAATAACATTCAGGGTTGGCGCCCTTAGTCGCACCCTCTATTTAACACACTATCTTCGGCTCATTAGGACCGCCCCCAGTGTAATACTCACTGACTCCGGCCAGCTTAACCGAGCTAAGTGATAAATAAGCTGCCTCAGCTACCAGTGGCCGAGCCGCGCCCCAGCGCGCAAATATTGATTCCGACACCCTTAGGCCTATAATCGCATGTCCCGTGGCATAATAACACCATCTCACGACATGATATACAAATGGAGGGAGCTCTTAGTCCCACCGTGTTCACATGGTTAATCACATTCACATAACAATGCATACAAGCATAGGGAACACGTAGTCCCATCCTAACCACATAACCAGGTGCAGCTTTCTTACCTTTCAATTCACTAGCTTTGATCCCTCGACTCCTTCAGCACGATCCCACTCAAGCCCTAGCGCTTACCTAATCACAATCATGGCCAAAGTCATTATAAATCGCCAAGTTTAAAACCTAGCCCCGGGGCCAATCCCGAGCCCCCGGGAAGTCCTAGCTCCACCAAACAAGGTGGTGGAACCAAACCCCAAACCCTAGGTCCAAAACCCTTGCAAACAACCCAAAAATCCCCTTCAGAAAGCAGGGTAGCGCTACAACGCTCTTAGGAGGGCGCTACAATGCTACAGACAGAAGCCAAAGTCCCCTCAGCATTATGGCCTAGCGCTACAGCACCCAAAGGCTAGCGCTGTAGCGCTAGTCACAGACAGCCCAGCACCATTTTTCTCTTCTGCGATTTTTCTCAAACCAACTCGAACCAAAACTCTTCCAACTCTTTCCCAAACTCAAAAACAACCTCATGACCATACTCCACTCATCCCAAGCACCCCAAACATCTAGAACTTAAGCACATGCATCCACAACCTCAGAATTCACCATAGCCACTCCTAAGCTCTAAAACTCAGTCAAAACCAGCTGAACTACAAAGTTAGAGTTTAGGCTTTATACCTTTGATAGAATTTCGACCACAAGCTGTCTCTAAACCTTCTTGGCTTGCCTCTCCTCAGTCTTAAGCCTGAATTCCTAAAGTTCCATCCAATTCAACTTAAGTACCATAGCTTAAAAACCAGAAACAAAACCAAACCAGCAACTGAAGAGATTACAGAACCTTACCTCAAGTGATGGCCTAATCCTGCTAAACCCTTGCCAAATCCTCAATCCTTGCTCAGTAACCTTGTGGCTTAATTGGACTAACTTTCCTCTGAGTTTTACTCCAGAAATCCTCAAGAAATTGGTGAAGAAAACATAAACCGACTTAGAGAACCCTCTCTGTTTTCCCTTCTTTCTTTTCCCTTCCTTTTCTTTCTTTTTCAGACTTCTCCAATATTCTACAAATCCCACTAACATAAAACCATGTTATTGCTTAACTTCTGTAAGCTAAATGACTCGTATGCCCTCCCCATTAAGTCTAAACCCTTTAATCCACTTAAGGGCATTTTAGTCATTTTACCCAATTCCCGCTAATTCCTCGAGTGTCTCTAATATTTCCCGCTTAATTCCCGATACCTAATTAATTATCAATATTATTCCTCAATGTCATAATAGACTCCAGTATATTCGCTAAATTCCCATTTATACCCCTAAGCTCACCCCGAGCCAGGTATAAATCCCCGCCATGAATTTTCGCCACTTTGCTCGCTAGGATCGTCTCGAGTCACAGATCACAAATATATCCACATAATAATGTGGTCTCAACATTAGCCTACCAATATACACACAAATACACAATTACACTCTCAATGAGCCAAATTACCATAATACCCTCACAGCAGAGTTTATAGTCCCATGCATGCCTTTATCATCATATAATAATATGACCCACACAATCATGCATATAATCATATAATAATACAATAAGTCAATTATGGCCCTCCCGGCCTCCTAATCAAGGTCCTAAACCTTATTAGGAAATTTGGGTCGTTACAACTAGTCAGTGAGTATTACATTGGGGGCGGCCCTAATGAGCCGAAGACAGTGTGTTACATATAGGGTGCGACTAAGGGTGCCAACCCTGAATGTTATTTGATGGTTATGACAATCTATTGGCTATGAATGTGAATATTGTGTTATGAATATGGTTGGTTGACTGTTTGGATGACAAACTGTTATTACTGATTTGATAAATGTAATGAAATATCGAATTCTTAGTTGAGCATTGTGAAATATTAGATAAGTGTTGCTGATCTTGCTATGTTATTATGCTTTCTTGCTGGGCCTTGGCTCACGGGTGCTACGTGATGCAGGTAAAGGCAAGGGTAGGCTGAATCAACCATGAGTTGGAGAGCTCTGGGGGCGAGGTGTACATCGTCAGCTGCTCGGCCGCCACGGTCGAGAAATTGTACAGGAACGGAAACCTAAAATGTATATTTTTCCATTAGAGTGGCTTGAACTATTTGTAACTTCTAGAATTTGTTGTAACTAAGACACCTAAACCCTGTTTTGAGTCTCCATGTATTAAACCGTCATTTTTAATGAAAATAGCCTGTTTGTGACCAAAATCTTTTTATTCTTACTCTGATAATGGTATAGAGTTTACACTTTGTCTGAATGACTTGGCTAGCAAGTCTTGCACTATTTTAAACACACAGTGTAACGGTCTTGGTTATCCAGGGCGTTACAACTTGGTATCAGAGCCGTCTAGGTTTATGGGTTCCTGAAGATTAGCTGGACATGTACACTCGCCGCTAAAGACATGCTCGACTCAGGGGTTTGTAGTGAATACATGAAATTGTATGCGTAAGTGCTTGAATAAAATATGTGTGTACTAATTTGTATGATTATTAGGGAGCATGAGATACTGATAGGGCTTGGCCCTTGACTGCTGTGTGATGATAGTAGGGCATGTTGATTGGTATCGCTTTCGCGTGTGGATGAATATATGGATGATGATGATATATGGATTGCGAGTTATTATATTCTTAAATTGAACTTGTATGCTATACCTGTTTATTGGCATGGAAGGCATAATAGGTATGAATGCATCTAGTGATAAAGAAATTTGATAATTTATGCATAATATTGATGTTTGATATGCTTTATATGTGTTTAATTGTTATGGTTATTTGGATCTGCCCTTGAGATGGTTTTGGGTATAAACGTCAGGGCTGAGAAGTTTAGTCGGCGAAGACAGATTAATTTAGGGTGTATGTGTTGAGAATGGTCAATCAGATTCAGTTTTGGTTTTGGTAAGGATAGAAGATGACAATTGGGGGTTGGAATCCTCCACCTGCCCTGGAGGTTCGCAGCAGATGTTTGCTGATATATGAGTCAGGTTGTGAGGTCTGATAGAATGGATTGGATGGATTAAAAAGGCAAGTTACTGAGGAGGAACAGACAAAAATTATTGAATGGAAGTATTATCCTCTAGTTTCGAGGAGGGTTTGGGTTTGTTCAGGGATCAATTAATGAATGGGTGTGGCTAATCCCGTTCTTAGTGATATGAGAAGGATAAATTGCGACAGAGTAGCCGTACTAGGCATTTGTGGTAAAAGAATGTCGAAAGTGGCAAGATAGCGGTAGTATATATTGTTGAGTTTGATGGGTTGGTCGATCCACTTTGGGTTATGATACAAATGGATGTAGCCGGAGATGATCGGTCATTTGTGAGTTAAACTCTGAGATGGTTGTCTGTGTTTGGGCAGTAGAGAGAGGGCCTTATTGCCTAAGATGAAAGGAATACAGGTGATGATATTTTCGTTCGTGGAAATTTAGTAAGTGTGGTTACTCAGTGATCGACAGAATAAGAACCTTTGGTGGTTTTATGGCTCCTGTTTTGGATAGGGAAGATTGGGATATCTTACTCATTTAGAGCCCAGGGTTAGTTCCTCAGAAGTGGCCAGTGGATTGGGTAGCTTTTGCTCAGGTTGGAAAAAAAAAATTGAAGGACTTGGTGCTGAGTGTCTATTAGGAAGGATTCAGACGAGTATTTGCTGAGGGAAGTTAATGTGTTACATAAGGGACAACCCTGGACAGTCATGAGCATCTCTTGAGGTATATTGATTAGACTAAATGAAAATTAAATTGATCAGTAGGGATGCAGATGAGAATGCAGCTTTTGGGCACGGTTTGGAGCTTGGATATGGAAGGATTTGGTATCAGGGACGCTATGAGGAATGATATTAGGTTGGCTTAAGGAATTATGGAGTCACCTAAAAAAGGATGCGACTTACAAGTGAATTAGGCAGAATATTGTGTCGTGGGACTCGTGGGAATTGCCTGCTAGGGATGAAGAGTTTAAATGCCTCGTTACAAGACAGGATGATGTCTTCAGGAGTTGGACATCGATCTGGTTATTACTAGATAAGGATCAAGGAAAGAGACATCTTAGGAAATTATTACTTGTACCAAGAGGGGTGTGATATGTTACCAGTAAGGATTCCTAATCGCTTAGTACTTCAATAATATGGGCAAGTTTGATAGGCAGAGAATAGAGAAATGACATGGATGGGTTGTATTCAGATTCATTGGGATAGGGCTAACCACTCCCCAGCTAGAGGTAGAACGTGAACGACTACTATACTGATGACATCATGACTAAGTAGCAGGGTCAGAGGTAAGGTTTCAGAAGGTATTAACTTCTTTCCTCAAAGGTATTCAAGGTTAAGCTACAGGAAGAGAAGAGATCAGATATGAAAGAGATTTGATTGGAAGCACACTAAGACCAATGAACATATTAGCTACTACTTGAAGTGTCCTCGAAGACAGTTATAACGTAAGGATTTTGAGTATGAAAAGTTGGTTAAGTATAGGGAACAGTGATGGGTTGTAAGAAAGGAGCAGTGACTCTTGAGTTTAAAAGGGGAGATCCTCACAGTGATTAGCATTTGTACCTGGAGAGGGAAATCTGTTGCAGGGGAAAGATTAGAACCTTAGCTAGTATGATGAACACTACTTGAGTTGTGTCAGTGGGTTAAGACAAACTGGATTAGTTTGTGGGATTCTAGATGAGTATCCAAGAAATTTGTCAGGGAATATGTCTGCGTAAAGAGATGGAATGGTGACAAGATTGGTGTCAGTAATGGAATCAGATCTAAGATGCTATATTGAATGGTTTAACAAGGCATAGAGAATTAAGGTCTCAATTGTTGAGTAGGATGATATTCTTCAGGGAGGATCTTTGATCTGGTTATTACCAGCTAAAGATCAGGAATAGTTAAGGGTCTTTGATCTGGTTATTACCAGCTAAAGATCGGGGACAGTTAGGGATCTTTGATCTGGTTATTACCAGCTGGAGATCAGAGGGAAGAGGATAGGCAGGAGGTTGCTACTATATTAGATAAGGACACAGAGAATGCTGAGCTATGTGTTGAGGGTTTGGTTAATGCCAAACTGTTTTTGTGAAATAGGTGAAAGGAGTATTCAAAGATTATCTGAATTGGACTCGGGATTGTCTTGATTGGCGGCATAGTGATGTATTTTGATTGGAACCTCGTCAAGGTTAAGGAATGCCTTGGAGGTAGGAGTTTCCTTGGGAAAGCACGATGGTGCATATGTCTGAGCCAAGTTCTGCGTCTTTTTACAGATTAGAATCAATTGCTGAGTTGGTATGACACTCCAAGACAGGAGGAAAATGATGGTCTATGCATGATGTTGGTTAAAGGATCCGACGAAAACTAGAATGGAATTTCTAGTGGGCTTGATAGCTAGTTGATATTTGGAATTAGTATCCCATGAAGGGTCAGGAAAGGCAGTTAAGGAAATCCCAGATGAAAGGAATTAAAGGCAAGTCTTAGTTGAGTTAGATAAGGATTTTGCATTGTTATGAATAAGTATATCGTGATATAAGGATCAAATCTGGACTCGGGTGGATACCAAAATTACATGGAAATTATGGATGAATCTCGTTCTACTCTCTTGGTCTTTTCATCGAGACGTTAGGAAAAAGGTACTGTAATTTGAAGGTTTTGTATTGGAGGCCTAGGTAGAGAGGAATATAACGAATGAGGAACAAAATCCTTAACCTGATAACAGTTCGTGATAGGCATCGCAGCCTTTGAGTGTGTTATAATGGGAATAAGGAAATATCGTGATAGGTATAGCAGAGAGGCTGCCAAGACGGTTGGGTCATTATGGACCAGCATCTGGGAAGAACTTGCTTTTATCAGTAAGAATAATTTATACAGCTGACCAGTATTCAGAACTCTAAGCGAGATGGATGGTAAGCCTCCATGGAATTCAGGGATTAATTTCATTGAGTAAGGACTTTATTTTACCCTCAGGTCTTGGGAGGATTAAGAAAGGCGATGAGTAGATAATCGTTATCTGATGAATTTTATTATTCTTAGACTGATGGTAAATCAGAGAGAAAAGGAGTTACCCAGCTATTGGAAGAACACTTGATCAAATAGAGAATAATAAGGATTGTATATCATTCGTTTGTTGGAATGAGATAAGTGAGATGTTGTATTTGGATCCGGAGGTAGTTCAGGGGATCATTGGGATTATTAAAAGGTTAGAGCATGGAAACTCACTTTTCAAAGTAAATGGAAAAGCTTTACTGAATTGGGAAACAAGAGTATGGAGCTCCAAGTGGAAGATGGTATCTTCCTTAGGATATCACCAGAGATAAAGGGGTGAAGAGCTAGTTGAACCCCAGAGTATTAAAACTGTTTAGATCCAGGAAAGGATCAGTGAGATAGTTTTTTGTAAGTTGATCACAGTTTTGAGCACTGTTGGCCGTACGTGGTGTATTCTGTACTCCGTGTTGAGGACATGGATTGGAGAAACTCATGCATTGATTGATAGAAATCTGCAAATAAAGATGAAGTTATTCCATGTGAGGTGACCAGTTCGGCTATGAGATAGAACGAACAGGGTTTTGAGGAACGGGGTTGTACCTTGAGTTAGGGTAATGTTCTAGAACAGTAAGGTCAAGGAATGACCAGAGTCACTGGAGTCAGTTATGCAGAATCTATATTCCGGGCAGTACAGATAAAATTTCGAGGACAAAATCTCTGTAAGGAGGGGATAGTTGTAACGACCCAAATTTCCTAATAAGGTTTAGGACATTGATTAGGAGGCCGGGAGGGCCATAATTGACTTATTGTATTATTATATGATTATATGCATGATTGTGTGGGTCATATTATTATATGATGATAAAGGCATGCATGGGACTATATACTCTGCTGTGAGGGTATTATGGTAATTTGGCTCATTGAGAGCGTAATTGTGTATTTGTGTGTATATTGGTAGGCTAATGTTGAGACCACATTATTATGTGGATATATTTGTGATCTGTGACTCGAGACGATCCTAGCGAGCAAAGTGGCGAAAAGTCATGGCGGGGATTTATACCTGGCTCGGGGTGAGCTTAGGGGTATAAATGGGAATTTAGCGAATATACTGGAGTCTATTATGACATTGAGGAATAATATTGATAACTAATTAGGTATCGGGAATTAAGCGGGAAATATTAGAGACACTCGAGGAATTAGCGGGAATTGGGTAAAATGACTAAAATGCCCTTAAGTGGATTAAAGGGTTTAGACTTAATGGGGAGGGCATACTAGTCATTTAGCTTACAGAAGTTAAGCAATACCAGGGATTTATGTTAGTGGGATTTGTAGAATATTGGAGAAGTCTGAAAAAGAAAGAAAAGGAAGGGAAAAGAAAGAAGGGAAAACAGAGAGGGTTCTCTAAGTCGGTTTATGTTTTCTTCACCAATTTCTTGAGGATTTCTGGAGTAAAACTCAGAGGAAAGTTAGTCCAATTAAGCCACAAGGTTACTGAGCAAGGATTGAGGATTTGGCAAGGGTTTAGCAGGATTAGGCCATCACTTGAGGTAAGGTTCTGTAATCTCTTCAGTTGCTGGTTTGGTTTTGTTTCTGGTTTTTAAGCTATGGTACTTAAGTTGAATTGGATGGAACTTTAGGAATTCAGGCTTAAGACTGAGGAGAGGCAAGCCAAGAAGGTTTAGAGACAGCTTGTGGTCGAAATTCTATCAAAGGTATAAAGCCTAAACTCTAACTTTGTAGTTCAGCTGGTTTTGACTGAGTTTTAGAGCTTAAGAGTGGCTATGGTGAATTCTGAGGTTGTGGATGCATGTGCTTAAGTTATAGATGTTTGGGGTGCTTGGGATGAGTGGAGTATGGTCATGAGGTTGTTTTTGAGTTTGGGAAAGAGTTGGAAGAGTTTTGGTTCGAGTTGGTTTGAGAAAAATCGCAGAAGAGAAAAATGGTGCTGGGCTGTCTGTGACTAGCGCTACAGCGCTAGCCTTTGGGCGCTGTAGCGCTAGGCCATAATGCTGAGGGGACTTTGGCTTCTGTCTGTAGCGTTGTAGCACCCTCCTAAGAGCGCTGTAGCGCTACCCTGCTTTCTGAAGGGGATTTTTGGGTTGTTTGCAAGGGTTTTGGACCTAGGGTTTGGGGTTTGGTTCCACCACCTTGTTTGGTGGAACTAGGACTTCCCGGGGGCTCGGGATTGGCCCGGGGCTAGGTTTTAAACTTGGGGATTTATAATGACTTTGGCCATGATTGTGATTAGGTAAGCGCTAGGGCTTGAGTGGGATCGTGCTGAAGGAGTCGAGGGATCAAAGCTAGTGAATTGAAAGGTAAGAAAGCTGCACCTGGTTATGTGGTTAGGATGGGACTAAGTGTTCCCTATGCTTGTATGCATTGGTATGTGAATGTGATTAACCATGTGAACACGATGGGACTAAGAGCTCCCTCCATTTGTATATCATGTCGTGAGATGGTGTTATTATGCCATGGGACATGCGATTATCGGCCTAAGGGTGTCGGAATCATTATTTGCACGCTGGGGCGCGGCTCGGCCACTGGTAGCTGAGGCAGCTTATTTATCACTTAGCACGGTTAAGCTGGCCGGAGTCAGTGAGTATTACACTGGGGGCGGTCCTAATGAGCCGAAGACAGTGTGTTAAATAGAGGGTGCGACTAAGGGCGCCAACCCTGAATGTTATTTGATGGTTATGACAATCTATTGGCTATGAATGTGAATATTGTGTTATGAATATAGTTGGTTGATTGTTTGGATGACAAACTGTTATTACTGATTGGATAAATGTTATGAAATATCGAATTCTTAGTTGAGCATTGTGAAATATTAGATAAGTGTTGCTGATCTTGCTATGTTATTATGCTTTCTTGCTGGGCCTTGGCTCACGGGTGCTACGTGGTGCAGGTAAAGGCAAGGGTAGGCTGAATCAACCATGAGTTGGAGAGCTCTGGGGGCGAGGTGTACATCGTCAGCTGCTCGGCCGCCACGGTCGAGAAATTGTACACGAACGGAAACCTAAAATGTATATTTTGCCTTTAGAGTGGCTTGAACTATTTGTAACTTCTAGAATTTGTTGTAACTAAGACACCTAAACCCTATTTTGAGTCTCCATGTATTAAACCGTCATTTTTAATGAAAATAGCCTATTTGTGACCAAAATCTTTTTATTCTTACTCTGATAATGGTATAGAGTTTACACTTTGTCTGAATGACTTGTCTAGCAAGTCTTGCACTATTTTAAACACACAGTGTAACGGTCTTGGTTATCCAGGGCGTTACATGTTGACTCATGCAAACTGTTCACCTATCAACATTAACATTGAAAGTTAGTTTTGGATTGATTAAGTAGGGTTTCGGAAAAGAATTGACTAATATACATACTCTTTCTTTGAACCACTGAGGAAAATCAGCTTCTTGTTGAACTTCAAGATTCGAGCCCCCCGTCTTCTTAATTCATCCATATGCTCACTACAAACGGACAACAATGTTATGATTTTTGTCTTTACCCAGTACATAAACCAAACAAATTTATTGAAAAAAGACTAGAAAACACACCTAAGGTACTCCTTAATTTCGGCACAATTGTTCAAGATATACCAATAAGCCTTTTGCTTTAACTGCGGATTGAGGAGCATACTTGATTTCTTACCAAATGGACGACCAACAGCCTTATAAATAGAATATTCCCGATTTGGTTGGGATTTAACGCGATCGTCATTCCTCTCAGGTCGATTGAATCGAATCTCAACCCCCCGGAGGTACATTGAGCAAAAGGTTAAGGCCTCGTTGACCACGTAAGCTTCTGCGATTGAACCTTCCAGACATGCACGATTTCTTACATACTATTTGTAAACCGCCATCAAACGTTCAATGGGATACATCCACCTAAAGTGCACGGGACTGCCAAGAATTGCCTCTTTCGGAAGATGCAAAACCAACTGCACCATAATGTCGAAAAATGCTGGAGGAAATATCATTTCCAACTTGCATAAAATGGTGATAATGTATATCATCATATTCTCAAGGTCTTTCACATTCAAATTCCGTGAACAAAGTTTTTTAAAAAAACCGCACAACTCAATAACTGGCTTCCGAACTTCAGGAACCAAAAAGGACCTAATTACGGCGGGCAACAACTGCTGAAACAACACGTGACAATCGTGTGATTTCAGCCCAGTTATCTTGCCATCATTGACATTGACATTCTTTGAAAGGTTTGCAGCAAAGCCATCCGGGAATTCAATTGACTTCACAAATTCACAGAAAACTCGACACTCTAGGACACTGAGGGTGTAACTGGCATGCGGTTTCCTCCACTTGTTTCCCTCTTTACGGAGGTGGAGTTTTTCCCTAATTTTCATGTCTGCTAGATCAATTCTTGCCTTGTCAGTGTCTTTAGATTTTCCCTTTAAGTTCAACAAAGTTCCCAAGACACTGTCCCAAACATTCTTCTCAATGTGCATTACGTCCAAGTTATGCCTCAGCAATAATTCCTTCCAATAATCAAGCTCGAAAAATATGCTCTTCTTCGACCAATTAAGTTCAATCGGAGCCCTTTTGCGTTTCACACCACCAAATTCTTTGTGTTTCCCAGGATGTCTAATCTGCGAATTCTCTAATTACTTCAACACATCATCATCGGAGTAATCTTTCGGTGGTGGCCTGAGTTCCTTGTTACCGTCGAATAGTGCTCATTTTCTCCTCCATTCATGATTCATATCAAGAAACCTCCTATGGCCAATGTATGCAATTTTACTTCTAATCCCTACAGAGGGAGTTTCTTCAATGCATGTGGGGCACGCCTTGTACCCTTTTATGCTCCACCCAGACATCATAGCATAAGTTGGGTAGTCGTTAATGGTCCACAAGATTGATGCACGCATATTGAACAAGGTACTATTGTATGCATCTTGTGTCTCGACACCATTCACCCATAACTCCTTCAACTCGTCAAGCAAAGGTCTCATATAGATATCGATATCTTTTCCAGGTGAAGAAGGACCTGGAATTAGAATAGACAACATTAATGATTGTGGTTTCATGCACTTCCACAGCGACAAGTTGTATGGGACAAGTATCACAGACCACATGATGTAAGAGTTGCTCATGTTCCAAAAAGGATTGAAACCATCTGTAGCCAACCCAAGCCTAACATTTCGAGGTTCGGCTGTGAAAGATGGGTACAACTCATCAAGGTGCTTCCACGCCTTATTGTCAGCAGGGTGCCTCATCACACCATCTTCCTTTGGCCTTTTAGAATAGTGCCATCTCATATCCTCTGCAGTAAATCTGGAACTGTACAGCCTTTTCAATCTCGGTTTCAACGAAAAGTACCGCATGTCCTTATGGGCCACTTTCTTCCCGTTCCCACGATTATCTTGCCAGCGACACTCACCACAAACCGAACAGAATTCCAAATTCGCATTCTCCTTCCAAAACAGTGCACAGTCATGCTTGCAAGCATCGATGGACTCATATCCCAATCCAATACTCCGCAACTTTGCCTTCGCCTCATAGTTAGACTTAGGTAAAATTGTTCCGTCAGGCATAGTGTCGACTAACAATTCCAGCAAACCATCAAAGTAATGATTGATACACTTGTTAATAACTTTCAGATGCATCAGCTTCACCAAGAAGTTCAACATGGAATACTTTCGGCAACCCGGGTACAGTTCACTTGACATCTCCTTAAATAAATTGTCATACTTGTCGCGATGTTGAGGATCATCTTGGGGAGGATCATTATAGTTTCCAGCAGGAACGTCATCTTCAGCGTAAACATCCTCCAGGATATCTGCTATCTCATCTCTATCCTGAGCTCGTACCACAACTGGTGGCGATGGCAGCGCCTCTCCATGGTAATGCCACACTTTGTAGGATTGTATGATGCCATTGTTGAATAAATGCATCGAAATTGCATTTAAAGGCTGAAACTTAACATTCCCACATTTCTTGAACGGACAGCGAACCAAACCCCGATCGTTCAACTGATTTTTAGCGATATCGAAGAACTCCTTAACACCATTTCTATACTCCAGAGACCAACGATTCCTCGCACTCATCCAGCTTCTGTCGCTCGCCATCTTTAAGCGAAATAATTAAGAAAATATTAATAATTGTCTTAAAATGAGGGAAATGATAGTCAAAATATTTCATGACTGTTTGTCTCCCTAATTATCACTAAGTGATAATAATATCCTATCTCTGGAAAAATTAATTATTTATATTTACAAAAAAAAATGTAGCTAATTATTAATTATTACAATTTTTTAAATCATTTACTTATTTATTACTTTTATTTTAAAATTAAATTAATTATACATTAATTGCATTTTGTAATTTTTTATTAAATTCTTCCATTTGTATTGGATTATTTACTTAATTAATAACATCTTTATTATATTTATATTTTACTTAATTATATTTTATTAAATCATTTATATTTTTACCTTTTTTCAATTACAAAACATCTAATATTAATGTTAAAATTAATTATTAATTATTATGATTGGTAATTTTATTTTATTTAAATTATAGTTAAAAATTATTTTTTTATGTATTTTTTAATTATACTTAAATTTTTATTTAATTAATTATTAAACTTTTATTAATTTTACTAACTCTAACAAAATTTGGGCAGCATAATGACTATATTTCAAACTATCCCAAAAATTTAAAAACCTACAAATTAAACACATATATAACCAGAATATTCCTAGATCATACAAAATATATATATATATATATATTAACAAATACATCAATTTACATATATACAAATATTTAACCACAAAAAAACATATACCAAAACTCATTTTTTTATTAATACAAAAAAAAAATTATTAAATACATATTTACAAACATATCACATTTAATATAAAACAATTAAAAAATATAAACATACATTATTAATCTGATTTTTTTTAAATTCATACTTTAACTAAAATACATATATCACAAAATACAATATAATAAATATTAACAAGCAAAAATAAAAATATTACAATGGGTGAAGTGGCTCCGCTCTGGCAGTAATTCCGCTCTGACTGTTCCGACAGTGGCTCCACTCCGGCAGTGGCTCGGGGACTCCATAGAAAAAAAAAATTAATACATAAATAAAATTAAATAAAATACAAAAGTATATTAAAATACTTACAGTGGGCAACTTGGAGGAGGAGGGGGCGGTAGTGGTGGCTCGCGGTGGCACCGGGGTGGGGCTCGGGTGGGGTGAGGTGGGGGTGAGGGTGGGGTGGTTGTTAGGGTGGGCTCGGTTGGGGTGGGGTGGCCGTCGGGGTGGGTGGGCTCGAGTGGCGTGGGGTAGCCGTCGGGGTGGGGTGCCGTCGGGGTGCAGCTAGTGGGGGTGCGGCTGGTGGTGGTGTGGCTGGAGTGTGAAGGAGGATTGAGAAGAGAAGAAGAAAGAGAGAAAAAAGGAAGAAAAAAAATGGGGAAGAAGGGCTCACGGCTGCTGTAATATCGCTATGACTTTTGTCGGCTCGTTTCGTTGCGCCAGCAAAAGTCTAAAAATGCACCATCAAAAGTCTTTAATAAAACCCTAGGACAAAACGATGTCGTTTTATTTAGTCCAACTTTTACCGACGCAAAATAGACTTTTGTCGGCGCAACGAAATGCACCGGCAAAAGTCTAGCCAACTACTTTGTTGAAAACGTGCACAATTTAAAAAATACACAGTTGACTTTTGCCAGCGCGTTAGGTGAAATGCGCCGGCAAAAGTCTATGATATTTTTTTTTAAAAATTCTGATAGACTTTTGCCGGCGCAAAATTGCGCCGACAAAAGTTCTTGTTTTTGCCAGCGCAATTCACTAAATGCACCGGCAAAAACCTTATTTCTTGTAGTGTCTATAGTTTAGAAATATTAATTTTAACATAAGGTTTGATTAATATAGCTTGTCCTAGAAATATTATTTATTATAACCTAAGGTTTAGATAGAATAATTAAGAACGTGACACATGTCACATGTATGTTTCACTACAAGAAATTCGACATTTACCTACCAATATTAATTGTAGGTAAAGATGTTGTATTGGTAGGTAAATCCTTTTACCTACATATTTTGACCAATAATGTATTGGTAGGTAAGCGTTAGTTGAGAAAGGTACCATTGCCTACGATTGACATATCGATAGGCAAAACTCACGTGGACCCCACATAAATGACTTGGACTTGTTTGACGTTGCATCTTCTGTTGCAACTGACGTGGCTATCCTTGTGGCAATTTTTTAGTGGAACACGTGGCACGCATTTGTTGGACCAGTTGGAACTTAATGATTGGGTTACTTATCCCATTTTTATTGATTATGTGGCTCTAAATGATTGATCCACAAGGCATGATGTTGTATACTTATTCTTACCTACATTTATTTATTGGTAAATAAAGATTTTTAGATAGGTAATTTTAATTATATATTTAAATTTAATTTAATATAAATAATAAATAATAAATAAAACTAACTAATTTTAAAAACATTGAACATTTTTCTCAAATAAATTATTTAACATTAATAATAAAATAAACAAACATGTATTGTAAAATACTCATTGCTTATTAAAGATGAGTGTTAAACTAATTACATTTCATAAAAAATATCAACAAGTCTATTACAAGTGATTACAAACTCAATACTATCATTTTCTTGATATTCTTCACTTTGAGACTCCTTTTTCTCTAAATTGAACTTGTGACTGTCGATGATGGCTTTGTGAGGTGGACACCGACAATGGTTGGAGGTGGGGTTTGAGTTGGCGACAATGGGAAAATATAATTAATCTCAACATAATAATTATCCCCAATTTAATCATCATAATGATTTCAGAAAATATGACTTATTATTATGGGCATTTATGATACTTGATATACCAGCATATATATTAAAAAATAAATATATGAGCACATCAAGTCCCATAATCACAAGCATAAAATAAAATCATTCATCAACACCACAGGCAAAAAAAACAATCAGAGTAGCATAATGATCGAAATCAGAAAAAGAAAATATAAGTCAACATTCAAAACTATATTTAATAGGCAATAGGTTAAATGAGTGTGATACTTTGAACATTTTTTAACATATAAAAGCAAGACTCAAAAATCCCAGTTTCAAATTGATTTAGTGACCTCTAAAAAAATCAAATTGCAGGTGAAGAGCAAAGTCAACCATATTATCTAAAAATATTATCAGTAACTAGCATGCATATGTTAAACTCAAAAACACAAAATAAAAATTAGATTCAAAGTTAACATAAAAAATCTGAAAATAAAAAATAGATGTATCTTCCCTTTTTAAAAAAGAAAAATAAATTCATATATATAGTCAATGAACATAATACATAAATCAAATACCAAACACAAAAATTTCATACTTTAAAAAAATCAGATTCAAAACATATTTGTATACATAACAAAAATCATATTAAAACACACAAAACTCTTAAACTAAAAAACTATTTATCTCTCAAAAACAAAGTTCACCCTACAATATCAACATCAAAGTTCACCCTACAAACCAGAAAGCAGAGCATGCTAAAAATAGAGAAACACTTGAGATTAATGCAAAACTTTGGAAATAAAGAAACAAAGAAATATGAAAAAGCAAATATCTAAATATGAAAAACAAATATCAGAAACAAAGTACCCACCCATCCAAACATCTTGTAGAGTCCAAGAACTTTACTTAGCTAATTGTTTAGTAGTATTATAGTATGTTTAGTGTTATCATTGTTACTTTGGATTTTTGGTTCAGACCGGGAGTTATTTGGACACTCATAGTAGTACTTATAGATTTTCTAAGTTTAACCTATAGTTTAAGAATATTAAGTATAACCTAAGGTTTGATTAATGTGACTGATATTAAGGATTATATTAGTATATTATAAGGTTTAGACATCAACCAATAGGATTTTAAGCACATGTTTTGAATGGTAATTAAGGATTAAGTATTTTTGAGGATTAAATTAAATAAAGTAAAAGTTTGAATGTATAGGGTCAGTCAGCAGCTTTGAGCACGTTGAGGGCTTAGTCAAGGCTGTTTAATCCATTCAAACTTAGCTAAAAATGTGTAAATTCGTGTTTAAATATTCTGCGTATGCCGATATATCGCAGCTATAGGGGGCGATATGTCGCAGCACGTAGATACGGAAAACACGAATCGATGCACGGTCGCCTCGGGAACAAAGGTCCAGGCGATATATCGCCTATAGGGGGCGATATATCGCCTCCACCAGCATGTTTTCAAATTCATTTGAATTCTTTTCCCTTCAGCCATTCAAACTCCTTCAACAGTCCAGCATCTTCTGAACGAGTCTTCAGCCTCTGCTGAACGATTATTCAAATGATTTTCACTTAAAAAGCCATTATTTTTATTCAAGTAAAATCAAGATATTTTCATTCCCAAACTCTATAAATAGGACCTAGTACCCAGCCATTATTCACCATTTGCTCTGAGTTCAGAGGCTGCTAGTTTTAAGTGAGTGTGAGAGTGTAAACACTTGGTTTGGGGAAACTATAAGCTTAAACATCATAAGCTTATCAAACACTTTGGGAAGTGAGTTCTATAGTATTTCGGTGAAGGTTAGATTGATCTTGCAATCTTTAAGGTAAACCCAAAACTCTAGTTCTTTTCTGTATTTTTATGTTATTTCCTTTCTCAAAACCTTCTACTCAGTCCCCTAACCTTATTCTTATTTTGGTTAGGGAATCCAAGCTTTTAAGCATATAAGTCGGTAAGTATGTTTTCTATGGTTTAGTCTTTCTATCTCTTTCATTTCATCTCCTTTCTTTAGACTTACTCTTTCTTATGGTTTTAGGAGTGTTCCAACAATCCCAACTCAGTCCATAATCTCGGTAACTTTGGTAAGGAAATAGGCTAGAATCAACATGTTATGTGATTATGTTATCTATATGTTTTATGTTATTAAAAGTGTTATGATATATGTGTATGTTTGTAGGCTTGGGCATATGACCCATATGACTAACAAGACCCCAAATGGGTTATGGGCATATGACCTACTTAGCTAGTAGGACCCCACTAATCCCATGGGCATATGCTTGTTTAGTCTATGGGACCCCAAGTAATAATGGCCATTATAATAAGTGTATGTTATATGTATTATGTTAAGTCTTTATGTTTTCTTATGAAATTATGTATGTGACTTTGTGTTAGATTTTCCTTACTGGGCATTAGGCTCACTCCTTTCTGTTTATGTGCAGGAAAATAAGTTTAGAGGCGGTAAGATTCGTGACGCTTGGAGAATGTGTATCGATGATGAATGGAGTCAAGGGGCCGAGCGTTATTCGATTCGAGGATGTAGTCTCCTTTTATGTTTTTATGGTTTTTATGTGTATTTTCCGCATTATTATGTAATGTCTTTTATTTTAAATGTTGTTTTGTTTTAAAGACAATGGGATCCCAAAATCCTTCTTAGTATTCTGTTTATTTGTAAATAACTCTTATTTTCAAGTTACTCAATGAATTATGGTATTTTCGTAAAAATGTAAGTTTTATGTATAGTTTCGATAATGGTCCAATTAGTCTAGATTAGTGGGTCGCTACACATCTGAATCTGAGTATAGGAACAAAGGATCAGATACACTAATGCAGTAAACTTATTAAATTGATCTACATCCTAAATCTGAATATCAATATCAATAACAAAGTAAATAAAAAAAAACTCCAAATCTGAATATAGCAAAAAAGTATCAATTTATTGATGATAGCCCAATAAACAAGAAACAAGACATCAAGAAATTCAATGAGATTATACATTAAAAATATCTAGGTTTCAAATATTAAAGCTACAAAGACTAGTAGGCAGTTTATAAAAACAGAGACCAGCAGGTTTCAAATTCAATGAGATTATACAAAAAATAGAGAATTGAATCATTTTTTAAAATCAACTAAGACACCATATAAAAAAAACAAATACAAACGAAATAACCCCATAGTTGAATCCCTAAATGAGGTATACCCAATGCACAAAGAAAACAACACAAAACTACCTCAGAACAATGAAAGCCACAAGCCAAAAATCAGATTTACATATTCAACCTTAACCAAAACAAAGCATAAAAAATTGCCTCAGAATTATACTTCATCATCAAACCTTCATATTAATGGGGATTTAATCAACATAATCATACAATTTTACCTCCAAGCCACCCAGCCAACAGTCTAAAAATCTTAGAGCCACCAAGCCTAATCCGAGAACAACAGAGCACCAATCGAAATCTAAAAATCTCAAAGCCACCAAGACCACGTAAAACTCTCAAGGCCATTGAGACCAACACAAAAATCACAAATCCTCCAAAAAAATCAAGTCTTGTGAATCAATAAAAATATATATAAAAAATACTAACAGTAATCAGAGGAACACCAACATGTTCTTCACAAAATTATAAAGCCAGTATAAACAATTTTAATCTAACAAAAAAAATTAAAGAAGGCAAAAAAATGGTTACAGCTTACAAAGCCTTAATCGTCAAGGGATGAGCGAGATTTATGATGGCAACAATGAGTTTCGATGAAGGCAGAGACCAGTAGGCAGCGGCTCAGTGATTCAGAGGACGATGGTGGCGACTCATAAATTCAAAGAAAAATGGCAGCGGCTCAGGGATTCGAAGGACGATGGTGGCGGCTCGGAGAGTCGAAGAAAAATGGCAGCGCCTCAGAGATTGATGCAAGTGTACACGTGTATGAGAGGGAGCCCGAAAAGAGAGCTATATGGGGAGAGGGGGTCCGAAATGGGAGGGATTTGTTGAGAGGGAATCAGAAATGGGGAAGGGAGGCAGTCGAAGAAGGGGAAGACGAGGGCACATATGGGAGGCGGCAGAAAGTAGATATGAGAGTTAGTGTTAGGTTAGGGTTATAATAGAATGAGGTTTATATAAAAAAAATTATTATAATTTAAAATCGGAGGGAAAAATAAGCGGTAATCAGCAAAAGATTTCCCTCCAAACATAATCGTAGGTAAATCTTTTACCTACGATTACTAATGGTAGGTAATAATAAAATTCATAACCCCACCCGTTTTATTGGAGAATCCCCAACCAATAGTCGCTACGAAAATATAATCGTAGGTAAAAACCATATTTATCTACCAATAAATATTTGTAGGTAAAGGGAGAATTTCTTGTAGTGTTTATTGAGGATTTAAGCATTTTAGATGAATAAATTTATAAAAGATAGATCTAGAAGCTCTATAATCTTCCAGCAGCTGTTAGGATCATGTTTTAATTAGTCAAAGTTGTTTTAACAAACTTCAAGTGTGCTGAAAGTGTGCAAAAACGTGTTTAAAATATCAATGTATGCCGATATATCGCAGCTATAGGGGCTAATATGTTGCCTACGGATGATATGGAAAACGTCGTTGACTTCGCACAAACAAACGATGAAAGCTTGGGAATATGGGGGAGGCGATATATCGCCTATAGGGGGAAATATATCAACTCCACACACATGTTTTGAAACTTCTTGGAATCGAATTAGAAACAGCCTCAACAACCTAGATTTGCTCCTAAACGTTTTGGACCGAGTTCTAGCCATCTGTTGAATCAGTTTATATTCATTTATTTATTCTTTGTAAAAGGGGTTAGTTTCACTCCTTGAACTCTATAAATAGGACTTAGTTTTAAGGAATTTCATTCATTATTCAAGCATTCTTCAGAGCCTCCAAGCTTCTAAGTTTATTCTAGACAGAAAACACTAGGATTTTGGGATTTAAAAGCTTTTCAATCTAAGCTTTTTCTAAACACTTGGGAAGTAAGATAGAGTGTGTTGACCCTTGATTTGGTCAACGACACGGAGTCAAATAAAACGATAGAAATTAGATGAATTCAAGTTAAGAAGATAAATGACACAAGGATTTATAGTGGTTCGGCCCTAAGTGATGGTAATGACCTACGTCCACTTAGTGTTCTTATTAATGTAATGAGAATTTGCGATCAGTAAACAAGGGTTTACCATGTTTCACAAGCTCAGTAATGGAAAAAAGAATTGTGTAAGAACAATTATTTTCTCTCTTCGTCTCTCAAGATCCCTCTCATGAGCCCTTTGAGTCTTATTTATATGCTCAAGGATCTACCTATGGACCGATGGGCCTTGATTACATTTAATACAAACATATCTGAATAATAATGGAAATTACACTTTTTACATAAATGTAAGATCAAATATCTTTAGAAAATATCTGATATACTATGACCAACCCTGGTCGCCTATGAAATATCCCCTTTGTCGTGTGAATTCTCCTCTGGTCGATGGTCGACCAGATCATAACCACTTAAATTGCCACGCACGTCCCACATGCGTACTATTCTTGCACGTCATCAAGTGAATCTTTTTTTGGGTAAAAATTTGTCCCCCAAGTTTATTTTACTGCTACCAACATTTAATAAACTTACTCGACCAGCTATTCTTCTGACTTGTCACATCTGTGAGCACTTTTTCGAAAATGTAAACAATCATGACTTTTACAGTTTCCCAAAAATATTTCGACAGTTATTGCATTTTCCCATACATCGAAATCACAGTCCCATCATTACCTTTCAACTACACCATGATCAGTATAAATATATCACCTTTCAAATTTTTATTTTTACCAAAGCTTTCTCCCTCTTAAAGAACTCAGAAATTTTTTCAAGAAGAAACCTAGAAAACCTCTGTGATCCGAGACTCCTTCGACTAGTTTCGAGCAATAATCTTCGTGATTCCTCTACAAGCCGCAATCCAAGTAAGTTTCAGACCCGCCTTCTCTTTTATGCAATTTAGGATAAATTTTGTGAGTTTTCTTCTTATGCCTCCATTGTTTATGAAAAAAAAAAAAAAAAACTACTCGGGTAATCAGGTTTGTTATACCCAGATTTCGAGCCATGAGAATTGTGACCTCGAAAGATGGATTCATAATGAATGAACTCGTAAAGTCTGGAATATGTTCGAAATCTAAACATTGAGCCTGCAAAGCAGAGATGACTTCGAAGATTGTAGCCTCGAAATCCTCACGAGCTCGAAAGGTAGGCCCCGAGGTGCATCTGTTCTCAGGGATGGCCTCGGATCAGGGGCTCCGAGCCTGACGCGCGTACGAGCTCGAAGTCATGTGGCCTTGGGAGATGTTATAGCTCGAAAGTCAATAGGAAACCTGGGAGAATAGGGCCTTGGTGATATGGGATAATAACTTTGAATATCCTAATGAGTCATCTATAAGAGACGCGGTCTACATTTATTACTGTATATCCCCTACAATCAAGGGATATTATTTGATCAGTTATACGCCCCCTGGTCTTCAGGGGACGTTTCCTTTTATATCGGATTATAGGCATTTAATGCCATTTAATTTATTTGCATATAAAGAGTAACTACCCGAAATATGTGGGATAGTATTCTGAAATCTTCTCTATAAATAGAGAGGTCATGCACCATTGTAAAGGACCGAATTTTTGTGATCTTGAGAGAAAACTCTGAAGAATTCATCCTTGAAGGATTTTCAGAGATCATCTTGAGTTTAATAACAAAGACTCGTGGACTAGGCAGATTTAACTGCTGAACCACGTAAAAATCGTGTTTGTATTATCATATTTTTATTGGCCATTATTGATTATTGTTTACGTGCTCTTCTTTCACCGTTGACGAAAAATGGCGTCACAGTTTGGTGCTTTCATTGAGAGCCTTAAGCATTCAGTCCCTGAGTAAGTCATGGCCACTAATAATCAGAACGCTCCTGAAGAGAATTACAGAAGACGTCCTGGGAAACAACCAATGGAAAACCCAGATGTCGAAGAAAGAAGTGGATCTTCCGATTCTCGGGGACCACCTGCTCCACCAAGGGATGAGGATATGTATTACAATCCTGAGCAGTATGTTCCCATTGTGGAACTTGAGAACCGACAACTGAAACAGCAATTGGCAGAGGCCAACAAACGGAGTGAGGAGTTGGCAAGGATAGCCGCAGAGGCACAGGTGGCTCATCCCCCGCCTCCGCGTGAAAACCAAGCCCCTCCTCCAAGGTTCGTACACGTTCCTCCCCGTAGACCCCGTGGGCGCCCACGGAAAGATGCTACCACGAGAAGGCCGGCTCAACCTCCGGCACCAGCAGAGCCATCCGCTCCCCCTAGGCCCCAGAGAAGTAATCATGCTAGGGCCCCGGTTAATCCACCTATGGAAGTACAGTGGGAACTGAGAACAATCGAGCCCCTGCAGAGGCTCGGACTCAAATCCCTGGGAGCGCACCAAATGTAACCAACCCGTCTCGGGCAAACTCCGGACCGTCTAGGCCGCGAAATGAATGGCAGCCACCGTCACCCATACGGTTCCCTCCATCACCAATAAGATATCCTTCGCCCCCTCACAGGAATGCTCAACCAGTTCGAGATCAGGGCGAAAGGTGTGCGGGAGGGAGACAAGGAAACGGGGAAGCTTTCCAGGAGCAGAGAGGCGCCCCATCAGAAAGAAGTCAAACATCCCAGTCTCGCACGACGGAGACGAGGCGGCATGGAAGAAATCCATCTCGAAATAACTATGCGACGAGTTTTACCAGCGACGACTCTGGAGATACCTGGTCGGTCAGCAAGCATGACTGAGGTCGTAAGAATACTGGAAGTCACAGAAATCGCCCCGACCTGCGAGAACACCTGAATCAGAGTCGGGGTAATGTTGACCCAATAAATCCGGACCTAAGGGATCGCTTGAATAGGCGTAAAGATCCCTTACGGAGGCGCGAGCCTGGAATTGTGATCGATGACAACCGATTCCAGACAGTACCTCTCGCGGACCCAGTCCAAGAAAGAATTGATCAGCTTGAAAAGGCCTTTAGGCTTTTGAAAAACGAGCAAGAGCACGATCGATATGAAGACTCTGACGAGGAGCTCGAGCCGTTTGCTCCCCATATTTCCAACACTCCATTTCCCCAAGGGTTTCGGATCCCCCACGTCCCAACGTTTGAAGGAAAGACCGACCCGTACAGTCATCTGAGTACGTTCAACACCATAATGCGAGCCAGTAATGTGGGTTACGAGCTCAGATGTATGTTGTTTCCAGCATCATTGACGGGACCAGCCAAAAGATGGTTTGAAAAATATAAGAGACACTCAATAACTTCTTGGGAGCAGCTGTCTAAAGACTTTAAGAAGCAGTTCAAAGCCATGATGGGAGTTAGACCAGAGGCATCAACCCTAACTAACGTTCGGCAACAACCAGGCGAAATGTTAAAAAGTTACCTAACAAGGTTTAATATGGAAGTCGCCCGAGCTCAGAACGTAGATGACAGTGGACACCTAATGGCTGTCCAAGCCGGAGTAATGCCATGGAGTGCCCTCTGGGACGATATGCAAAGAAAACCGGTGAGGTCCATAACCGAGTTTAACAGACGGGCGCAGAGGTTTGTCAATGTAGAGGAAGTGAGGTCGACACTTAATGTGACTTCCTAGCCTGAAACTACAATGATAAACGTCAACTCTGCCTCAACCTCGGCAAATGCAACAGCTGCAAAGCCCGTTGCGGAAAATCCCTCCAAGAGGAAAAAGAACGAAGGGAGTAACCCCGAAGCCGAGGGAGGAAAGAAAAAGAAAGGGGAGAGATATTTCTCCGTGTACAGAGTGTACACCGAGCTCAATGAGTCTCGGGAGAACATATACCTGGCCAATGAAAACCAGGTCCCCTTTAGGCATCCGGACCCGATGAGAAATCAAAAGTCCAAGAGGGATGTAACGACCCAAATTCGCTAATAAGGCTTAAGGACCTTGATTAGTGTACCAGGAGGGCAGGTTGGGATTTATGTGTGATTTTATGAATTAAATGCATGGTTATGATTTAAAGCATGTTATTTGACTATTTGTTTATCTGAGATGCATGACTATGTATACTAGTATGCATGTAGGCCCGGATCGTGTTAGAAGGGCGTAAATGTAATTTTGGCCATGATTGGCATAACGGTATTGATATGTGATAATTGTATTCTGTGAATTGTACCACGTGGGTGTGGTTGTATTATTGTGATGCACGTGCCGAGACGGTCCTAGAGAGCTAGTTAACTCAAGAGTTGCAACGGGATTTCTGTACCCGGCTCGGGAGGAGCCTAGGGGTACCTCGGGAATTTTATGGTTAAGTTGAGATTTAGCGGGTAATGGTTATTGGAGATTTAGTAACCTGGGTAACCATTAGTTACTGCTGAGAGTAACAACTTTTAGAGAGAAAATGGTAGAAATGAAATAGAAATGAAAGGACTTAAGTGCCCTTGAGGTTTAAGTAGGAAAAGATAGGCAAGGAAGGGTAAAGTGGTCATTTGGCAAGGTTAATAGACAAATTTGGGCTGTGTATATGGGGTGTACGGTTTGGGGCTTATTTATGTTTAGTCTTGATAGAGTTTGAAGAGAAGAGAAATGAGAGGGAAAAGCTAGGGCATGAGGAAGAAGAAGAAGAAGAAGAGAAGGAGAAGTGGGAGTCTAGGAAGGGGTCAAGCAAGCCTTGTGTGGATTCTCCATTGGAGGTAAGAGCTTTATACATACCTAAGTTTTGATTTCTGTTTTGAATTGTAAAATCTAGAGCTTGAGTTAGTTGTTTGAGTTTTGGGATGAGTTGCTGAAAATAGGAATCAATGGGTGTGAATCTTGGGTGTATTGATGTTTTGAGCTTGAACCTTGAGTTATGGGCTGTTATATAGTCTATTTGATGTTTGAAAATGATTTTGGGGTTTGGGTATTGGTTTAGTATGAATTGGGAAGGTTTTAGCTCGGAGAAAACGCAGGAGAAAACCCAGAATTCTGGGTCTGCGAAGGCGTGCCGCGACACAAGTTTTTCGTGCCGCGGCAAGGGAGCCTCTGGCTGGTGGGTGCCGCGGCACAAGGATGTGGTGCCGCGGCACAAGGCAAATTTCAGGGCATCATTTTTAGGCAATTTTAGGCCTTTGCTCCGGGGGTTCAGGGGATGACTCCGGGGTGTTGTTTTAAGGTTTTAGAAGTCCCGAGAGTGCGGGATTGGTCCCGGGAAGTGGTTTTGGGTTGATTAGTATTGAGGGATGTTTCTTGTGTGTTGTGACTAGGTTGTTGGTGAGGCTCGTGCTTGAGGACCGTGCTCGTGGCTTAAGTGCATCAGGAGGCTCGGTGTGCAGGTAAGAAAACTATAACACCCGAGGTTAGGGCATGACCCCAGATTGTATTATGTGCAAATGTTTAAACCTTAAATGAATCATGATGTGAGTGAATGATTATTTTGAATGTACTATATGTGTGATTATGATGAAATGAGCGGCAAGGGCCGAGTACGGCGTAAGCCGGGGCGGCCGTGGGCCGGGTACGGCGTAAGCCGGGGCGGCCGTGGGCCGAAAGTAACACCTAGCACATGGGATGCTATATTCAGGGTGGGACCCAAGGGATACATGAGTTATCCTCGCGGTGAGAACCGATACCCCAGGCTTCGGTAAGGCTTTGGGGCGGCATGGCCGTGTTTGCTTAGTCTAATGATTGACTTATTTAATTGTGGATTATCTGTTATGATAAACTGTATACGTTGCATATGTTATGTTCTGCATGAGTTTTCTTGCTGGGCTTCGGCTCACGGGTGCTCTGTGTTGCAGGTAAGGGCAATGATTGAGTCAACCAACCATGAGTACGGAGAGCGTGAAGCGATGCGTACATGTTTGGCCTGCCCGACTGCTTTGGTTGGGGGTTTATTCGAAAATGGCTGTAATAATCTATGATTTTGTAACTGATCAACTGTAAACTTATTTCATGATGTAAATAGTTTTCAAACCTTATTTTGGGATCCCAATTGTTTAAATACTAGAAGTTTTTATTGAGTCAACGCATTTTCAAAGAGTACAGCCTTAACTTTTTATTAGTCACACTTTTGTTTCAAAACCTCGGTTAGCGAGTTCATTGCACTGTTTTGTCTTAAAACTCACTTAGTAACGGCTCTAAGGATGTAGGGCGTTACAACTTGGTATCAGAGCGAGCCAAGGTTTATTGGTTCTGTAGATCGACCGAACATGTACGCTCGCTGTCAGTGACAAGCTCGACTCAGGGTTGGTTGGTATGAGTGATGGACATGTCTAAATATATGTTTGAATGCCTGTTTGCCTGCTTATTTATATGGAGCATGGGGAATGAAATGACATATGCATGAGATACTGATAGGGCCTGGCCCTTGACTATTGCATGTTGGGATTGATGCATGCTGAATAATACTATTATGTATGTGGATGAATATTGGCATAATGGTTCGCATATTGAGTGTATGTGGTTAATTTTCTGGATTTAATTCATTAGTTATATTTGTATATTGGCTTGTTTGAAGCATGATAAGTATGGATTTACTTAGTAACGATTGAATCTGGTAGCTAAACGTATATCATTGTGGATTTGACCTAGTATATGCTTGTGTGTGCATTATACCTGTGGATATTTGGATTTAGTTGTGAGTTGGTTCAGAGTATGAACCTCTGAGTTCAGGAGTTTGGTCGGTTTTGACGGATGAACTTGAGTTGTTGGTTCCTAGAAGGGTTTTGTGGACGTGATATTGTGTTGAAAGGGGGTTTTAGATATAAGTTGGAATTGAGATCTCCAGTTACCCCTGAAAGTAGCAGCAGAGGATCACTAGTGTGTGAGTTAGCTGTGGAGTTTGTTAGTTGAGATGGGATAGAAGAACAGTGGATTCCTTTGGGGAAACTAGCTGATTCCGATGTGTTAACAGTAAGGTTACCAGTGTTGGTTTACTGTGAGGTATGGACAGATAAAGGTATTACATGAGAGGTTTAAGGGGTGTTATCCTCGGGTTTTGAGGAGAGCTCGAGTTGGCAAGGGATTTATCAATAGACGAGCAGAGTTAATTCCACCCTTGGTTAAGGGGATGAGGGATCCTGATTAGAGGGTCGTGTTAATGTTGAGGCAGAGAGGTACCCGGATTTGGTACTCGGGCTGAGGTACTGACTTAATGGGTTTGGAAGGACCTATATGATGAAAGGTTAGAAGAGATTTTAAAGACATGATTTGCACCATGGAGATTGGTGGGCTTATAAGTTTGGCTTGGACTGTTGGGGGTAACAACAGTGTAAATCAATGGGTTTGGTGATCTGGGTAATTCATTTCGGAAAGTTATACTGATGGATGTATCCGGAATTGATGACGACCCATTTAAGGATTTAAGATCGGGAATAGTCTAAGGTATTTGGGCTGCTCTGAGGTATGAGTTTATCGTCTGCATGTGGATGGCGGAGAGGGCCATGTTGTTCGAGGAACTGATGGTTGATGTTTAGAGCATGAGTGATAGAGCCGCAAGGGCGGTGCTTCCTTTGATGGAATTAGTAAGGATAGATTTGTGATAATCAAGTTAAAGGGACCCCGGATAGTTCTATGGCTTCTAGTTTGCCAGAAAGGGGGAAAAGTCTGATTGATAAGATGGTACTTGTGGTGATAGAACGCAGTGAGGTCGGATTCTCACTTTTGAGGGGAAAGGACCCCAGACAGTGCTTGGGCACCTAATTTGAGATTTGAAAGAAGTTTGGTTACTAAGGTGGTTGTCAAGATGGCGATAGGAACCAGGGAGGTTATTGGTATACATGAGGAAGAGGATGCCACCTGAGAGGAGGCCAGGTGAGGGCATGACTTCTACATAGAATGACTCGAGATGTTAGGATGGATTTCCCATGGTGCGGGAAACGGAGAACTGGAATGCATCGATACATTCGAGGTTCGAGGCTGAGTCCTCAAGGATGAGCATTTAACTGACGAGCTTATGCTTTGGACATGTAACGAACTGGAAGGGCTCGGTGTTGGGAATGTTCCGAGAGGGAGATGGACATAGAGAGGTTGCCTCAAAGGTGTCATTTGAGAGGCCGAGGACAGTAATACTTATTGAGAAGGAATTAGAAACTCTGGCAGATGAATTGTTGAGGATATCATCTGGAGTACGTAAAGGAGACAGAGCTGATCAGTGGAAAAATTACGTGGGTATGTAAAGAAAGATTTAGGGGATACTTCAAGGTCAGACTACAGATAGGATCGGTATAAGGAATGTCGTAAAAGACGGTTTTGGCCGACAGAAAGTCTATTGAAGCAATCGAAGGAATCTGAGCCTGGTGTAGCCAGTGTGCTATACTACGGGGATTGTTGGCATCGTCGGGTTAGAACAAAAGTTTAATGTTGGATACAAGATGGGACGATGTCTCCAAGAGTTGATCTAGGACCTGGATTTTACCAGTTGGAAACCAAGGATAAAGACTTTTCGTGAATTGATTAGGTGGCACCGGGTAGGGTGTGAGGAATTGGTAACAAGGATTCTGGAACTGTTCAAGCTGCAGCAGCACAGGTAAATTCTTTAGGCGGAGAATGCGTGAACGGTATGGACAAGTCCCCTTCAAGCTCACGAGCAGTGCATGTGGATTACTCCCAGACGGAAATGGTGAGCAACTGATTATTAGGCTGAAGATGTTAGTACCCAGAAGGCGGTGTCTCAGGTAAGGTTCTACGGAGTGTTAGTTTGGGAGTCGTCAAGAGTATTCAGAATAGAGCTACAAGAAGAAAGGACAGGTATGAGGAGATTTGATCTGAAGCCGCAAGGAAGCTAATGAAGAACATCCAAAGAATTGAAGGCATAACAAGACTGGTAAGCGCGTCATCTACTGCATAAGCACCTCCGAAGATTACTACATCAGAGATGAGAAGAACAGTAAAGTTTGAGGTTAGATGGACTGAGTGGTGTCAAATCAGAAAGAAATTCAGAAGACAAGGTAAGATTTGATTGGTTACGGACGATGATGGAATTTGCGTGTGTTTTGGTTAAGTAAAGAGTGATTTCATAAAGGACCTGATCTATGGTAAGGTTATGAAAATGTGGGAGTGCATCGCGGGTTGGGCACGCCCAGGATTAAATTGATGCGAGGATGGATTAAACCTTGCGGGAGGCGACAGAATGGATCATGGTTGATGCACTTGGAACATTAAGTCGACCGTTGTGTATGGCATAAGGAACTTAAGTCTTGAGTATTAGTAAGAAAGGTTATCATTGAGACTCAGTGCGGTGAAAAGTAACAGACGGATGATCAGTGTTTGAAATCCTTGATTGAAAGAAGGGCGATGTAATTGGAGGCGGAACTCCTAGCAGTGAGGCATGTATAAGTCAAAGGATAACGCCATAAATTGTAATAGAATAGACAAGGCAACGTCTGAGATTGGCATAATGTTAGTAGGCAATGGTTAGCTGGTGGGTGTCACTGAGCTATGGAATTCAAAGTGTTGGCTTGAGTTGAAACAGGGAAGGACCCTGTCATGGTGGTACAAGTAGGATACCAGGATCGAGTGAAGGATCCAGATAGGATTTGGTTTTGAATGAGGGTTCTGTATGGACATCATTCCACCTCCTAGGGTACGTCGTACCGGGAGGGTCGAGCGGGTGACGGAATCTTGTGTTTTCCTTTGGACCCTGAGGGGTTAGGTGATGTGGTAGTGTATCACGGGAATAGACCACTTTGGACCTTGAGTAAAGTGATTGGACATGAAATTTTTTTAACTCGGTGGTTTGAGTTGATGTAGTTGGTTCAGGGGAACTGGTAGCAGGGTAAAACGTCGATGATACGGAATTGAGACCCAAGAGTATTTTAAATTGTTGGAATGGATTTAGAGGACAAAAAGAACAGAGTGGGAACCTGGAATTATCAGTTGATTGCAAGTGATTGGCAGTCTGAAAGTTATCAAATGTCTTATCGAGTTGAGCGCTGAGTAGGCGAATACTTGAGGTATTAAGGGAAGTGTAATCCCTGATGGATTAGTCGTGGTGGAAATTGCTGGTGTCTTGATTAATGTAACGCGACATAGGGCTTGGTAAGAGGTGAAGGATAGTGAATGCTACAGTTTGGCTTTAGTTCAGAGTGAAAGCCAAAGAAGTCGTTGAAACTTCTTAAGGCAGGAGTGTCTGCCTATTTTGAAAGATTAAAGAGCTGGTAAATTGCTAATTTATGAGGAAATAAAGTTCCGGAAGGAAAGAGCTGCGTCTCTGCGTAATAACAAACGAGGATCTGTAAGGTGTTCAGAGGACGAAGGGAGATTTCTGACTCTTAATTCAGCCTAAAATTCTGAAGTTGTATTAAGTGTTAGGCCAGCGGGGCCTACAAGCTGATCCCACCTAGTAGAGGTGATGACGTTTGAGGATCTCTGGAATCAGGAATAAGACAATGAATTGGTCATTGTAACCTAGGCAGACCCTGGGCTTCGGCAGGGTTGCGGTGTAGCGAAAGGCTATCGAGAGTATGGCCGTGAGACAAGATCTTGTGAGGCAAGATTGTTACTCCTGTAAGACTGTTGTTGAAAAGTAAAGTAAAGGCGGTGGACCTTGGAAGTTATGGCCAAGAGCTGCGGGTTTATTGACTGAAATGTTGGATAAATTTCGAGGACGAAATTTTTATGAGGAGGGGATAGTTGTAACGACCCAAATTCGCTAATAACGCTTAAGGACCTTGATTAGTGTGCCAGGAGGGCAGGTTGGGATTTATGTGTGATTTTATGAATTAAATGCATGGTTATGATTTAAAGCATGTTATTTGACTATTTGTTTATCTGAGATGCATGACTATGTATACTAGTATGCATGTAGGCCCGGATCGTGTTAGAAGGGCGTAAATGTAATTTTGGCCATGATTGGCATAACGGTATTGATATGTGATAATTGTATTCTGTGAATTGTACCACGTGGGTGTGGTTGTATTATTGTGATGCACGTGCCGAGACGGTCCTAGAGAGCTAGTTAACTCAAGAGTTGCAACGGGATTTCTGTACCCGGCTCGGGAGGAGCCTAGGGGTACCTCGGGAATTTTATGGTTAAGTTGAGATTTAGCGGGCAATGGTTATTGGAGATTTAGTAACCTGGGTAACCATTAGTTACTGCTGAGAGTAACAACTTTTAGAGAGAAAATGGTAGAAATGAAATAGAAATGAAAGGACTTAAGTGCCCTTGAGGTTTAAGTAGGAAAAGATAGGCAAGGAAGGGTAAAGTGGTCATTTGGCAAGGTTAATAGACAAATTTGGGCTGTGTATATGGGGTGTACGGTTTGGGGCTTATTTATGTTTAGTCTTGATAGAGTTTGAAGAGAAGAGAAATGAGAGGGAAAAGCTAGGGCATGAGGAAGAAGAAGAAGAAGAAGAGAAGGAGAAGTGGGAGTCTAGGAAGGGGTCAAGCAAGCCTTGTGTGGATTCTCCATTGGAGGTAAGAGCTTTATACATACCTAAGTTTTGATTTCTGTTTTGAATTGTAAAATCTAGAGCTTGAGTTAGTTGTTTGAGTTTTGGGATGAGTTGCTGAAAATAGGAATCAATGGGTGTGAATCTTGGGTGTATTGATGTTTTGAGCTTGAACCTTGAGTTATGGGTTGTTATATAGTCTATTTGATGTTTGAAAATGATTTTGGGGTTTGGGTATTGGTTTAGTATGAATTGGGAAGGTTTTAGCTCGGAGAAAACGCAGGAGAAAACCCAGAATTCTGGGTCTGCGAAGGCGTGCCGCGACACAAGTTTTTCGTGCCGCGGCAAGGGAGCCTCTGGCTGGTGGGTGCCGCGGCACAAGGATGTGGTGCCGCGGCACAAGGCAAATTTCAGGGCATCATTTTTAGGCAATTTTAGGCCTTTGCTCCGGGGGTTCGGGGGATGACTCCGGGGTGTTGTTTTAAGGTTTTAGAAGTCCCGAGAGTGCGGGATTGGTCCCGGGAAGTGGTTTTGGGTTGATTAGTATTGAGGGATGTTTCTTGTGTGTTGTGACTAGGTTGTTGGTGAGGCTCGTGCTTGAGGACCGTGCTCGTGGCTTAAGTGCATCAGGAGGCTTGGTGTGCAGGTAAGAAAACTATAACACCCGAGGTTAGGGCATGGCCCCAGATTGTATTATGTGCAAATGTTTAAACCTTAAATGAATCATGATGTGAGTGAATGATTATTTTGAATGTACTATATGTGTGATTATGATGAAATGAGCGGCAAGGGCCGAGTACGGCGTAAGCCGGGGCGGCCGTGGGCCGGGTACGGCGTAAGCCGGGGCGGCCGTGGGCCGAAAGTAACACCTAGCACATGGGATGCTATATTCAGGGTGGGACCCAAGGGATACATGAGTTATCCTCGCGGTGAGAACCGATACCCCAGGCTTCGGTAAGGCTCTGGGGCGGCATGGCCGTGTTTGCTTAGTCTAATGATTGACTTGTTTAATTGTGGATTATCTGTTATGATAAACTGTATACGTTGCATATGTTATGTTCTGCATGAGTTTTCTTGCTGGGCTTCGACTCACGGGTGCTCTGTGTTGCAGGTAAGGGCAATGATTGAGTCAACCAACCATGAGTACGGAGAGCGTGAAGCGATGCGTACATGTTTGGCCTGCCCGACTGCTTTTGTTGGGGGTTTATTCGAAAATGGCTGTAATAATCTATGATTTTGTAACTGATCAACTGTAAACTTATTTCATGATGTAAATAGTTTTCAAACCTTATTTTGGGATCCCAATTGTTTAAATACTAGAAGTTTTTATTGAGTCAACGCATTTTCAAAGAGTACAGCCTTAACTTTTTATTAGTCACACTTTTGTTTCAAAACCTCGGTTAGCGAGTTCATTGCACTGTTTTGTCTTAAAACTCACTTAGTAACGGCTCTAAGGATGTAGGGCGTTACAAGGGACTCCAGTAAGTATTGCCGATTTCACAGAGACACCGGACATACTACCGATGAATGTCGACAGTTGAAAGACAAAATCGAAGGATTGATCTCGAGAGGCTACTTCAGACAATATGTCAAGAACCAGAGTACTAGTCAGGCGGTCGCGAGCCAAAAAGTAGCCGCGCCTCCACCCGCACAAAACAATAATTCTCGAGCTCGGGAAGAAGAGAGGCCCCCGCCGATAGATGGAGAGGATGTAATAACCATCTCGGGAGGGCCTCATCCCGCAGGAATGGGTAGGAATGCTCAAAAGAGATACGTTAACGAGCTGAAAACTGGGGATGGGTCCCCCTATGAACCCGAACCTAGGGCTCCAAAAAGTCAGAGGATTGAAACACAACCAATAACCTTCACTGAGGAAGACGCGTCCCATGTCCAGTTTCCTCACCATGATCCTCTGGTCATCACTCTCCAGCTGGCCAATAAAAGGGTCCACCGAGTTCTCGTAGACAATGGGAGCTCAGTCAACATTCTCTATAAAGCAACCCTTGAGAAGATGGGACTCTCCCTTCGCGACTTGAAAGCATGTGCAACTACTTTATACGGTTTTTCAGGAGAAGGGACCGCCTGCATGGGATCCATCGAGCTCCCCGTAACCTTGGGAGACTACCCAGTCTCGGTAACCAAGATGATGGAGTTCGTGGTAGTAGATCTACCATCAGCCTACAATGTGCTGCTCGGGAGACCCGCCCTGGTCGGGCTGGGGGCAGTATCATCAGTAAGGCATCTGGCCCTTAAGTTCCCGACCCCTAGCGGCGTCGGAACATTAAAGGGAGATCAATTGGCTAGGAGGGAATGCTACAGCATTTCCTTGAGAGGAAATAAACAGACAAGCGCACAAACACTCGTCATTGTTCAAAGTAAAGACGGGACGGTCTTAGAAATTGATGAAGAGATCGATCTAAGGGTTTAGGAGAAAGCTGACCTCGAACCCTTAGAAGAGCTCGAAGAAATTCAGCTCGAGGAAGTCAATCCCTCGAAAAAGGTGAAGGTAGGAAAACACCTCCAAGATGAGATGAAATAGCAACTAATTTTCTTTTTGAAGAAGAACCAGGATGTCTTCACGTGGCCGCACTCAGACATGGTGGGAATAAGTCCAAATATAGCAAGCCACGCACTGAATATAGACAAAAGCTTCCCTCTGAAGCAACAAAAGCAAAGACAGCTGGACGAAGATAGAAAGAAGGCACTAAAGGAGGAGGTTGACAGGTTGAAGGCAAACCGATTCATTAGGGATGCCTTTTACCCTGACTGGGTAGCCAATCCGGTGTTGGTCCCAAAACCCAATGGGATGTGGCGGACCTGTATTGACTATTCAGACCTCAACAAAGCTTGCCCGAAAGAATGTTTTCCGTTACCAAGGATTGACCAGCTCGTGGATGCCACGGCGAGGCATGGCCTGATGTCCTTCATGGATGCCTATTCTGGATATAACCAGATTCCCATGCATGCCCCCGACCAAGAACATACGAGCTTCATAACGGATAAGGGTCTATACTGTTACAATGTCATGCCATTCGGGCTCAAAAATGCTGGGGCCACATACCAGCGGCTCGTGAACATGATGTTTTCAGAACAGATAGGCAACAACATGGAGGTTTATGTTGACAACATGCTTGTCAAGTCTCAACTTAACGATAACCATGTTGATGACCTCGAAGAATGCTTTGGCGTGCTCCGAAAGTATAACATGAAACTGAATCCTCAGAAGTGCACTTTCGGGGTATCATCAGGAAAATTCTTGGGCTTTATCATAAACGCTCATGGAATAGAAGCTAACCCCGACAAGATCAAGGCCCTGATTGACATGCCCTCACCTCGAAGACACAAGGATGTCCAAAGTTTGACCGGCAGGATGGCGGCCCTAAGTAGGTTTATTTCGAAATCTACGGACCGTTGTCTCCGATTTTTCAACCTTTTGAGGGGAGGAAAGAAAATTGAATGGACAGAGGAGTGCGAGCTGGCATTCCAGGAACTTAAAAAGCACCTCGCCGAACCCCCCATCTTACTAAAACCTGAAATGGGAGAAATACTGTACCTATACCTTTCCACCACCGAACACGCAATAAGCGCAGTACTCGTTCGAGAAGAAGAGAAGGTACAAAGACCCGTTTACTACATCAGTAAAAGATTACTGGGGGCAGAGTCAAGATACCCCTTGATGGAGAAGCTGGAGCTTAGCCTAATTCATTCGTCTCGTAAACTCTGCTCCTACTTCCAAGCACATCCCATCCATGTGTTGACTGATCAACCACTTAGGCAAGTCTTGTCTAAACCAGAAGCTTCAGGTTGACTTCTTAAATGGGCTGTTGAGCTCGGACAGTTCGAGGACGACCATTAAGGCACAGGCATTGGTAGACTTTATAGTGGAATGTACTGGTATGACCAACGAAGAAGTCATAACCCCAGCCCACGAACTGTGAAAACTATACGTCGATGGCTCATCCAATGAAAATGGATCGGGGGCAGGAATCATTTTGATTACCCCCGCAGGAAGCAGATTTCATTCTGCCTTGAGATTCAACTTCAAGGCGTCGAATAATGAAGCCGAATACGAGGCTTTGCTAGCAGGGCTTTGTATAGCCAAGGAGCTCAAAGCTAAAGCAATACATTGCCACAGCGATTCCCAGCTTGTGGTTAACCAAATCTTAGGAGAATACCAGGCTCGTGGCACGAGAATGGCAGCTTATTTGGAGAAGGCAAAATCCGCATTGGAGTGTTTCGAATTTTATACAATCGAACAGGTCCCCCGAGAGCGGAACTCAAATGCAGATGCCTTAGCTCGGCTCACCACATCCGCCGAAAATGAAGAACTGAACGTTGTGCCCATAGAACACCTATCGGTACCTATCATTAATGAGCCAGAGGAGGAAGATGTGTGTATGATCGAAACAGAGCCTACCTGGATGACCCCAATAGTTGAATATCTCGAGAATGGAGTCCTTCCAAAAGATCGGAACCAGGCTCGAAAGTTAATGTATCAACTTCCCCGTTACACCATTTTGGACGAAAAGCTATACAGAAGGGGATATTCCATGCCATTACTTCGGTGCGTAACTCCACCCGAAGCTAAGAAGATCATTGAAGAAATTCATGAAGGGTTCTGCGGAGATCACACCGGGGGGCATAGCCTATCCAAGAAGATCATACGCCAAGGATATTTCTGGCCTACTATTAAAACAGATTCGTTCGAATACGTGAAGAAATGCGACAAATGCCAGAGATTCGCTACGATTCCCCGAGCTCCACCATCGGAGCTGACCATGTTGACTTCCCCATGGCCTTTCGCGGTATGGTGAATCGACCTCATAGGCTCCCTCCCCACTGGCAAAGGCGGAGTAAAATATGTTGTAGTCGCCGTGGATTACTTCACGAAGTGGACGGAGGCTGAACCATTGGCAACAATAACTTCAAAAAAGATCCTTGATTTCGTGATAAAAAACATCGTATGCCGATATGGGGTACCGAGGAAGATTGTATCCGACAATGGAACCCAGTTCGATTGCGACTTGTTCACCAACTTTTGTGAAAAGAACAGCATAATAAAGAGTTTCTCGTCAGTAGCTCATCCTCAGGCGAATGGCCAGGTCGAGGCTGTGAACAAAACTCTCAAGAGTTCTCTAAAGAAAAAGTTGAAGGAGGCGAAGGGACGATGGCTTGAAGAATTTCCCCAAGTCCTATGGGGATATAGAACCACAACTCGAACATCAACGGGGCATACCCCATTCTCTTTAGCGTACGGTTGCGAGGCAATGTTGCCTATTGAGGTCGAAATCCCAATAATCCGAACTCAGATTTACGACCAAAATTCAAACCACACTTAGCTCGAGGAAACCTTAGACATGATTGAAGAAAAGAGAGAAGAAGATCAGCTGAGAAACGCTGCCTACCAGCAACGACCTACCAGGTATTTCAACAAGAGGGTTCGAGATCGAAAGTTCGGAATGGCAGATTTGGTGTTGAGACGCGTATTTTTAGCAACACGAGATCCGGCAGCTGGTGTGCTCGGGCCAAATTGGGAAGGACCATACCAGATAGAGTCAGTCTTCCGGCCCGGAGTTTACAAGCTCGCAAGATTGGATGGGAGCCTGGTACCGCGAGCATGGAATGGCGAACACCTAAGACCTTACTACCAATAGTATAGGAAAAGTGTTGCCTGTAACCATGATTTTCTATCTGTATTAATTTGTCTTCTTTTGAATTTCATCAAATAAAGATCTATTTCGTTCAATATGTTATCTCTTTTTATTTTTGCAATCTCTCTTAATTTAATAACCTATGGTCACACTCATAGGATATTAAGGTGGCATTAGGGGTATATATACCATCAGCTTAAAAAATAAAATAACATGCACGAAAAACATAAAAGTATTTGGATATAAGCAGATACGCGAGCTTAGATAGTTCGGACATAACTGAATTATCAAAAACATAAAAGTATTTGGATGTAACCAGATACGCGAGCTTAGATAGTTCGGACATAACCGAATTATCAAAAACATAAAAGTATTTGGATGTAACCAGATACGCGAGCTTAGATAGTTTGGACAACCAAATTATCAATAGATAATAACGTTTGGATTTAAACAGATGTGCAAACTTAACAGGTTTGGAGAAAACCAGCTAAAACTAATCGACGATAAGTAGGAACCTAAACCTACTTCGAGATAAGTCGAGATCGAGGCTGGAATATCTTAAAGGAAAATAGTTTCGAACTCATAACCTTGGAGTAATAACCGAGGACAAGAAAAAGTAACAAAGCAATAAGATGTAACTAAACCATTCACATTACATACCATACAAGTACTTTCAGGTTCATGGTTAAAGTAATCTCCGACCTTGATGAATAACGAGATCGGAAGCGGATAATTCGAGCAAGCGATGCATGAATGCATCGAGTCTCGAGCCTAAATCCAAACTATGTTTGTATGAATAAATAAACATAAATGATTCATCAATATAAAATGTGCAAAATATTTCGAGCCAAGAAATGTAAAGCATATATAAGTCAATATAAAAAGAAATTGTATCAGCCCTGTGGGTATAAATTAAAGTAATTACAAAAATAAGGGGACGCAGCCCCAAGATAGGATTTCCTCAAGATCAGATTCAAGAAGGAGGAGTCTCCTTGGCCTTCTCAGCATCAGCAGCACTGGACCCCTCAGGACGAATAACATGACTATCCTCCTGAGCACCTTCGGAGGCGGCCTCCCGAGCAGCCTCTTCCGCCTCGAGCCGAGCGTTCCACTTATCCAGAAGCTTCGCCTCAAGAGGACCTAAGAAGCTGGTATCCAGGTCTTCGTTGTTAGCCCACATTCTGTGCATGGCTGAGTCAACCGCCTGGTCCTTCTTCTCCTTATATTCAGCAAGGAGACGAGCCTTCTCGCCCTCAATTATGTCAAAGGTAGCGGCCTGATCTTCTTTGAGCTTTTTGTCAGCCTCTTGGAGCCGAGCGTTCTCCTTCTCAAGCTCCGCGAGCCTGGCATTCTATTTCTCGAGCTCCGTGAGCCTAGTATTCAGCTTCTGAAGCTCGGACGCTTTGGCCTTAAGCTCCTCGGCTCCTGCCTCAAGCTTTTCATTTGCTGCCTTCAGGTCATCACTCGCCTTGAGTTGAAGATCCTTTGCCTCCTGAGCATAAGACTTGCTCGAGTGGATCTCATTATTCAACCTATAGTTGAGTTGGGTAGTAAAGGCAAGAGACTGAAAAGAAAAAATTGTCATTAACACCAAGACTGTGTAAATATAACTAAGAAGTAGAAGAAAACTTACCGCGGCAGCGAGCTCGATACTCTTCTCATAGAGGGCAGTGCAATGTCGAGCGTTGTTCAGGTATTGCCATTGAGGAGCTTCGAGACTGCTGAAGCTCTGGCCGACTCGGAACATGACATCTGAGCACAACATAGACCCATGGGATCCAGCCGCATTGTCAATTACATACTCATCGACATGAGTAGAAACTGACAGCTTCTGAGCTTGAGAAGCAGAAGGCTTTCTAGGAGCTGGACCAAGGGACCGCTACCGAAAGCTGGGGCTCGGTCATAGTGGAGGCACCAACCTGCGAGGTCAGCGCCACTGCTGAGGCACCGACCTGCAAGGTCGGCGTCGCTGTGGGAGCACCAACCTGGGAAGTTGTCGCCGCGACGGAGCTCGTAACAGGCGGAGCAGGAGGAGTTTTTTCGGACCTCCTGGGGACTTTGGTGGGCCGATCCACCTTTCGCGACCCCGCCCTAGGACGCTTGCTCCTCTTGGCACCACCACTTTCGATGATGTGTCAAGGTCGAAATCCATCTTGTCTACACAAGTCACGACACAAGGTGAATCATAACAAAAAGAAGGAATAGTATATAAAGTGATTCAGTATCGCACAGATATACAAAGCAATGATAGAAGAAACCTAACTGGAACTCTCCCCCGAACTCGAGCTCGGGGACCATGAGATTCCCCCATCTTCAGAAGAGGCGGGGGGAGTACCTTCCCTATAGGTGGACGTCAACCTCGAAAGGTCCCTATAATCATTGGTCCCATATTGGACAGCTATCCCGTCCTACACCTCGTTCAGACTATACATGGTGTCATACTCCCCGAGCCAACTATCAAACCTATGAACTCGGTCGTCTACCCAAGTCCATATGTAGAAGTGCTCTCTATCATCCGGACATAAAACTAACCTATCGGGTTTATGTTTTAATAAGGTGGGGGACCACATTCTCGAGCTAAGGATAACTTTACCTTCTTCATCCGAGTTTGAGCTCGAGGCTTCATCATTAGCCTCATTCCCCGATGGCGGACTCCTTCGGCGAGCTGGAGGTGGAGGCCTCACCACTCTCCTCGGAGGGAGGATGCCTGTGGGCAAAGGCACCTGCTCCCAATGATCATACTTGTTATTGGACCAGTCCGAGGTGGACTGGTCATCTCCTAAAAGCCCGCAAGCTCGAAGCTTACTCTCATGTAAGAGGTACGAGAGAGACCTCCGGCCATAAGGGAGTTGGAACAGAGTCTCTCTATGCTCCTTCATGGCGTCGTCGGGTATAGGGCGGTGAAAGTTGGCTGGAAAATAAGACACATTGCAACTAAGTACTAGCCTACAAATAAGAGCCTGAGCACAGAGATAAAGAAGGTTGGAATACTTACGAATCCGCCTGAATGAGTAGCATCGAGACGGGGACAGGCCATCTGTCCAGAATAAGGCTTTTTTGAAATCAGGTGGATGATTAGGGAGATCCTCAAACACCTTTTTCTCTTTGGGATAGCTCGAAAGGTAGTAAAATCCATCTCCTCCCCTAGCTCAGGAGGGGTTACTTTTCAGACAGAAGAGATATAAAATCTCCTGCAGCGAAGGTCCTTCCCACTTCAGCTAGTGGTATAGCGACCTCAGGGCAGACAGAACCCTGTAAGAATTGGTGTTGAGATGGAACGTAGCCAACCCAACAAAATCTGTGAAGTCCTTGAAAAAAGACTTCAAAGGCAATAGTACTCCTGCCTTCATGTGTTCCTGACTCCATGCCGCATACCTCAGCCTGTTGTCAGGGTTTCCAGTCCCTGGGGCATAGCAGCTACATTCGCTAGCGGTCGGAGCTCGACATCTCAAGGAGCTTGAAAACCTGAGGCCATGGAAGGCTAGAATATCAGTTATCTAATTTATCGAGGTAACCGAGCTCCAATAGTGCTCGGCCTCGAAGATTTCTCTCCTCCGTTGCGAGGTAGAAGGCTCCCCCATGAGTGAAAATTGGAGCTCTCCCGGGCTGTACGCAACAGTCACTGTCAATTTAGGGTCGAGTGGGATCGGCCTGGGCCCTGAGTTGGATTATGGATAAATAGCCTCTCAAAGGATCCTCCTTTTCTTCTCTATGACCTCGTCAATTTGGCGGCGATAATGAGCTCGAATATCCTCCTGTTCGCGCGCGAGATCGTACTCGTGAATTCGACATTGATTCCGAGCAAACAGCGACTCCGGGCTCGGGTTTTTGGGCGAGTAAGGGATTGCCAGCAACGACCCCCACTGTCTTTCCAGATTCTGTGACATCTAGCGAGAAAGAAAAAATGGTGAGGGCCATGCATGCAAGAGTCCAAGAATTACGAGCTTGACAGGACAAGCTCGGAGTTTAAGAACAAAACGAGCTCGATATTAAGACCCTATTAAAGGGTCAGAACGTGTATTCTATGGGAAAAAGGAGGAGAGTGGACATAACTTTTTGAAAATCCCGAAATATCAGGGAAAAAAGGTGGCGGTTATTCAGAAAAGGTAACATTGGGTATCGTGCATTCTTTAAAAGCAAGATTTTGCACCCAAATATCTTGGTGTGCAAGATACGTCTTTTAAATTTTGCAAACCCAGAAAAAAAGGAGATCATGTTTGGGTTTGTTCTACATATAAACTGGATTTAGAACCAGTAATGGGAAAACCTAAATCTAAATACCTATTGGTCGAAGCATCCTAGAATATCAAACTGTGAAATAAACTAGTGCATTCCCAGGAACAAAAACAGCAAAGCCGAAAACTAATAAAAATATATATAAATATCAGATACTTACACAATGAAGGCGATTGCAGAAAAATTGTCGACTGAAGGAGAGGCTGCAGGTATGTGCTCATGGTCTCGAACAGACTGACGGTCCTCTGTTTCTTCGGCTGAGAAAACATGCACAAGCAAGAAGTTCTCTGGGATGGCCTCTGGTTTCATCCCTTCTCTTTTGTTTCTGATGCGTGTAAAATAAGAGGAAGAAGAAGACCTTGTATATATAGAGGGAAAAAAATGGTAAAAAGGATTAATCTGAGCCATTGGCCAGAATCCTCATAAAATCCAACGGTCAGGGATTGATGACATGATGGTACCAAAAAGGTGGCAGACGAATGATCGTGGGCAGATTTCCAAGGTACTCGAGTACCCTGAATGGGCAATACCCAACTGACACATGTCCATTCTCAAGTATGTGACGGTACGGTTCTCGAAGAAAGTAGTTCAAAAGTTTCCTTCTCATAGGATTCGAACAAATACTTTTGAGGGGGCAAGATGTTATACCCAGATTTCGAGCCATGATAATTGTGACCTCGAAAGATGGATTCATAATGAATGAACTCGTAAAGTCTAGAATATGTTCAAAATCTAAACATCGAGCCTGCAAAGAAAAGACGACTTCGAAGATTGTAGCCTCGAAATCCTCACGAGCTCGAAAGGTAGGCACCGAGGTGCATCTGTTCTCAGGGATGGCCTCGGATCAGGGGCTCCGAGCCTGACGCGCGTACGAACTCGAAGTCATGTGGCCTCGGGAGATGTTATAGCTCGAAAGTCAATAGGAAACCTGGGAGAATAGGGCCTTGGTGATATAGGATAATAACTTTGAATATCCTAATGAGTCATCTATAAGAGACGCGGTCTACATTTATTACTGTATATCCCCTACAATCAAGGGAAATTATTTGATCAGTTATACGCCCCCTGGTCTTCAGGGGATGTTTCCTTTTATATCGGATTACAGGCATTTAATGCCATTTAATTTATTTGCATATAAAGAGTAACTACCTGAAATATGTGGGATAGTATTCTGAAATCTTCTCTATAAATAGAGAGGTCATGCACCATTGTAAAGGACCGAATTTTTGTGATCTTGAGAGAAAACTCTGAAGAATTCATCCTTGAAGGATTTTCAGAGATCATCTTGAGTTTAATAACAAAGACTCGTGGACTAGGCAGATTTAACTGCTGAACCACGTAAAAATCGTGTTTGGATTATCATATTTTTATTGGCCTTTACTGATTATTGTTTACGTGCTCTTCTTTCACTATTGACGAAAAATAGCGTCAACAGGGTTCATACAAATGTAGATAGAAACATGCTAGAATAGGAATTTTAGGTAGTATAAAATACTAGGTGGAGTTTAGAAATTAATGTGGGACATAGGAGTTCTGATTTAAGGCCCAAAATCGAAGTGAAAATTTGATTTCATTGTTTTCAGAAAAACTGGGTTTTTCCTACTTGTATTCGGAGTCAAAAAGTTTTCCCGAAAAAACTTTTTACTTCTGTTTTTTTATTTGTTTTTTGAAACTGCTCGCATGTTTGTAGTGTTTATATTAGGATGTCGATTGTAGTATAAAAGCTTAACTTTTATACACGAGCAACGTTATCCATATATTTCTCTTCTTCTATCTATTGGTCGTAGATTCTCACTTCCCCTTTGCTCTTCTCAGATTTTCATGCACGATCCTTGGGGAGGTGAGAGACCAATAAATGATGATCTTCTTGCATTTATGTTCAAGGATCAAGAATAACCCTCTTTTTCCCCTAAATTTCGCTCCGCCAAACATTCATCCAAAACCCCGCCCCGCGATGGTCCTCGAGCAGAAACGGATTGGTATGTCGCCCCTCCTAGTGTCATATCGATCAGGATGGTGGCTAAGTATTCCAAGAAGTATGGGCTTCTTGGAAATACTTTACATAAACCCACACCCAACCAAAGGGCAAATGTGCATGGAGGCGCCGCCAGCGCCTGGTCGAGGTTTCACATCGAGGAAGGGGCAATCTTGCCCTTGCACAAATTTTTCCAAGGGGTGGCCAATTATTTCGAGGTCACCCCTTTTCAAATAACACCCAATGGATATAGAGTGCTATCAGCACTCTATATCCTTTATAACCATAAAAAATGGCATGTGCCTACACCACACAAGATCAACTATCTGTTCGATCTCAAATCCAACCCCAACCAAAACAACTAGGGGTTTTTCCACTTCTGCTATCAGGAATCTGCTCGCATATTCGTGAGTGATGTTACCCACAATTACAACATAGGAAAATACTTCCAGGAGTACTTCCTTACAAAAGACCTAGTCACCGACCAGGACCCACCCTAGAGATGGAGATAAGGGCCACAACCTTAGCCAGCATGACGGACATCGAGAAGAGCATCAAGGAGCTGGTAACTAAAAGCAATCTAAGGTTGGTCGATCTTCTGGAACCTCATAAGAAGTGAGGGAATCCACCACGAGGACTGCTACTGGAGATGATTTCCCCGAGCAACAGCAAGATGTGTCATAACCCCAGAGGCAACGACCAACTGGAGTGACTATCCGAGAACCACCCAACAACCCTCTGGCTGCTGCTGCCCCTACCGACTATGGGAGGGGAAAGCAAAAACTACCGAAGTATACTGGCCCTATACTAGAGTCCTCTAACAAGAACGGTATAGACTTCTCACTTTTAGATAGCTTGCCCATCCCTTGTCACTTATTTGATATGGATGGCAACTTTAAATTTACGACAAGTAATTTTTATTCAGACTTCTTCAAGGCAGATAGTGAGTGTAGCTGTAGTTCTATAAATAATATATCAACTAGTAATAATAGTTCAACTATACTACTTAGAATTTCCCTTTCCATTATTTCATTACTTCTCCAAACCACTTTGTATGATCGTTTGTTTTGGTTTTGCAGTCATGCCTTCTGAAGATGCCTTCGACATGTACGCCAATGTTGAAGCTCCCACGAGCAAAAAGAAGGCGAGCAGGAGGCATCCTGGGGAGAGCAGTAGTGATCCCTCCAAGAAAAGGGCTCGAACAGAAGATCTTCCAGCACCCGCTCCATCCAGGACCACGACCCCTCATCCACCTCCTCGTAATACTACTTATCCTGAGGAAACAAGAAAAACCCCGGCCGACGCTCTACTAAACACTGCCTGAAGCTCTGCCTACGACAAGCTGCAAAAATTGTTGAAGCATCGCCGCAACCAGGAAGCCTTCCCTAGCCTTCCCACCATGAAGACCAATCAGATTCTCAACCGCAAGCTGAACAAAATTCTCAGTGTAAGTTTTATCCTTGTTGTGATTTAGTCGACCAACTTTTCCTTTTATTGCTACTAACAACTTTACTATCTTCTTACTCGCAGGGTATTCTGATTGTGAGTACTGGCTGGCGTCATTCCAAGGAGATCGAAGCCAAGCATGCCGAGGCGATCAAAGCATGCGAAGAAAAGGCTAAGGAGGCCGAGAACAAAGTTGCCAGCCTGACTGAGGAGTTGAAGAAGTGCCAAAAGGAGCTGGCCAAAGTTGTCGCTGTTAAAGAAAAGTTCAAGGAGGCTTTGGAGAACAACTTCAAAGAAGCAACCAAACTCCAAGAACACCTGGCGGCTAGCATGAAGGAGGTCGCTGAGCTAGAGGAGAAGGTAAAGCTGCTAGAGGAAACCAACTCCCAGAACCTGGAGATGTTTAGAGGAGCGACCTTCAATTGCTTTTATCTGTTCTGGAAGAACAACCCTAGGGAAAACTTCGACTATCTTTCCGAGCAGATGAGGCAAGTTGAACTTGCAAAGTGCACTGCTCACCTAGAAGAGGAGAAGAACGCTCAAGAATCTCCTGAAATCTCCTTCGCGACTGGCATCGAAGGTGCCAAAGAGGATGCAGGGACTATAGTCGACCAACAATCTCAGCCATACCCTCCTACTGCTGCACAATGATTTTATAATTTTTTTTTGTTTTTAATTTGTAACTAAAACATACGAGCAACAGTTCGTAATGTTGAGACAATTTTGCTGTGTAAGGTGTCTTTTCTTTTAATTATTAATTACATCCGAGCAGCAATTGCTCGCGATGTAAAAACATTTCGTTATGATATTATAATATTTGTTATTATTATAAAATTTGTTCGTATGACCGAACTTAGCATAACACTTTGTTTTGATTTTACAAAATTAAACCAAATTTGTTTAAAAGTACTCTAAGTGTTGTAGTATGCTTTCCCTTATTTTGCTCGTGTGTTTACATATGCCTGTTGATATGATTTTCTTGTTTAGTATCTTATATGCCCCCCAAGTGATCGAGGAGCTTAAGGTTCTCGGCCACTTTCCATGACCAAGTCCTGTTCGAACATTACTGATCATGAACTTATAAATAATTGACGATAATATAGCAAAACAACACACATAATGCGCAAATACTTGTAATAAATACAAAAATTGGCAAGAATAACTGGCTACACACAGTTCCTTCTATTTCTCATAATAAATAGACAAAAATCATGTCTATACGAGTGATCAAAAATTGATCTTACACTTGTAAGCGACCAGTCATATAATTGTTCATTGATAATACTTGCGCAAGTGTTCTCCATTCCAATAGTGAGGAATGACATCTCCATTTAAGCGAGCAAGTTTATATGGGCTTGGTTGAAGGATTTCTTCAATTTGATACGGACTTTCCCAGTTTGGTCCGAGCACCCTGGCAGCCTGATCACAAGTATTGAGAAAAACTCTTCTAAGTACCAAATTTCCCACGTTAAACTTTCTTTCACGTACTTTGGAGTTAAAATATCGAGCGACCTTTTATTGGTAGGCTGCTACTCGAAGTTGAGCCTGCTCGTGCCTTTCGTTGACCAAGTCCAAAGACTCCATCAATAATTGGTCATTAGTGCTATGATCATATGTTAGCCTTCTATGTGATCGTGGATTTAGCTCAACAGGCAACATAGCCTCATACCCATAGGTTAGGGAAAATGGCGTATGGCCTATTGCTGTTCGGTGGGATGTTTTATACGACTAGAGTACTTCTGGTAATTGTTCTAGCCATGCCCATTTTGCTTCTTCGAGCCTTTTCTTTAGTGTGTCCTTCAGAGTCTTGTTAACGGCTTCAACTTGTCCATTCGCCTGTGGTTAGCTACCGATGAAAAACTTTTTATAATTCCATGACTTTCGCAGAAATCAGTGAAAAGATCACTGTCAAATTGTGTGCCATTATCTGAGACAATTTTCCTTGGCAACCCATATCGACATACCATGTTCTTGACAACAAAGTCCAATACTTTCTTGGTCGTTATTTTTGCTAGTGGCTCAGCTTCGACCCACTTTGTAAAGTAGTCAACATCAACTACTACATACTTGACATTCCCTTTTTCTGCAGGTAAAGACCTGATCAGATCAATTCCCCATTTTATGAATGGCCATGGGCTTTGCATCTGTCTGAGCTCATTTTGGGCTGCTCGTGGTATCTTGGAGAATCTCTGACACTTGTCACATTTTCTAACGAAATCCATAGAGTCCTCATTCATGGTAGGCCAAAAATACCCTTGCCTTAAGATCTTTTTCGACAAACTCTGCCCCCCCGCGTGATCTCCACAGAAGCCTTCGTGAACTTCTTACATCAGTTCCTTGGCTTTCTCATTAGAAACACACCATAACAAAGGCATCGGGTACCTTCTTCTATAAAAAAACTCTGTCGACCAGAATAAATCGAGCCAATTGTCTTTGAAGCATCCTTACTTTGTTTCTTTCTACTGGCAGAATTCCATGTTCGAGATATTCGATGATTGGCTTCATCCACGTGTCTGTCTCTTGAATAACTAGTAAGGATTCTTGTATTTGAATGCTCGGTGCCAACAAATGTTCAACCGGTACTATGCTCAAGGAGTCGACATCTTTTGCACTTGCTAACTTGGCCAAGGCATCAACATTTGAATTCTTATCGCGAGGCACTTGTTGGAGAGTATACTTTTCAAATTGTGCCAATAAGTCATTTGCTTTGTTCAAATAAGCAACCATCCTAAGACCCCTAGCTTGATACTCTACAATAATTTGATTAACTACTAGCTGGGAATCGCTATATATTTCTAGTGAATTTATATCCATGTCCTTAGCTAGTCTAATTCCAGCGAGCAGAGCTTCGTACTGAGCTTCATTGTTGGACGCTGTAAAGTTGAATCTGATTGCAAAGTGGAATGGATGTCCTTCGGGTGTGATTAAGATCAAACCTGTCCCTGCATTGTGCTCGTTGGAAGAACCGTCTACAAACAACTTTTAGGAAGGAGCTTGATTTTAACTTTCAGTTTCTTCCATCGGTTAGCTAACTGGGATCCCGGTGAATTCTGCGACAAAATCTGCTAGAGCTTGTCCTTTCACAGTTGCTCGTGGAGAATAAGAAATTTTGAACTACCCTAGTTAAACTGCCCATTTTAATAATCGACAAGTGACTTCTGGTTTTTGGATGACATGCCATAATGGCTGGTCATTGAGTACCACAATGGGGTGAGCTTGAAAGTAGGATTGCAACTTTCTAGAGGCCAAAATCAAGCAATAGGCCAACTTTTCTATGGGTGGATACCTTAATTCTGCCCCCACTAGCCTCTTGCTTACATATCATATTACTTTTTGAATGTTACACTAGCAACATACTCTGTGATCGCCAAGTAGATGAACAACGTTTCTTTTTCGACTAGTTTGGATAAGATTGGTGGTTGCAACATGTGGGATTTTAGCGCCTGAAAGGCCTGCTCGCACTCTTCTGTCCATTCAAACTTCTTGTTGCCCCTGAGTAGATTAAAAAATGGAACACACTTGTCCATTGACTTGGATATGAACCTACTCAGGGCGGCAATCCTTTCAGTTAGGCTTTGAACATCTTTAATCTTGGCAGGAAACTGCATCTCGATCAGTGCCTAAATTTTTTCGAGATTAGCTTCGATTCCTCGTGAGTTTACTATGAATCCCAAAATTTTTCCCGATCCAACACCAAAGGAACACTTAAGAGGGTTCAACTTCATCTGATATTTGTTCAAGATGTTGAAGCATTCTTGCAGGTCCTTGATGTGTTCTCCGGCCTTCTTCGACTTGACCAGCATGTTGTCGACATATACTTCCATGTTAACATCGATCAGCTCTTTGAACATATGGTTGACCTGTCGCTGCTAAGTTGCACTAGTATTTTTCAAACCGAAGAGCATTACTTTATAACAGTAAAGTCCCATATCTGTTCGAAAGCTAGTGTGATCCTCATCAGGTGGATGCATACTGATTTGATTGTATCCAGAGTATGCATCCATGAACGATAAAATTTCATGCCCTAATGTGGCATCAAACAGCTGATCAATCCTTGGAAGTGCGAAATAATCCTTCGGGCAAGCTTTATTAAGGTCTGTGAAATCCACGCATGTCCTCCACTTTCCATTCAGCTTGGGAAACAGTACGGGATTAGAGACCCAAGATGGATAAAACGCTACCCTGATGAATCCATTTTCCTTCAGCTTCTCAACTTCTTCTTTCAGGGCCTTTAATTTGTCTTTGTCGAGTAACCTTCTCTTTTGTTGCACAGGTGGAAAGTTTTTGTCTATATTTAGGACATGGTTGATCATCGCTGGGTCTATCCCAACCATATATTTATGCGACCAGGCAAACACCTCTTGGTGCTCTTTCAAAAATTCCACCAGTTTGTTTTTTGTTGTTGTCTCTAAGTTGTTACAGACTTTCACAACCCTGGTTGGATCTGCTTCTTCTAATTGGACCTCCTCGAGGTTTTCCACGGGTCCAACGTTCTCTTCAAAGTCCCCAAAGTGAGGATCTAAATCCCTATCCTCACTTTGGGCAACACCCTATTTGGTGACCTGTTCACCTAATTGGGCTTTTTCTTCTGATCTGCCTCTTTTTGCTTTTGTGATCGAGGAGTTATAACATTCCCGTGCTTCTAGCTAGTTTCCCAACACACATCCAATTCCTACGTCGGTTGGAAACTTCATGGCCAAATGCCACACGGTGGTCACTACCCGTAGATCGACGAGAATGGGTCTTCCAATCACAGCATTATATGCAGAAGGACAATCAACTACTATGAAAGTAGCGAGTAATGTCCTGTTCGCAAGTGCAGCCCCTACTGTGACTAGAAGCCTGATCGAGCCCGTCGGTGTGAGCTCTTCGCTGAAAAAACCATAAATGGTTTGGTTGCATGGTTCCAAATCTTGCACTGACAATTTCATCCTTTCCAGTGAAGATTTATACAAATTGTTGATTGAGCTTCCTGTATCCACCAACACTCACTTAACAATCATGATGGCGATCTGGACATCAATAACTAGAGGATCTGAGTGGGGAAATTGAACATGCTAAGCGTTTAGCTTGGAGAAAGTTATTGATTCCTCCTCTGTTCGAGCTTTTTTGGGAGTTCGCTCCTCAACGTTCAACATTTTAATATCCTTATCGTGACGTAAGGTTCTGGCATATCTTTCTCTTGCCTTCCCACTGTCACCTGCTATGTGTGGTCCTCCGCAGATGGTCACCAATGTACCAGCAACTTGAGCTAGCAGTAAAGGAGGCGAGCGTTGGCGCATAGGTGCCTGTTCGTTGCATCCTTGAGGCCCTTGCTGAGAACTTCCAGCTGCTCGCACATACGTTCTTAGATGTCCTTGTCTCATAAGGAACTCAATCTCATCCTTGAGCTGGTTGCACTTGTTGGTGTCATGTCCATAGTTGTTATGAAAATGTTACAACTTTGTAGTGTCTCTCTTGGATATATCTTTCCTGATTGGGGTCGGACGCCTAAAAGGAACAGTAGTGTTACTGGCCTGGTACACCTATGCTCTGCTATCGACTAGGGCTATGTAATTGGTGAACCTTGGCTCGTATCTATTCTGTTTTGGGCGCTTGTTATCAGACGTTGTCGGCTCCTGGTTTGCCTTTTTCCCCCCATTCTTCCCATTATTTTTGCCGTTGCCACTGGTTTTCCCAGATCCATTGGCGGCTTTGGTGGGATCTTCTTTATGGCCCTAGTCATTTGTAGGAGACTTTCTTTCATTGGCAATGGCTTCCTCGAGCTTGATATACCTGTCTGCTCGATCCAGAAAGGCCTCTCCTGTTGGGCAGCAGGGGCTTGCTCTAGCCTCTGAGGATGCATTGGTTGTGGCGGGTTGTGGTGATGTTGGGGAAGCTTTGAATGTTGTGGGTGAGTATTAGGTGGCTGATCCGGTTGGGAGGCTGGTGCAGGCTATTCTCGTGCCAATTGAATGGATGCCTCCAAGGCTACAATGGCATCCCTTTGTCGGCGATCCATGTCAGCCTGCCGCTCATTCTGTTCTTGGCATTGCCTATCAATCTCCCTATGCTGCAACACCATTGTTTCAGCCACATTCTCTTGATTAGCTCTCAAATTAGCCAATTTTTCTTGCAGCACAATTAAATTCATGCTCAAAGTTTCAGCATCCATCTCCTCCTCTTCCAATTCTACTTGTGGCTCATCCTCGGCTACACTTTGTGGATGAGGTTGGTTTGGCACATTCCCAAAGGCTTGCCCAATTTTCCTAGTTGTTTTCATCATTCAATCTTTTTGGAGGTCTTGAGTTCAATTCTCATTGAAAGCACCAAAATGTTGACCCTTGATTTGGTCAACGACACGGAGTCAAATAAAACGACAAAATTTAGATGAATTCAAGTCAAGAAGATAAATGACACACAGATTTATAGTGGTTCGGCCCCAAGTGATGGTAATGATCTATGTCCACTTAGTGTTCTTATTAATGCAATGAGAACCTGCGATCAGTAAACAACCAAGTTTCACAAGCTCAGCAATGGATACAAATAATTGTGTAAGAACAATTATTTTCTCTCTCAGTCTCTCAGTCTCTCAAGATCCCTCTCATGAGCCATTTGAGTCTTATTTATAGGCTCAATGATCTACCTATGGGGCGATGGGCCTTGATTACATTTAATACAAACCTATCTGAATAATAATGGAAATTACACTTTTTACATAAATGCAAGATCAAATATCTCTAAAAAATATCTGATATACTACGACCACCCCTGGTCGCCTATGAAATATCCCCTTTGTCATGTGAATTCTCCTCTAGTCGATGGTTGACCAGATCATAACCACTTAAATTTCCACGCGCATCCCACGTGTGTACTATTCTTGCCACGTCATCAAGTGAATCTTTTTTTGGGTAAACAGAGTGACATTTTCGGTATTAAGGTGTAGATCAAAGTCCTAGACTATCCAATGTATTCTTGTCCTCAGATTTAGTTCGTTATTGTACTTTTATTTTCTTTCATTTTCTTTTAGATCCTAACTTGATTTTATGGCTTTTTGTTAGGTGTTTAAGTTTCTTGAAACTTAAGGTTTTTCGGTAAGTTTCTATCTTGATGGTTTAGATCTACTTTTCATCTCCATTTATTTAGAAACTCATGATTCTTACTGTAACGACCCAAAATCACTAATATGGCTTAAGGGCCTTGATTAGTGTGTCGGGAGGGCATAATAGGTTTATATGTGAATTTATTGAATTAATGCGTGATTGTATGATAAGCATGCTTGTGTGATTATATGAATGTAAGTGTGGTTAAATGTTATATATGTGAGAACCACATTATTATGTGGGTAGATCTGCAGCGTGCGACTTGAGGCGATCCTAGGGAGCTAGATAGCGGGAAAGTCACAACGAGGTTTAATATTTGACTTGGGGCAAGTCAAGGGGTAATTTAGGTATTAGTTGATTATCAGGGTTGTCGGGTTATGGAAATAAATATATGGAGATATATTTAAGGTTAGGATGTTAGATATGGTGGATTTTCTAGGCACGAAGGGTTGGGCCGCGGCTCAGTTTTAGAGCGCTGCAGCCCTACGAAGCAAAGAAGCCAGGGAGGCTCGGCCAAAGGGGAGCGCCGCGGCGCCACAGGTCAGGGCCGCAGTGCGTGTCTGCCTACTGAGGGGCTTGGGTTCTGTTTTAGGTGCGGGCTGCAGCTAGGTTTTGTAATGACCCACTAATCTAGACTATTTGGACCATTAACGAAACTATACATAACACTTACATTTTTACGAAAATACCATAATTTCACTGAGTAACTTGTAAAATAAGAGTTACTTACAAATAAATAGAATACTAAGAAGGATTTGGGATCCCATTGTCTTTAAAAACAAAACATGATTTAAATGAAAAGAATTACATAAGAAAATGCGGAAAATACATATAAAACCATAAAAATTAAAATGAGACTACATCCTCGAATCGAATAACGCTCGACCCCTTGACTCCATTCATCATCGATACACATCCTCTAAGCGTCACGAATCTTTCCGCCTCTAAAGCTTATTTCCTGCACATAAACAGAAAGGAATGAGCCTAATGCTCAGCAAGGAAAAATCTAACACATAGTCATACACATCAATTTCATAATAACGTAAAGACATATCATAACACATAATACACTTATTATAATGGCCATTATTACTTGGGGTCCCATAGACTAAACAAGCTTATGCCCATGAGATTAGTGGGGTCCTACCAGCTAAATGGGCTTATGCCCACAATCTTTTTGGGGTCTTGTTAGTCAAATAGGGCATAAGCCCAAGCCTACAAACATACACATGCATAACATATTCATAACATATCATAACATAACACATAAGATAACATAAACATAAACATATAGATTCTAGCCTATTTTCCTTACCAAAGTTACCGGGATATAATGGACTGAGTTAGGACTTTTGGAACACTCCTAAAACCATATGAGAAAGAGTGAGTTTTAAGAAGAAGAAGAGATGAAAAGGAATAGGAAGACTAAACCATTAAAAGAAAATATGCTTACCACAACTTATGTGCTTAAGAACTTTGATTCCCTAACCAAAATAAGAATGAGGTTAGGAAACTGAGTAGAAGACTAAGAGAAGGGAAACATAACATAAATGAACTAGAGTTTCGGGTTTACCTCAAAGACTTGCAAGATCAATCTAACCACAACCGAAATACTAACGAATCTCACTTCCCAAAGTGTTTGATAAGCTTATGATGTTTAAGCTTATGATTTTTTCCCAAACCAGGTGTTTACACTCTCACACTTACTTAGCACTAGCAGCTTCTGAACTTAGAGTAAAAGGTGAAGAAATGGCTGGGTACTAGGTCCTATTTATAGAGTTTGGGAATGAAAATATCTTGATTTTACTTGAATAAAAATAATGGCTTTTTAGGTGAAAATCATTTGAATAATCGTTCAGCAGAGGCTGAAGACTCATTCAAAAGATGCTGGACTGTTGAAGGAAATGAATTCAAAAGAGTTTGAATGGCTCAAAAGATGCCAGTATGCCCGAGGCGACCGTGCATCGTCTCGTGTTTTCTGTATCTACATGCTGCGATATATCGCCCCCTATAGCTGCGATATATCGGCACACGCTGAACATTTAAACACGAAATTACACATTTTTAGCTAAGTTTGAATGGAGTAAACAGCCTTGACTAAGCCTTTAACGTATTCAAAGCTGCTGACTGACCCTATATCATTCAAACTTTACCCTTATTTAATTTAATCCTCAAAAATACTTAATCCTTAATTACCATTCATAACATGTGCTTAAAATCCTATTGGTTGATATCTAAACCTTATAATATAACAAATACTATCCTTAATATCAGTCATATAATCAAACTTTAGGTTATACTTAATATTCTTAAACTATAGGTTAAACTTAGAAAATCTATAAGTACTACTATGAGTGTCCAAATAATTCCCGGTCTGAACCAAAAATCCATAGTTACAAAGATAATACTAAACATACTATAATACTACTAAATAACTAGCTAAGTAAAGTTCTTGGACTCTACAGGTTTCAAGGGCAGCAGACCTTAGGTGCATTCTTGATCTTTTGGGGATTTTAAGCGCGGGAATCTAACTTAGGGTCTCGGGATCGATTCCCCCACCGTGCTTGGCAGAATTCGATGTCCCGAATGCTAGAACTATACCCGGAAACCTTTATTAGAATATTAATGGAACTTATTACCTTGGTTGTGACTAGGTATTAAGCTAGGGCTCGGGAAACGGATCGTGCTCGAGGAACGTCGCTCGTAGTCAGTGAACACGGAAATTAAAGGTAAGAAAATTGCACCCGGTTGTGTAATTGTAAAGGGACTAAGAGTTCCCTGATATGTATGCTTTGAAAGGATGGTATTATGCCATGTAAACAGTAAACCAACGGCCTAAGAGCGCCAAGGTTGCACTAGCGCACAGGGTGCAGCTCGACCACTGGTAGTCGAGGACAGCTTATTATGCACTGAGCTCGGTTTAAGTGGGCTGGAGTCAAACAGAGGGTGCGGCCTAAGTTGTCGGCCTTGATAATCATGTAACTTGATTGCTATTAACGTTTAATTGGATCTTTGATTCTGAGTACATGTTACGTGATTAATATGAGTGTTAAGTATTTGATCATGCCTAAAGGGTTAATTATCTGTTGTTGTTGTTTGTGATGCATATTATGTTTTCTTGCTGGGTCTTGGCTCACGGGTGCTACGTGGTGCAGGTATGGGCAAGGGAAAACTTGATCAGCCCTTACTTGGAGAGCTCTGTGAGCTGAATGTACATGACCAGCTACTCAGCCGCCACGGTTGAGGGGAAGGTAGGAATAGGGGAACCAGAAATGTCTGTTTTTCCTTAGAATGGCTGATGGTTGTCTGTATTTTGGAAATTCTATAAATCGCCTTTTAAACACTGTTTCTTTTTGGGATCCCATATGTAAAAATGTTTAATTATTTACAATGTATCTTTTGAGACCAAAACCCTTTTTAACCCTAGCACATTCATGGTTAGTGACACGTTTTAACTAAATGACTTGATTAGCAACTCCTGCACCATTATAAATACACAGTGTAGCGGTCCTGGCTATCCATGGCATTACACTTACTGTTGGTTTTAGGAGTTTTCCAATCCCGTTCTTGTCTCCAATATCCCAATTTTTGGTAAGGAAAATAGGTTGGATTATATGTTTATATGATATGTTATGTTATGTTGATATGTTATATATGTATATGAATAAGTTTTATGTTATAGTCACTTAGGTATTATAGTTGCTTAGATAGCAAATCAAATCCCAATATTTTTATCATTATCCTAGATTAGAGTTATGATTTACCCTACCTTGATTAGTAGACAGGGGAGCTAGATGGGTTATCATATACTATTTTGTGATCTAACCTACCTCGATTAGTAGACTAAGGACCTACATGGTTTTATCACATGCTACGACAATGAGTTAATGACCATTAATATTGTAGTCCTATGTTTATATGATATACATTTTTATGTTATATGTTTTATAGTATATGCTTTTAGTCTTATGATTTATGTTATGTTTTAGTAGATTTTCCTTGCTCGGCATTAGGCTCATTCCTTTTATTTTAGATGGTGCAAGAAAATAAGCTTGGAAGGCAGGACAGATTCATGGCAGCTTTGGCATGTGTATTGGGGATGGACTACTGGAAGATCGAGGATGAAGTTTATATTTTTGAGTATTTTCAATTTATGTATTTATTTTTCCGCAATTATTTTTTGAACAATTAATTAAAACTTATGTTTTCTTTAATGATTTTATGTAAATAACAATGGGATCCTGTATTTTGGATTTTTAATAAAGTTCTATTATTTTATGTATGTCTTCCAAAATATAGCTATGTCTTAGAAGTTTTTAATGGTCCGAGGTCTTAGGATTAGTCGGGGCATTATATTTGGTATCAGAGCCCACAGTTCATATGCATGAAGTTCTCCTTGATACACATGCAAAAGCTTCAGATCTAACTACCAATGTAACTGTTTATGTTATGATTATTATGTTTATGTTAATAGCTAACATTTTAGTCATTATGTTTTCAGTCAAAATGAATGAAGCTTTGACCTATCATGATATCCGAGCCATTAAGGCATTGAAAAGGATTAGAGAACCAAGGGACATAATACATGTGCTAGAAAGAATCACTCAAAGATTGATCCTATTTCACAAGGGGATAGTTCACCTTCAAACCACTAAGAAAATTATGATGAGAGCCATGGAACAATATGTCTTAGTAATTAGGCTTTTTAAGGATTTTCCTTTTGTAGTTTCAAAATTAGAAGAATTATTGGAGACTATGGATGATGAAGATAATTTACCGGTAGCCATGAGATATTATTTTCTTATACTTAGGTTTACCTCTATGTTTAAATTTCAATTCACTAATGAACAAAAGCATAATATCTTAATGAATATTCCAAGAGGTAGTTTCGAGGCTCATAGTAATGATGATTATGAAAAAATAAATGAAGATATGTTAGATGAAGGGTCAGATGTAGAAGATCCTGATTTTTAGAGATTTACCCTAGTTATTATTAGCATATTTTTTTTTTAATATATTTTTATGATTGTAATTAGTGAAAATCTTTTTCCAAATGAATAAAGTTGTTATTTTTGAATGGCGTGTATGAGTTTGATTTTTCTACAATCATAATAAATTTAGAATAAATTCAATAAATAATGAGAGTTCGATGAGGGTGGACACAAATCAATGGATCGGGTTCTGTATTGAGTGTTTAGGGGGCCATAGTAGTGGGAACGATTTTACTGATCCCAGCTCTCCCTCAATATGGTTAACTTTGGAACAACGACGAGTTTCGAGCCTGAGAATATAGTTATATAGGATGGTTAGAAATAGACCTAGAAAATAATAAAGATGACTTATTATTCTAAGTATAGAAACACACCCTAATTATAAAGATGGCTTACATAATTTTCCATAAGAAATCATAACTGATAGGTCCGAGTTATGTTTGCTTTGACTAAGTTTTTCCTTAGAACCTATTAGGGTAAGTTCTAACATGTTTTCTCAATTATTATAACTTTGCTGAAGATGTCGCAACGAAGGTCAGCATGCACAAACGACAATGCCTCCATCACCGCCAACAAGACTCAGGAAGCCCCTCTAGTCCGAAGAAGGGGAACACGTGCTACTACTGCTACTGCCAATAGAAAACACTGCTGAGATTATCTGGCTACGACAACAAGTAGAAGAACTCCTACAACAACAACAGCAACAACACCAGTCTCAGCCCCAACCTCAGCTGCAGCCTCAGCCAGCGGCTCAAGCACCACAGCATGTAGGTCCATATGGGGGATGGCCGATGGAGAACTATGCACCTTATCCATCTCAGCATATAGAGCCAATCTATGAGTGTTTCCGTAAGCAGCACCCTCCAAACATTGAAGGGATAATCGACTCCTTTGAGGCGGAAGAATGGCTCAAGAATGTAGAGCCTATTCAAGCACATATGAACCTCTGTAACGCGAATCGTATATCCTGCGTTTTGTCTCTTCTGAAATAGGATGCTAGAATCTGGTGCGATTTAGTACAACAAACTCATAATGTCGCCGCCATGACTTGAGCTAGATTTGTGGGGCTGTTTCACAAAAAGTATTACAACTCGGCTGTTATCGCTATGAGGGTGGAAGAGTTTTCCAGTATGAAGGAGAGCAATTTGACGGTAGTCGAGTACGCTCGACAATTTGATCGGTTAGCCAAGTTTGCACCAGATTTAGTTCCAATCGATTTTTTGAGGCTTACCAAGTTCACCAGGGGACTCTGACCCAATATTGAGCTCATAGTCAAGTTGGAAAACCCAGGAACTACTTCTTACGTCGATGCTCTAGAAACGGCTATAGAGGTGGAAAGGCTCCAAGCCAATGTTAGTAAGGAAGAGGCCAGCAAATTTGAACCCAAGCAGCAGAGTACAACTCAAAATGGTAGAAACAATAACAACCACCAGCCCAACAATAATGGCCAGAAAAGAAAGCATCATGATAATAAGCAAGCCGGCGGTGACAAAAGAGCACGAAATAACAATGGAAATAATAGTTTGGGTTATGTAGAATACCCTCAGTGCTCCATGTGCCAGAAAAGGCATCATGGGGAGTGTCGTGCAAATACCAAAGGTTGTTTCAATTGTGGCTTGGAAGGTCATTCAATTGTGGCCTGGAAGGTCATCAGAAAATGGAATGTCTACAGCTCAAGTAAGAAGAAAAGAGGGACAACAAGATAGTTCCAGCTAGAGTCTTTGCCTTGACCAAGGGAGAAGTCGAAGCTAGTAACAAAATAGTCACAGGTCAACTTCCTATTCTCAATAGTTTATGTTCAGTATTGTTTGATTTGGGAGCAACACACTTGTATATCTTGTTAAGAATGGTAGAAAAATTAGACAAACCTTGTGAAAGATTTAGAACTAGGTTTGTTACAGAATTGCCTTCAGGCGAAGTAGTTCTATCATCACGAATAGTACGAGGAGCACCAATCAAAATCGAGGAGACGGAACTAGGAGACCTAATAGAGCTAGAGAATAAGGACTTCGACGTAATACTGGGTATCGATTGTGTAATGCCTTGGATAGCCAAGATCGCTACAATGTGTACTTGTAAAGGTGCAGAACTTGCTAATCAAGTCATTTAATTAAAAACGTGTCACTGAAACCATTAATGTGCTAGGGTTAAAGGATTTTGGTCTCAAAAGAAACATTTAATATAACTAAACATTTTTACACATGGGATCCCAAAAAAGGAACAGCGTTCAAAATTCAGTTTACAAAATTTCCAGAGTTCAAACAACCATTAGCCATTCTAAGGGCAAAATAGACGTTTATGGTTCTCTTGTTCCTGTCTCCATCTTAACCGTGGCGGCTGAGCAGCTGATCATGTACATTCTGCTCTCAGAGCTCTCCGAATCAGGGCTGATCAAGCTTTCCTTTGCTTTTACCTGCACCACGAAGCACCCGTGAGCCAAGGCCCAACAAGAAAACATAACATTATAAAACAAATGATGATAACAATTGAATAACCCTTTAAGCATGATCATACACTTAGCATACCATATTAATCATATAGCACGTAGATATAACAAACGATTCAACCAATCAACACTCACCTATTCAGCATGACAAATCCACCAATCAATAATAACAATCAAATCACATGATAATCAGGGTCGACACCTTAGGTCGCACCCTCTGTTTACCCCACTGACTCCGGCCCGCTTAAACCGAGCTTAGTGCATAATAAGTTGTCCTCAGCTACCAGTGGTCGAGTCGCGCCCTATGCGCTAATGTAAACTTCGGCACTCCTAGACCATTCGTTTACTATTTACATGGGATAATACCTTCCTTCACAAAGCATACAAAATAGGGAACCCTTAGTCCCATTATAAATCCACAACCGAATGCAGTTTTCTTATACCTTTAGTATCCAAATGTACTGGTTACACAAGATGCCTCTTGAGCATGATCCGTTTCCCAAGCCCCTAGCTTATACCTAGTCACAACCAAGATAAGGGATACCATTAATAATCGTAAAAGGGCTCCCAGATAAGGTTCTAGTCTCCGAAACATCGAATTCCACCAAAGACTGTAGTAGATTCGATCTCGAGCACCCTAGGTTAAATTCCCATGCTTAAAATTCCAAAATCCCAAATTCCCTTAAGGGATGCGGCTCAAGCCTCCCATGCCGCAACATAGCCCACAAATAGAGCCAATCTAGGCTCAGAACTAGACACGGGTCGCGACTCACCAAGAACTATGTCGCGGCCCGACCCCTTCGAACCCAGAAAAACCTCCATTTTTAACTCTCAAACCTCACTCAAAACCATTCAAAACCACCCCAATAATATACCACAATTATCACAAACATCCATGCATGATTTCAGAGGCACAAGCCAGCAGAAACCTAATCTAAAAACTCATCAATACACCTTTTCAATCTTTGAAACTCACACACTCAAGAACACTAAAACCAGTCATAAAAGCTCATAATTCAAACACTAAATCAAGAATTGGATCTTACCTTCTCTGTTGAACCAACTCTCTAAGGGATTCCTGAGCTAACCTCCAAGTTTCAACTTCAATTCAACCCTTCAATATCAAAATCCATAAACACCTCAAAACAAGCCATAAACACAGAATTAATCACCATGCACAAAGTTTATGACTTACCTTAATCTTGGTTGAACCTCTTAGCTGAACACTAGATTAATCCTCCAAAACTCCAGCTCAATCCACTAAATTCCCAACTGAATTTCTTTGATTCTAGTGGTTCTCCTTAAGAAATAAGAAGAGAGAAGGAGAGAGAGAGGGGAGGGTCGGTTCCTTTGTTTCCACCAAGTTCTGAGTTTTTACTTAGTCTATCCTTAGGGAATTAAGTTAATCCCGAGGCTCGGGGTACCGGAAACGTCCCCGAGGGCAAAATGGTAAAATTTCCCCAGTATTCCCACCTAAGCTTCCTAACCTCAAATATATCTCCAATTAGTTATTCCCATAACCCGATAACATAAATAGCCATTCAATACCTCAAATACCCCTTGACTTGCCCCAAGTCAAGTATTAAGCCCCGTTGTGACTTTCCATCTAACTAGCTCCCTAGGATCGCCTCAAGTCGCATGCTCCAGATTTACCCACATAATAATGTGGTTCTCACAAATATAACATATAATCACATTAACATTCATATAACCATACAAACATGCTTATTATATAATCACGCATTATACTTAATAAATTCACACATAAACCAATTATGCCCTCCCGGCACACTAATCAAGGCCTTTAAGCCTTATTAGTGATTTTGGGTCGTTACAACTATCCCCTCCTACTGAGAATTCCGTCCTCGAAATTTACCTGAATAATTCAGGATATTGATCCTACATCACCGTCTCTAGCTCCCAGGTCACTTCCTCGACCTTGCTATTTCTCCAAAACACTTTAACTAACGGAATCGTCTTATTCCATAGAACTTTATCCTTCCGGTCCAAAATCTGAACTGGTCGCTCCTCATAGGACAAATCTGTCTGCAACTCTAAGTCCTCATACTTCAATACATACGTCGAATCTGAGACATACTTCCGCAACATAGAGACACGGAATACATCGTGAACTCTCGACAACGACGGTGGCAAGGCCAACCTGTAAGCCACCTGTCCAATCCTTTCTAAAATCTCAAGAGGTCCAACAAACCATGGGCTCAGCTTGCCCTTTACTCCAAATCTCCTCACCCCTCGCAGTGGTGAAGCTCGTAGAAACACGTGGTCCCAAACCTGAAACTCCACGTCTCTATGCTTAGGATCAGCGTAGTTTTCAGTCTACTCTGTGAAGCAAGCATCCTGGCTCGGATCTTCTCAATAGCTTCACTTGTCACTACCGAGGGACTAGCCTCGGCCTCTGCCTGTGTGAAGGTGAATACTCGAGTTGGAGTCAAGCTATCCACCTTTCCTGCTTCCCCTTTCCTTACTGTTGGGCAATCCTTCTTGAGATGCCTCACCGTTCCCACACATAGCAAGCCTTGGCCCGAAATTCACCCTGATTGCGTCTTCTACATCTCGGGCACTCTGGATAACTCCGCCATGATTCACCGCCGCCCTCACGGCAACCCTGACCCCTCCTATCAGGACCAACAGCGGTCGAAGTGTAAGGAGTCTTTCTCTTGAAATCACTGGGGACTCTGCCCCTACCTAACCCAGAATAAGGAGGCACCACTTTATGACCCTCGCGCCTCACTGCAGTTTCCTTCCAAATCTTATTCTCCGCTTCCTCAGCGGTAAGAGCCTTCTCAACGGCCTGAGCATAAGTTGTTCCCCCAGGTACCGTTGTGATCCAACATCCCGAGCTATCATAGCATTAAGCCCCCTAATAAATCTATCTTGCTTGGCTGCATCTGTAGGCACAAGGTCTGGTGCAAATTTTGCAAGTCTATCAAATTTTAGGGCATACTAAGTAACTGTCATGTTGCCCTGCACCAAACCCACAAACTCATTAACTTTTTCTGCCCTGATGGCAACATTATAGTATTTCTAGCTGAACAAGTCTTTAAATCCTTCCCAACTCAAAGCAGTGACATCCCTGGTATGTGATGCCACTTCCCACCAAATGCGGGCATCCTCTCTCAACATATATGTGACACAGGCCACTCTGTCATGTCCCTCTATCCACGTGAAGTCCAGGATAGTGGTAATCATAGTCAGCCATTGCTCAGCCTTCAGTGGGTCAGGTCTTCACTCAAAATTTGGGGGATGCTGCTTCTGAAACCGCTCATACAATGGCTCCCATCTATTCCCAACCTTCACTGGCTGAATTACAGGTGCCACTATAGGTGGCACAACAGGTGCAGCACTCCCTGCTGGAGCCAAGCTGTAACGCCCTTGATAGCCAAGACCGCTACACTGTGTCCTTGTAAAGGTGCAGGACTTGCTAATCAAGTCATTTAATTAAAAACGTGTCACTGAAACCATTAATGTGATAGGGTTAAAGGATTTTGGTCTCAAAAGATACATTTAATATAACTAGACATTTTTACACATGGGACCCCAAAAAGGAACAGCATTCAAAAGTCAGTTTACAAAATTTCCAGAGTTCAACCAACCATTAGGCACTCTAAGGGAAAAACAGACGTTTATGGTTCTCCTAAACCTGTCTCCCTCTCAACCGTGTTAGCTGAGCAGCTAATAATGTACATTCTGCTCTTAGAGCTATCCAAATCAGGGTTGATCAAGCTTGCCTTTGCCTTTACCTGCACCACGAAGCACCCGTGAGCCAAGGCCAAGCAAGAAAACATAACATTATATAACAAATGATGATAACAATTGAATAACCCTATAAGCATGATCATACACTTAGCATACCATATTAATCATATAACACGTAGATATAACAAATGATTCAACTAATCAACACTCAGCTATTCAGCATGAAAAATCCACCAATCAATAATAACAATCAAATCACATGATAATCAGGGTCGACACCTTAGGTCGCACCCTCTGTTTACCCCACTTACTCCGGCCCGCTTAAACCGAGCTTAGTGCATAATAAGCTGTCCTCAGCTACCAGTGGCCGAGTTGCGCCCTGTGCACTAATGTAAACTTTGGCACTCTTAAACCATTAGTTTACTATTTACATGGCATAATACCATCCTTCAAAAAGCATACAAAATAGAGAGCCCTTAGTCAAGTTATAAATCCACAACCGGGTGCAGTTTTCCTACCTTTAGTTTCCAAATGTACTGGTTACACAAGATGCCTCTTGAGCACGATCCGTTTCCCAAGCCCCTTGCTTATACCTAGTCACAACCAAGACAAGGGATACTGTTAATAATCGTAAAAGGGCTCCCAGATAAGGTTCTAGTTTCCAGAACATCGAATTCCACCAAACACGGTAGTAGATTCGATCCCGAGCACCCTAGGTTAAATTCCCATACTTAAATCCCCAATTCCCTTAAGGGTCGCGGCTCAAGCCTCCCATGTCGCGGCATAGCCCCCAAACAGAGCCCATCTAGGCTCAGAACAAGACATGGGTCGCGACCCTACAAGCCCCATGCCGCGGCCCGCCCTCCTTCCTCAGCACACTTCTGCTTCAGAGGGCTACGGCTCACCAAGAATTATGTTGCTGCCCGACCCATTCGAACCCAGAAAAACCTCCCTTTTTAACTCTCAAACCTCACTCTAAACCATTCAAAACCACCCCAATAATATACCACAATTATCACAAACATCCATGCATGATTTCAGAGGCACAAGCCAGCAGAAACCTAATCTAAAAACTCATCAATACATCTTTTCAATCTCTAAAACTCACACACTCAAGAACACTAAAACCAGTCATAAAAGCTCATAATTCAAACACTAAATCAAGAATTGGAGCTTACCTTCTCTGTTGAACCAACTCTCTAAGGGATTCCTGAGCTAACCTCCAAGTTTCAACTTCAATTCAACCCTTCAATATCAAAATCCATAAACACCTCAAAACCAGCCATAAACACAGAATTAATCACCATGCACAAAGCTTATGACTTACCTTAATCTTGGTTGAACCCCTTAGCTGAACACTAGATTAATCCTCCAAAACTCCAGCTCAATCCACTGAATTCCCAGCTGAATTCCATAGATTCTAGTGGTTCTCCTTAAGAAAGAAGAAGAGAGAAGGAGAGAGAGAGGGGAGGGTCGGTTCCTTTGTTTCCACCGAGTTCTGAGTTTTCACTTAGTCTATCCTTAGGGAATTAAGTTAATCCCCAGGCTCAGGGTACCGGAAACGTCCTCGAGGGCAAAATGGTAAAATTTCCTCAGTATTCCCACTTAAGCTTCCTAACCTCAAATATATCTCCAATTATTTATTCCCATAACCCGATAACCTAAATAACCATTCAATACCTCAAATACCCCTTGACTTGCCCCAAGTCAAGTATTAAGCCCCGTTTTGACTTTCCCGCTTACTATCTCCCTAGGATCGCCTCAAGTCGCATGCTACAGATTTACCCACATAATAATGTGGTTCTCACAAATATAACATATAATCACATTAACATTCATATAACCATACAAACATGCTTATTATATAATCACACATTAAACTTAATAAATTCACACATAAACCAATTATGCCCTTTCGGCACACTAATCTAGGCCCTTAAGCCTTATTAGTGATTTGGGTCGTTACAGATTGGCTAGCAAGGCATGGCACAACCATCGACTATAAAAACAAGCAAGTGACGTTCAAAACTCCTAATAGTCAGAAACTATGTTTTATGGGAAACGTTTCAGTATTACGTACACCACTTATCTCATCTCTCATAGCTCAAAGGATGATAGAAAAAGGATGTCACGCATTCTTAGCAAACGCCATGGATGTGGCACAAGAAACACCATTAAAGGTTGGAGACGTCCGCATTATAAAGGAATTTCCAAATATATTTCCTGACGACCTACCAGGGTTACCACCTACTCGGGAAATTGACTTAACAATTGAACAAGTACCGGGAACTGAGCCTATCTCAAAGGCACCATACCGGATGGCACCTACAAAACTCAAGGAGTTGAAAATGCAGTTACAAGAACTCTTAGACTTGAATTTCATAAGACCGAGCCATTCTCCATGGGGAGCACCGGTTCTATTTGTGAAGAAGAAGGATGGAAGCATGCGGATGTGTATCGATTACTGCGAGTTGAACAAGGTGACAATTAAGAACAAGTAACCACTACCCCAGATCGACGACTTATTTGATCAACTCCAAGGAGTGACTATATTTTCAAAGATTGATCTACGGTCCGGTTATCACTAGCTCAAGGTACGGGAAAATGATATACCAAAGACAACTTTTAGAACTCGATATGGACATTACGAGTTTCTAGTTATGTCTTTTGGTCTTACCAATGCTCTAGCCGCGTTTATAGACTTAATGAATAGGATCTTCAATGATTACTTGGACAAGATTCATCGTAGTATTCATTGACGATATTTTGGTGCACTCCAAGGACGAAGACGAGCACGAGGAACATTTAAGACCTTCCATGTTGCGACTAAAGAAGCATCAACTTCACGCCAAGTTCAAGAAATGAAAATTTTGGCTATCGCAAGTAGCGTTCCTCGGCCACATAGTATCCAAGAATGGAGTTGCAGTAGACCCAACTAAAGTAGAGGTTGTGATGGATTGGCCAAGACCTAAGAATGCATCAGAGGTTAGGAGTTTTCTCGGGCTAGCAGGCTATTATCGGAGATTTGTAGAAGGCTTTTCTAAGATAGCCACTCTGCTTACCAACCTGACCCGGAAGCAACAATAGCTCAACAGGACGGATATATGTCAAGAGAGCTTCCAATTGCTTAAAGATAAGTTATGCTCAGTACCAGTACTTTGTGTACCGACACCCAACGACAAGTTTGAAGTATATTGTTATACGTCGAAGTAAGGATTGGGTTGTGTGCTGATGCAAAATGAAAAAGTGATAGCCTGTGCCTCAAAGCAGCTGAAGGAATACGAGCAACGCTATCCAACACACGATATGGAGTTGGCAAGTCTTTGAATTGAAAATCTGGCGCCACTATCTTTATGGAGAACGGTGTGAGATTTATACGGACCACAAGAGTTTAAAGTATTTCTTCACACAGAAAGTGCTAACATGAGGTAGTGCAGGTGGTTAGAACTAGTAAAGGATTATGACTATGAAATCCTATACCACCCAGGAAAAGAGAATGTAGTTGCAGATGTGTTAAGCCGAAAAAGATATGGAAATTTAGCAGCATTATCCAGAATAAAAAAGCCGCTTCAGCAAAAGCTGATTAATGATGGAATAGAACCAGTTAGGGGTCAACTAGCTAACTTGTCCATCTAGTCGAGTTTATTAGAAGATATACAGATCAGGCAAGGGCATGATGACACGTTAGTATCGCATATGGCTGCAGTGAAAGAAGGCAAGACTACAAACTTCTCCATACCAAGACAAGGGTTCTTGAGATATAAAGGATGGGTGAGCTGCCGAATGAGTATGGAATTAAGATGAAGATTTTAGAAGAGGCACACACTTCCCCATACTCAATTCACCCAGGATCGACCAAGATGACTCATGACCTTAAGGCACTATATTGGTGGCCAGGAATGAAGAAAGACGTAGCAGAGTATGTGTCCAAATGTCTTATATGCCCGCAAGTGAAAGCGAAACATCAGCGACCTACAGGCTTATTGCAACCACTTAGTAATCCAGAATGGAAGTGGGAAGACATAGCCATGGACTTCGTGACAGGGTTACCACGAACAAATAAGCAACACGACTCAGCTTGGGTTGTGGTAGATAGACTCACCAAGTCAGCTTACTTCTTGCTTGTCAAAACTACGTACAGTACTAACCAGTATGCAAACATTTATGTTCGAGAAATAGTACGACTGCATGGAATCCCTAAGACCATAGTATCTGATAGAGGATCAGTGTTTACATTGAGATTTTGGGGAAGCTTGCAGCAAGCAATGGGTACCAAACTAAGTCTCAGTACGACATTTCATGCTCAGACCGATGGTCAGTCTGAGCGTACCATACAGATTTTAGAAGATATGTTGCACGCTTGTGTACTAGACTTCGGAGGATCGTGGAGTAAGTATTTTCCACTTATAGAATTCTCCTACAATAATAGATACCAGGAAACAATTGGTATGGCACCCTATGAGTTACTTTATGGAAGGAAGTGTCGATCGTCATTACATTGGGATGAGGTAGCAGAAAGACAACTTCTTGGACCCGAAGCTGTAGAGAGGCTCAGAACGCAGTGGAGCTTATTTAAAAATGTATGCTCGCTGCTTAGAGTCGACAAAAGAGTTATTCGGGTGCCAAGTAGCGAGATGTGGAATTCAAAGTTGAAGATCAAGTCTTCTTAAAGATATCTCCTATGAAGGGAGTAAAGTGGTTTGGGAAGAAAGACAAACTTAGTTCCCAGTTTATAGGTCATTTTGAGATATTGGAGAAGGTGGGACTAGTAGCATATAGATTAGCCCTACCGCCAGCTCTAGCAGATAGCCACAATGTGTTTCACATCTCGATATTGTGTTGATATGTGTCAGACCCATCTCACGTCCTTAATTATGATATGTTAGCACTCCAGAAAGACCTGAGTTACGAGGAACGACTAGTTAACATCCTAGAGAAGGGGATGAAGGTATTACAGTCTAAGAGTATTCCGATAGTCAAGGTCCTATATAGTTCAGAACGGGAGGCAACGTGGGAGTTGGAGGAAGACATCCTAGCATGGTATCTGGAATCTGTACATCGGTCACCCATAATTCTTTTAACTCATCAATCAATGGTCTTAAGAAAACAGCAAAATGTTTTCCTAGCGAATGAGGTCCAGAAATTAATAAGCTCAACATGAAATTAGTTTCTCTCATACACAACCATGGTGGCAAGTTATATGTCGTCAACACAGTCGGCCACATACTATAAGAAATACTCATATTACCAAAGGGATTGAATCCATCTGCAGCCAATCCAAGGTGCACATTCTTGGGTTCCATTGCAAACGTTGGATTGTTTCAGTCAAAGTCCTTCCAAGCTTTCCCATCAGCAGGATGACACAATACACCATCTTCTTTTATACATTGCTCGTGATGCCATCTCATATGTTGAGCAATGGGCCTCGATGCATACTTTTGCATTAACCTAAGGGTTAAAGGAAAATAACGCATCACTTTATGAAGCATTTTCTTGTCCTTGGTGTTCTTATCCACCCACCGATCGTCCCCACAAACAGGACATTTGCTTTTTCCATTATGTTCTTTCCAAAACAATGCGCAATCATGCTTGTAGACATGGAGCGATTTTGGAAGCTTATTTGGGGTTGGAAATGCATCATGTAAAAACTCCAGCATTCCATCAAATATTTTGTTTGAAATTTTGCCTAACACTTTGAAATGCATCAACTTCACTAGGAAATTCAATGATGTGTAATTTTTACACGCAGGGAATAATGGAGTCTCGATCTCAGCAAACAAATCGTTATAATGTTGCCCACCCTTGTAGTCTGTTGTAGGTATCTCTTGATCGCACTCATTCTCTTCATATTCGTCATTGTCATTTTGCATAACATCATTGAGAACATCCATCATTTCACCTTCATCATTTCGATCTATCACTTTCCTCATTGGTATTATTTCATCATCTCCATGCCAATGCCAATTGGTATATTTCCGTAGAAAACCATTTACAAAGAGATGATTTTCTAATACATCAATCGTCTGAAATTCAACGTTGACACACCTCCTACATGGACATTTCACCAATCCCCTTGAGTCAACACACTGCCTAGCTCTTTGAAGAAAATCCATCACACCAGCTTCATACTCATCAGATAATTGAGCTGTCAAATTAATCCAGCTCTTGTTGATCGACATTGTATAAGTGTAGCACTGCACAAAACACTTATCATCAAACTTACAATCAATTTGTGTGTGTGTCCTAATTCAGAGAGAGGCAAATTTAAGAGTCTTCAATGACTCACCCTCTCTGAATGGGTTAAGGCTTCTTGTGATGAGCACTAATAAATTAAAAAATTATCACTAGGTGATAATAACACACTATCATATATTTGGTAATAATTTCGTATGACCAAAGAAAAACAAATTTTAATATTTGTTTTTATAATGTCTTATGCTCTTTGAAGTTAATTATGTTGTTTTATGATATCTACCTGTAATATATTTGAGTGTAATTATTATTAAAATTATTTAAATTTGACATATTTTTTTCTAACTTCAAATATTAATTTTAATTACAATTAATGGTTAATCTTTTACAATTAAATTAATTTTAATAATTATTAAGCTTATGTTTAAAATTGGTTTTCAAATAATATATTTGTTAATTTTATTAAATTAGAACTAACAAATATTATTATTTTACATATTAATTCACTATTTAATAAATTAAATATTTTACTTATGCTTTATTGAATAGTTTTATTAATTTACACAAAATTTCTAGGTTAAAAATTATTTAATTAATTTAGGATTTATTACTTAAATTATTTAATTAATATTCAAGATTAATGTTTATTTTTATTAAAATTTGGTTGCATAATGTTATTGTTAATTTTATTTAATAGTAATTAAAAAATATATTATTTTACTTATCAATTCACTATTTATTAAATTAGAAATTGTATTGTGTACTTTTAATTCTATAAAAAAAATTGGCAGCATAATGACTGTATTTTCATCTATCCCAAAATTTAAAAACCTGCAAATAACACATAAAAAATATCAAGTCCCAGAACATACACAGAGCAATACAAGTATATTGCAAAAGGCTATATAATTTATAAAAATATCATTGTTTCACTACAAATTAACAAAAACAACAAAGTATAAATATTAATCAACACTAAGATTAATATATATATATAACAACAACAACAACAATAAAATTCAATTTAAAGAAACAAAACCCAATCTAATAATCTGACACTAAAATTATTTAACCTAATCTAAAAAATTAACAGTCAAATATTATATTTCCATTAATAATTATTACACACATTTTCAAACATTTCTATTAAACACAAATCTGATTTTTATTATAATGATTTAATTAACAAAATTATATATATAGACCGAGCAATAGAGACACCAACGGAACTGAGGCTAAGGAGAGCGAAGGGGCGGCTAAGGCTATGGAAGCTACAAAAATGGAGGAAAACCCATTTAAAAAAATGTTTAAAATAGAAAAAAATAAAAACCTTACCAATGGAAGTTGTGTACCCTCAAATATATGCTTTTAGACACTAAATCAAGCCAAGATCTTCATAGAAACAAAAAAAAACAATAATTTCGGATTAAACTAAACCCAAAAAATTAAAAATTAAAACCATAGAAAACACAAAAATAACTCAAAAATAGATATGGAGACTCAAAATCCAATCATGGGAGAACAAAAATCGAGCTTAAATGTGTTATTTATAGTGATAGAGTGGGGGTGTTTTAGAGAGAAGTTGGAGAAAAAAAGGGTGTTTTTAGAGAGAATTGGCCATTTTCGCGTCTAGAGTAAGAAGAAAGGTTCCATGGGTTTTAATTCTGTCGATGACTTCTACCGAAAACATGTTGTCGGTAGAGTCACTAAAGCCAAAAAAAACTGCGAACCATGCGCGCTTTTCTAAATCATCCTTTACCGACAACAAATTCGTTGTTGTCGGTAGAAACCTTTTTTTTTTTGTAGTGACTAGATTTAACATTTTTTGCTACTAAAAAATTAGTAGCAAATAAGAACTATTAGCTACAAAAAAATTTGGTAGCAAAATACTTTTAGCGATGGGGTTTTAGCTACAGAGTAGCTACCAAAAAAATTTGGTATCTAAAAATCTATTAGCTACCAAATTTACATTATTTGCTACCAATTTTTTGGTAGTTAAAAATCATTTATAAATGATGATTTGATGATAGACGAAAGTATTGGTTTGAGTAATTGGTTAGGGATGATTTAAAATGTGAGTTTAATGTTAGTTATGCTTGCTATATATTTTTTTTTTTAATGATTGTGAATACGACGGTAAAACCATATTTAATATGCTCAAGTAATGCCTCAAAATGAAGTATGAGTTTATGTAAACAAAAATGTATTTTTATTTCACATATAAGGGTTTTTTTTTTATCAAATTAACACATGCAGATTTTTGTGTATATTTTATGAAGAAAATATGGTTTTCAATCCAAGTTTGTGATTTTGAAAGAATTAATAGTTGCTGGAATTTTTTATTAAAAATAAGAAATGTCTTTTAAATGAGATAAATAATGTTAGCGCATCAAATAAATTATACCTTAAGTTATGTATATATAAATGTGATATTTTAAAATGTAAATATGTGTTTTTCACATTTTTATTTATGTGCAGTTTTTTTTTAATTGAGAAAAGATTATGGTTTAAATTCAATTAAGATTTTCAAACAAAATAAATAGTTGTTGAAACTTTGAATTGTTAGAATAAAATAATTATTTTGTTTAAAATTAATGAGTCTTACACCTAAATAATTCATGTCTTAAATAATATAAGTGAAAATACATTTTTCTCCACATTTTAAATTATAAATTTTTCACATTTACGCATGTAATTTTTTTATTGATTTCGAAAAGTTATGTAAAGGAAACAAGAAATTTATTAAGTATTTCTAAATGGCTACAAATTTTGTTATTTTCTATGCTATTTAAAATAATAAATGGAATTATTATTCTATGAGAAATTAGGAAAATGCTAAATGAATTATTTTTGTAAAGTAAATATAATGTATTAAATTTTTTAATCAAACTTTGGGACTAAGAGAAACAAATAAAGGTAATTTAATTATGTCGCTGAATTTTGTTTGAAGAGGCAAGAAATAAGCATATAGGAATTATTGTTTTAAAACATTAAATTTAAAGAACGCACTCACGTATGCATGTCGCATGCAAATGCAATTTTACGTTCAAATATATGCATATTGTTCAAACTTATGGTTTTTACTTTGTAACCATCAAGAGTTAATAGGTAAATTAGCATTATTCTTTTATGATTTTATGTGAAAATGTGTATGTTTGGAATTATTGTGCAACTTGTACCACGTGTGCATGACCTATGCACACGTCAGGTATATGTGTTGGGCATGAGTATTGTTATGTGATGCTAAGAGACAACGTTTAATTATGATTATAAACTCGTTGTAAAGTTTTTCTCATTTTTGCTTTGCTTGGACCTGAGGTAAGGAAGTTAGATGAAATTTCTATGTTTATGCTATAAAATAGTAAGATTTGTATGTTACGAGGATAATGATGTGCTATGTATAATGATAGACCATGTAATATGAAAAATGGAGTTCTATCTTAAAATGTTATGATGAATATGATGCCACATGTGTTTCCTTTATTTTGATGTGAAATGGATTACATGTGTTTGTATGATGTATGAAAAGCAAAATGTTGCTAGCATGCTGAACACGACACAACAAAAAAGTTACTAAGGATATGACGAACTCATAGGACGGACACACCGAGGTTATTCGAGGACCTGAAATCTTGTGTACCTCATAGAGGAGGTCTTTCTAATTTATGCTTTTACTGATTACCTTAAGATGTGACATGGATAATAGTGGTGCCATGGTCACAAAGAGTATGATTATGATGTATGGTTATGATTATGAAGGTGACATGATATGATTATGAAATGAATATGATTTGACTAGGGTATGATATGTTATGAGTTTACGGTACGAATATGTTCTTCTTATGTTTCCTTGAATATTGTTGTATTTGTCTGTAGTTCCTTACTGGGCTTTTAGCTCACCCCCTTACTTTCCCCCTTTCAAGTAATAAATAAGGTTTTTCTCTGGCACGCGCTGTGATGAGGGGAGTTCCGACGTCTGAGTGTGTATGGCATGGGGGTGTCCTATGAACGATTAAACGATCAACATAAGCGTCAAGTTTCAAAGAATCATGTTATGGACTTTAGTTTTAAACTTATGGGACTTAAATTTCTATTTTTCTTTTAACATTGCAAAAGAACACTTTATTTTTATTTAAAACTTTTGGGCCCAACTTGCATGTTTTATCAAGACCCAACTGAATTTTATCTATTAACTGGTATTTTCTAATTATCTATGAGATAAGAGACGTTTTACAAAGTAATATAATAGGGCACTTTACAGGCGCTCATATTGATCGTTGTACGTTCATAGGACACCCCACACCATACATACTCAGAAGTTGGAACTCCCCACATCCTAGCGTGTGCCAAGGAGAAACCCTATTGTTTACCTGAAATGGAGAAAGTAAGGGGGTGAGCTATAAACTCAGTAAGGAAGTACAACAATACAACAATATCAAAGAAAGCACAAAAATAATGTCTCGTAAATCAGGGCAAAACATTCACATCTTCATACTCATAGTTTATAATCATAACGTAATCAGTCATATAGCACAATCACACATCATAAACATACTCTTTGTGATCATGACACCTCTATTATCCATGTCAAATCTTGAGGTAACCAGTAAAACATAGGCTAGCAACCTTTTCTTTTCATTCTTCGTACAAGCACATGTAACACAATCCACATCAAAACAGAGAATTCACGTGCTTCATAACACTTGTCTTAACGTAACATATCAACATCGAATTTCACTTTTCATATCACTTGGCTAATCATGACATAGTCAAACATAGAACTTCAATTTCCATAGCACTTTATTTCTTGCAACATAACAAATCATACTTTTCGTAGCATAAAACATAGAAAATTCTATCTAACTTCCTTACTTCAGGTCCAAGCAAGATAAAGTGCGAAAACGTCACAATGAGCCTATAATCATAATCAAATGTTCATCTTTAAAATCATGTAAGAATACCCATGTCCAACATACATACCCCACGTGTGCATGGGACATGCACACGTAGCACAAGTTGCACTACAATCACAAACATGCAATAATTCCACATAAAATCATAAAATAATAATGTTAATTCTACCATTTAATCATTCATAGTTACAATGCCAAAATCACATGTTTGAATAATAGGCCTATATTTTTAACGTAAAAATATATTTTCACGTGTAACATGCATACGTAAGAGCGTTATTAAAATTTAACGTTTAAAGTCGATAATCTCTACATGCTTATCTCTTTGCTTTTTCAAAAAATTCAGCAAGCATACTTCATTTACCACTTAATTATTTATTCATCATTTCTTTTAACTTTATATTTGTCATTCAAAAACTTTATTATACAATTTTAATGTTACTAAAATAATTCATTAGCATTTAATTTCTCATAAAATAATGATCCCTTTTGTTATTAAATAATAATTAAAAGAATGTGACATCACTACTACAAAAACAGGCTTTCCCGATAATTTTTAACTGTCGTTATTGAGCAAAGACAACAGTCGACTAACTGTCGTATTTTCCTATGCCGGCGTAGTGGTAGCTACGCTGAAAATTAATAAGTATTTTCGTTATTGGCTATGCCGACAGTTAATAGGTGTCGTCGTTGCTGGCACGCTGACAGTTAATACGCGTCGCCGTTGCTGGCAACGCTGACAGTTAATATGCGTCGCCGTTGCTGGCAACGCCGACAGTTGATAGGTGTCGCTATTGCTGACAATGCGACAATTAATAGGTGTCGCTGTAACATTAAATTTATATATATATAAATAATAATTTTGCGATAGATATTTTTTTATAATTTTAATTATATTTCTAACAATTAAAGTTTGATATAAATTTAAATAAAAAAATTACTCAGATAATTAATTATTATTACCATAACTTGTAAAAAAAATTATATTTATCATAATAAAAATTCATATACATACAACATTTATTCATACAATTGTAATGTAAATAATACATCAAATCCCAATGAGACTAAATAATTCTCAATAAAAATTCATTATAATATTATAAATCCATAAACTTCAAAATGTATAATTCAACAAATCTCAACAAGACAACATAATTCTCTTCTCCAAATCACTCCAAACTCAATCATGTTTCTTTTCTCAATATTCTTCCTAATAAATCTAAGCATTCACCTTAAAAGTAAGTCTTATGATATTCCCTGCACTAATGAATTAAAGACTTCAAATTATAATTAAATAGTATATCTTACCATAATATATTAACGAATGAATGAGAGAACCAACAATATTTGCATAGTAGAAATTATTAAATAGAAGAATAAACTTCATTCAAGATAAATACCAAAAAAATTATAAAAGAAGATTTCAATGAAATTTGTTTTGAAGAGGAGAAAAAATATGAATGGAACTGTCGACAAAAACCTTGATTTTGACGTGTTATTTACATATAGGGTCTCTTAGGGTGAAATATTAGTAACTGCCAAAAATAAAGTTCAAGTATGGCAAATCTTAGTTGTGTATTCAATCTGAAGATAATACAAAAATATATAAAATACAGATGAACAACATTCAGAATATCAATATTGTGCTTTGTGGAATGAAAAAAAAAAAGAGGGAAGGAGGGGAAAAGACTTGCCCATTTGAGAGTCTAAAATATACAACCAATATTGTGATTACATTAAGTAAAATTTGAATTTGCAAACAATATCCAATTCCAATATATGCTATCACTTGATGATAAGCTATCCCCTAGCAGCAAACAGGAAAATAAAACAGAGCAAGCAACATAGCCACAAAACCATTGATTTGGCAGATTTGTAGAGAGCTTTATATTGTAACGGTTTGTTATATACATGAACAATTACTCAGTGAACCAAGAATACTTGCTACCTGAAACTAATGTTAAAAAATATATCATCAATACCAATCTCAATAGCAATTTGACACATACATACAAATCCAAACCAGTGGTTAACAAACGTTTCGTGATGCATGAATTCCACAGCACAAAGGATGCGAGTACACATATCTCTCCAAGAAATCCAAAGTTGGTGCTCATATAATATATATGAAAAAAATCCATTATTAAACAATTCTTTTTAGAGAAGAGACAAATGTCACATGTCCATTAGTGACATCCTCCGAAATTTATTAAGAGCCCTATAACTTCCTAGAACACCTATAACTTCATTCTACTAATTTTGATTTGTTAGAATTCATTATTTATAGTGGTCTATTTCCTAGAACCAGAAACTTATGACTTACAAGTCCATCCCAGTAAATCAAACCACACATGAGAAACTTCTAGGTTGATACATACGTAACATGGAACTAATACTGATAATCATTGTCATGCTTCAAATTTGAATCCTAATACAACAAACCTCAAGAAATTCCTTTCCAAGTTCAGGAGTAAGCACAGCAACCGACTCTGTGTGCCTCTTGGCAGCTGAAAGTTTTCTTGACAATCACGAACTGCATTTTTATCTTGACAAGAAGCAAAATGGTATAATGTCAGCATTTCATATAGAATATTTATCACTTAAAACATATTGTTTTCAATAATATTATCCGATGGTTCCTGTGATATATTACATTTTAAAGAAAATTATATGCTTTGATTGGTGAGTAAAATTAAGGCTAGCTTCTTCTATAGACATACTGTGCAATGTTTATGATCTCCTCCTACAAGGTATATTCATAATTTAAAACTACTACCAAAGGCTTTATGAGCATAGGTGAATAAGCTCAAATAGAACCATTAAGGTAAAAAAAAACGTAATTAAATATAAGATTACAATATTTTTCAGGCATACCCGTTCTTTTTCAAGTCTAGCAGCTTCATCATCTATGCACCTTTGCTCAGACTGAAGTGATCGAACACTTCCTTCCAAGGATGTCATATCTTCTTCTAGCTCCATTATCTTGGCATTGAGCCTCTCTATTTCCTTAACATCTAAACCTGCAACATAGAAGATAAACAATTATAAGAATTAGTACCTCCATAAAAATGACAGTTAATAAAAATAGTAATCATTGGGATCACACCAATACAGAAAAGGATATGTCGTATCATACTACATAAAAAAAGTCGTGATGGAACCACCGCATCTACAGTTGTAGAAACATGACCCCCATATCTAGATCTAGACCACCGGTAGTGATTCTCTGGAGTCCAGCAATAAAAAACTCCAAGCTTTGAGACCTCATCAGCCTTGAGATCAGTTTCCTTTGACCCAATATACTAAGAAAAGTAGAGCCAATAAACATAAGTGATGACATTGAAACAAAAGACAGGAAAAAGAAAAAGCCTAAGCTAGCTGTAACACTAGGAGTGGAGATATCAGTATTTCACAAGAAACGTCACCATTTTCAAATGCAAAATGCCAACTTCATATCTTTGATCCCAATAGACTACTCAAAAATTCTAAACAAAACTGTGCAGTCCTATTATCTTTATTTTATACTATTCATGAAATATCTAGCAGAATCAAGGCAAAAGCATAAGAATCATACTAATTTATCCAATCGGCATTGGGAAGTCAAAACCTCCCTGAAGGCAAAAGGGGCATCAAATACTTGGTCTAGTCGTGAGCATATCCCAAGTTCACACATCTGCTATGTACCAAATGTTGAAAATTAATAAATGAATACAGACAAACAAACTCAGAAATACTCAGAGCTTCAAGAGTAAGGAGAAATACTTGCTCAAAAATCTGATACCTCCAAAACTAGAACTAGTCGACCCAACATAGATTTTCAACTTTCTCAGTCAAACATGATAATATATAACCCCAAATTGAGAGCCATGAAAGAACACATATACCTGGTTTGAGTCAGATTGTAGAGGAGAGAGAGGCGTAGGGAGAGAGATTGCAGAGGAGGCTGGCTTGACGTAGGGAGAGGGATGTTGCAGAGGAGAGGAGAGGCGTAGGGAGAGAGAACAACTCCTTATATAACTGAGGTTTGGGCTTGGGTCTCTCCGTTGGGGTTTCTGCGTTTGGGGTTTGGGGGTTTCCGAGTATGGGTCTCTCCATTGGGTTTCTGTGTTTGGGGTTTGGGAGTTTCCAAGTATGGGTTTGAAAGTGAAGGGAGAGAGAGTGCGGGTTTCTGTGTGAGACAGAGAGGAAGAATAAGAAGAAGATAGAGAGGGAATTTTTTTGGTGGTTTTTTATTTGGTTTCGCGCGAAACAAGAGGGAAGTGTGTGAAATAATTTTTATAAATATATATATATATATTTACATAATTTAGTATTGATTTTTTCAATATTTTTCTAATTAATAAAACCACTCTTTTTTAACTAATACAAATTTTATAAATATGTTAAAAGAATAATATAATTAATTTTATAAATATGTTAAAGAATAATAAATTTAAGTTTTTATATAAAAATTATTATAATACAAAAATTAATAATATGAAAAATTTAGAAACAAAAAAAAATCTAGTTTTAAAAGTTTTTAATGAATACATAATTTTTATCAATATATATATTTACATAATTTAATTTATTTTTAAAATTATACTATTCATTAATTATAATTTTAGATTTTTTATTTGAATTTTGGAAACATTTTATGACTGTCGGTATTGGACTTTTATTAAATGTCGGCGTAGAGTCCCGCTAAGCAATTACGACAGTCAACTATCGTGGTTGGGTGTCGGGAAAGCCCAATTTTATAGTAGTGCATGATTTGTAGTTACTTATAATTACTATATGAATTTCTTGATTACTTTTAGAAAAATAATTTTACTTATCATAAAAAAAGCTGCATATTTACAAGTGCGAAATCAATATTTAAGGTGTGGAAAATGTAAGACCTAATTTATTTGAGTATATGTTTTATTTATCTTATTTAAAAGATATTGTTTCTTAATAAACCAAAAATAATTCCAGCAAGCATATTATTTGTTTAAAATTACAAGATTGAATTAAAACCATATTCTTTTCATAAATTATATAAAAAAACTGCATGTTAATTATTTTGAATAAAATCTTAATATTATGTGAAATAAAATGCCCCTTACGTGCATTTTAAAATTCACTTAATATCAACACTACCAAATAAATAAATAAAAAATAGCAAGCTTATGATTACCAAAGTTGTTCCTTTAATCATGCTACACATAACATAACAGGTTTCTACACCCCTTTTATGCATTTTAATATGAAAATTCGCATGCAAATCAAATCATTAACAAAATCAAGTTATCCAATCATACTATATGTAGCGCACCAATTGTTTTTTTATTTTATAAATTTTGTGCTTTGTTTTTTTTTAATAATTGTTAAGTGTTAGAAATTATCTTAATTGCTTGAATTGTTTGGTCAGAATTGTGTGAATTTAATTGTTAGTTTTTTATTTGTTTATTAATTTAATTAATAAGAAAATAAGTTTTGGTTGAATGCATCAAGGTGCATGGTAGGCAGGGATGCACCTTAGCACTTGGGTGTGTGCATATGCATGTGCATGGTTACATGGTGAGCATGCAATAGATTTCCTACACATTATTTCCTTTTATTTGGTTTATTTTATTTAATTAAAAGAATTAAAAATAAAATAAAAGAAGAGGAAAGAGGGGTAGGCGTGTGGACATAGTGGGAAGAGAGTGGGAAATGAAGGATTTCTTTTCCCTATTTGTTTTGGTTTTAAATCAATTTGATTGGATGATTTTAGCTAAAATGGGTTAGGAAAAGAATCACTAATTATTGCATATTTGATTGGTTGGCTTAATTTGGTGAGTAAATAATTGTGGAAAAAAAAAAGAAAGAAAAGGAGAAAGGGAGTGAGTATGGACGGCAGCCACAAGGAAGGGGCACTACACCAAATACCCATTTCCATAACACATGAATATAATACTAATAAAAAAGTATTATGCTAGAGTACTATATTGGGGCCACTTTATGAAAAAAGGGCGGTAATAATTACACCATCCCGCCACTTAGCATTTTTTTTTCATTTGTGAGACCTGAAAATTTGTGAGACCCGAGAGACCCAACTCCTTTCCTTCAATTCCTTCTCCTTTTTCCTCATCATTCTCTCTCCTCTCTCTCGGATCTCTTTCTCCCACCAGACCTCTCTCCTTCACTCTATCTCTCTCACCTTTGTCTTTGTGGAGACCGACTGCTACCTTCCCCTACACGCGCCGGCTAGGGATCTTCAGAGGCCGTCAAAGCTTCGACCACACGGGCCCAAGCCCTCACACGACACCAGAGGCGAGCGACGACACCGGAGGCCAGCTCTTCTTCTCCTCTTCCCTGTGTGCAGCCAAGCCTTCTTCTTCCCTGCGTGAGACCAGCTAGCTCCGGTCGGTTCAGCAACGACGGTTTCGATCTAAGAACATTGAGGCATTGCCTTGTGGTAAATTGCAGGTGACCTAGGGTTACCTTTTCTGTTAGTAGTTTTCTTTTTATTCCAAATTTTGGTATTTAATGATTCCATTTTAATCGATTTGGTTTGTGATTTTAATTGTGAAGGTATTGCCCTGTGCTCGAAATGTGGGGAACTTGGGTAGGGATAAGAGGAAGAAGAGGTGCCATTGGTGTCAGAGAAGTGGCTCTCGGATTCTAATCAAATGTTCGAGTTGCCAAAAACACTTTTTTTGTTTGGATTGCATAAAAGAACGGTTTCTTTTCTTTCAATTCATGATAAAAAAATTGTTTTCATTATGCTTCTATATCTGCTTCGGTACGAAACGGTATAGGGAAATTAATGTATTCAATATTTTAGTACATTTGATATTATCACCCTGTTTTTTTGTTATTTCTTCTTACTTTTTGAGCTCTTTCCTCTAACATCCTTTGTAATTTCCCCTTTTTTGATGTGAATTTGTTCTAATTTCAATATCAGAATATTGTAAATTTTGTTTAGGGAATATATATATATGTCTTCTAGTTTTGAAAATTTAATGTAGTTATAGATTATTTATATGAACAATTTCAGAAGAAACTGTTTTGGAGTTGTTCTCTTTCACGTTGCCCGTTCCCCTCACTTTAATGAAATCTGCCCAAGCTATAGCTTTACAATCCAATTAGTCCAAAGTAGTTAAAGAATCAATGAGCCCTGGTATTTGATTCTTTGTTTGTTGTATATTGGGTTATGATAAATTGTGTAAGTATATTTGCTATATTTGTCTTGCAGCAAGAGAGAAGGCCATGGTGGTTAATTTAGAAATTATTAAGGCAATAGTTACAGCTGAAGAGGTGTTGTTGCTTGACCCTCTTCGCTAGGAAGTTCTTCCGTTTGTGGATCAACTCAGGCAACAACTTCCTAATAAAGGCCCATTTCAGATCAATGGAGCAGTAGGTCCTTTTGAGGAACAAGAAAATGAAATGAATGATTTAACAAGTAGACATTGGTTACCTGTTCCAGAGGCTGTTGAAGGTTTTCAATGTGAGCTTCTATTTGAGTTTCAAGTTCTTGAGATTGCATTGGACGTTGTTTGTACGTTCTTGGATTCTAGTGTGGCGGACCTCGAGAGAGAAGCTTACCCTGTTTTGGACAAACTGGCAAGGAATGTAAGCACTTTTGATGTTCTTCAACTTGTGTCATTTTGATGTTCTGAAGTTTGCACTTACATTATCTTGTGTATAGTTTTCCTTGTATTGAATTTCTTCTGCTAGAGCAACCTAGTGAGCAACTGTTTCTAAATGCTAATACAGTACTTGTCTATGAGTTTTTAGCTGTTGAAATGCAGCTATCACCCAATACCAGTTGTGTTCTCTCAGGCAAAGGGATCATGTATATGGGATCCTGAAGGCAAACGGTATCTAGACTTTCTCTCTGCTTATTCTGCAGTTAATCAGGTAGAAAATGTTGGGAAATTGTGTTGTCATGTATATATTTGTTACTTGATGACTGAATTTGTTTCTATCTGAGCCACTGCTGCAGCTTTTTATCTATTCATATTTCAATGTTCTTTCTTTTTTTTCTTTTCAATGATTTTCCATTTGCTAACTTGCTTATTACTGTGACGATTGCTCTTTTTTCTCTATCTCAAGGAAATGCAAATTCATAGAAGATGTAAGGCAGGAAATTTACTGATATTCAATTCAATCGAATTTATATGAATGACCAGTGCCCGTTTGTGTTTTTCATATGAGCTTTTATGGGTTTTGATTTCATAACTTCTTGCTGTATCTTTTGGAAAGATAAGGTAAAGTTCAGGGAGATTATATTTATGATTTAAAACTAATGTGAATTGAACTCTAACCTTGAGAACCAAGTTGAAAAGTTTGTTAATGGGTGCTGTTTTTCAGAGGAATAGCCAAGGAAAACGGAGAATGAACAGCAGGACTAGTATGGCACAACGGGAAGATAGAATTCAAAAAAATGTTTATGTTTCTGACATTGATCAACAGGTAAGCCATTTGAAACTTATTTTTGGTGTTTCCATTAGGCCCATTATTTACCTTTTCTTTGGTGTATGAATGACTAATTCATTGGTAACTGAGACATAGCTCACTGAAGAACAACTTGCAGCTCTTTTTGTCACTTGTGGACAGGTAATTGCTCTAATCTTATGGTATCTGAACTGTTTACAATTCTGTGTTTTCACTATTTCTCTTACTCTCTGATTGGTGGCTGTTCAGGTACAACTTCTTCCTATACTAGTTTTTTTCCTTTTAATTTGCAAACACTAATATACTAGCCAAAATCGTCACTATATTATTTTTTTAGGAAAACTTTATTTTCTTTAGAAAACCTTTGGCCTTGTATGATAACAATTTTTTACTTTTATGTTTTTCCTCTTTAAAAAAATAGAAAAAAAAGAAAGAAATATATTTAATTCATAAAAAAATATCCAAGCATGCCCATGAATGAGATCTCTCTACATTTTGGCAATATGCACTTTGCTTAGGGAAAAAAAAAGACTTTTGTGGCTGCTTATTTCTTATGCAGAAACTGTGAAGCTACACAGGAAAGGAGAACTTGAACCTTTGCTTGCAGAAATAAAAAATAAAAAGGCATAAAGCTAGCTCACTGAGCAAATTTTTGTTTAAAGATTTCAATGGCCTTGCAATATGACTCTGAACTTGCACATTTGTAGCTTTATGTTTCATATAAGAACGCAGTAAGAACCTTATTGGCTTGATTTGTTCATGATTAATTGATAATCCAATTTGATTTGAGAAAATGTGTATTAGTATGCCTTTCCTCTTGCTGAGGTTAGTTTATGGTTATGTGAATCTAACAGAAAGATGAAGCAGGTGAAATCTGTTATTAGATAAGATTTGAATGGTGAGCTTAATTTGTTATCATCATTATAAGTATTACTTTGTTACAGTGAAAGGGAACAAAAATATGCATCATTGCCAGTTTGCTGTTAATTTTCCTAAGCTTACTAGGATCTCAGTAGATAGAATGGTATCCCATGAATTTATCTTATTATCTTATAATACTTGTTTTAACTGATTCTGTTATAATTGGTTATGAAATTCTTGTTTTTTTAGCTGGGTAAATTGCTTCCATGGCCACTACTCCAAGCCTTTTCACTTCCACTGCTTTCTGTTGTTATTATGCTGCTGCAAACTTATGGTAAATTTTGTTATTTCCTTGAACAGTTTTTGTTTTTCATTTATTGAAATTTATTCCAATGGGTCATTCTATGACATGAAGAGAATGGTGGGCATTCAGTGCTATAAAGGGATTAGACATAGGGAAGGATTGCCAAGCAGAGGACAACGAACAAGGACGAATGCTCGAACCAAGAAAAGTCATCTGCCTATTCCTCTTGCATTGAGGAAGAAATAGTTTCTGCTGTCATTTTTACTACCAAATTGGTCTAGGTTATCATTTCGATCTTAGCCATTTTCGAATCATTGTTATTTTGTTGAATACAAAAACATGAAATAAATTTCTCTAATATGTCATGATAAGCTTCATTTTGTGACTAAAAAAACCTTCTTTCAAGTTAAATAGTAATTTGTGTTGGATTATCTTCTTTGATATTTTTGTTGTGGCTATATATAGCAAATTACAACTCTTTACACTAAGAATATGATCCACACTACCTTGCTATCAGTCAAATTCAAGTTTCAACTCTTTATTTTCTTGTTTTGTTGAGATCATTGTTGGAACCCAAGTTACTGAGCAATTATTGGAGGGGTTTGGCTGTTCAGGTCTTAACTTTTAGGTTTTTCGTTTAATTGACATGATTTTGTTTTGCAGCGCAGTTTGTTTCGGTAACTACCAAGTACCGAACCAACCAATGTCTAATGATGAAAACATTGCCAGAACTGACATATTTTGTGCAGATTTCTCAACTTTACAAATTCTTACAAACTGTTTGGTGATTTGAGTTGAAAGAAGAACGAAACTATGGCATGGAAGACAAACTGCAACGAGTTAAAGAAGAAAACAAGAATCTCTCTGAACTCAACCTTTCAAGCACAATATCACAGAAGAATCTTGATGCACTTTGGTGATGGAAAGTCCACTCCTTGTCTTGATGTGCTCCCAAGACAGGAGAAGGGTTGCTCTGATCTCAACACCTCCGCCTTCATCCACCGCATGATCCTTGCCGAGAAACCCAATCTCATCGTTTTCACTGGTAATATTCTCTTTTCCTTCTTCGTTTCTTTTTTACTGACTTGGTATCCTTAAGTTGGGGTTGTTGTTCTTTCTATAATTATTAACAAAGTGATTTGTCTACTTTACAAAATTTTTTAAAAGGGTTTGTATTTGATAGTGAGATTTTTAGCGAATAGAACTTGCTTTGCTAGCCATGAAAATTGACAACCCAGTTTTGAAAATAACATGTACACGATAATAGCTAGTTGGGTTGTTCATTCCATGACTGTAAGTCTGTACCTTATGCTAGTTTGTTTTCTTAGAATTAATTATGTTTTAGCTCTGCTCTGTTAATACCCAGTTGCCCAATCGACTCAATCTCTTTTAACTGCCACTTGATCTTAATTTGGGGACCTATCTTTATATTCTTTTTCAGGTCTTGAGAATAAAATTAATAACTTAAGACTATTTTTTATGAGAGAAAATGAGTATTGGAAAGATAAATAGAGATTGAATGTGTAAATCACATGCTAGAACAGTTAAATTTTTTATATATAAATTTAGGATGTAACTCTATATTGACCTCTCTCTTTTGGTTTTTTTTTTTTTTGGATCAAAACTAAGTAAACTCAAGATCGGTTGTACTACAATATGACATAGGAAATTTAGAAAAACATATATTAGAATAAGCAATAAATGATAGAGATGAATGCCACAATGATAAGTTTCTTTTCCCTGTTTGAGGGATAACATCATAACATTATTCCTCATTCCTCATGTGTTGGTATAAGAAAGTATAATCTGTATATATATTTTTTCTTAATATGAATACTGGATATGCTCTGAGATATATACATATATATACATATTTTCTCTTTTTATGGATCATGGGTAGTTAATACTTAAAAAGGTATATATCTTATGATTTTTCCCTTTTTTAATTTATGGATTATGGACGCTTTTATTTTTAATTTATTCCAACCTAGTCTATTCTTTCGTGCAGACCCAAAGAAACAAGAGAAAGGTTATCTTGAACCATGGCTAGCTTATTGTTTGTCAGGATTATTGGGGCTGAACATTCAAAGATGCAACTGGTAAAAATTCCTTGATAGATTTATTGTTCCTTACAATTTTTGCTTCAAAAGTGTTGAGGTGTATTAAATAGGCAATAATAAGAATGCATTAAACAAATTTTTGCTTATTATATGTATTGAAACATGTGAATATTGAATGTTATGCATCAAATTATATATTCCATATCTTCTTTGGAAATTCAATCAAGCATTATAGAATAACTAGATAAAACAAATTGGATTTCCCAAGAATTTAAGTGAACCATTTTAGATGGTTGATACATGTATGAATATATATATATATATATGTATGTATGTGATGGAGAGATGACCCGGGTTATAATTTTCTCAATGAAGGTAGAACTTTTGTCACTTTTGTTCCTGGGAAAGAGGTGTTATAGCTCATTCAGAATGTCTTTACGAGTTAAGTCTTAGTCTTTAGAGGGGTTTGTCACAAAGATACTGTTTATGCTATTGTAAATCATCATTTTGGTGATTAAGCAGCTAGTTCAAAGCAGTAGGATTTTACCCTCTTTTATTTATTAAAATATGGAAATACTTACACAACAGTAAATGAGAATGGAGTAAAAAGTTTTAAGGTTCTTATACAACAAATCATAAAAAGGTTCGGTCAAGAGAGTAAACGAAATGAATTCTAAAGTTTACTTTATAGCCTTCAGGCCTTGCTGCATCGTCTTTTAAATTGATAGCTGATTAAAACTAAGGCCAACCGTTCCTTTTCTAATTCCCTTGTACAATATTTTTATACTGTATTCATTATGGCTTCTAATTCCCTTGTACAATATTCTAATTCCCACCTGATGATTAAAGCTTTGCTTCAGTGTTGTCATCTCAGAGAAAAGGCAAAACTGACCACTCTTTCAACCTGATTCAAGATATGTCCTTTAATATCTTCCTTATTACACTGTCTCTAGATAGTAGGAAAAACTTAAATTGTCCATAGTTAATTTCCATTAAAGATTCTCGACAGTCAATATTGAACTAATCTCTGCTTCTCTATGGAGTAAAATATACAGTGAGGCTGAGCTTATTCTATCTTCATCTGTCCTACAGTAGTTTGCATTTGCTGATCATTCCTTTTTCATGTTGTATCTATTAATTCATATCTCGGCTGTGTTTTCTTTTACCAGGAACATTCTTTGGTTGGATGAATCCCCTTGTGCAGGGTGCATATCAAAGACCAATAACAGAGAAGGAAGTGTGGAAGTTAGATACTTGGGATAGAACAGAAACAATGAATGCTAAGTATGCAGTCATTTGTACCTTATAGTTTCTTGTCAATAGAATTTAACTGATAAAGGTTACATCATTATTTTTATACCTTTTGCAGGTTCCAAGGATGTTGGGTTAAAGAATCTCAAAATCCAAAGCCATGGATGTTAAAAGCATTAAACAGTAGCCTTGGAGGAAGGTAAGCATACATATAAATATGTATTTGTATTATAGACTTTATAAGGAACAGACAATATTATTAAGTACATGGCTGGAATGGAATTGCATCAGTTGCTATGTTAACTTGAGTTTCTTATGATACTTTTTGTACATGCATCTAATTCCCTTTTACTTTTTCTGTCTCTTGTAACTTTTTATATAGGTTTTGGTGGGGAGGCTTTTGGAAGGTATTGAATTCATTTATTTAGTTTTTTTCCCCTTATCTTGTCTCATTAGTTCTCAAGCAAACTTTCATTAAGCTTTTTGAAATTATTCATGGATTAGCAAATAATTCATTTGTAAGGTGCATACTGCATACCTAGACTTTTAAAGTGTATACTATAGACATTCATTTTGCAATAAAAAAGAGCATTACAGAACTTTTTATGATCTGTTGTTGGCTGTGGCTTTTTTGCTGTTGTGGATATACTCGGGTCTCCATTGCCCCTGTTTTTTTTATGCACTACCATTCTAACTTTGGCCCTTTTAACTTTCAAGTGTCTCATTTTACCATTCTAATCATGTTTTGGCCCCTTATTTTATTGTTGACAAAAAAAATTAGGTCTGGGGTAGTGACAATTCATATTTTGTCATACTTACACTATAATAAAAGGTCACGTGACCTTTGTCAAAAAAAAAAGTATAGTGTTTGGTTTCTTTATTTGCTTTGGTGTAGTTGTGAATTCATTATTTTGTATGTGGTGTCCTCTCTTGGAAATAATTTCCATAGCATTTTTCTTGAAGTAATTTGTGATGCTAGATAATAACAATAAAATATTTCTTTGTTTATTTTGCAGATGTGACCAGCGAAATAGAAAATGGTACTTAATTTTGAAGGCTTTGTGTTGGGTAGCTGTAGAATAATTTGTGCTGAAAGTAGTAACTTTTCAATATGTTGAATATTTACGACTACATGAATAATTAAAGAACATTTTGTTGTTGATAACACTGTTGAATGTTTTAAACTAATTTGTGGATTGTTAATACAATGTTCAATGTTTTTACTTTTTGTTATTTGAAAATCAAGTTCATTTGATGATGCTAGTATATATTAGAAAGTTAATTTTAATTATATATATAAAAAATAAAAATATAATAGAATAAATTAGTGTTATATAAATGAATATATAATGAGAATTTAAACTAATCTAAATATTAAAATAATATGAAAAATGTGTTATAATATCTATTACAATAACACTTTTTATAAGTAAAGAATTTTGTTATACAAACTTCATTATATAACACAAAAAATGTGTTATACTAAAGTGTAGTATAGCACAAATTTATAAGTATTAAAATGTGTTATATAATCGACTATAAATAATATAATTAAACACTTATCTATTTATTAAAATAACACAGAAAGTGTGTTATCGTTGACAGTATAATAACATATCTGTTAACAATGATAAAGTGTTATGTAAAGTAGCCTGACCTACGATAACATAGTCGGTCTTAACACATCAAAAAGTGTTATGGTATGTTTTGATAACACATTTTTGGTGTTATTAAAAGCATTTTTTCTTGTAGTACTTCATTTTTCTCCTCTTTTCCTCTTCATACCCGAAACCCTAAGGGTTAATTATGCATGCATGTGATCTAATAGCAATGCAAGACATTGATCTTGTGTTCTAGGGTTCAAGAGAAGCTTCTATAGGTAGAATCTCAAGGATTTAGAACTTTGTTGATCAAGTGGAAGCAAGGTAAGAGATCTTGGTAGTTTACATGTTTTCTCCCTCATCTAAGTCTTTCTACCCTAACTCTCTCTTTAAAATCTGCATGTGGGACTTTGGGGTTCGGTTTGAGAGTGTAGAGCACAAAGAGGAGTTTGAGAAGCTATGGAAAACTTTTCTCCAAGCTAGGACTATCAAAGGTAGAAATTTATGGTTGTTCTTGAGTTTTGTGATTTATGTTGGTAGATCTGGTAGTATAGGTTATTTTAATAGTTTTTGGAGTTAATTTTATGCTTAAGTTTGAGATTGTGTGATTTGATGATTTGCATGCATGCATGTGGCCAGGGTTATGCTAGAAATTCTTATTGTTGTTAGGTTGTGTAAAAATACATGCTGCCAAAATCTCGTGTTCTGGCTTCCAACGGGTCAGATCACACTCTACTGCCTCTTTTTATGAAAAATATTAGTGTAGTTGCATAGTTCTTTGTGATTACTTGATGATAGGCTTTGGAAAATCATAAAAAGGTATTTTTAAACCCAAGTGATATTTATAATAGTTTTCATAACAACCAAAGGAAATATTCTTGTAAAAATGCAAAGGATCATGAGGGTTTCGACATAAGGTCTTATTTGGTGTTTGATTTTATGTTGATTAAATTTCATGCTAGATGTAATAGTGTGGTGTTGAAGTGTAGGTGAATGTTAGGGTAAATTGTTAAATGGATAAAAATATTTTATGAGCATTGTTTAAACATGATTTGGTGAAATTATGCTTGTTCTTTTTTTAAAAAAAATTGTGAGTATATTGGTGAAACAGTGGTCTAAAATGCACATGTGATGCCTCAAGTGATATTTCATTTTTAAATAAATAAAAATACATTTATTTCACATTTAAATGGTATTTTTACCCAATTAACACATGCAAATTTGTGTGTATATTTTATGAAGAAAATATGGTTCTTAATCCAAGTTTATGATTTTGAATGAATTAATAGTTGCTGGAATTTTTTATTAAAAATAATAAATGTCTTTTAAATGAGATAAATAATGTGAGTGCACTAAATAAATTATACCCTAAGTTATGTATATGTAAAAGTGATATTTTTAAAATGTAAATATGAAGTTTCACATTATTATTTAGGTGCATTTTTTTTTATTTAAATGAGAAATTATTTTGGTCTAAATTCACTTATGATTTTTTTAAACAAAATAAATAGTTGCTGAAACATTGTGTTATTAAAGCTAAAATAATTGTTTTGTTTAAAATTTAAGAGTCTTACACCTAAGTAATTCAAGTCTTAAATAATATAAGTGAAATTACATTTTCCTCACACTTTAAATTATAAATTCTCACATTTAAACATATAATTTTTGTATTGATTTAGAAAATTATTTTCTAAAGGAAACACAAAATTTATTAAGTATTTCTAAATGGCTATAAGTTTTGTTATTTTCTATGCTATTTATTTAATGAGAAATTAGGAAAAAGCTAAATGAATTATTTTATAAAGTAAATGTAATGAATTAAATGGTTTAATCAAACTTTGGGACTTAAAGAAACAAATAATGGTAATTTAATAATGTTGCTGAATTTTACTTGAAAAAAAAAACAAGAATAAGCATGTAGGAATTATCGTTTTAAAACGCTACATTTTAACAACGCTTCCACGTATGCATGTCACATGCAAATGTATTTTTACGTTCAAATATATGCATATTATTCAAACATATGGTTTTTACTTTGTAACCATGAAGGGTTAATAGGTAGAATTAACATTATTCTTTTATGATTTTATGTGAAAATGTGTATGTTTGGAATTATTGGGCAGCTTGTACCATGTGTGCATGGCCCATGCACACGTGGGGTATATGTGTTAGGTGTAAGCATTGTTATGTGATTCTAAGAGACGATGTTTGATTATGAGTATTGGCTCGTTGTGAAGTTTTTTTCTTTTTTGCTTTGGAGACGATTGTATGTTATGAGAAAAATGATGTACAATGTATGATGATAGACCACGTAATATGAAAAATGAAGTTCTATATTGAAATGTTATGATGTGTATGATGCAACATGTGTTTCCTTTGTTTTGATGTGAAATGGATTACATATGTTTGTATGATTTATGAAAAGCAAAGGGTTGCTAGCATTGTGAAGATGACACAATAAATGAGTTACTAAGGATATGACGTAATTCATAGGGCGGGCGTGTCGAGCTTATTCAAGGACCTGAGATCCTGTTTACGTCACAAAGGAGGTCTTTCCAGTTTTATGCTTTTGCTAGTTACCTCAAGATGTGACATGGACAATAGTGGTGTCATGATCACAAAGAGTATGATTATGATGTATGATTATGATTATGAAGGCAATATGATATGATTATGAAATGAATATGATATGACTATGGTAATATATGCTATGAGTTTTATGATGCGAATATGTTCTTCTTGCGTTTCCTTGAATATTTTTGTATTTATTTGTATTTCCTTATTGGGCTTTTAGCTCATTCCCTTACTTTTCCCCTTTCAGGTAATAATAAGGTTTCTCTTTTGCACACGCTGTGATGTGGGGAGTTCCAACGTCTGGGTATGTATGGCGTGTGGGTATCATATGAAGGAATAAATGATCAACATAGGCATCAAGTTTTAAAGAATCATGTTATGGACCTTACTTTTAAACTTATCAGTGTGGCTTAATTTTTTTCCTTTAAATAATGCATAAGAACACTTTATTAATATTTTAAACTATTAGGCCAAACTTGTATGTTTTATCAATGCCCTACTGAATTTTATTTGTTAAGTAGTATTTTCTAATTATCTATGAGAAAAGAGACGTTTTTACAAAGTAATAGAATAGGGCGTTTTACACTATACCCACATAATCGAAACCTTCATGCTCAATCAACAACAAATCCATACTCAAACTCCAACATGCATCTATTATCATATTTTCATTCTTACAATTAGATCACTAAAATCAAAATACTAATGACAATATAAGCATAGGACTCCCACAAGGATTTTAGAAAAGTCCTATATGATGCAGCATTAACACCAATATGATCATGTTTCTAATATCAAGATAAAATTAACAAACAAAGAATCAACAACAAGTTCAACTATACTCACCATCCATTTTTAAACACTCTAGGCTGAAACCCTATACCCATGATCAAACAACTCAAATCTATTTGCATGCTTACAAGAATAATAAAGAAAACAACATCACATCACATCTATTAGTAGACAAGGATTCAACACCCATATAATAATAAGACTTCTAACCATTCATCTTGCATCAAATCTTATCTTATACAAAAACAAAACTTTTTCATAATTTAACCATATTAAGATTCTCCCATGATCAATAATAAAATGATGCCATAAACCAAAACTACATAATAAAACAACTAACCAACATACATAAAAAATATCCTCAAAATAACAAGAACCAAAATGACAAGAACAACAACCATAAGACAAAGGTTCCCATTACCTCTCTTGCTAGAACTCAAGAACCCAAAACAATGGCCACCACCTTTGATCAAATCCCCTAGGGATTTCGAACCACCACAAAAGAAAAGAACAACAAAGTGCTCTTAGATTCAAGAAGGAGTAGTAGAAACTAAAAAAAAAACACCATGAATCAAGAACTCACCCTAGGGATTCGAAACCCTACTTCCCTTCTCCTTCCTTCTTCTTTTCTTCTTTTCTTCTCTTATTTCTATCCTCTTCTCACGAGCCCTCTCTTCCTCCTCTATGCACACGGCAGCCACCAAGCCAAAATGAGAGCACTCATGTTCTCTTTGCCTTTATAGAGACCCTAGTGGTCAAACCCTAGCTAGTGGGAAAAGGGTAATGTCCCAAATTTTCTAATTTCCTTGATTCCCTCTCCAATAATTCATGAAATTGCCAATTATGGCTTGATTGATTTGTGTACAAAATGGAAACTCCCTTAAGCATTCACACTAACATTGACCGAACCCTCTAGCCTCTCCTTTCTCTTATATACACGGCTAACACACACACCAAATCGCCTTTATCTAACTTATTCATGTGGAGGAATAAGAGGCAATCAATGATGGAGCTTATAACAATATATTTTCAAAGGGATTGTATCTATTATTTGATTCAGTTTTGTGTTTTTCCAGTTGTGGTTTTAGTGTGAAGATATTGTAGTTTGTGGTTTTTATTACTGTGTTGCTCATGGCATGACTGTGAACTGGTTATTTTTTACATTAGTTGTTAGATTGTTGTAGAAATGGCTCTTTTTATATATTGTCCTTCTGAGCAGAAATCATATTCGAAAGTTTGGTTAAATTTTATCTCGTGACTTATGGTTCTTCTAGAATCCTATAGGGTGACTCCATTTATTGATTTTGTTGCTTCCAAGTAACTTCACGACAGAAGGTGACAAGTAGCATCTCAGGAATGCGTGAGACTGTTGAAACAAGTTTGCTTTTACAACATAGGGCAAAGGTATATCTTTATTTCTTTGTCTTTCTCACAGGTATGATTGTCACACTAATCATAGTCTGATTAAACTCTTGACACTAATCATAGTCTTAACTATTGAGAATGCTAACTCTTTTTTTTTTTGAATTGTTGTAGGAAGTAGTACCAATTCTTACTTTGAAAAGACTATTGGTAGCGAGAGTGTATACAAGGGCAAGAAGAAGAAATATATGTTGTTGGACAATGAATTTAGTGTTTTAATTTTTGTTTTTTGTAATTTTTATTCTAGTAAATGATTCTTTGTAAATACTTTGTATAAGTTTTATTATTTTAATCTATAATTTTTTAGATTTGTATATAAATGTTTCATTTAAATCATAATTTTAAATTTAAAACAAAAATAAATAATTTTTTTGCAAGCAATGACGACACCTAATATATGTCGGTGTTGCTAGCAACGGCGACACTTAATAACTGTTGGCGTAGTCAGCAACGATGACACTTAATAACTGTCGGCGTAGCCAGCAACGGTGACACCTAATAACTGTCGGCGTTTCCAGCAACGGCGACACCTTATAACTGTCGGCGTTGCCAGCAACAGCGACATCTAATAACTGTCGACGTAGCCAATAACGGCGACACCTAATAACTGTCGACGTAGTACCTCTATGCTGGCATAGGCAAATACGACAGTTAGTCGACTGTCGTTGTTGCTCAATAGCACTGTCAGGAAATCCCGTTTTTGTAGTAGTGTATGTGACGGGGATTCCAGCCCCCACTCCACTCGAACTTGGCTCCTTCCGACCCTCTCGGCTTCCTTTGGCACCCTAGCACCCCTTACCGACCCTCTCTACTCCCCTTTTGCACTTTGTCATCTAAGATGGAGCGCGCCCAAAGGAAATTGGCCTCCTGTAGATCTACCAAGCACGCACAAGAACGATTCATAGCGAACCCAAGCGAGCCACGCTCTTTGTGAACCTAGGTAACAATTTTTTTTTTGTTTTAACAATAAAGTTTTAGTGTATAGTGATTAGAAATAAGAACAAATGTAGTTTAGTTTATCCAATTTTACTGAATTTGTTACCAATTTGAAAGTTATAAGCATTTTACTTTTTTTTTTTTTTTGTTTATTATAAGTTTGATGTGCACTCAAATCTTTATTGGACTAAACTAGTTATTGTAGTTTTTTTTAATTGATATTCAATACTTTGCATGGAGATTAAATAATTTTATTTTAAAATAGTTTAAATTAAGTCCAGATTAATTGAAACTTTTTCTTTTAATTTATTTCAATAAATAATTTTGAGTATATGATTGATAGTTTTACATATTTCTATCATTTAATTTCATTTTTTAATATTTTCATTTCAATCATTTAAAAGTTTATAATATTTTGAGAATTTAATTAATTTGTTTAATATATTAATATAATTAGTTTTAATTCTTAATGTTTAATTGTTGTAATGTTTTGGCATTATTTTGTGTGTGTTGTTTAGTGTATAAGTGTATTCGTTGCACTTACTGAGTTTTTTTTTTATCTTAATTAGTTATATGTCTAATTAACAATTTATCGTATTAACTAATTTACGTCAATTTTATTTTGTATACCGCTCTGCAATCGTATGTGATGAGTGTGTATTTTATGCACTCATTTAAAATCTTTTACTCTTGTTTTGGCTTGTTTTCATTTTTCATTGGATTTGATGAGTTTCCTTTAGGTGTGCAGGAATAGATTAAATGTATGTTGTTTGGGTAATTTTGGATGTTGAAGACAATGAAGGGTGCGTTGTTGCTTCTTGTGGAGCGAAAAATAGCCAAACGATGAAAAAACCACTACAACAATTTTGACATTCAATGACTCCCTACAATGTCTTACATCAATGGTGTAAGACAATAAAAATTAGGAGGGATTTTAAATGTCTTATGTTGGGAGACATTGAAATTATTTATTAATTACCAAAATTGTAAGACATTAAAAGTGCAGGGACACGTTGAAAATTGGGGGTCCAAACATGTGTATGTGAGGACATCCAACGTCTCCCCACTAATAAAAAAAAGCAAAAAAGCAAGTTGTCACTGTAACTGTCTCTCTCTTCTCTCCTATCTCACGTTTCTCATTTTTATATTAAAAAAATAATTAATTAAAATTAAAATAACCCATGTAACTCTCTCTCTCTCTCCTCTCATCATATCACGTTTCCAACTGCCCTTTTATATTAAATAAATTGATTAAATAATTCAAACAAAAACAAAACCCTAAACTTTCTCTCATAACCTCCCTTTCTCTTTTATTAGCCACCTATACCTCATCTTTTTCTCTCAAACTCGATCTCTCATAACTTCTCCCTTTTCTAGTTTTTTCTCTTCCCTATTCTCTATCTCTAGATATAATGCTTTTCTCCCAGTCTCTCTTTTGTTTCTTTTGGAGGTGCTGGCGGAGCTGGGCTTGCAGTGGTCTTCGACAGCGGGAGACATCTCGGCTTGCAGCGGGGCTGGGCTTGTGGCGACGTTGGGCGCGTGAAGGATGAGGCTTGGTTGGTAAAGATGGGTGCACAAGGACGAGGCAAGATTTATGGCTATTCTTGTGTTGATTTTGTGATTTTAGAGTGATTATAGGTAGATTGTTGTTGTTCATGTTTATCATGATCATAGATTATTCATGTATAATATGCTCTTTGGTTAGGGTTTATTAGGTTTTGAATTGAGGGAAATTATTGAGTTTCTCTTAAGTTTTGTGATTAGATAACTATTATTGTAGATTTATTTTTATTATTGTGAGTAAAGTTATTAGAAATATTTAAATTTCAATTTGTATATGAGTTTTCCATTTATTGGTTTTGTGCATTTTTGAAGAACAGTGATACATTTTAAAATTATATAATTGTTTTTTTATCAAATAAATTATACATAATGATTTTATTTTAAATAATATATATTAATTAAAAAATTGTACATCACGTGAAAAGCTGAAAATTGGAAAAAAAAACACTTAATGTGAAAAGTAGAAAATTAAAAATAAATATTTAATAAATCTAGATTTTTCTTTATTAGTCTCCCAAGACTTTCAACATCTCCCACTGGGAGACGTGGGGGGACTTTCAATGTCTCCCATTGGGAGAGGTGAGAGACTTCCCACGTCTCCCAATGGGAGAGGTTGAAAGACAACACTTTTGGACACCTTTCAACCTCTCCCACTGGGAGATGTGTGATGTCTCTCACCTCTCCCATTGGGAGACGTGAGATATATACTTACAATGACCCCACCTACGTCTCCCCATATGGGAGACATTGTAGACTTTCAATGTCTCCCAAATAAAGTCATAAAACCCCTATTTCGTTGTAGTGAATGGAAGTTGAGAATAGCGACAGATGATGCATTGCTTGGTAGTGGGTGATACATCGTCTGTCTTAGGCGTTGCTGTAGCGGACCAATTATTTTTATTATTTTATTAATTTTGTGCTTTGTTTATTTATTAATTGTTAAGTGTTAGGAATTATTTTAATTGTTTGGTAGGAATTATGTGAATTTAATTGTTAGTTTATTTATTAATTTAATTAGTAAGAAAATGAGTTTTGGTTGAATGCACCAATGTGCATAGTAGGTAGTGATGCACCTTGCACTTGGATGTGTGTATGTGCATGGTTGCATGGTGAGGGTGCAATAGATTTTCTATACATTATATCCTTTTATTTGATTTATTTATTTCATTAAAATAATTAAAGAGAAAATAAAAACAAGAGGAAAGGAAGGGATGGGCGTGTGAAGCATAATGGGAAAGAGCGGATTTATTTTCCTATTTTATTTGGCAATTGAATAAATTTAAATTGATGACAATAGTTAAAATGGGAAGGAGGATGGTTGTCATCTTTTATTATATTCATATTTTTCTTTTTTCAAAAGTAATCAAATAAAAAAAAATAAAGAAAAAGAGGAAACTTACCCATTTCCCATTAGGCTAGTTATTTCTCTAGGTTAGATAAAAAGGAAAGAAAGAAAAGAAGAGAGTCATTGTGCTCTTGGTGTCGTCGGCTAGGAGATAGAGAGGGATGGCAGCGTGTGGAGCTAGAGAGAGAAGGAGAGAAAAGAAGGAAGGAAGAGAGAAAGAGAGAGAGATCAAGGAAGGAGTAGGAAGAAAGCTTGGCTCAAAGGTTGCAGGTAATGGTTGTTTCCCATGTGTTATTTTTTGAAAATTAGACCTCCTTCTTCTCAAACTCTAGTAACAATTTTCTCTTCTCTTGTTCTTGTGGGATTCGAAATTCATAGGTGTTAAAGAGGATAATCAACCTTGTTAGATTGAATTCTATCAAGGAGGTAGTGAATCTAGCCTTTTGGTTGTTTTGTGATGAAACTTGGCTTATAATTTTTGGTGTTGGATGTGGTTTTGATGGATTGTGTTGATGGGGGTTTCAGCCAAGCATGTATAGGGGATTCCCACTATTATTATTAATATATTATGTTGCTATGTTAGATACATGTTATAGGGTTCTTGTTTTTCTCTTGAACTTTGATAATCACACTTATGGATTTGAAAGATGATTATTTTGTTGAAAGCATGATGAGTTTAAATGATGAATCTTGTCGTATGCTCTTGTTGTAGGTCGAATGTTTTAGTTTCTTAAAAAGCATGAAAATTTTGTGATATAGTTTGTTGTTGAACCCTATGTGTGATTCTGCCTAGGGGTATGGTTAGGGTTCGTGTTGTTTCCTCTCATGTTCTTGTAAAATGTAAAAAGAAAATATGAGATCACTACTAGAAATATAGGCTTCTACTTCGTTTTTTATACAAACAATAATTAAAAACGGAAGTAAAAGCTACTAAATGGGCTTTTACTTCGCTTGTGGGAATGGCACTTAAAATAATAGGCTACTACTTCTCTTTCATAAAAAATGAAGTAAATAAAGCAATAAGACGAGGGCCGTGTTTGGTTGGTACACCGAAGGGGGTGTTTCCACTTCAGTTTTTATGAAAGAACCAAAGTGGAAAAGTGCATGTACCAAACAGGGCCCTTAGTTATTTTGAGACCCTTTTACTTCGATTTATATATAAAAATTGAAGTAGAAAGTCGACTTTCCACTTCAGTTTTTATATATAAATCGAAGTAAAAGGGTTTTAAAACCCTTTTCCCCTTCACTTTGACCTCATTTCCTTCATCTCCCTCTCTGAAGCAGAAACCCAAAAGCCAAAAACGTCATTTCTAGTCGTACGATTGACTAGGGTTTGGTTTTTCATCATTTCTTACAACTTACCTTCATTATAATCAGAAATATAGCCTAGAAATCCTTCTATTTTGGTATTTTAGAGAAAAAAATACATTTGGTCGTGGGTAAAATTTCTCATGGGTTCTTGGTGCTTCTTGCCAGATTTTTGTCATCGTAAGGTGTTTTTGTGCTTCAAAACAGGTATGGATTACTAAATCATTGTTTTGATGATAATATTTTATTTTTCTATGTTTTTTTCAATTTTTTTTGTTCTCATATTTTGTGTTGAATGTGTATAGGTGTTTGAGTTTCAAAATTATGATAGAAGCTATTTCAATCATCAATGAATAGGTTTGATCCTACAAACTTTGTTTGAGTTTTTTTTTTAAATTATTCCGAATTTTATAATTAGATTTAGTAATATTTTGTGAACTTTTCTAATTATTTTGTTATTTTGTTATTTTAAATAGTATGATAAAAATTTGTTTGATTATAAATATATATATGTATATTAGTAAATTTTAGAAATTGTGACGAGGTGAATTTGCTTTTTAAATATTTGAAAAAATAAATAGCTTGAAGATGATTAAAGTGTTGTTCATTAGTTTCTATAACTAGTTTGATTTATTAATTTTTATTTAGTGGTTTGATAATTTATTATGTAGTTACTAATTATGTAAGTAATATTTTAGTAGGGTCGTCGATTGAGTGGTGACTTTGTTGTTCATTTCTGGTGAATTGACGAGCAATATGCTGTTCATTTCTGGTGAAGGTCAGTAATTTTTTAATTTTATTTATATTACTACACGATTTATGTATAGATAAGGTTAATTAAATTATGCATATTGGATTTAGTGAAATTTATGTTTGAAAATTAGTGAAGTAATCTCTAGGAAATTTGTGTGTTGTGGTGATATAAGGATGAATTCATTTCTGCTTGATTATTGTGTTTGTTTGTGTTGCTTTTATAGGTAATTATGAAATTACGGTATGTTATAGAAACAGAGGATACTCTACCAAATTTTTTAAAAATGTTATAAGACTAATGCCTAATAATGATGGATTCATCTATGCTTGATTATTGTATTTGTTTGTATTGATTTTTATGTGTTGAAGTACATTAGAGATCTTGTACCAGCATCAAATGTGATAGTGATCCTAAAAGAAAATTAATTTTATTTTTTATAACTTATTTTTGTATCGATAACCTATAAAATAATCTATGTTGATATTTATTAATTTTACTATTTGATGGGAAGAAGAAATATTGTGAGATTGCAGACCTCTTGCTAATCTAACATGAATGGTTAGGTCGATTGATGACATACATTTATTAGTAAGCATATTTTGTTTATGAGTTTGTTTAGTTCTAAGTTTACTGTTATGTAAATGTATTAATGTTAAGGCTAGCTATCTTACTTAAGTACTTTGTATTTATGCTTATGTATGACATTTCGAATTAATGAAAGTTAGCATCTTTTTATTCAAATAAAATTCATAACTAATTCCAATTGCAAAAATATATATAACTATAAATTCATATAATTAGACCATTTAGAAAAAATCAGTGCAATATATATATATATAAATTAAGAATTTGGCCATTTTAAAATAATCGGAAATAATTATTCCAAAAAAAATAGGGAGGGGGCTTTCTACTTCGGTTATTATGTAAAAACCTAAGTAGAAAGTGAGGATTCTACTTCGATTTTTACATAATAACCGAAGTAGAAAGTGCCGAGCAAAGAAGTGTACACAACTTTCTACTTCGGTTATTACGTAAAAACTGAAGTAGAATCCCCACTTTCTACTTCGGGTTTTACATAATAATCGAAGTAGAAAGCCTATATTTCACTTCAGTTTTTATATACTTTTTACTTAGCCCCGAACTACTGCGATTGCGAATTTAAGCGAAAACCGAAGTGAATCTAGCATAAAAAACGAAGTAAAAGCCCTTTTTTCTTGTAGTGGATGTTGATGAGGGTTTCTGCCTATAGGGTATTGATACATGTGTAACGCCCCACGTCACTATGGATGCTTTCTAGATGACAACTGGCCCTGCAAACCAACACGAGTCTTTCCAGCGTGCTTTGTCCTCATTCGCACGCTTCTTGGGAAAACTTCCCAGGAGGTCACCCATCATGAGACTACTCCAGGTCAAGCACGCTTAACTTTGGAATTCTCAAGTGATGGGCTACTGAAAAGAAGATGCATCTTGTTGGCATAGGTAATACACATCAATCCATTTAAGCCATCTTCAACTGTGTAGTCCCATACCTACACAGTCTTAGAATCATCACACTTTCCCTTCCAGGCAGCAAATAGGATTTCTCTGTGGCATGCGTGGTGATGTGAGGAGTTCCAACGTCAGGCTGTGTATGGCGTGGGGGCTTCCTATGGACTAGAAAACGATCAATTTAACGCCAATTTCTAAAGAATAATGTTATGTTTATTTTTTAACTTTTCAGAACTTATCAGTGGGACTGGAACTTTATTTATTTTTAAAACGTTGCATGAAAACTATTATTTTCTTTTTAAACTATTGGGCCCAACTTGCATGTTTTAGCAAGGCCCCACTAGGATTTTTCATATAATAAGTGGTTTTTTCTTCTATAAGTTTGTAAGCATCTAAAAGTTTTGCAAAGTATTAGATTAGGGCGTTTCTTACAACATGTTTGTTTTTTGTTATAATTTTATTTGATGTCACATACACTCATTAGAAATATGCTAGGTTATTTGGTTAAATTGAGAATTTTTCTTAAGTCTCTTATAAATGATGATTTGATGATACATGAAGGTTTTGGTTTGAGTAAATGTTTAAGCATGATTTAAAAGTGAGTTTCCTGTTAATTATGCTTGCTGTTTTTTTTATATATATAATTGTGAGTATAATGGTGAAACAATGTTTGATATGTTCAAGTGATGCCTCAAAATGATTTATGAGGTTATGTTAACAAAAAGACATTTTTATTTCACATATAAATGGTGTTTTTATCAAATTAATACATGCATGTTTTTGTGTATATTTTATGAAGAAAATATAGTTTTTAATCCAAGTTTGTGATTTTGAATGAATTAATAGTTGTTGGAATTTTTTATTAAAAATAAGAAAGATCTTTTAAATGAGATATATAATGTTAGTGCATCAAATAAATTATACCCTAAGTTATGTTTATATAAATGTAATATTTAAAAAATGTAAATATGAATTTTTCACATTATTATTTAGGTGCAGATTTTTTTTATTTAAATGAGAAATTTTTTTGGTTTAAATTCACTTATGATTTTTAAACAAAATAAATAGTTGCTGAAAATTTGAGTTATTAAGCTAAAATAATTATTTTGTTTAAAATCAAAGAGTCTTACACCTAAATAATTCAAGTGTTATAATACATTCTTCCCACACTTTAAATTATAAAGTTTTACACTCAAACATGTAATTTTTTTTATTTATTTAGAAAATTTACTTTGTAAAGGAAACAAGAAATTTATTAAGTATTTCTAAATGGCTACAAATTTTGTCATTTTTCTATGCTATTTAATATAATAAATGGAATTATTATTTTATGAGAAATTAGGAAAGGCTAAATAAATTATTTTATAAAGTAAATATAATGTATTAAATTGTTTAATCAAACTTTGGGATTTAAAGAAACAAATAATGATATTTGAATTATGTTGCTGAATTTTGTTTGAAAGGGCAAGAAATCAGCATAGGTAGGAATTATCATTTAAAACGTTAAATTTTAAGAACGCTCCCACGTATGCATGTCGCATGCAAGTACATTTTTACGTTCAAATATATGCCTATTGTTCAAACATATGTGTTGACGCCATTTTTCGTCAAATTAATTATGAAAATCACTAAAAACTATTTTTGAAAAAATATATGAACACAAGAGCTTTTACGTGGTTCAGCAGTTAAAATCTGCCTATTCCACGAGTCAATATTATTGATTTTGATACTCTCTGAAAGCTCTTTCAGAAAGTGAATTGGCAGAGTCTTCTCAATACAATTTTATGCCTGATCACAAATGAAATTTCCCAGGCTATTTATAGACTTCGTTAACAGAATGTCTTCCCCTTATTTCGGGATTTTACAATCAATTATTCAAATTTCAAATAAATGAAAATAAATACATTAATTACACAATATCCAGTGATAATTGGGATTTGATATCTGATAACAACAAATCCCTAAGGAATAGGGACTTCCTAACAGCTGTCGTATGCAAAATGCATTGTTGATCTCGAATGCAAGGTTGGCGCACTTTCGAGATTGATCCAAACTTCGAGCTCATCATTCCAGTCAACTTCCTCCTCATCTAGTTATTTCGTTGAACTCATTCTTCGAAGAAGGTTCATGCTTTCGAGCCTGAAACTTAAGCTTAAACCTTCCAATTTTTGCTCGATCGCAAATAACAACTGATAAAGAATCATGTCAATTTATACAAGTGTTCAGCCCATGCCTGTTATTTTCGAGCCTACATTTCGAGGGTCATTTATTCATCCTCGATTTTTTTTGTAACAATATGGTTTTTACTTTATAACCATGAAGAGTTAATAGGTAGCATTGTTATGTCATTCTAAGAGACGACGTTTGATTATGATTATAGGCTTGTTGTGAAGTTTTTCTCATTTTTGCTTTGGTCAGACCTGAGGTAAGGAAGTTAGATAGAAATTCTATGTTTATGTTATAAAATGGTAAATTTTTGTATGTTATAAGGAAATGATGTGCTATGTTTGATGATAAACCATGTAATATGAAAAATAGAGTTCTATCTTGAAATGTTATGATGAGTATAATGCAACATGTGTTTTCCTTTGTTTTGATGTGAAATGGGTTACATGTGTTTGTTAATGAATGAAAAGAGATGGTCGCTAGCGTGTTGAATGCAACACCACTAAGGAGTTATTAAGGATATGACGTAACTCAGAAGGCAGACGCGCCGAGGTTATTCAAGGACTTGAGATCTTGTTTACCTCATAGAGGAGGTTTTACCAGCCTAGTTATATTGTTTACCTCAAGATGTGACATGGAAAATAGAGGTGTTGTCATCACAAAGAATGTGCTTATGTTGAATGAATGAGATGTATGATTATGTTTCATTTTGATTATGAGATATGAGATATGAGTTTGATGATGTTATGAATTGTTATGTTATGTTATACATGTCGTTCATGCCTTATCTTTGATTTTGTTGTACTTCCTTACTGGGCTTTTAGTTTACCCCTTACTTTCCCCCTTTCAGGTAATAGGGTTTCTATTTGGCACACGTTCTGATGTGGGGAGTTCCAACGTCTGTGTGTGTATGGTGTGGGGGTATCCTATGAACGAATAAACAATCAAAATAAGTGTTGAGTTTTAAAGAATCATGTTATGTAGTTTAGTTTTAAATTTACCAGTGAGACTTAAATTTTTACTCTCTTCAAATATTGCATATGAACACTTATTTTCATTTTAAACCATTTGGCCCAACTTGCATGTTTTATCAAGGCCCCAGTGAATTTCATATGTAAGTGGTATTTTTCTAATTATTTATTTGATAAGAGACATTTTTACAAAGAAATAGAATAGGGCGTTTTGAAAATGGTATCAGAACAGGTCATTCATGTTTCCAAGGACCCTCCCCATACATGCTAAAGACGGGAAAATCTCACGTCATCGCGTCATAAGTATTTGTTCTAAATGTTATTTTTTTATCTTTCTCCTTTTAAATTTTGTACTTTTGTAATTGTAGTATAGACAGATGCCTTCTATTTTTAGAACCACTAAGAAACAATTACTCAAATGCGATACCTAACGTTAAACTCGATGAGGATCACAATGATTGGAGTATTTCTTTACTAAAAATGACAGCAGTGGTTTGCGATCGTATTCAAGGAATGATTAAAAAAAGAGGGGCATTGCTATGGCCCATAGAACAATACTGGGTGTTAAGGGAATCATTGTTGATGTATCTCAAGGCCCTCCTCAACTTGACCATATCATGGTACGATGTCATGATCTATGACTTAATAGATGATTACAATTTTAGTCATTTGGAGTCGGTCATGGTAAAGAAGGATGACAGAGATATGTAGGAACGATATGAGACAGCCAAAAGTAAGCGTTAAGATGAGGGTGTTGGTGAACGTTCTTGGTTACTTCCACATTTCGGACGATGTCTTTGACAACAACTCAAGGGACGAGTCCACGGTTAAGGACTAGAGTCCATCTCACATTTTCTTTTCGATAAATGTTAGCGAATAAGGGGGGAGTTTTCTTAAGGACCCTTAAGAACTTATGGCTTTCATTATGGTTATTAAACACTTTATGGGATGTTTGAATTTTCTAATAATTTTTTAACAAACTTTGAATGTTATGGTTTAATAATTTTCTCTAGCAAACTCTAAATGGTGTGGATATGGAATGTATGGCAATTTTCGTGAATATCTATAAGAACCATATAGTTATGCGATTTATCCTCTCTTATGACTTTCTTTTAGTGCCTTGGAATCTCATAATGTAACCAAGAGAAAGAGGAGGCAAGGGAAAAGGGACAGGTTGAGGAAGAGGAAGAGATGCCTCCACAAGATCTAACACTGCAACAATTCCTTATCTTAGTGCCACCAGCCCAACCAGCAGCCCCAGCTGTACCAACTTTGGATTTGGCCGCAGATATAGCAAGGTTGAGGGAACAACTAAGATAGAGAGATGAGGAGTTGGCTCAAGCCAGGCAAGTACCCTAAGTGCAAGAAGTACTAGAGGCATAGCCTGATCCTCAAGTACCACCACCTGCACCACTGCCTATGGCTGATGGATTTGAGCCAGTCTATAAGCGTTTCAGAAAGCAAGCCCCACCTAGCTTTGACGGGAAAGCTGACCCTATGGTGGCAGGGGGTTGGTTGAGATCAGTAGAGGCCATCTTTGATCACGTGCAGTTGAAAGACCGCCAAAGAATTTCATGTGCAGCCCACCTACTCAAGCTGGTTGCAAGGATATGGTGGGATTTGGTAAATAAGACTCATGACCTAAATATTATGACCTGGGCACACTTTGTTCAGGCATTTGGCAAGAAGTAATACAGTGCAGCTGTATTGGGAACCAGGGTGGGCAAGTTCGTGACTTTGGTTCAAGGGAACCTCTCTATTACCGACTATGCACAGAAGTTTGATCAGTTGGCAAGATTTGCTCCTGAGGTAGTACCAACTGAAGCCATGCGTGTCCAAATGTTTATGAGAGGACTTAAGCCAATGATTGCTAGAGATGTTAAGATGGCTAGTGCTGAGGTGGTTAGTTATGCTGAGGTATTAGATAAGGCAATCGAAGCAGAATACTTGGAGAACTGTATATGGAAGGACAGTGTTGCCAGAAGGGAGGCCAATAGAAACAAGGGCTTCCACGATGGAAATAAGAGGAAGGATAATGAAGGGCAGAATAGTGGCACTGACAAGAGTCCTAGATCTCCAGCCACAGATAACAACAATCACAACAATCATAACCACCGCAACAACCGCAATAGTCACAATAATGATCGTAGCCACGGGAATCATCAAAACAACAAAGTTGAGCACCCCAGCTGCCCTAAATGCTCGCGATGAAATTTGGGGGAATGTCAGGCCGGCACCAAAAAAATGTTACAAGCACGGTCAGGCAGGACATCTGAAGAAGGATTACCCACAATGGAAACCTTGGCAGGGCAGTAAGAACAACCTAGTGCCAGCGAGGGATTTTGCATTGACCCAAAAGGAAGCAGCCAACAGTAACACCGTGGTCACAGGTCAACTCCCTATTTTTGATATGATGTGTAGAGTCCTATTGATTCTGGAGCGACTCACTCTTATGCTGCAATGAATGTGATTGATAGATTGGGTATGCCTTGTAAACTGTTTGTGTAACAACCCATAATTACTAATAAGGCTTAAGGGACTTGATTAGTATGCCATGAGTCCATAATTGGTTTATATGTGTGATTTAAATGAATCAATGCATGATAATGTGATAAGCATGCTTATATGATTATATGAATATGTGAAATGCATGACTATGAGTATTAGTATGCATATAGGCTCTGTCTTGCTTATAGGGGCATATCTATAATTTTGGCCCGTTGAGGGCATAAAAGTGATTATATGTGATAAATTGTTGAGACCATATTATTATGCGGATATATTTGTAGCATATGGCCCGAGACGGTTCTAGTGAGCGGTTTGGCGAAATAGTCACGACATGGATTTATACCAGACTCGGGGGAGCCTGGGGGTATTTTCGGGAATTTAGGAGATTATTGGACATTGGATTAATAATTGGTGATTAGTTGGATAGTAGGATTTAAGTGGTAAGTATTAGGAACACTTGACGAATTAGTAGGAATTGGGGACAAATGAAAATTTTACCCCTAGATTAAGTTGTATGTTAGTTATATTTTGGGAGGGCATTATGGTCATTTTTATGTTAGAGATATACTCAACCTTTATCCTAGACTAATGCAGAAAAATATAGAATAAATAAATAAGAAAGAAACAAGGAATAGTGGAATTGAAGTCTCTCTCTCCCTCACCCTCACGCACACTCTTTCTCACTCTCCATAGTTGAGGGCTTGTGCTAAGCTTGGGCTGGGCATTCTTGGAAGAAATCAGAAGGAGAATTAAGATGGGTGTAGGAGCTAGAAGTTCAGACGAAAGGCTAGCTGGTTTGAGGTATGAATTCTAGCTTTTCAGCTCTAGAATGTCACTGAGTTTGTTAGGTAGAATTTTGGGTATTCAAGGTGGGGTTAGCAGCAGAATTGGGGTAAGGATTTTAGTTGAATTGGACTAGTGATTGAGGGATGTTGTTAAGGTTTTTGCGAGGTTTATATGGGTAAATTAGTTCTGAGTTGTTGCTAATTGATTTTGAAACTGGGGAGGGATTAAGGGAAAAATTTGGGTAATTTGGTATGCTCCTTGCTTAAGGAAGAAGGAGGAAAACCCAGGTTTTCCCTGGGTTCGTAGGGCGTGCCGTGACCCAACCTGGGGGCACCGCGACGCGTTTGGCCCTCCTAGCCATGGGGGCTCTCTGACTTGGGGGCGCACTGCGAGTTGCTTGGCCAAGTTGCGACCCGCCTCCCCTCTGGTGTGAGAGCTTGCTCTCTGACTTGGGGCAGGTCGCGACTTGCTGAGCCAAGTCGCGACCCGCCTGGGGGTTTTGAATTTGGAAGAGTTCTTAGTGACGTTAGGGCTCGAGGGTTCAAACCTAAGGGCTCGGGACAATTTCTACTGCCCAGTTTAGTGGAAATTGAGGTTCCGGAGGCTAGTTTTGTTATCTAAGTATTTTATTTCTTATTGGGAGTTGATAGATATCGATAAATCTTGTGACTAGGTTTGTCGACAAGGTTCGAGGCTAGGGATCATGCTGAGACTCAATTTACCTTCTCCGCTCGGAAACAAAGGTAAGAAAATTGCACCCGATTATGTGATTATGTTGGGATTGAGAGTTCCCTATACTTGTATGTGATGTCGTATGATGGTATTATGCCATGGAGACATGAGATAAATAGTCTAAGAATGCCGAAATTAATATTTGCACACAGGACACGACTCAGCCAATGGTAGCTGAGGATAATTATATAATCACTGAGCTCGGCCTAAGCAAGCCGGAGACAGTGGGATAAACAGAGGTTGCGACCTTAGGGTGTCAACCTTGGATATTGTGTGATATGTTTACTATTCACTACAAGAAAAAATGCTTTTAATAAGACCAAAAATGTGTTATCAAAACATACCATAACACTTTTTGACGTGTTAAGATCGACTATGTTATTGTAGGTCAGGGTACTTTACATAACACTTTATAATTGTTATACAGATGTGTTATTATACTGTCAATGATAACACAGTTTCTGTGTTATTTTAATAAATAGATAAGTGTTTAATTATATTATTTATAGTCGATTATATAACACATTTTAATACTTATAAATTTGTGTTATACAACACTTTAGTATAACACATTTTTTGTGTTATACTACACTTTAGTATAACACATTTTTTGTGTTATATAATGAAGTTTGCATAACAAAATTCTTTACTTATAAAAAGTGTTATTGTAATAGATATTATAACATATTTTTCGTATTATTTTAATATTTAGATAAGTTTAAATTCTAGTTATATATTCATTTATATAACACTAATTTATTCTATTATATTTTTTTTTATTTATATAATTAAAATTAACTTTCTAATATATACTAGCATCATCCAATGAACTTGATTTTCAAATAACAAAAAGTAAAAACATTCAACATTGTATTAACAATCCACAAATTAGTTTAAAACATTTAACACTGTCATCAACAACAAAATGTTCTTTAAGTATTCAAGTAGTCTTAAATATTCAACATATTGAAAAGTTACTACTTTCAGCACAAAATATTCTTATTGATATGACTGTCAGAATTAACAACATAATAAAGTACTGCATCTACAAGGCTTGAACTTTTAGACTCTACTGGCCCAGAGGAAACCTCAATTGCTGGCAGCTTCCCATCACCAGCATTACCTGGTTGGACGTCCATGTAAAGAACGCCCAAAGCTAATACTTATAAAACATTCACATAACATAGTTTGTAAAAGAATATCACTCATTATCAAAGTCTCATTGGGGACTTGCTTAAAAACCATGCAAGTTGGCGCCATTAGTTTTAAAAGAAAACATAAATTTTTATGCAAAGTTCAAAATAAACAAAATTAAATAACTGAGCCCCACTGATAATAAGGAAAGTCTCTTAAAACAAAACATAATTTAAATGGCGTTCTAAGATGATCGTTTTTCTGTCCATAGGATTACCCCATGCCATACACCCCATGATGATAGAACTCCTCACGTCACCACGCGTGCCATAAAGAAATCCTATTTACTACCTGGAAGGAAAGTAAGGGGGGTGAGCTAAAAGCCCAGTAAGGAAGTACAAACAATAAGCAAGTAAGAATACAACAAATACAAACACTAACGTTCATCTAAAATATCATGGCATATCATATCATAATCGTAACATATCATCATTGCATATCATAACGTAATCGTAACATATCATCATTGCATATCATAACGTAATCGTAACATATCATCATATCACAATCATACAGAATACATGATGAGCATGGCTCGCTAGTTGTCCATGTCACCCTATGAGGTAAACAGGAGTCTCTGGTCCTTGAATAACCTCGGCGTGTCCGCCCTAGGAGTTACGTCTTCAGCTATAGTAACTCGTTCGATGTATCTAACATCATAATTTGTTTGATGTATCTAACATCGTAACTTGTTTGATGTATCTAACATCGTAACTTGTTTGATGTTGTAACGCCCCAACTCCTGGGACAGTTACGGTGTGCCTTGTAAACAGTGCTAAACTCGCTAATCGAGTCATTTGGCCAAAATCGTGAACTAAGTATGATTAGCTGTTTAGGGATTAAAAACTTTGGTTAAGATGTAACGTTTCACTAGAACGTTTAACATATACATTGGGATCCCGAAAATATAATTTCAGAGTCTATTATAGAAAATATTTACAACAGGCTGTTCTAAGCGGCAAAACAGGGTTCAACCCTAGTTCCACTTTAAACCTCGGCCGTGGCGGACGAGCAGCTACATATGTACACACCATCACCTAAGCTCTCCAACTCAAGCATGGTCCAGCTTCCTCTTACTTTTACCTGCACCACGTAGCACCCGTGAGCCGAAGCCCAGCAAGAAAACACAATAAAGCATGATATAATATCAACAACGATCATAATAACCATTCAGGACTATCAGTCCAAGCAAATAGGTGACAATAGCCAAAAGTCACAATAATGAGCATCGCTCCTTCAAGCCATGTGACGATAGGGTCACCAGGGCTTGACTGATACATGATCCTTTCATAAGTTTGATTAGGACAGGTGCAAGGTGATTAGCCACCAACATAACCTTCCTCACGACTCTAGAGTCGAAGCTATGGACAACGTCCCTTAGCCATGTGACAAACGGTCACCGGGGTCAATACCTTGGCTATAGTCATCTGGTCGTAGACCAGGCAAGCACTTATAAGTTCTTCGACCCTTTGGGTCGGTCTAGCATTAATACCCCATATGAGTCATTCAATGCGTAATTCTCGACTTAAGCTTGTTTAGGACAGGTGCAAGGTGATTAGTCACCAACATAACCTTCCTCACGACTCTAGAGTTGAAACTATGGACAACGTCCCTTAGCCATGTGACAAACGGTCACCGGGGTCAATACCTTGGCTATAGTCATCTGGTCGTAGACCAGGCAAGCGCTTATAAGTTCTTCGACCCTTTGGGTCGGTCTAGCATTAATACCCCATATGAGTCATTCAATGCGTAATTCTCGACTCTAGAGTCGGTCCCTGACTAGTCAGTGTCTTTCACTAGTAAGACATGCCACAAATCACATATCACATGTTCCACATCCATAAACGAGGCATTTAGCATGCTTACCAAACGAATAGTAGTGCTATTAGGGCCATGCATAAACACAGAGGCTCAAGCTCTGAACAGTATCATACTCAGTATATAAAGCATGTCCCAAACACACATTTCTCATGCATCATATGTAATAAATCCAGCAATCTAACATGCATCAATAACAGCCATGCATGTCACGTTTAATAACCAACCAACATGCATCAAGAATAGCCATGCACGTCATACCTAATAATTAACAGACATGCATCAATAATAACCACGCATGTCATACCCAGTAATCAACCAACATGCATCATAATAACCATGCATGTCTCATATACACAGGGTGCAGTTTTCTTACCTCAATGTCGAGCTAGAACAATTAAAAGAACGACCCTTGAGAACGATCAACCTTTAAGCCCTTAGCGGTCACCTAATCATAACCAAATATGGGACACCATCAATAACATGATAATCAAAGGTTCCACACCAATATCTAGCCCCCAAGAGATCAATCCAAACTAATCCAAGTAGTAGGGACACTCCCGAGGCCCATAGCTAAGTTCCCGGGGTCAAAACAAGCAAACGGGGTGAAAACAGGGCAAGGGCTGCGGCCCTAGCACCTTTGGCCGCGGCCCCCAGAATTTCCAGAGGCAAGCGCCGCGGCGCCCCACACAAGGGCCGCGGCGCCCAGCGAAACAGAAGGGCCACCTGCTAACTCGAGCTAGGGCCGCGGCGCCCAAGAACAGGGCCGCGACGCCCAACCCAGAACCATTCTCCAACGTGTTTTCAACACTTCAAAGTCCTCAAAAACACACCTAAACATTCCCCAATCATCAAAACAAAGTTCCCAAGCTTCCCAATACCTCAAAACCCTCAAAACCCAAGGTTCAAACAAACCGAAAACTCAACGATCCACAAAATCAATTCAAAGCTTAGAAACTCGAAATAACTCAAAACTTAAACTTCAATTACCTTTGATTGGGTTGTTTTCCATCAAATCCTTCGGCTAAGAAGCTTCTATTCTTTCCTAGGATCGCTATGCCTCGACCCTCGCTTGATTCCGACTCCTAGAACTCAAGATATCTTCGAAAACGCTCAAACGGTAAAACGGACCGTCCTTGAGAGAGAACGAGAGGTTTCTAACGTATGTTCTTATCTGACAAGCTACTTCAAGCTTAAGTAAACTCAAATAAAACCTAGTGCTCGGGGTCCCGAAAACACCCCCGAGGACACTATAGTCAAAACTCCCACAATTTCACCCTGATCTCAAATATTCCCAATCTATCACCAAATAAACATTTCTATTACCCCAAAATTGACCCCGTTATGACAAAACCGCTAATCCATTATATATGACCGTCTCATGTCGAATAGCTCGAATATATCTCCACAATGATGAAATCTCATTCACATATTACAATATGCACCCAATAGGCCAAATTACCAAAATGCCCTTATCATTTTAAATACTCCCATACACATGCATTTATCATCATATAATAATATAATTCACATTAACATGCATATGTTCATTTTATAACATATTAAATCAATTATGGCCCTCCCGGCCTCCTAATCAAGGTCCTAAACCTTATTAGGAAATTTGGGGCATTACAGATGTATCTAACATCTTAACTTGTTTAATGTATCTAACATCCATACACATATCATATTCAACATATCATCACATTATGGCATTCATATTTCATAACAATTCATTCATACAACAGTCTTACCATTCATAGCATAAAATCATAGAATCTATCTAACTTCCTTACCTCAGGTCCAAGCTAAGAAATTTTCACAATCTTTCAACGAGCCTATATCATAATCAAAACAACATTTCTTAGGTTCATAAAATTACTATTTTTCCCTTCCATACAACTCACGTGTGCATGGGTCATGCACACATAATAACAGTTACACATAACATGCAATTATTCTTAACAACACATAAAGCCATACAAGAATAATGCTCATTTTACCTATTTTACATGCATGATCTTTTTATAAAAACCACATAGTTGAATAATAAACATAATTTTGGACGTAAAAGTGGAGTTGCATGTAACATGCATACGTGGGAACATTACGTAATTGTGACGTTTTTAAAAACGATAATTCTACATTTCTTACTTTTATTGTTTAAAATAATAGACATATAACATGCTTTATTTTTCTTAAAATTTCTAAGTTGATTAAATTTCTCAAAACATTATTTTATTTTATAAAATAATTTGATTTAGCTTAAAAATGAATTATGTGACAATTTCATTTATTAATCTCAAATTACAAAGAATTAACCAAAAAGCTTGGAATTAATTAAAATACCTATGTGTTGACGCGGTTCTTCGCCAACAGGTAATTAAGAAAAGAAGAGAAAAGGATTAGTGCTTATGTTGAACCGAAATAGATAAATGATCTTAGAAATGAAATGGTGACTCAATATACGTTTTTTAAGTGGTTCAAAGGTTAAAATCCTTCTACTCCACTAGTCAGTATTATTGCTATATACTGGATATTCGATTACAGGGTATTTCTTACAATATCGAATCCAACCCCTTACAACTCCCAGGGTCTCCATATTTATAGGAGAAGGCACCTGGGAGTTGGTAAGAAGGTCATCCCGTGACCTTCTTACCTATCATGTCAACTCTGTGACATTCATGATTAATTCCTAAACCTGACACATAAGTGTGGTCAAATCAATAGGTAAGGGGATAATGGGCCGCACGGCCCAAACTAGTCGTGGGTGTCTGAATACGCACGTTCCTGCTGCGTGTCCGAGAAGTCAGGGGTATATCAGACACGTGGTGTCTGATATATGCACGTTTACCTTGCGTGATTGACTTTACAAAAGGTCACAACCTCCAACTCCAGCTCGTACAACGAGCTGGATGCTTCCCTCGACCTGTGGTCCTCAAAGCCCAGGCTCAGTCCTTAAGCAATCTTGGTGAACCCTTAGGTTACCTCGAGCTAAGGAGGTAGGACCTTACGATGGCAGCTCCAGTCTTGGGGATGTTCACGTGGTAGTCTTGATTAGGCCGTATCTCAGCTCGCTAATTAGCCCGTGGGAAAATCAGGGCGTACATCTGCCCCCCAAGCCCCTGCTCGTGGTGCAGGACATCGCATAGGGCCACAGTTGGGGCTTTTAGGCTTCCCGAAGGACTCTTCGTATTCCACATTCTACGCAGGCGCCGAATACGTGGAACATCGTGGTTGGTGACGGTACATCTTCCGAGAACCGCATTTAATGGCCTAGCATATCCCAGCCGTCGTTTCGCCTTTCGAGTGGAGGGCCTTGGATCCCACATCAGGGCAATCCAACGACCCTCTCCATGTGACCCTTCACGCATATAAAAAGGGGTGGCCACCTTACGCATGGGCCACCCATTCATTTGAAATTTTTCAGAAATTCCTCTTCTTCTCACTTCGTCTACAAAAGAAAAAACCCTCTTCTTCCCGACCGCTATTCCTAACGCTCAAGAAGTTCAGGCGCAAAGACTCCTTCGAAGCCTTGGAACCAACTACTTCGACGAAGCCCCAACCCAGGCGATACCTTCATCCACTTCCCAGCCAAACACTCTGTAAGTCTCCCGACTGTGCATGTTTCGAAATTATTTTTTACTGTAGCGTAGGTAAATATTTACTGTAGTCGCATGCAAGGGTTTGCTGGGTTTTGTGGGAATGAAGGGTGAAAGCCTTTTAGTCTAGGGTATCTTTGCAGTAGAAGACCGTTTAGGAGCATGGTTTACAGGATGCATTTCCTGGGGAAAATTTCTGGGTAGGATTTTTGGTATGCTGGTTTAGAGTATTCAGTATTTTTGGGTGCAAAACCGGGTAGCTTAGGCGACACGCTTCACAGTCAGTTTTGCCTTTCTTGCCCACTGAAACTTTCCTTCCAAGGAAAATTCTATCCTGACCCTCCTGACACACGAATTCCGAGTAATTAGGGATTTTTTGGGAGCACAGGCGCGTGTTCTTAGAACCGCGTGGTCTCACTCTCCACGGGCTGGGCTTACCTCAACCCGTGTCAAAGAAACACATTCAGATTCTCTTCCACCTTAGGTCGCCTTTTTCTAAAATTTCTTCTTTTTGTTTGCTAGGCGACAAGATGGGACCCAAGAAGAATGCTCCCAAGAAGCCTGTAGGAAGCTCATCCTCCCGTCAAGACAAAGGAAAGGAGGTGATGGCCGAATCCCCGATCCCCAACTTTCGGGCCAGCGGTGGAACAGGAGCCCGAGGTGGCCCCTGACGCGTTCTTTGAGGCGGAGAGAATCGTCTCAAAGATTACCGACCAGGAGAAGGTAAACAAGATCTTCCTCTCCCACAAGATCGAGCTGGGGAGAGAATCCTTGATTGCCCGACCTCCTGCAGAGGGCGAGCGGAGCTGTGCGCCGCTTGACAAGGCGTTCTCGGCCTGGAGCGACGAGCATTTTAAGGCGGGGGCCTTCCTCCCGTTGGATCAGTACTTCGCTGACTTCCTCAATTACGTGAGGTTGGCCCCATTCCAACTCCCCCCCAACTTTTATCGGCTGTTGGCAGGGTTAAGATATTTATTCTTGAAACAGGAGTGGGAGGTCCCCACTCCCGTAGATATTTTGTACTTCTTCTGCCTCAAGGCCAGCCCGGAGCAGCGGGGGCAAGGCGACGGGTTTTATTACTTAACCCGGTTCCCCAACACGGCTGCAGTCATCGAGCTGCCCAGCCACCCCAACGACTTCAAAGATCAATTCTTTATGTCGACGGGGTTCCGAAACTGCGAGCTCCACTACTTCAATCGTCCTCGTAAGTGCTTTTCAACCTTAGCTCGTAAGTTAAGTATCGTTTAGCTCCCCTTTTATCCGCTTCTGACTTAGGATAATTCTGCAGCTATCTTCGCCAAGACAGAGAAATCTGTGACCCTCGGGGCCCAATACGAGACACTGGCGGGCTTGCCCCCCAGTGAAAAAGACTATCGTCAGCTCGTGACAGACGAGACGATGGTGGCCTATAAGCTGATCTCCCTGGGCCAGACTCTGAACTTGAGGAGGATCCGGGCGCTTCCCTCAGCTCGCGATACTAGGCCTATCATCGTGGAGGGGGTTGTTGAGTCTAGTTTTTGTCATGTTTAGGTGATGTTTTTAGTAGTCTTTTATTTTGTTTTTCTTTCATTTAGTGCGGGTTTATGCTTTGTTTGTCTGTCTTTGTGAATATCAGGAAGAATTGAGCACTTGGAAGAAAATGTCAAAGAAAGGGAAGAAATAACCAAGTTTTTCATCATATTTCGAGAAAGAATGGTTCTCAACATAATTTGGAAGTGTTGGTGAATTTTTGGGTTGAAAACTTGAAAAATTGAGAAATCCCTTAAGAGCCACGACATGAGCAAAGTAGAGCCGCGGCTAGGTGGGAAACAGAATCAATGTTTTGAAGGAAATCCTTGGGCCGCAGCATGGCTAGAGAGGGCCGCGGCATAGATAGGTATCAACCCAGAATTTGGCAACACGGGCCGCGACATGGCTGATCAGGGCCGCGGCAAGAAGAGACCAAATTGCCTAGAATTTTAGACACGGGCCACGGCACGGTGTATGTAGAGCTGCGGCCCACCTCTTTAAAAATCGAGTCCTAGGTTTTAATATGGAGAAAAAGGAGAAGAAAACAGACATACGGACGAGGGAGAAATTCTTGGTTTTGAAGGCTGAAGCTTAGAGTATTTTTACATTTTTTTCTTCTTCTTCTTGATGTTATCTTTAATTTTTGTTGTGATTAGCATTATGATTATGAGCTAATTTTCTGTTTAGGATGTTTAATTGAATCACTTGAACCCCTGTTATGAACTAATGCAATTTCAATTTTTTTCTTCTTCAATCTTCTTCAATTCCATATAACCTGTTCTTATAGATTGATTATTGATTGGCCATCTATAGTCATATACATATGTTTTTAAGTCAAAATCTGAGAAGCGAGATTTAAATCTGCTGTGGTTATATTGGACATAATTCTAATTTAGAACGAAAGTATCTGAATTAATTGTGTAACTGTTATTAAGTTGTCGAGATTAATGCTACCTTTGTGGTTCAATTTACCATAGAAATATAGGAAATTGTCACTTAGGTTGAGTTTATAATTCATAGTATTATTATAGGCTGCTGTATCAACTTGTTAATTGAATTAGGTAAAAAGAAGAAGAATTCACACTTTGCATTAGGGAATAATAGGGAGGATAGTTGATGAGATTAAATATCCTAATTGTTTCTTCAGTGATTAAATTAAAAGTTTTACTATTAGTTGTTATTCCATTTAATTTTCAATTATTGTTTCTGCACTTTATAGTTTCTTTTGCTGTATTTACAAAAATCAAGAATTTCAATTCATCAAATAGAACAAGAAATTAATTGACTGGTAATTGATAAATCAGTCCTTGAGGACGATACTTGGTTTTACCATTTTATTACGAATTACGACTGTGTGCACTTGCATAGCAAAAATATCGCAACAAGTTTTTGGCGCCGTTGCCGGGGACTGAAAATAATTATTGTTGACCCACGATTTAGCCAACTGACACGGAGTCAAAATATGAATGATATGGACGAATATGTATAGATAATAACGTAATGAAAAAAGTAAAGAAAACACAGTAATTTATAGTGGTTCGGCTCCAGGATCTGGTAATGACCTACGTCCACTTAGAATGATATTGATATGGGATCAAAAGTGTGATCAGAGAACTTGGGTTCAATGAGTTTCAACACTCCTCATAAACAATACAAGTTTACTCAGATAATTTCTATAATCTCTATGATTTCCGGGCTCCAAAAGTCCCTTCCCATGAGCCATCTCCTGCTTTTTATAGGCTCATAGGGGGTTGCCCAATATTGTTACAGATATTATCCCCTGAATCATCAGATATTCAGAAGATTGCATGAGATAAATTTGGGATTCATAAGATCTTTCCGTAAATGTTTCTTTGCCAGCGGAACCACCGACCAGTCTGGTCGTGGTAAAGACAGGTCTGTCCTGCTTCTGGTGTGTCTCCTGGTCGATACTCTAGCAGACGCTCCAGGTGTCAGCCACGTGTCAAGAGATTATTCGCCACGTCACAAATGCTAATTTATTGGATAACATTTGCCCCCCAAAGTTTATTTACTACGAACAGTAAATAAACTTTGAGCAAACGACCCTTCGGTAACCCCTCCTGACGTGTCAGAGCCCTTCGTGCGTTCTTGAAAAAAGCAAACCACTCCTGTCTAATCAAGGCTTTTCAGTTTCCCAGAAACAATTTTGACGGCCATTACGCTTCCCCATACTTCGAAAATGGAAAACTAATGATCACGCCTTTTGAATACCAAAGACAAACTTATATAAGGTTACTTGATCCACTTCTTTCCTTTTTACGCACGTCATTTCTCTGTCGAAAACCCTAAAAACCAGAGCTTTACTCTCTCTCCGGCGAACCTTCCTTTGTGCTGTAGGATCAGACGGTGGGCTCATTGACTCCCGAAGCTCTCACTTCCATCTTCACGACCACTTTCCTTGGTAAGCTACTTTGAAACTCCATGCTTCTAACCTTTCGTGGTGCATGCTTTTAAATGGTGTACTGTTTGAATCTCTTGGTTTCTGGTTTTTTGAATGCCTGTAGATAAGATGTTTTTGTAGGCAAAGTAGGCTTTTGAGTAGGTTTAAAACCCAGGATTAGTGCTTTTTAGGACGTAGGATTGAAGCAGCATTTCGATTTTTTAAACCAGTTAGAAATAATTTTTTCCCGTCGTAAGGGGAGTCGAAAAAGCTTTTCAGGAAAACTTTTCACTTTCACCCTTTTTGGTCCGTTTTTTAAACTGTTTGCACAGAGAGACTTAGTTAGAATGCTGTTATATAAAGGCTTAGCTTTTATACTCGACCAGCATTACTTTAAGAATCTCCTAGATTCCTCTGACCTCGCCTCCCCATTCTTCTGTTTGCAGATTTTGATGCCAGATTTGTGGGGAGGTGAGAGACCCATCGACGACGACCTCCTCGCCCAACTGCTCGAAGGAGAAGAACAACCAGCCGATCGCATCCATCAGATACCTTTCTCACGAGCCTCTTCCAGACCGCACCCTTCTCCTTCAATGGCCCGTTCAAAATCCTCTGGCAAGAAAAGGCCCGAATCTGAAAGTAACCCTTCTTCTTCTGCCCAACCTGATTCGCAGGCGGGGGCTCCCTCGACCAGTGGTCGAGAGAATCTTGTTCCTGACCCCAATATCCAAACTAGGGCTCGTCCTCGTCATCGCAATCCGCCTGATGTCGAGTGGTACACTCCTCCAGCCAGTTCGATGACCCTTCGGATGGTCGCGAACTGCTTCAGAAAATACCCCCTAACGGGGGTAACCATTACACGTCCTACTGCGGAGCAGAGGGCTAACCGTCTAGGAGGAGCAAACAGCGCCTGGTCCCGGTATCACATTGAAGCGGGGGCTTATCTCCCTCTTCATCCTTTCTTTGTGGGGGTGGCCAATTATTTCGGCGTCGCTCCCTTTCAAATAACCCCTAACGGATATAGGATGTTGGCTGCACTCTATGTCCTGTACAAACTTAACAAATGGCCAGAACCCTCACCTCATGAGGTTAACCACCTCTTTGACCTCAAGTCCAATCCTCAACACAACGGGACGGGCTTTTTTCACTTTTGTCATCAGGAAACTGGCCGGACGTTTTTGAGTGGCACCACCCACATATCAAACGTGGGACATTACAACAAGGAGTACTTCTTTACTCCGGATATATCCAGTAACAACTTGGCCTTCGCGAGAGGAGGTACAACTTTGTCTTTGCCTTGGTCGATACTTTATCATATAGTATTTCTTTTCGTCATTTCTCAAACTCGATCTGCTTTTCAGGCCCCTGGTTGCGCCCGACCCCAACACCAGACATGGTGTCGAGGTTTGATACTCTGGCCAAGATGTCTGCCGCAACCAAATGTGTCAAGACTTTGACACTAGAAAAGAATTTAAGGTCGTCTGGCCTTCTGGCTCCTCGCCATGATAATAGAGGGTACGAAACGGACGAACCCACTGCCGGGGGGGTTCCCGAGCAGCAACTTCCTGTGCCCTCTCCAAGGAGGAGGCCAACAGGAGTTACGATCAGGGAACCCACGGGCAGCCCTTCTGCAGAAAGGCCTTCTGCTCCCCAAGGCAAGGGGAAAGAAAAGGCCACAGAACCAGTTGTTGACTTGGAAGAGTCTTCTGATGACAATGGTAACGTTATTTCGCTTTTAAATGGTCTGCCAATCCCCTATCACATGTTTGACGGGGATGGCAACTTTACACATGCTCCAAATCTAGGGCCAAACTTCTTCATGCCAGAAAATGAGTATATGATTAATAGAGTCAATAGTATAGCGACCAGTAGTTATAGCTCGGGTATTCACTTTATTATCTTCTTTCTGTTGTATTACTTATTTTCACCTTTTTCTTCCCTTACTAAACTCTTGTGTTTATTTTCATGCAGATATGTCGACTCCCAATATCTTTGACATGTACCAGGCCGAAGAGGAAGAGGAAGTTCCTCAACTTCAACGGAGGTCAAAGAAACGAATTGGTGAAGCCAGTCAAGGCCCTTCAGCCAAGAAGAGTCGACCAGAAGACCTTCCTCAGGGCACACCAACCGGGCAAAGTCCTGCGCCAACTGGGCGAACTCCTACCCCTCCTCCAGCTCCTTCTGAACAGCAAAACACCCCTGCTCGGTCCAACCCTCCCCCTGCGCCTGCTAGGGAGCATCTTTCTCGCGAAGAGGCTCATGAGGCCAGGCTCGTGAGCCGTACCATCCGATCTGCTAAGGATCGAATTGAACGCATAGGCAAAGGTGAGCGTGTTGGTGCCACCATGATCCAAGCTGAAGAGCTACCAGTCGATCAGATCCTGAACAGGACTCTGAACGAGATCTCCAGCGTAAGTATTTCTTTATTCCTTGAGTATTTGTTTTTTCAGCCCTCACGATAAATCTTGACTTCTTCTTCTTTCGTTTACAGGCCTTACTTTCTGCCATTACTGCTCGTACTCGAGCCCAGGCCTACTTTGAGCAGATTGAGGCTAAAGTTCTCTAGAAACATCAGGTGAAGGCGGCTGAGGAGCTTTCGGCTGCTGAGGCCAAACATGCTAAGGAGTTGGAGACGGTGGTCCAAGAGAGGGATGCAGCGGTGACCAAACTGTCCGCGGCTGAAGCTGCAAAAGATGCAGTGATTAAGCTGAGGGAAGAGTACCGGTCGTACAAAAAAACTCATCTCCGCGAAATCAAGCATCTGGAGGGGGTGGTCAAGTCTAAGGACGAGACTATTGCCACTCTCGAGGGCAAGGTGCAGCAGTCGGAGCTCGACAACTCCAAGAATCTGGAAAAGTACAAAAGGACGACACTCCGATGTTTCTATAACTTCTGGAAACACAATCAGAGTGCTGACTTTAGCTACCTTTCAAAGGAAGTCAGGGTTGCGGAGTTGGCTCGGTGCGCTGCTCAACTGGCTGAAGAGGAGGCAAGAGCCGTGATTCCTGCAACCCCAAGCGTCGTTGGTTTGGATGAAGAAACCATCGAGGAAGAGACTGACCAGGTTGTTGCCCAGGATCCTCCTGCCCCCCATGCCTCTTAATTTATTTAACTGTTTTTCTTTCTTTTTGAACATGCGACCCACAGGTCGCAATGTAAAGACAATAGTTTCTTTTTAAACTTTGCTGCGCGGGCAGTAAATCTTTTTGTTTGAACAATTACATTCAAGCAGCAATGCTTGCGGTGTAAAGGCTTAACTCTTGGTGTTATAATATTTTTACTTATTATAACGTTTGTCCGTATGACCGAACTTAGCATAGTACTTTGTCATGATTTATCAAAACATATATTTTGAAAAAATACTCTAAGTACTTGAAGCATGCTTTCACTCATTTTGTTCATGTGTTTACATACCTTGAGAGTATGCTTTGCTATCGATGTGCCTTATATGCCCCCCAAGTGATCGAGGAGCTTCAGGTCCTTGGTCACTTGCCTTGACCATGGCCTGTCCGAACATTCCTGTTCGTGCGGAAAAATGATACTTGTAATATAGCAAAACAACACACGTAATGAACAAATACTTGTAAATGTAATTTCACAAAGGTTGGCAAGAACGACTGGCTGAGCACAGTCCCTTATAATTTCGTATTAAAAATGGACTAATCATGTCTTTACGAATGATTCTGAAACAGAATCTTACATATACGAGCAGCTAGCCATACACCGTGGCTAACTCTCTGTGCAAAACTTGTAAAAATTAATAGAAGAATTTGAACAAGCCAGTCCTTTAAGAAGGGTTGTTTATTGGTAATACTTGCGCAGGTGTTCTCCATTCCAGTAACGTGGAACGAGATCTCCGTTTAAGCGTGCAAGTTTGTAGGTGCCTGGGTGAAGGACTTCTTCAATCTGGTAAGGTCCTTCCCAGTTAGGTCCGAGCACGCCAGCAGTGGGGTCGCGGGTATTCAAGAAAACTCGTCGTAACACCAAGTCTCCGACGTTGAATCTTCTTTCTTTAACTTTGGAGTTAAAGTACCGGGCGACTTTTTGTTGATAAGCAGCAACTCGGAGTTGAGATTTTTCTCGTATCTCATCAATTGAGTCTAAGGACTCCAGCATTAGCTGGCTGTTTTGCTCTTGATCGTACGTTAAACGCCGATGTGAGGGGGGATCTATCTCGACGAGTAACATGGCCTCATACCCATAAGCTAAGGAAAATGGGGTACGTCCTGTGGCTGTTCGATGAGATGTTCTATACGACCAGAGGACTTCAGGTAGTTGTTCTGGCCATGCTCCTTTAGCTTCCTCAAGTCTTTTCTTCAGGGTGTCCTTGAGGGTTTTGTTTACAGCTTCGACTTGCCCATTTGCTTGGGGGTGTGCGACTGAAGAAAAGCTCTTAATTACCCCATGCCTTTCGCAGAAATCGGTGAACAGGTCGCTGTCAAATTGGGTTCCGTTGTCTGAAACTATCTTTCTGGGCAGACCGTAGCGGCACACAATGTTCTTGATGACAAAGTCGAGAACTTTCTTGGTTGTGATGGTTGCGATTGGTTCAGCTTCGACCCATTTTGTGAAGTAATCAATTGCCACAACTGCGTACTTTACTCCTCCTTTTCCTGTTGGCAGTGATCCAATTAAATCTATTCCCCATATTGCGAAAGGCCACGGGCTCTGCATCTGTTTTAGCTCGTTTGGAGCTGCTCGTGGGATTTTGGAGAACCTCTGACATTTGTCACACCTTTGTACGTACTCCATTGAATCCTCGTTCATCGTTGGCCAAAAATAGCCCTGTCGGAGGATCTTTTTCGCCAAACTCTGCCCCCCAGCGTGATCTCCGCAAAAGCCTTCATGCACCTCTTTCATGAGTTCCTTAGCTTTTTCCGATGTAATGCACCTGAGCAGTGGCATTGAATATCCTATTCGGTACATAACACCGTCGAGCAGTATGTACCTAGCAGCTTGTCTTTGTAAAGTTCTAGCCTTGTTTCTATCTGCTGGCAATGTCCCATTTGTTAGATACTCCAGGTAAGGCACCATCCATGTATCTTATATTCGAATTTCCATGCTGGCTTCGGCCGCATCAATGCTTGGTTCACTTAATCTCTCTACTGGGACTATGTTCAAGGTGTCAGCATCTTTAGCACTTGCAAGTTTGGCCAAGGCGTCTGCATTCGAATTTTGGTCTCGCGGAATCTGCTGGAGGGTGTATTTTGTAAACTGTGCTAACAAATCTTTTGTTTTGTTAAGGTAGGCCATCATTTTTAACCCTCGAGCTTGATATTCTCCCAGGACTTGATTCACGACCAGCTGAGAGTCGCTGTAAATATCGAGCGCTTTTATGTTCATCTCCCTGGCCATTCTCAGTCCAGCGAGGAGTGCTTCGTATTCCGCTTCATTGTTTGACGCTGCGAAGTCAAACCTGATTGCGCAGTGAAATCGATGCCCATCGGGCGTTATCAATATCACTCCCGCTCCAGCGTGAGATTCATTAGATGATCCATCTGTGAATAGTTTCCACGAAGGAGTCTTGTCTTGAGGCATGGGCGCCTCAGGCTTTTCGCACAACTCGTTGTTGGGGAGTTCGGTGAACTCCGCAATAAAATAGGCTAAGGCTTGCCCTTTTATTACTGCTCGCGGTGAATAAGTTACGTCGAACTGTCCCAATTCGACCGCCCATTTTAACAGTCGTCCAGCCGCCTCAGGTTTTTGGAGGACTTGCCGAAGGGGCTGGTCGGTCAGAACCGTGATAAGATGGGCTTGGAAGTACGGTCGCAACTTTCGGGAGGCTAGAATTAGGCAATATGCTAATCTTTCGATCGGTGGATATTTTAATTCTGCACCGATAAGCCTTTTGCTGACGTAGTAAACAGCTTTCTGCACGCTTTCTTCTTCCCGTATCAGTACCGTACTAGCAGCAACTTCGGTAATCGCCAGATAAATATACAAAGTCTCTCCTTCGATTGGTTTTGATAGGATGGGAGGTTGCGACATATGAGCCTTTATTGTCTGGAATGCTTGCTCGCAGTCTTCCGTCCATTCAAACTTTTTATTCCCCCTAAGTAGATTGAAGAATGGAACGCACTTGTCAGTTGATTTTGAGATGAATCTACTAAGGGCAGCTATCCTTCCGGTCAGGCTTTGGACATCCTTGATCTTTTCTGGCGACTTCATATCGATCAGGGCTTTTATCTTGTCGGGGTTGGCCTCGATTCCCCTTGAATTCACTATGAACCCTAAAAACTTTCCTGACCCGACCCCAAAGGAACATTTGAGGGGATTCAACTTCATATGGTACTTGTTTAACACATCAAAGCACCTTTGCAAATCCCTCACATGTCCTTCAACCTTCTTGGACTTTACCAGCATGTCATCCACATATACCTCCATGCTTACTCCGATCAGCTCCTTGAACATGTGGTTGACTAGTCGTTGGTAAGTCGCACCTGCGTTTTTTAGTCCAAAAGGCATTACCTTGTAACAATATAAGCCCGTATCGGTCCGAAAGCTGGTATGATCCTCATCAGGGGGATGCATGCTGATCTGATTGTAGCCTGAATACGCATCCATGAATGAAAGGATCTCATGCCCAGCAGTTGCATCGACTAGCTGGTCGATCCTCGGGAGTGGGAAGCAGTCTTTTGGGCAGGCTTTATTGAGGTCTGTAAAATCCACACAGGTCCGTCATTTGCCGTTAGGCTTGGGGACCAGCACCGGATTGGAGACCCATGTTGGATAAAACGCCACCCTGATGAACCCATTTTCTTTAAGTCTTTCGACTTCCTCTTTCAAGGCTCTCGATCTGTCTTTATCGAGCAGCCTTCTTTTTTGTTGCACCGGTGGAAAGACTTTGCTCACGTTCAGGACATGGCTGATCACTGCAGGATCTATTCCGACCATGTCTTTATGCGACCAGGCGAAAACTTCCTGGTTCTCTTGCAAGAATTCCACCAGCGCCTGCTTTGCGGTAAGTTCTAAATTCTTCCCAACCCTTACAATTCGGGTCGGGTCTTTTTCATCGAGCTGGACCTCCTCCAGGTCCTCGACGGGTCCAACATTTTCTTCAAAATCCCCAAAGCGAGGATCCAAATCTACATCCTCACTTTGGGCAACACCCTATTTGGTGACTTTTCCACCTGATTGGGTTTGTCTGTTTTCCGTCATCTGCAATTGTTCTGGGGTAACGCTCCTCGATGCTCCATTTTTTGCCTTTGTGATCGAGGCGTTATAGCACTCCCTGGCTTCCCTTTGGTTTCCCAAAACGCATCCTACCCTTGTGTCCGTTGGGAATTTCATGGCTAGATGCCACATGGAGATGATGGCCCTCAGTTCAACCAGTATGGGTCTTCCAATAACTGCGTTATACGCTGAAGGACAATCGACCACTACAAAAGTGGCGAGTAGTGTCCTTGAGGCAGGCGCTGTACCCGTTGTCACTGGGAGTTTGATCATTCCGGCTGGTGCGAGTCCTTCTCCAGAGAAGCCGTATATGGTTTGATTGCAGGGCTCCAAGTCCTTCACGGTCAGCTTCATGCGTTCCAACGTTGATTTATACAGGATGTTTACTGAACTTCCTGTATCGACCAGTACTCTTTTTACCATCATATTGGCCATTTGGATATCCACGACCAGCGGATCGGAATGTGGGAACCGGACGTGTTGGGCATCGCCCTCAGAGAAGGTTATCCCGCACTCCTCTGAGCGGGCCTTTTTCGGCGCTCGGTCCTCCACAGTCATCATCTCGATGTCCTGGTCGTGGCGTAGAGTTCGAGCGTATCGTTCTCTAGCCTTTCCGCTATTTCCTGCGAGGTGCGGGCCTCCACAGATGGTTAAGAGTGTTCCGGCTACGGGGGCAGGCTGTAATGGTGGCGAGCGTTGGCGTGTGGACGTCTACTCGTTGCCACCTGGAGCTTCTCGTTGGGAAGTTCCTGAGGCCCGTACGTACCTTCTCAAGTGTCCTTGTCTAATGAGGAACTCAATTTCATCTTTTAGCTGGTTGCATTCATTAGTGTCATGTCCGTAGTCGTTATGGTAACGACAGAATTTGGTAGTGTCTCTTTTTGAAATGTCTTTTCGAATGGGCCCAGGTTTCTTGTAGGGCACACTAGAGCTTGTGACCTGGTAAACCTCTCCTCGAGACTCAACGAGGGCAATGTAGTTAGTGAACCTAGGTTCATAACGATTACCCTTGGCTCGTTTATTGTCGGAGGTGGAAGGCTCATTGTGTGGTCGTTTCCCACCATTCTTGCCATTACCGTTGCCGTTTCCATTGCCCTTGCCGTTGCCATTTGGTTTGGTGCCATTGGCGGCTTTGGCGGGTTCGGCAGCCTTCTTACCCTTGTTCGAGGGTTTTCCATCATCGGCAATGGCTTCTTCGAGCTTGATATACCGATCAGCTCGGTCTAAGAACTCCTGGGTGGTTCTAACCCCATCCTTACGAAGACTTTTCCATAGGGGTGAACGGCGCCTCACTCCCGCGGTTATAGCCATCATTTTCCCTTCGTCCCCGACTGTCTTTGCTCCGGCTGCCGCTCACATAAAGCGCTGGATGTAATCCTTCAGTGATTCTCCATCCTGGTGGCGGATCTCAACCAGTTGGTTTGCTTCGGTCGGGTGGACACGACCTGCGTAGAACTGTCCGTAGAACTCCCTTACGAACATTTCCCAGGAAACTATGCTTGCAGGTGGGAACTTAAAGAACCATTCCTGTGCGGCTTCCGAAAGTGTTGCAGGAAAGATCCTGCACCGAGCGTCTTCGGACACTTTCTGAATGTCCATCTGGATTTCAAACTTATTCACATGCGAGACGGGATCCCCGTATCCATCAAAGTTTGGGAGCGTAGGCATCTTGAACTTGCCGGGAGTCTCTGCGTTGGCTATTCTTTGGATAAATGGAGTGCCTTTTCTTCTATCGTGGTCGATGTAAGAGGTCCTTCCTCCGACCAGCTGTTGCACAGCCTGATTCAGTGCGTCTATATGGGCTTGCAACGCAGTAGGAATAGCTACGGTCTCTGCTGCTGGGGGGTTGTTCTCACCGTGCTTCTCTCGACGATCATTGAGTATGTCTCTTAAATCTTCCTCTCTTCTCCGTTGCTCGCTACCTCCGAGCCGGTTGAAGACATTATTTTGCCTGGGTTGCCCCCCAGCATCTTGTCTATTTGGTTGATCATCTTGAGGTATTTGGCTCCTGCTCTTACCTCTATTTCCGTTCCTCCCATCAGCATTGTCCTTGCCTGAGTCAGCCTCGTTGTAGCCGTGGCCATCTTTGAACTTTGACTGGCTGTGGTAAGACTGGTTGTTCCCTCTATTCCCGTCTCTGGCAGAGACACCCCGAGCGTTAGAGGGTGGCCTGCGCTGGTCGCGATGTCCCCGTGCATTATCATGCCGTTGGGATCCACGGACCGCAGAGCCTAACTCCGAGTCTCTCCTGTTACCAGGAGGGTAGTGACCCTTGTTCGCTTGGTGTGGCCCATCATTCTCGCGGCGTCTAGGACTATGAGGCTGTCACTCGGCCCTATTCTGCCTTTGCTGCGGGGGATTACCTCGAGCAGCGTGGGATGGTGGATCTGCCTCGGGGTCCAGTGGGACGTCGTTATGAGGCATCTGGGGCTGTTCAGGCCTTTGCGGACTTGAAGGATGGACCGGTGGGCTAGGATTGGGACCTCCTTGGGGTGGCCAAGTTTCAGGTTGATTAGGCTGCGAGGCAGGCGCGGCCTGATTTCTGGCCAGCAGCAAGGTCGCTTCAAGGGCTGCCATGGCCTCGGTCTGGCGGCGATCCACCTCCGCTTGTCTCTCGCTTAACTCCGCCCGCTGACGATCAAGTTCCTACTGCTGCCTTGCCATAGCTTCTGCGGCAGTCTCTTGATTGGCTCTCAGACTAGCCAACTCTTCCTGCAACGTGCCCAAGGTGCTCCTCAAAGTCGCATCGTCCATCTCCTCCTCTTCAAAATCTAGTTGTGGCTCATCTTCCGCCATGCTTGCAGGGGGAGGAGGAGGTGGCAGATTCGACGGTGCAGCGGCAGCGGTCTGAGTAGCTTTCTTCCCTGCTTTCGCCATTAGTTTTATCAACAACGATGAATCGTCATCTCAATGAAAGCACCAGAATGTTGACCCACGATTTAGCCAACTGACACGGAGTCAAAATATGAATGATATGGACGAATATGTATAGATAATAACGTAATGACAAAAGTAAAGAAAACACAGTAATTTATAGTGGTTCGGCCCCAGGATCTGGTAATGACCTACATCCACTTAGAATGATATTGATATGGGATCAAAAGTGTGATAAGAGAACTTGGGTTCAATGAGTTTCAACACTCCTCATAAACAATACAAGTTTACTCAGATAATTTCTATATCTCCCTAGGGCCGATATATCACCCATTGTAGACGATATATCGCCTGGGCCTATATCCCAAGGCTCGACGATGCATTTGTACGAAGTTACGTGTTTTTCGTATTCCCCGTGTGGAGATATATCTCCCCTAGAGCTGCGATATATCAGCATACACTGAAATATTATACACGTAATTGCAACTTTTCAGCCTAATTTGAATTGGGTAAACAACTTTGACTGAGTCATATAACATTTTTAAAGTTGCTGGCAGATTCTGGGGTTTTCAAATATTTCTCCTATAAAACTATTCATAAAAAATGCTTAATTCCTTAATAACATGCACACGACAAGTGACATTATCTCATTAGTTCTATCTAAACCTTATAGTATAATAAATAACATCGTTATAATCAGCTATATTAATCAAACCTTATGTTATAATTAATGTTCTTAAACTATAGTTTAAACTTATAAAATCGACAAGTGTTGCTACGAGTGTTCAACTAAGTCCCGGCTTGAACCAAAATCCTTAGTAATAAACATCTACTACTACTACTACTCTTGCTGCTGCTGCTACTACTACTATCTAACTAGCTAAGTAAAGTTCTGGGACTCTACAATTCTCCCCTACTAAAAAGAATTTTGTCCTCAAAATTTACTTACCAAACAATGATACCGGGCTTATATGTCCTCCCCCAACTCCCACATTGCCTCCCATTCAGAACTATTACTCCATAGGACTTTGACTATTGGAATACTCTTGGACCGTAACTGCTTCATTCCTCTATCTAGGATGCTAACCAGTCATTCCTCGTAACTCAAGTCTTTCTAGAGTGCAATTGTGTCATACTTGAGGACGTGAGATGGGTCTGACACATACTTACGCAGCATTGAAATGTGGAACACATTGTGGCTATCTACTAAAGCTGGCAGTAGGGCTAATCTATATGCAACTGCTCCCACTTTCTCCAATATCTCAAAAGGACCTATAAAACGGGGACTAAGCTTGCCTTTCTTCCCAAACCGCTTCACACCTTTCATAGGAGATATCTTTAGGAAGACTTGATCTCCAACTTTGAATTCCACATCACGTCGCTTGGCATCCGCATAGCTTTTCTAACGGCTTTGAGCAGCGAGTATACGCTTTCTAATCAGTGCTACTGCTTCCTGAGCTTTTCTAACAGCTTCGGGACCAACGAGCTGCCTTTCTCCTACCTCGTCCCAATGTAACAGTGATCTGCACCTTCTTCCATAAAGTAACTCATAAGGTGCCATCCCGATCGTTGACTGGTAGCTATTGTTGTAGGAGAACTCTATCAATGGTAAGTACATATTCCATGATCCTCTGAAATCAAGTACACAAGCGCGCAACATATCTTCTAAAATCGGTATGGTACACTCAAACTGACCGTCTGTCTGAGGATGAAATGTCGTACTAAGACTTAACTTAGTACCCATGGCTTGTTGTAAACTTCCCCAAAATCTCGATGTAAACACCAATCCTCTATCGGACACTATTTTCTTGGGAATTCCATCCAACCCTACTATTTCTTGGACATAGATGTCTGCGTATTGATCCGCTATGTATGAAGTCTTAATAGGCAGGAAATGAGCTGACTTTGTTAGTCTATCTATTACTACCCAAGCTAAATCATGCTGCTTATTTGTTCGTGGCAAACCCGTCATGAAATCCATAGCTATACCATCCCATTTCCATTCTGGTATGCTATGTGGTTGCAAAAAGCCTGCAGGCCGCTGATGTTCTGCTTTCACTTGCTGGCATACTAAACATTTAGACACAAATTTCTCTATATCCTTCTTCATTCCTGGCCACCAATATATTTCCTTAACGTCGTGAGTCATCTTTGTCGACCCTGGGTGAACTGAGTATGGGGTACTGTGTGATTCTTCTAGAATCTTCATCTTAATCCTTTGATCATTTGGCGCGCATACCCGATCCTTATATCTCAATAACCCTTGATCTGATATTGAGAAATTTGTGGCCTTGCCTTCTCTAACTGCATCCATAAGTGCCACTAATGTGTCATCATGCCCTTGCCCAATCCATATATCTTCTAACAGATTTGACTGGATAGACAAATTAGCCAGCTTACAGATGACTACCTCTATTCTGACACTGATCAGCTCTTGCTGTAGCGGCTTTTCTTTTCCGACTAGTACTGCTAGACTTCCCTAACTCTTCCTACTTAGCGCATCAGCAACTACGTTTGCCTTTCCTCGGTGGTATAGGATTTCCCAGTCATAATCCTTTACTAGCGATAACCACTTGCGCTTCCTGATGTTGAGCTCCTTCTGAGTGAATAAGTACTTTAAAATTTTGTGGTCTGTATAAATGTCACACCGTTCTCTGTAAAGATAATGGCGCCAGATTTTTAACGCGAAGATCACCACTGTCAACTCCATATCGTGTGTTGGATAGCGTTGCTCGTACTCCTTCAGCCGCCTTAAGGCGTAGGCTATCACCTTGTCATTTTGCATCAGTACGCAACCTAACCCTTGCTTCGACGCATCGCAGTAGACTACAAACTTATCATTGGATGTCGGTACACAGAGTACTGGTGCTGAGCACAACTTATCTTTAAGCAACTGGAAGCTTTCTTCACACTTATCAGTCCGGTTGAACCTTTGCTGTTTCCGGGTCAGGTTGGTGAGCAGAGTGGCTATCTTAGAAAAGCCCTCTATAAACGTTCGATAATAACCTGCTAATCCCAGAAAGCTTCTTACCTCTGAAGCATTCTTCGGTCTTGGCCAATCCTTCATAGCCTCTACTTTAGATGGGTCTACTCCAACTCCATCCTTGGATATAATGTGCCTGAGAAATGCTACTTGCGAAAGCCAAAACTTGCACTTCTTAAACTTGGCGTAAAGTTTATCCTCCTTTAGTCATAACAAGGTCATCCTTAAATGTTCCTCGTGCTCGACTTCGTCCTTTGAGTACACCAAGATGTCGTTGATGAACACTACGACGAATTTATCCAAGTAGTTCTTGAAGACCCTATTCATTAAATCCATAAACTTGGTTGGAGCGTTGGTAAGACCAAAAGACATAACTAAGAACTCGTAATGCCCATAACAAGTTCTAAAAGCGGTCTTAGGAATAGCCTCAACCCGCACCTTGAGCTGATGATACCCGGACCGTAAATCAATCTTTGAAAACACGGTCGCGTCCCGAAATTGATCAAAAAAATCATCAATCCTGGGTAGCGGGTACTTATTCTTAATCGTTACCTTATTCAACTCGCGGTAATCTATGCACATCCGCATGATTCCGTCCTTTTTCTTCACAAATAGAACCGGTGCTCCCCATGGCGAATGGTTTGGTCTAATGAAACCCAAGTCTAGGAGTTCTTGTAACTGCATCTTTAACTCCTTGAGTTCGGTAGGTGCCATTCGGTATAGTGCCTTGGAGATAGGCTCGGTGCTCAGTACTAGTTCGATTGTGAAGTCAATTTCCCGAGTCGATGGCAACCCTGGTAAGTCATCAGGAAATACTTCTGGGAACTCTCTTACAATGCGGATGTCTCCAACCTTAAGTGGTGTTTCCTTTACCACATCTATGATGCTGGCTAAGAATGCTTGACATCCTTTTTCTACCATCCTTTGAGCTTTGAGAGATGATATTAGTGGTGTGCATAGTCCTGAAACTTGTCCCATGAAGCATAGTCTCTGGCCGTCAGGAGTCTCGAACGTCACTTTCTTGTGTTTGTAGTCGATGGTTGCGCCATGCCTTGATAACCAGTCCATGCCTAGTATCACGTCGTAGTCTTTGATCTCCAGTTCTATCAGGTCTCCTTCTAGTTCTACGTCCTTAATCTTTATCGGTACGCCTCGTACTATCCGTGATGATAAAACTACTTTGCCCAAAGGCAACTCTGTTACAAACCTAGTTGTAAATCTTTCACAAGGTTTGTCTAGTTTTTCTATCATTCTTAATGAGATATGCGAATGAGTGGCTCCCAAATCAAATAATACAGAACATATATTAATGAGGATAGAAACCTGACCTATGACCACTTTATTGCTAGCATCAGCTTCTCCTTGGGTTAAAGAAAATACCCTGGTAGGAACCATCTTGTCTTCTTTTTTCCCATCTGGCTTGAGCTGGGGACAGTCTCTCTTCCGATGTCCTTCCTGACCACAGTTGTAGCATCCCTTGGTGTTTGCCCAGCATTCACCAGGATGTTTCTTCTGGCACTTAGCACACTGCGGGTATTCTACATAACCCGGCCTATTACTTCCATTATTAGTCCGTGCCCTTTTATCGCTATCGGACTACTTATTGTCAGGATGCCTTCTTTTCAGACCGTTATTGTTGTTGGTGGACTGATTGTTGTTGTTGTGGTGGTTGTTGTTCTGCCTAGTCAGAGGTTGACTCTGCTGTTTAGGCTCAGGCTTATTGGCTTCTTCTTTACTAACATTTGCCTGAAGCCTTTCTACTTCTATTGCCATTTCTAGAACATCGACATAAGTAGTATTTCTTGGGTTTGCTAACTTAACCCTAGCTCAATCTTTGGTCGAAGTCCTCTAATGAAATTAGTCACCCTCAAAAAGTCAGTTGGAACCATTTCCGGTGCAAACTTAGCTAATCAGTCGAACTGCCAAGCATATTCTACCACTGATAAACTCCCTTGCTTCAGGCCAGTGAACTCCTCGACTCTTGAAGCGATGACTACGAAATTGTAGTAATTTTTGTGGAATAGCTCCACAAATCGAGTCCAAGTCATGGTGGCAACATCATGAGTCTGCTGAACTAAGTCCCACCATATTCTGGCATCTTTCTTGAGTATAGATGAAACGCAAGATATGCGGCCCGCGTTGCCGAGATTCATGTGCGTCAAGATTGGCTCCACATTTCTGAGTCATTCTTCCGCCTCGAAGGGGTCTGTAGTCCCTTCAAAGTTCGGAGCGTGTTGCTTAAGAAACCGCTCATAGTTCATGTGCTGAGCAGGGTATGGCGCATAGTTCACCACTGGCCATCCACCATATGGACTAAATTGATGGGGTGCTGGGGCCATTTGCTAAGGCAGTGGCGGAGCCAGAGGCTGAGTTTGAGGCTGTTGTTGCAGTAATTCCTCAACTTGCTGTCGCAGTCTGGAAATTTCCGCAGTGTTGTCAACCGATGGCGGTGCATTTTGGTTGGCAGTAGCACGCACTCCCCTTCTGTGAATTGGAGGGGCTTCATTGCTTACAGGAGCAGCGTTGGAGGCATTTCCATTGGTGCGAGCAAATCTTCGGAGCGACATCTTAGCAGAGTTCTAACAGTTGAGAAAAACATGTTAGAACTTTACCCTAATAGGCTCTAAGGCAAAAACTTAATGTAAACAAACATAACTCGGACCTATTAATTATGATTTCTTATGAAAATTATATAAGCCTTCTTTATTATTAGAGTGGGTTTCTATACTTAGAAAAATAAGCCATCTTTATTATTTTCCAAGTCTGTTTCTAATCATCCTATATGACTTAATTCTCAGGCTCGAAACTCGTTGTTGTTCCAAAGGTAACCATATTGAGGAAGGGCTGGGATCAGTAAAATCGTTCCCACTACTATGGCCCCCTAACTCTCAATATAGAGAACCCGATTCATTGATTTGTATCCACCCTCACCGAACTTAGTCATTATTTATTAAATTTATTATTTATTATGATTGCAAAAGAAAATCAAACTCATTCATGTCATCAAAATAATAATGATATTAATTTGGAAAAAAGGTTTTCACTATTTACAATCACAAATGCAAATAAACAAAATAAATAAGAAACTAATCTATTCTTAAAAATTGGGATCTTCTACATCTGATCCTTCATCTAACATATCATCATCTTTCTCTTCATAATCATCATTGTCTTGTGCCTCAAAATGCCCTCGAGGAAGATTCGTAAAAAGTCTATGTTTTTGCTCATTTGTAAATTGAAATTCCTTACTGGGCTTTTAGCTCACCCCTTTACTTTTCCTTCCAGGTAACAAATAGGCTTTCTTTTTGGCACGCGTGGTGATGCGGGGAGTTCTGACGTCAGGGTGTGTATGTCGTGGGGGTATCCTATGGGTGAGCAAATGATCGGCTTAACGCCAATTTCTATAGAATGATGTTATGTCTTATTTTAAATGTCACTGGGACTTGAATTATATTTTTTTAACGTTGCATGAGAACTTTATTTTGTTTTAAAATTATTGGGCCCAACTTAGCAAGGCCCCACTGGGATTTTCATATAATAAGTGGTTTTCTTCTTTAAGTTTATGAGCATGTAAATGTTTTACAAAGTATTAGTTTAAGGGCGTTCATGTTTTCAAGGACCCTCCCCATCACGCTAAAGGCAGGAAAATCTCACCTCACCGCGTCGTAAGTATTTGTTATATGTGCTATTACTTGTTTCTGTTTTATCTAATTTTATAGTTTTGTTACTGCAATATAGTAAGATGCCTCTTGTTATAAAAACCACTAAGAAACAACTACTTAAGGAAATATGTGCAATACCCAAGGTCCAGCTTGAGGAGGACCCCTACAATTGGAGAATTGCGGTGTTGAAAACAACGATGGTGGTTTGCAATTGCATTCAAGGAATCATGAAAAAAAGAGGAGCATTACTATGGCCTAGAGAGCAATATTGGGTGTTAACGGAAGCATCGTCGATATACTCTGAGACCATTCTCCTGTTAGACGTAGCATGGCACGACGTCATTCAGGACGACCTAGAATTTAGTACCGTAGAGTACGTGATCTACGATCTTATGGGCAACTACGAAATTAGTCACGAGGAGCTGGTTTTGGTAAAGACGGACAACGGAGAGATGGAGGAGCATTATGAGATGGTACACGATTTGGAAGGAGCCATGGCATGTCAAGAAGTGGTTCATGCCATACCACAAGTGAGTACTAGGATGAGGGTGATGGCGAGCGCCGCCGACTACTTCCACATCTCAGAGGACGTCTTTGACTACAGCTCAAGAGACAAGTCCACAATTGAGGACTAGAGTCCCTCGTGTAGATTGTTCCATGAAACATTAATAAGATGGTATTTTTTTTTAAAAAAAAAAAACTCTAAGGACTTATGTTTTTGGTTATTGAACGCTTTATGAGTTGTTTGAATTTTGGACCACTTTTGAATGCTATGGTATAATATTTTCATCTTGCAAACTCTAAATGATGTGGATTTGGAATGTATGATTTTCAGGAATATCTATCAAACCATTATGCGATTATCCTCCCTTATGATTTTCTTTTGGTGCCTTAGAATCTCATAATGTCGACCAGAGGAAGAGGATGCAAGGGAAGCGGAGGAGGCTGAGGAAAGGGAGTCTCCACAAGATCTAAGGCCATGACAACTCCTGAAGTAGGGATGCCATCAGTCCAACCTGTAGCCCCAACTGCACCAACTGTGGATCTGGCCGCAGAGGTAGCAAGGTTAAGGGAACAATTAAGGCTGACAGATGAGGAATTAGAACATGCTAGGCAAGTGCCCCTAATGCCCCAAGTGCCTCAAGTACTAGTGGTGCAGCCTCAGCCACCAACACCACCACCTGCACCACTACTTGTGACTTATGGGTTCGAGGTGGTGTATGAACGTTTCAGAAAGCAAGCCCACCAACCTTTGAAGGAAAAGTTGATCCCATGGTGGCAGAAGATTGGTGAAGATCAATTGAGGGCATTTTCTGTAGAATCCCATAATTTTACTTAGTGGTAGTTATTACTGTGGATTTTGGTTCAAGTCGGGACTTAGTTGAACACTTGTAGCAACACTTATAGATTTTATAAGTTTAACCTACAGTTTAAAAATATTAATTATAACATAAGGTTTGATTAATATAGTTGATTATAATAATGTCATTTATTATACTATAAGGTTTATATAGGATTAATAAGAACATGACACTTGTCGTGTGCATGTTTATTTAAGGATTTAACTATAGTTTAAATAGAAAGAAAGTTCTAGAAAACTATAGAACCTTCCAAGACCATTAAGAACATGACATTTGTCACAACCTTGTTTATTTGAGGATTTAAGCATATAATTCAAAAATAGAGGTTTCTAGAAGCCCTAGACCCTTCCAGAACCTGCTGGAATCTCGTATTACTCAGTCAAACCTATTTAATCATTTCAAATTAAGCTGGTAATGTGCAATTACGTGTTTAATATATTAACGTATGTCGATATATCGCAGCCTTGGAGCCGATATATCGCCACACGGGGAATACAAAAAACGCGTGAACTTCGCAGAAATGCATCAACGAACCCTCGTGATATAAGCCCAGGCAATATATCGCCTACTATGGGCGATATATCGGCTCTAGGGTTACATTTTCAAATGTTTTTGAAACCGAGCTCAATTCAACACTTAACCTCTTGACTAGCCTCTGAATGTTTTGACCTAGTCTTCAGCCTCTACTGAACGAATATTCAAATGTTTTCCAATTAATATTCATTATTTTTATTCAAGCTAAAAGGAGATCTTTTCACTCCTTGAACTCTATAAATAGGACCTAGTACCCAGCCATTTCTCTCATTCTTCAAGCCGTGTTCAGAGCCTTCAAGCTGCTAGGGTTATTATAGAGTGATAAACACTTGGGTTAGGGTATAAGCTTTATCATCTTAAGCTTATTAAACACTTGGGAAGTAAGATAAATAGTGTGTTTTTCAATATCGAGGTGTAGGTCGGTTCTAGTACATTCAAAGGTATTCCTAATCCTAGTTCATTTATGTATGTTTCATTAGTTTCTTTTAGTTTTCTTTACTCAAATCCTAACTCGTTGTTTTCCATTCTTGGTTAGGTATATAAGTTCTTTGAACTTAAGGTTTCTTTTCAGTAAGCTCTTCTTCTTGGTGGTGTAGTTCTTTTATTTATCATCCCTTTCATTAAGAATACTCACCATTCTTATTATTGGTTTTAGGAGTGTTCCAAATCCCGTCCTTGTTCTCATATCCCTGTTTTGGTAAGGAAAATATGATAGAACTTTATATGTTAATATGATATGTTATATTATCTTATGTTATGTTATCTTATGTTATGTGATCTTATGTTACATTATGTATAGTATGTTTATAGACCATGGGCATATGACTTGTCTAGCTAGCAAGCCCCAATAATTTATGGGCATATGACTTGCTTGGCTAGCAAGCCCCACAAATCTAATAGGCATATGACTTGCTTAGTTAAACAAGCCCCAAGTAGTATAATGGCCATTATAGTAGTATATGACATATGTTTATAGTATATGTTTATGATATAGTTTATATGTATGTTTTATGTTTTTAGTAGATTTTCCTTGCTGGACATTAGGCTCATTCCTTTATTTTTATGTATGCAGGAAAATAGTTATGGCGGCGGAAGGATTCTTGGCAGCTTGGGGTTATGTATTGAGGAAGAATGGATTCGATGGACTGCGTGAACGATTCGAGGACGACGTTATTTTCAGTTTTTTAATTATGTTTCTATGTATTTTCCACACTTGGTTTTGTAAACAATTTTAATAAAGTTAAAGTATGTTTTACTTTTCAAACAATGGGATCCCATACCCCAAATTTATGTATTTCAACCTTTACCTTAGAGTTTTTAATCAATTTATGAATGTTTCGTATGTATGTTTTATTAAGAATAGTGTATATGTATAGTAGTTCTTAATGGTCCAAAGTCTTAGAATTAGTTGGGTCATTACATTTTCAATCATATGGAGTTAAATGATCGCTAGAGAATCTCATGTGCAGCCGCCACTTGCTTAAGTTGGATGCGCAAATGTGGTGGGATGTGATTAAACAGACTCAAGATATGAATACCATAACTTGGGCAGATTTCGTGTAGGATTTTAGCAAGAAGTATCATAGTGCAGCCGTGCTGGCACCCAAAGTAGATGAGTTCGTGACTTTGGTTCTGCGAAATTTATCTATCACTGATTATGTACAGAAGTTTGATAGATTGGCAAAAAATTTCTTCTGAAGTTGTACCAACTGAAGCTATGCGAGTCCAAAGGTTCATGAGGGGACTCAAGCCTATGACTGCTAGGGACGTTAAGATGACAAGTATTGAAGTGGTCAATTATGCAAAAGTACTAGATAGGGCGCTTGAGGTAGAATACTTGGAGGATCAGATATGGATGGAAAATGCTGCCAGAAGTGAGGACTGCCAAAATAAACGCTTCAATGAGGGCAACAAGAGGAAAGCTAATGAAGGGCAGAATAGTGGCACTGACAAGAGACTGAGACCCCCGACCACAAATAACAACAGTCACAACACTCATAACCACCCTAACAACCGCAATAGTTTCCATAATGATCAGAACCGTGGGAATCACCAAAGCAACAGAGTATAGCACCCTACTTGTCCTAAATGCTCGAAAAGACACCAGGCAGAATGCCAGGCCGACACCATGTAACGACCCAAATTTGCTAATAAGGCTTGGAGCCTTGATTAGTGTGCCTAGAGGGAAATAATTGTTAAACTGTATTAATTTATGTGAACTTAATGAATATGTGGTTAGAATGCATGTTTAGGTGAAATAAATATGCTTGTGGGCCCCATTTGGTTGTTAGGGGAAAATTGGTAATTTTAGCCCGTTGAGGGCATAAATGTAATATATGTGAAATATATGTGATGTTGTTGATATAACAGAGATATATTTGTGATGCACGTTCCGAGACGATCCTAGGGATCTAAATAGTCTAAAAGTCACAACGGGGTCAAATACCCGGCTCGGGAGGAGCCTAGGGGTATTTTTGGAATATTATAACTTGAGGTTGGGGATTTGTAAGTATTGGTTAATGGTATTTTAGTGGTTTGGGTAACCATTGGTAACCAGTGAGGATAACTACCCTAAGTGATAAAATGGTATATTTGTAAGGGATGTGAAATATCTAGGATGCCCTTGAGGTTTAGTTAGAAAATGAAGTAGATGGAAGGGAAAGATGGTCTTTTGGCAAGGATTTAGATAACTTCAGCTGAGAAGAGAAGTCATTCACGTTTTAACACTTAGGCATATTCTGTTTTGGCTGAAAGTTTGAGGAGAAAACTAGAAAGAAAGGAAAGGAAGAAAGGAAAGGATTTATCTCTGTTTTGTAAGTTTCTAAGCTTGATTTTTAGAGTGTTAGCATGAAAATTGAAAGTTGGTGTGTGGCTGTTTGGTGGATTCTTGGGGATGAAGGTTGCTTAGATTCAGTTTGGGAATAAGAGGGATTTGCTTGGAGTTGGACTTGGAGAAGGCTCAGAGGCGAATTTCTACTTGAGGTAAGGGTTTTATGCATCTTTGTTATGTATTAGCTGCTGTGAATCAAGTTTCTGGTTTGTTAGTTTAAGTTTCATAAAGTTTCAAGCCAATTTGTGAATTGGGGATTTGATTGTGTGTTTGGGCTTGTTGTTGATGTTTTTGAGTTGTTAGATGGTCTATGTGGGGTTTTGAATTGAATTTGGGACTTAGGTATGCTTTGGGGTTGATTTGGGAGTGGTTTGGCTCGGGGAAAAATGCAAGAGAAAACCCAGAATTTTGGGTTCGCGAAGGAGCGCCGCGGCCCTGTTCTTGGGCGCCACGGCGTGAGGCTGTTTCTGGGAAGGTGGAGTGCTCTCTGACTTTCTGGGTGTCGCGACCCTCTAGGGCAGCGCTGCAGTGCTAGGCTATTTTGAGAACATGGAATTTTGCAATTTTGAGCTTTTGCTCCGGGGGTTCGGGGGATGTTTCTGATGAATTGTTTTAGGAATTTGGGGATTTCGAGAGTGTGGGATTGGTCCCGGGAAGTGGTTTTTGATTGGTTGGTATTAAAGGATGTTTTATATGTGTTGTGACTAGGTCTCCGGAGAGGCTCGGGTTAGAGGATCGTGCTCGCGGCCTTAGTGCATCGAAAAGCTCAGGATACAGGTAAGAAAACCACTGTTCCCATAGAGCTTGTATGCAGGGCTGAGCCCAATATGTTTGAATTGCAGGGCGTAGCCCTTTGATTGAATTTTTTAGTATTCATTATATGTTTGTTATGCTATGAATACGATTATGTGAATGTTCGGCGAGAGCCGGGAACGGCGCAGGCCGAGGTCGGCAGGGACCAGAACGGCAAAGGGCCGGGAACGGCGTTTGGCACGTTGAGTGCAAGGCCGAGTACGGCAAGGGGCCCCGAGCAGCATTGAGCACGTGGAGTGCGAGTTGCCCGGGGTGAGACCCTAAAGGATACCTAGGATATCCTCACGGTGTGGACCGCGAACCCAGGGCTTGGTAAAGCGCCTAGGACGGCATGGCCGTATGTGTTTAGCCTATTGGTGGCCTGATTATATGCTAAGTGTTTGTTGTGCATATGTTATCTGCTTGTGAGGGTTTTCTTGATGGGCTTCGTCTCACGGGTGCTCTGTGGTGCAGGTAAGGGCAAGAGGAAAGTCAACCAACAATGAGTATGGAGAGCGTGAAGCGGCGTGTACATGTTTGGCCTATCTGGCTGCCACGACCAGTAGTTTCGGGAGATGGTTGTATTAAAACTTAAATTTTGTCGTTTAGTCGACTAAAACTTGTAAGTTATATGTTGTAAATATTTGTAAACAGTATCTTGGGATCCCAAGTGTCAAACACTCAACGATTTGTAGTAAATGGAATTATTTTCAAAGTTTATTTCACTGTTTGTTATTTAATTACACTTTTTACCTAAAAACCTCGATTAGCGAGTTAAATGCACGTTTAAAACTCACTTAGTAACGGCTCTAAGGAAGTAGGGTGTTACAACTTGGTATCAGAGCGAGCCAAGGTTTATTGGTTCTGGAGATTGACCGAACATGTACGCTCGCTGTCAGTGACAAGCTCGACTCAGGGTTGGTTGGTATGAATGATTGATATGCTTGAATATGTGTTTAAATGCCCTGTTTGCCTGCTTGTTGATATGGAGCATGATGAATGAGTTGACATATGCATGAGATATTGATAGGGCCTGGCCCTTGACTATTGCATGATGAGATTAAAGCGTGTTGAATAGCATTATTATTGCATGTGGATGAATATTGGGATAATGGTTTGCATGCTGAGTGTATGTGGTTAACTGCCTAGATTGAATCGATATGTTATGTCTGTTTATTGGCTTGGATGAAGCATGATGAGTGTGGATATACTTAGTTGTGATAAAATTCGGTAGCTAAATGTATGGCATTGTGGATTTGGCCTAAATGTTTCATGTGTGCGTGATAACCGTGATTGTTTGGATCTAATTGTGGATTGGTTCAGAGTGAGAACCTTAGGGTTGAGGAGTTTGGTCAGTAGTGGCAGATGAACTCAAGTTGTTTGTGCCTAAGATGGTTAAGTGGACTTGGTATTGTTTAGTAGGGGGATTCTAGATAATAGTTGGAGTTAGAGACCTCCATCTATCCCTGAAAGTCGCAACAGATGATCGCTAGTGTGTGAGCGAGCTGTGGAGTTTAATAGTTGAGACGGGACAGAGGAACAGCGGACTTCTATGGGAAAGAGCTGCTTTGTGTGCTTTGATAGTAAGGTTACCAGTGTTGGTTTATTATGAGGATATGGACAGACAAGGGTATTATGTGGAAGGCCTAAAGGGTGTTATTCTCTGATTTTGAGGGAAATTTAGGTTGACTAAGAATTGGACAGTGGATGGGCAAAGTTAATTCCACCCTTTGTTAAGAGGATGAGAGATCATGATTAAAGGGTTGTGTTAAATATTGTGGCAGAGGGATGCCTGGAAATGGTACTCGGGCTGAGGTATTGGCATGATGGGTTGGAAAGAACTCAGATGGTGAATTGATAGAAGAGGTTATAAAGACATGGTTTGAACTGTGGAGACTGGTGGGCTTATAAGCTTGGTTTGAAATGATAGGGTAACAACAGTGTAAATCAATGGGTTTTGTGAATTGGGTAATTTATTTTGGGAAATTGATGTAAATGGATGTAGTTGGAAATGACGATGACCCATTTAAGTATTAAAACTCTGGAATAGTCCAAAGTATTTGGGCCGCTCCGATGTAAGAACTTATCATCTGTATGTGGATAGCGGAGAGGGCCAAGTTGTTCGAAGAACTAAGAAATTATGTATAGAGCATGAGTGCCAGAGCTGCAAATGGAAGTGTTTCCTTTGATGGAGTTTAGTAAGGATAGATTCTCGGTAATCGAGGCAGAAGAACCCTGGATAGTTTTATGGTTCCTGGTTTTGCCAGAAAGGGGGGAAAATCTGATTGATAAGATAGTCGTTAGGATAGTGATGGAAACTAGTGAAGTTATCTACTATGCATCAGAGGCAGGAGATGCCACCTGGGAGGGTGTCAGGTGAGAGCATCACTGCTACATAGAGTGACTCGGTATGTTAGGATGGAGTTTCCATGGCTAGGGGATGGAAGACTGGAATGCCTTGTTACATTTGAAGCTGAGGCTAGTTTCTCAAAGTTGACCAGTTAACTGGAAGTTTACGTTTCTAGATATATAACGGGCTGGAAGAGTTTGGTATTGAGAGTGTGTCAAGAAAGAATTGGACATAAAGCATATGTTTCAAGATACTTTGCGAGGGGCTGGAAATATTAAGTGGAATTAGGAATTTCTAGAAGAGGAATTGGGGCACAGGTAATAGAGGGGCTCGTGGTGAGAGCAATAGAGCTCGTCATAGGGAAGTCTTGGCATGAGTCAAAATGGGAATAAATTTGTTAAGAAACAACTATGAATAGTGGAGAAAATTAATTGGAATACTTTGGTTGGACGGTATAGCAACTAAGCTGACTAGTAAGGATTCAAATAGGTGTACAAGGGAGGACTGGGCACGCTCCGTAGCTCGGCTACAGATAGGCTTGGTATCAGGGACACTATGAAAGATGATAATGGTTTGACAAGGAAAAAAAACTACCGAAGAAGTTGAAGAAATTTGATCTCGAGGTGAATCAGATAGAGCATCGCATTGTGAAAATTGTTAGCATCATTTGATAGGAATAAGGAGATTAGATGCCCGGATACTAGACAGGACAATGTCTCCAGAAGTTGATCTACGGTCTGGTTATCACCAGCTGGGGGTCAAGGAGAGAGACATTTCAGGAATCACGACTTATAATGGGTGGTGTGTGATGAATTGGAAACAAAGGTTCTTAATCGATTTAAGTGTTAGCGACTTAGGTGAGCTCTACAGGTAGAAGGTATAGGAACTGTATGGACAATCTCCTTCAAGGTTTATGGACGGTATGAGGGACTACTCCAAGTCAGAAGTAGAAAGTGAACGACTGCGCTGAAGATGTTAGCACTAAAGAAGCGAACGACTGCGTTGGTTTGGTCTTGCCAGGGGTATTCAGAGTGATGATACAAGAAGAAGAAGGGACAGGTATGTAGAGGTTTGGTCTGAAGCCACAGAGAAGCTACTAAAGAACATCTGAGGGATAGAGAGCAACAAGATTGGTAAACACATCATCCACTACACAAATGTCTTTGCAGAAACCTACTCCAGAGATTGGGGGGAAACATCAGAACTTGAAGACAGACTGGATGGATAGTGTTATATCAGGAGTTCAAAGGACAGAGTAAGAATTGATTAGCGCTTGGTAAAGCGGGGATATACGTGTTTTGGGTTGAATAAACTGTTACAGTGTGAAGAAGCTAACTTTTGGTGAAGGTAGGAAACTGTGAGGGGTGCATCACAGGTTGGGGCACGCCCAGGCCTAGACTGATGAGAGGATGGATTAAGCCTCGTGGAAGGTAAAGTGAGAACCTGGTAAATTTACTTGATTAAATGGGTGGGCAGAGTACGCACCGTAAACGGTAATGAGTATTTGGTCATTCGTAAGAAAGGTAACGCTGAGACCCAGATTTAGTGAAAAGTAACAGATGGGTGATTGGTGTTTGAAATCCTCGACGGTACGAGGGGAAATTTAATTGGAGGTAGAACTCCTAACTGGGAGGTGTGTGTCAGTTAAAGAATAATGCCACAGATTGTAATGGAGTGGACAAGGAAACGACTGAGATTGGTGTTGTGTTAGTATGTAATGGTAACTAGGAGAGTATCACTGAACTATGGAGCCCAAAGTGTTGGTTTTGGTTGAAATGGGGAGGAACCCTGTCAAGGTAGTACAAGTTGGGATATCAGGATTGGATGAAAGATCCAATGAGAATTTGGTATAGAAATGAGAATTCTAAATGGATATCATTCCACCTCCTAGGGTATGTTGTACCGGGAGGGTTGAGCGGGTGACAGAATTTAGTGTCTTCTTTTGGACACAGGAGGGTAAGGTGATGTGGTGGTGTATCGTAGGGATAAACCACATCAAACTATAAGTAAGGTATTTGGACATGAAAAGTTTTAACTTAGTTGGATGGGTTAATGTGGTTGGTTCAGGTGAACTGGTAACAGGGTAAAACGTCAATGGTACTGAATTGAGACCCTATAATATTCTAAGTTTTGGAAAGGAACTGAAGAACAAAGAGAACAAAGTGGGAACCTGGAATTACCGGTTGATTGCAAATGGAATAACAGTCGGAAAGCTTAACAGATATCTTAAGGAGTTAAGCATTGAGTATGCGAATGCTTGAGATGTTAAGGAAGTGTAATCCTTGATTAGTGAGTCCTGGTGACAAATACTGGCGTCTAGCTAAGGTAACACGAATATAGGACATGGTAAGAGGTGAAAGATAGGGAATACTACAGTTTAGTATTGGTTCAGAGGGAAAGCCAAAGAGGTTGATGGAATTCTTAAGGCAGGAGTGTCTGCCTATCTATAAGAATAAAAGAACTTGTACATTGTTAAATTTTGGAAAATAAATTTCCGGGATAAGAGATTTGTGTCTCTCTAGGTAAGAGCAAACAAGGAATAGAATGGTGTTTAGAGAAAGAAAGGGAAGTTCTGACTCCTGATTCAATATAAATTTTAAGGTTGTACCAAGGGTTAGGCCAGGGGCCTATAAATTGATCTCACCCTAGTAAGGGTGATGGCTTATGGATATTTCTGGAATCAAGAATAAGACAATGAGGTGGTCATTGTGAGCTAAGCAGACCCTGAAGTTTCAGCAGGGTTGTGGTGTAAGCAGGGGGCTTACGAAAGTATGGCTATTAGACAAGATCTTGTGGAACAAGATTGTTACTCTTGTAAGAGTGTGGTCGAGGAGTAGAGTAAAAGCGGTGGACTTTGGTAATCATGGTCAGAGGTATGGGGTTTACTGTCTAACGTGTTTGGGTAAATTTCGAGGACGAAATCTTTATTAGGAGGGGATAGTTGTAACGACCCGAATTTGCTAATAAGGCTTGGAGCCTTGATTAGTGTGCTTGGAGGGCAATAATTGTTAAACTGTATTAATTTATGCGAACTTAATGAATATATGGTTAGAATGCATGTTTAGGTGAAATAAATATGCTTGTGGGCCCCATTAGGTTGTTAGAGGCAAATTGGTAATTTTAGCCCGTTGAGGGCATAAATGTAATATATGTGAAATATATGTGATGTTGTTGATATAACAGAGATATATTTGTGATGCACGTTCCGAGACGGTCCTAGGGAGCTAAATAGTTTAAAAGTCACAACGGGATCAAATACCCGGCTCAGGAGGAGCCTAGGGGTATTTTTGGAATATTATAACTTGAGGTTGGGGATTTGTAAGTATTGGTTAATGGTATTTTAGTGGTTTGGGTAACCATTGGTAACCAGTGAGGATAACTACCCTAAGTGATAAAATGGTATATTTGTAAGGGATGTGAAATGTCTAGGATGCCCTTGAGGTTTAGTTAGAAAAGGAAGTAGATGGATGGGTAAGATGGTCTTTTGGCAAGGATTTAGATAACTTCAGCTGAGAAGAGAAGTCATTCACGTTTTAACACTTAGGCATATTCTGTTTTGGTTGAAAGTTTGAGGAGAAAACTAGAAAGAAAGGAAAGGAAGAAGGGAGCTGAAATTTGAAAGACCTAGGAGGAGAATCAAGTGGTTGGAGGCAATTAAACTTGATCATAAACCAAGATTTATGAGGTAAGGATTTATCTCTATTTTCTAAGTTTCTAAGCTTGATTTTTAGAGTGTTAGCATGAAAATTGAAAGTTGGTGTGTGGCTGTTTGGTGGATTCTTGGGGATGAAGGTTGCTTAGATTCAGTTTGGGAATAAGAGGGATTTGCTTGGAGTTGGACTTGGAGAAGGCTCAGAGGCGAATTTCTACTTGAGGTAAGGGTTTTATGCATCTTTGTTATGTATTAGCTGCTGTGAATCAAGTTTCTGGTTTGTTAGTTTAAGTTTCATAAAGTTTCAAGCCAATTTGTGAATTGGGGATTTGATTGTGTGTTTGGGCTTGTTGTTGATGTTTCTGAGTTGTTAGTGTTATATTATTTTATAATATAATGTAAAATTATATTATAATAAAATGTTTTAGATTAAATAAATGTGACAAAGTGTGTCACATATTGTAACATATAATAGAGAGTTACAATATTTAGATATAAGAGATATATCCAAATAATGTAACATATAAGAGATCCCTTAGTGCTTGAGTTAGGGGGAAATAAGCTTTTGGACAAAGGTTTTAAACCTTGTTCAAGTTGGTGATCCTCAATCCTCTTCACTTAGGTTGTGTATGCGAGAGTTTGATTGTGTTTCTGTTCCTCCTTTTATTCTATTGCTTTTCTTCTTGTTTCTCTTGTTCCTATTACTTGTATTTCTTGTTCAAAGGTTGTAATCTTCTTTTCTTATTTCAAACATTTTACTTTACTTGCAACATTTAGCTTTGAGTTGTATTTTCACCATCCTATTCTTCTTCTCTTCTTCTTGTTCTTTAATATATTTGTATTTTCAGTTATAGAGTTGTAATTTTATTCAATCAATCATTATTTATTTGTAATATATTGCATAGAGTTGTAATATTATAATCATTTCCATTGAGGCAAAATAATTTTATCCTAACAGTTAGGTGGTCTATGTGGGGTTTTGAATTGAATTTGATACTTAGGTATGCTTTGGGGTTGATTTCGGTTCACGAAGGAGTGCCGCGGCCCTGTTCTTAGGCGCCGCGGCGCGAGGCTGTTTCTGGGAAGGGGGAGTGCTCTCTGACTTGCTGGGCGCCACGGCCCTCTAGGGCAGTGCCACGACGCTAGGCTATTTTCAGAACATGGAATTTTGCAATTTTGAGCTTTTGCTCCGGGGGTTCGGGGGATGTTTCTGATGAATTGTTTTAGGAATTTGGGGATTTCGAGAGTGTGGGATTGGTCCCGGGAAGTGGTTTTTTATTGGTTGGTATTAAAGGATGTTTTATATGTGTTGTGACTAGGTCTCCGGAGAGGCTCGGGTTAGAGGATCGTGCTCGCGGCCTTAGTGCATCGAAAAGCTCAGGATACAGGTAAGAAAACCACTGTTCCCACAGAGCTTGTATGCAGGGCTGAGCCCAATATGTTTGAATTGCAGGGCGTAGCCCTTTGATTGAATTTTTTAGTATTCATTATATGTTTGTTATGCTATGAATACGATTATGTGAATGTTCGGCGAGAGCCGGGAACGGCGCAGGCCGAGGTCGGCAGGGACCGGAACGGCAAAGGGCCGGGAACGACGTTTGGCACGTTGAGTGCAAGGCCGAGTACGGCAAGGGGCCCCGAGCAGCATTGAGCACGTGGAGTGCGAGTTTCCCGGGGTGAGACCCTAAAGGATACCTAGGATATCCTCACGGTGTGGACCGCGAACCCAGGGCTTGGTAAAGCGCCTAGGACGGCATGGCCGTATGTGTTTAGCCTATTGGTGGCCTGATTATATGCTAAGTGTTTGTTGTGCATATGTTATCTGCTTGTGAGGGTTTTCTTGATGGGCTTCGTCTCACGGGTGCTCTGTGGTGCAGGTAAGGGCAAGAGGAAAGTCAACCAACAATGAGTATGGAGAGCGTGAAGCGGCGTGTACATGTTTGGCCTATCTGGCTGCCACGGCCAGTAGTTTCGGGAGATGGTTGTATTAAAACTTAAATTTTGTCGTTTAGTCGACTAAAACTTGTAAGTTATATGTTGTAAATATTTGTAAACAGTATCTTGGGATCCCAAGTGTCAAACACTCAACGATTTGTAGTAAATGGAATTATTTTCAAAGTTTATTTCACTGTTTGTGATTTAATTACACTTTTTACCTAAAAACCTCAACTAGCGAGTTAAATGCACGTTTAAAACTCACTTAGTAATGGCTCTAAAGAAGTAGGGTGTTACACACCAACAAATGTTTCAAGTGCGGTCTGGCAGGACATCTGCGAAAAGATTGCTCACAATGGAATGCGGGATAGAATAGTAACAATAATATGGTGCCAACTCGGGTTTTTGCCCTAACTCAGAATGATGCAGTCAACAGAAACACCATTGTCACAGGTCAGTGCCCTATATCTGGTATGATGTGTAGAGTCCTTATTGATTCTGGAGCGACTCATTCTTATGTTTCCATGAATGTGATTAATATGTTGGGTATGCCTTGTAAACTGTTTGAGCATAGTTTTAGCACAATGTTACTGTCAGGAGACATGATGTTGTCAACTAGGTAGTTACCGTCAATGCCTATAATAATAGGCAGGTAGTGCCCAGCAAACCTTATAGATTTGTGCATTTGCAAGTCAATATTGTTTATCTTTTGCAATAGTATAAATTATAGGGATGAGAACCTGTAAGAAGAGGAATCATTTGTCACCCTAATAAGGTAATAAATTTGTGATTACAAGTTAGCATTCATCAAATTATCTTAATATTTATAATTAATATGTGTTTTATTCTATTTAATAGTGTCAACAGTAAACGATGACGTCCAGTATGGGTTCTATGTAATGAAGTTCACAAGAGACTTCAGTACAAAGCCTAACCAAAAGAACTACTTAATTCATCGGATAAGTATTATTTATTTGATTAGTTATTAAATATTTTAAACTTTTGTTATAGAAAAATATTATTGATATATTCTAACTAATGTTTTGAATTAATTTCTATTTCATAAGCATGATGTTGTACCCAATTGAAGAAATCAACAAAGTACGAGATGGATAGGCGAAGTCAATTATACCTCATCTCAATGCTTGATGAGAAGTAAATATATATATCGAGTATGGATATAATTTTTTGAATTATATCGATATTGACTATAGATTGTTACTAACTTACCTTTTTGTTTAAATAATGGTTAAATAAGTTTACTAAGTTAAGAAGATTTTTGTAAGAAACTTTTTCATTATTCCGATTGAGTATGATTATGTTCAGATTGATCCGAAATCTGATTCAAATCCAATATAGCACCTATGGGTACATAAGAAATGTATTGAATCTGTTGAATCATATATCGATCATTGTGTAGTTTTGTAACATTAGGACATATTTTTTTGGAAGCTTAGTCATTGTTTCATGAGATTTTCATCAATATAAACTTTTGATGTTTCATTGTTGTTTCTGTGTTGTTTCTATTTATGTTTCAATATTTTATAAAACAGGGAGAATTTAACAGAACATCTATAATTTCCCCTTCTAATATTGTTTGGTGTCAATTTATTATTGACACCAACAATCTCGACGGTATCCAACTGTCCCGTTTGAGGTCATTCGACACTTCTCGACATCAGTAATAGAACCAACACATTTGACCTTTATTAGCGTCGGTATACGAGTGATGTTCTATACCAGACGTTTTTAAATGTATCAATTACAACACTAGAATAGGTGTCAGTTGCAAAACTGACACAAATAACAAAAGCTTTGGTGTGTAACCAACGACAAATCTCCTTTGTTTTAGTAGTGTGGCATCTATCCCTGCAAAAAATGAAAAAGATTAAGTAGATGACAAAATAAAAGAAAAAACTATTAAATGGTAAAGTACATTTTTATTAAATAATATATTTTAAACTTCATCAACACTCAAATTGCATCGAGCCAATTTCTAACATTAACAACCTCTCTAATCAACAATACTCTTTTTGATATTTGTGGTCAACAATCTTAGATTAATGTCGTTGGCCACTAATTGCACATCGAGCTATTAGGTTTATTCAACCTTGGCTAATTGTGGAGTATTTTGAACCTAATCATCACTGGGATTGCCATATGATGAATTGAAAGATCAACAATTTTGACAAATAATCAGTATTCTTATTAAATTTAATTGTTAAAAGTCTTTTATCAATGTCGATTGCCAGTGATCTTAGATCTAGATATTAGCTTTACATGACATTAGCTAATTGTGAGGTATCCATCTATTAGGTATTTTAAATCACCACATGAGGGTTTGCAACATGAACATTTTACTTAAGCAACATTTTTCTTATTTACATTTAGTGATAAGCAGCCTCAATCAGTGTCGATGGCTACTGATCTCACCTTAATCATTGACTGAATCATCACCTAGGGGTTTGAAAGATCAATAATATAACTAATCAACATTGTTATTATTGATGCTTTAGTGGTCAACATTCTCCAATTGGTGTCGATCGTCATTGATCTAACACAAAAGTAGTGGTCTTTAGAACCCATGACTAATTACAGGCTATTTCAAACTTAACCAACTATCCGAACGCCTCAAAATTTACAAAAAGAATAAAAAAATATATAATAAAAAACATAAATTAAAATTAATAACAGATATTTGTCGCAACTGATTACAATGTCGACGAAAATGACCTTACTCGTTGCTACAAATGGAACCATAAAAGAAAAATAAATACTATATTTTTAATGAAATTTAAAAAAAAATTAATAATCATTTGTAGCGACATCACATCACCCCAAGTGGCAACTATGGTAGTTGGTTCTGTTACTTAAGTTAATTCCAACTCATCTCAATCTTAATTACTTAAGGCTTTGGTTAGTTAAGATTGTGGGCCTACTCTTCTTGGTTATTGGTCAGCTATTTATAGTAGTCGCTTAAAAGTTTTTCATTACAAGTTTTTAGTCTTCAGTTCTCTAAGAAAGTTTACTTTGTATTGTTTTCCATCTGAGTTCCCTAACTTGGAACTAGAATATTGTAAGGATTGAATCTCCATTGTTGTAACACAATTATTGATCAATAAAACTGCTAGCCTATCTTGGTTGTTTCCCCATGGAGTAGACTAGAGAGTAATCAACTCTAGATCGAACCACGTAAGTTCCTTTTGTTTCTACTTTCTGTGCTCTGTTTATTTTTCATTCTTGTTTAGTGATCTACTTAATTTTGGTGTTCTTGTTTGTTTCAGTTAATCACCACAAGTTGTATTAGGAGCCAAATCGACATTAAATTTCAAGAAAACCCAAAAAAGTTGATCAAGATTCAGTCCAGAATGAGTGTAGTAATGGTCGAAGTTGATAAGTTCACAGGGGAAAATGATTTCAGTTCAACGAGAATTAAGTTGAAGTCTCTACTGGTCCAGCAGGGACTATGTGAAGCTATTGATGTAGAGGCATTCAAGGATTCAACACAAGACAAGAAGAAAAATCAAGAATTGGAAACAAAGGCTCACAGTGCTGCACTCTTAAGCCTTGGTGATGAAGTTTTACGAGAGGTATCTCATGAAGAAACAACAAGTGGTCTTTGGAACAAACTAACATCCATATACTTGGAGAAAACTCTACCCAGCCAGTTGTATCTGAAGAAAAGGTTGTACACCTTGAGAATGGAAGAGAACAAAGAACTCAAGAAACACCTAAATGAATTAAACAAGATCATTCTTGAACTGTTGAATATTGGTGTAAAGATTGATGAAGAGGATCAAGGCATTGTGTTACTAAGCTCTCAGCCCAAATCCTATGAGCATTTTGTTGACACAATGCACTATGGAAAAGACTATGCCAGAAGTCAAAGATGCTTTGAATTCCAAAGAAACTTAGAAGAAATCTGATGATGGAATTGAGTCTAGTTGAGAAGGCCTCATTGCACAAGGGAGATTAGATAAGAGAGAATTCAGGAGCAACAAAAGTCACAACAATAATAGTAATCATCATGGGAACTATCAGAATAATGCTAGTAGCAATTGTCATGATGGGAATCGGTCTAAATAAAGATTCAGACAAGGATGAATGTTATGCACTTACGAACAAGAATAATAGGGACAAGAGTATAGATAGAAATGATAAAGGAGATAGAGGTGAAGCAAGTATCACATTTGATGGCTATGAATCAACTGATTTACTTATTGTCTCAAATTCATAATCGGTAAGGATTGGGTTTTGGATTCAAGTTGTACTTTTCACATGTGTCCAGATAAAAGCTTGTTTAGTAATCTTGAAGAAAAGATTGGTGGAACAGTTTTTCTTGGTGATAATAAATCTTGCTCGGTCAGAGGTATTGGATCAATTGTCATCAAAATGCGCGATAATGTCCAAAGAATCATCACTAATGTCAGGTATGTTCCTTAGTTGAAAAGAAATGGTGTACATTTAACTAACAAAGGGTGTATAGTTAAGATTGATGATAGCACTCTCAAAGTTGTAAAGGGCTCTTAAGTTGTTATGAAAGGTGAGTACAAAAATGGTCAATACTACCTCATTGGTGAAACTATAACATGAATTGCTTCTACTATTACAAGCATTAACAAAGCTATTGATCTCACTAGATTGTGACATCTTAAATTTGTCCATGTTATTGATAGAGGTCTCTCAAAACTAGAAAGGCAAGGCATGTTGAAGAGAAAACTGTTAGGACAACTTGGATTTTGTGAGCAATGTGCCTATGGTAAAAGATGCAAAGTAAAATTCAACATCGGCTCTCATACAACCATTGAACCTCTAGCCTACATACACTCTGATCTCTGATATGCATCAAGAGTCAACACTCTTGGTGGTGCAAGTTACTTTGTGAGCATCATAGACTATTACTCCAAGAAGGTTTGGATATTCTTCCTCGAAAGCAAAGATCAGGCATTCAGAACTTTTGTAAATTTGAAAGGACTAGTGGAGAACCAAACTGGTAAGAAAATCACAAAGTTGAGAATAGACAATGGTTTGTAGTATTGCTCTAAGGAATTCGATGATTTTTGGGTTAAAGAAGGCATTGAAATGCATCACACCGTAGCTAGGACTCCCCAAAAAAATGGACTTGCAGAAAGAATGAATAGAACACTCTTGGAAAGAGTAAGATGCATGCTATATGGTGCTGGATTGGAGAGACATTTTTGGGGAGAGGCTATCAAGAGAGCATGCTACCTAATCAACAGGTGTTCCTCATCAGCAATCAATTTTCAAACACCACAGAAGGTAAAGCTCCTAATAGCTATCACATAAAGGTGTTTGGTTGTACTACTTATGCTCACATAAGGCAGGACGAACTTCAACCTAAAGCATTGAAGTGTATGCTTCTCGGATATTCTGATGGCATAAAGGGATACGAATTATGGTGTTAGAATCTAAATATACAAATGCATCATTAGGAGGGATGTGACCTTTAATGAGAAGGAAATGCAAATGAAACACAGTACACAACAAGACAAAATCTCATAATGTAAAAGCAATAGTGTTCAACTTAAGGTGGAGAAGATTCAAAGTGACATCAGCTCAACAAATGACAAGAAACAGAGCTCTGAAATTAAAACTGAAACCTCTCAAAGTGAGCTACACAACTATCAACTAGCTATAGACCGTGACAGAAGAGAAATATTGGATATGCAGACATTGCAGATTTTACTGCTTGAGCTTTGTCTATAGCAAATGAAGTTTAGTATAAGTTTGTCTATAGTATAAGTTTAACCTATGGTTTAGAAATATTAATTTTAACATAAGGTTTGATTAATATAGCTGGTCCTAGAAATATTATTTAATATAAGCTAAGGTTTAGATAGAATAATTAAGAGCGCAACACTTGTCACAAGCATGTTTATTAAGGATTTAAGCATTTTGAATGAATAATTTAATAATGGATGAATCTAGAAGTTCTAGAACCATCCAACAACTATTAGGATCACGTTTTCCTCAGTCAAAGCTATTTAAACAAATTCAAAATAAGCTAAAAGCGTGCAAAAACATGTTTAAAATATCAACGTTTGCCGATATATCGCAACTATAGGGGTCGATATGTCGCCTACGGAGGATACGGAAAACACGTTGACTTCGCACAAACGAAGTTACGAAAGCTCGAGGCATAGGTACGGGAGATATATCGACAATGCATGAACGGCAATGCCCCCAACACCGCCAACGAGACTAACGAAGCCCCTCCAGTTTGAAGAAGGGGAACGCGTACTACCAATGCTGCTGCCAACAGAAATGCACCGCCTTCGGTTGACAGCACCGCTGAGATTGTCAGACTACGTCAACAAGTGGAAGAATTGTTGCAGAAACAACAACAGCAAACTCAGCCCTAGCCTCAGCCGCAACTTCAGCCTCAGCCAGCAACTCAAGCACCCCCAGCAAGTAGGTCCATATGGGGGATGGCCGATGGCGAACTATGCGCCTTATCCAGCTCAATACATAGAACCATTCTATGAGTGTTTCCATAAGCAGCACACTCCCAAATTTGAAGGGACAACCGGCCCCTTTGAGGCAGAAGAATGGCTCAGGAATGTAGAGCCTATACTAGCACATATGAACCTCAGCAACGCAGATCACATATCCTGCGTTTCTTCTCTTCTGAGGAAGGATGCTAGAATTTGGTGGGATTTACTACAGTAGACTCATGACGTCACCACCATGACTTGGGCTAGATTTGTGGAGCTATTTCACAAAAAGCATTACAACTCGGTTGTCATCGCTACGAGGGTAGAAGAGTTCACCAGTCTGAAGCAGGGCAACTTAACAGTAGTTGAGTATGCTCGACAGTTCAATCGTCTACGCACCAGAGTTGGTCCCAACCGATTTCTTGAGGGTTACAAAGTTCACCAGGGGACTCAGACCCAAGATTCAGCTCAAATTCAAGCTAGCAAACCCTAGAACCACTTCTTACATTGATGCCCTAGAAATGGCTATAGAGGTGGAAAGGCTCCAAGCGAATGTTAGTAAGGAAAGGCCAACAAATCTGAACCCAAGCAGCAGAAGACGCCAAATGCTCAGAACCACAACTGCAATCACCAGCACAACAATAATGGCCAGAAAAGGAAGCATCCTGATAGTAAGCAGGCCGACAATGACAAAAGAGTACGGACAAATAATGGAAGTAATAGGTCGAGTTATGTAGAATACCCGCAGTGCTCCAAGTGTCAGAAAAGACATCCTGGGGAGTGTTGTGCGAACACTAAGGGTTGTTACAATTGTGGCCAGGAAGGTCATCAGAAGAAGGAATGTCCACAAATTAAACACGAAGAAAAGAAGGATAGCAAGATGGTTCCAGCCAGAGTCTTTGCCTTGACCCAGGGAGAAGCCAAAGCTTGTAACAAAGTGGTCATAGGTCAGATTCCTATCCTCGATAATGTATGTTCAGTATTGTTTGATTCAGGAGCAACACACTCGTATATCTCATTAGGAATGATAGAAAAATTAGACAAACATTGTAAAATAATTAGAACTAGGTTTGTGACAGAGTTGCCTTCGGGCGAAGTAGTTCTATCATCAAGAATAGTACGAGGAGTACCAATCAAAGTCGAGGGCACAGAACTAGAAGGAACCTAATAAATCTAAAAATCAAAGACTTCGACGTAATACTGGGCATGGATTGGCTAGCAAGGCATGGCGTGACCATCAATTATAGATGTAAGCAAGTGACGTTCGAAACTCCTGACAGTCAGAAACTATGTTTTATGGAAAAGGTTTTACGACTATGGACACCACTTATTTCATCTCTCAAAGCTCAGAGGATGATAGAGAAAGGATGTTACGCATTCTTATCAAGTGTCACAGATGTGGCAAAAGAAACACCACTAAAGGTTGGAGAAGTCCGCGTTATAAAGGAATTTCCAAAGATATTTCCTGACGACTTACCAGGATTGCAGCCTGGTCGGGAAATTGACTTCACAATCGAACTAGCACGAAGAACCGAGCCTATCTCCAAGACACCGTATCGGATGGCACCTACAAAACTCAAGGAGTTGAAAACGCAGTTGCAATAACTCTTAGACTCTGATTATTACGAGCTGAACAAGGTGACAATTAAGAATAAGTACTTGCTACCCCCGATTGACGAATTATTTGATCAACTCCGAGGACCGACTATATTTTCAAAGATTGATCTACAGTCTGGTTATCACCAGATCAAGATACGAGAAGAATATATATCAAAGACAGCTTTTAGAACTCGATATGGACATTACGAGTTTCTAGTTATGTCTTTTGGTCTTACCAACGTTCCAGCCGCATTTATGGACTTAATGAATTGGGTCTTCAAGGATTACTCCAAGGACGAAGTCGAGCACGAGGAACATTTAAGATTGACTATGCTGCGACTAAAGGAGCATCAACTTTACGCCAAGATCAAGAAGTGTGAATTTTGGCTTTCGCAAGTAGTGTTCCTCGGCCATATAGTATCCAAGGACGGAGTCGCAGTAGACCCAGCTAAGATAGAGGCTGTGAAGGATTGGCCAAGACCTAAGAATGCGTCAGAAGTTAGAAGTTTTCTCGGTCTAGCAGGCTATTATCAAAGATTTGTAGAAGGCTTTTCTAAGATAGCCACTCTGCTTACCAACCTGACCTGAAAACATCAAAAGTTTAACTGGACGGATAGATGTGAAGACAACTTCCAGTTGCTCAAGGATAAGTTATGCTTAGCACCAGTACTTTGTGTACCGACACCCAACGACAAGTTTGTAGTATATTGTGATGCGTCGAAGCAAGGTTTGGGTTATGTGCTGATGCAAAATGATAAAGTGATAGCCTACGTGTAACGACCCAAAATCACTAATAAGGCTTAAGGGCCTTGATTAGTGTGCCGGGAGGGCATAAATGGGATTAGAGTCAATATTATTGACTTAAGTGTGTGAATATGTGATTAATGATGATTATATGATAATTAATGATATTATGTGATAATATGAAATATTTATGTGAAACGTGTGAGAACCACATTATTATGTGGGCAGGTTCTTAGAGCGCAACTCGAGACGATCCTAGGGTCAGATAGCGGGAAAAGTCACAATGGGACTTAAAACATGACTTTGGACAAGTCAAGGGTATTTTAGGTGTCAGGTAGCTATTTGGATTCTTGGGTTATGAAAATAAATATATGAAGATATATTTGAGGTTAGGATGTCTAGGTGGGAATATTGGGGGATTTTACCGTTTTGGCCTCGGGGACGGTTCCGGCACCTCGAGCCTTGGGATTAGTTTAACAAGTAAGACAAAAGTTAGGAAGCCTTTAGGAAAAATATAAACCGACCTAATTTCCTACTGAACTGGTTACTCTTACTCTCACTCTCAAGAAAAACAAAGGAAACTAAGCTAGAAGCACTCAAGGGAAAAACAGAGGGAATTGGGGAATTTGAGCTGAAGAATTGCTGGAAATTTAGAGGAATTCAGGAGCAACCTTGGGGATTAGCTTAGTAGACAATTAAGGATTAAATCATGGCCAAGGTAAGCATGAATTTCCTCATTTCTGTGGTTAGAACTTGAGTTTCAGCTGGGTATTGAGGTGTTGTTCAATTGATGATTAGGGTGGAATTGAGCTGGGGAAACCCTTGGAATCAGCTGGGTTTTGGCTAAGGGAAGGGCTCAATCAAGAAGGTAAGCTTTGTTTCATGAATTGATGATTTGATTTTGAGTTTTGACTGATTATAATTGGGTGTTTATGTTCTTAGAGTTTCAAGGATTGGAAGTGAATTTTCTATGGTTTATTGAGCTGAGTTTCTGTTGAAATTGTGTAGCATGAGTTGAGGATATGTTGGGTGTTGAAGTAGGAAGCTTAGGGGTGGTTTTGGCTGAGGTTTTGAGCTTTAAAATGATGGTTTTTCTGGGAATGAAGGGAAGGGTCGCGGCTCTGTTCTAGAGCACTGCGGCCCTAGGTTGAAAATGAGCCAAGGAGGCTCGGCCAGGGGTGAGCGCCGCAGCGCCCATGCAAGGGCCGCGGTGCGTGTCTTTGCCAGGCTGACCTTGGTTCTGTTTTGAGGCTAGGGCCGCAGCTAAGCTTCAAGGGCCGCAGCCCTTGGTTGCCCACTTGATCCTTTAGGGTTTTTAAGGACTTAGACCAAGCCTAAGAAGCTCGGGAACCATTCCATCACCGTGTTTGGTGGGATTTGCTTTCTCGGAAGTTAGTTTTGTGACCGGGAACCCTAACTTTAGTTTTAACGAGACCCTATACTTTGGTTGTTACTAGGTGATAAAGACTTAAGCTCGGGATCGGATCGTGCTTGAGGGGCGTTGTTCATAATCCAAAACCGAAAAGATTAAAGGTAAGAAAACTACACCCGGTTGAATGTTTGAACGGGACTAAGGGCTCCCTAATATACATATGATTGAAAGAATGGTATCATGCCATGTAAATTGTAAACCAACGGCCTAAGCATGCCACGGTTAACTTGTGCAGTTGGCATGACTCGGACACTGGTATCCGAGGACAACTTATTATGCACTGAGCTCGGTTTAAGCGGGCCAGAGTCAGTGGGTTAAACAAAGGGTGTGACCTAAGGTGTCGGCCCTAGTATTTGTGTAAATTGAATATTGTATTTGGTTATAGATGAGATTGTTGAATATCGAAGTGTGGATGAGGTTGCTTGTACCTTGAAGTATGCTTATATGCTATGAATTGAATATTTGAACATGCTTATTAGAATGTCTGTTTGAGATTGCTGTATATCTTGTGTATGTTGTTTTCTTATAGGGCCTCGGCTCACGGGTGCTGCGTGGTGCAGGTAAAGGCAAAGGCAAGATCGATCAGCCCTGACTGGAGAGCTCTGCAAGGTGAATGTACATGGCAGGCCGCTCCGCCGCCACTGTTGAGGAGGTTACAGGGACAAGAAGACCAGAACCTTGTATTTTGCCTTAGTATGGCTAATGTATACTTTTAACTGTTGAGTTTTGGGTTTTTAAACACTGATCTTCTGGGGATCCCTACTGTAAACTGTTTGTAAATGTATAAATTGTATCTTTTGAGACCAAAATGTCTTTTAACCCTAGAACACTTAAACTAATGACACATTTTTAAATTAATGACTTGATTAGCAAGTCTTGCACTTTACAAGTACACAGTGTAGCGGTCTTGGCTATCCAGGGCATTACACTACGCCTCAAGGCAGCTGAAGGAATACAAGCAATGCTATCAAACACATGATATGGAGTTGGCAGCGGTGGTCTTCGCATTGAAAATCTAGCGCCACTATCTTTATGGAGAACGGTGTGAGATTTATACGGACCACAAAAGCTTAAACTATTTCTTCACGCAGAAACAGCTCAACATGAGGCAGCGTAGGTGGTTAGAACTAGTAAAATATTATGACTGCGAAATCTTATATCACCCAGGAAAAGTGAACGTATTTTCGGATGCGCTAAGCCGAAAGAGTTACAGAAATTTATCAGCGTTATCCATAATAGAAAAGCCGCTTCAGCAAGAGCTGGTCAATGCCGGAATAGAAGTAGTCATTGGTCAACTAGCTAACTTGTCCTTCCAGTCAAGTCTATTAGAAGATATATGGATCGGGCAAGGGCATGATGACACGTTAGTATCGCATATAGATGCAGTCAAAGAAGGCAAGACCACAGATTTCTCTATATCAGGAAAGAGGTTCTTGAGATATAAGGGACAGGTATGCATGCCGAATGAGCATGAGATTAAGATGAAGATTTTAGAAAAGGCACAAAATACCCCATACTTTGTTCACCCAGGGTCAACCAAGATGACTCACATCCTTAAGGAACTATATTGGTGGTTGGGAATGAAGAAAGGCGTAGCAGAGTATGTGTCCAAATGTCTTATATGCTAGCAAGTAAAAGAGGAACATCAGCAACCCGCAGGCTTATTGCAACCGCTTAGTATTCTAGAATGGAAGTGGAATGATATAGCCATGGATTTCGTGACAGGATTGCCACGAACAAATAAGCAGCACAACTCAGCTTTGGTTGTGGTAGATAGAGTCACCAAGTCAGCTCACTTCCTGCCTGTCAAGACTACGTACACTGTAGACCAGTATGCAGACATTTATGTTCGAGAAATAGTACGACTACATAGAATCCCTAAGACCATAGTATCAGATAGAGGATCGGAGTTTACATCGAGATTTTGGGAAAGCTTCCAGCAAGCCATGGGTACCAAGCTAAGTCTCAATATGACATTTCATCCTCAAATTCTAGATGTTATGTTGCACGCATGTGTACTAGACTTCGGAGGATCATGGAGTAAGTATTTGCCACTTATAGAATTATCCTACAATAATAGCTACCAGGCAATGATCGGTATGGCACCCTATGAGTTGCTTTATGGAAGGAAGTGTCGATCGCCGTTACATTGGGACGAGGTAGGAGAAAGATATCTTCTTTGACCCTAAGCTGTTAGAGAGACTCAGGATGCAGTGGCGCTGATATGAAAGCATATGCTCGCTGCTCTGAGTCGACAAAAAAGTTATGCGGATGCCAAGCGGCGAGATGTGGAATTCAAAGTCGGAGATCAAGTCTTTTTAAAAATATCTCCTATGAAAGGAGTGAAGCGGTTTGGGAAGAAAGGAAAACTTAGCCCCTAGTTTATGGGTCCTTTTGAAATATTTGACAAGGTTGGAATAGTAGCACATAGATTAGCCCTTTCGCAAGCTCTAGCAGATAGCCACAATGTGTTTCACATCTTGATGCTGCATAGATTTATGCCAGGCCCATCTCACGTCCTCAAGTACGATATGATAGCACTCCAAAAAGACTTTAATTACGAGGAACGACTGGTTAGCATCCTAGAGAAAGGGATGAAGGAATTACGGTCTAAGAGTATTACGATAGTCAAGGTCCTATGGAATAATAGTTCAGAGCGCGAGGCAACGTGGGAGTAGGAGGGAGACATCCCAGCACGGTGTCCAGAATTTTTTGGTAAGTAAATTTCGGGGATGAATTTCTTTCAAGTAGGGGAGAATTGTAGCGTCTCAGAATTTTACATAGCTAGATATTAGTTGTAGCTTGTAGTATTTTAGTTTTCGTGGATATTGGTTCAAGCCGGGATTTAGTTGGAAACTCATAGAAATAGTTATGGATTTTATAAGTTTAACATATGGTTTAGAAATATTAATTTTAATAGAAGGTTGGATTAATATAGATGGTCCTAGAAATATTATTTAATATAACCTAAGGTTTAGATAGAATAATTAAGAGCGCGACACTTGTCATAAGCATGTTTATTAAGGATTTAAGCATTTTGAATGAATAATTTAATAATGGATGAATCTAGAAGCTCTAGAATTATCCAACAACTATTAGGATCATGTTTTACTCAGTCATAGTTGTTTAAACAAATTCAAAATATGTTGAAAGTGTGCAAAAATGTATTTAACATATCAGTGTTTGCCGATATAGCGCATCTATAAGGGCCGATATGTCGTCTACGGAGGATACAGAAAATACGTTGACTTCGCACGAACGAAGTTATAAAAGCTCGAGGCATAGGTAGGGGCGATATATCGCCTAGGGTAGGCGATATATCGGCTCCTGGAGCCATTTTTGAAACTTTGTGGATTTAAATTAGAAACAGCCCTCAACAACCTAGATTTGCTTCTGAACATTTTTGACCGAGTTCTGGGCATCTGTTGAAACAAAAATTCAAATCTTTTCAATTTATATTCATTTACTTATTCATTTTAAAAGGGGTTAGTTTCACTCCATGAACTCTATAAATAGGACCTAGTACTTAGCTGTTTCATTCATTATTCAAGAATTCTTCAAAGGCTCCAAGCTGCAAAGTTTATTCTAGAGAGAAAACACTAGGGTTTGGGATTTAAAAGCTTTTCAATCTAAGCTTTATAAACCATTGGGAAGTAAGATAGAGTGTTATTACGACATCGAGGTGTAGATCAAAGTTCTAGTCCATTCAAGGTTTTCTTATCCTCGGATTTAGTTCATCATAGTTCTTTTATTTTCTTTCATTTTCTTTCAGATCATAACTTGCTTTTATGGCTTCTTGGTTAGGTATTTAAGTTTCTTGAAACTTAAGGTTTTTTGGTAAGTTTCTATCTTGATGGTTTAGAACTCTTTTTCATCTCCATTTCTTTAGAAACTCATGATTTTCTTTGGAAACTCTTTTTCATCTCCAGAATTTCCCCCTGATCTTACTAACTCCCAATTTATCACCAAATATTAATTCCCATTACCCAATAACCAGGTAATGCTCTAAATACTCCTTAACTTACTCCAAGTCAAGCATAAACCCCATTGTGACTTTCCTACTAGCTTACCTCCTAGGATCATCTCGTACTAGGTAACCCTGGCATAACCAAATAATAATAAAGCCCACGCGCATATCACATATATGCCAAATATGCCCGAAATGGCCAAACTATGAAAATCACCCAATTACTCAAAAATGAGTTCACATGCATATTTAATACACCTAAACATGCATATTATCATTTAATAACATAATAAGCAATTATGGGCCTCCCGGCCTCCTAATCAAGGTCCTAAACCTTATTAGGAAATTTGGGGCATTACAACCATCCCCTCCTTACAAAATTCCGCACAACTGATTCTAGTTTCCTAGGTCGTTCCCTCGACCTCACTATTTCTGTAACATTACTTTAACTCAAGGTACACTTTGTTTTTGAGAACCTTATTCTTTCTGTCTCATATCTAGACTGTCTATTCTTTACTGGATAATTTACCCTCAATCCCTTGATTCTCATAACTTAACTTATGAGTTTCTTTCAACCCACGTCCTCAGCATGGAAATACAAAATACACTGTATATACCTGACAGTGTCAAAGATAAGGTCGAACCAAGGTCAACTTGACCAGTCCTATCCAGGACTCAAACTGTTCTACTACTTTAGGGCTCAACTTTCTCTTAACTCCTTACCCCTTTCCATGGTGATACTTTTGAAGAAGATATAATCTTCTACCAGGAACTCTATGTTCTTGCTTTTCAATTTAGCAAAACTTTTCCATTTATTCTGAGAAGTGAGCATCCAAGATTTAACCTCTAACAATCTCAATAGCCCCCTGAACCAGCTCAGGATCCAGATATGTACTAACTCATTCATCTTATAAGATGTTCTTCCAATAATAATGGAATAACCCTCTCTCTCTGATTTACCGTCAGTCTGAGAGTAATAAACCGTACTGAATTCCATCTATATACTCATCGCCTTCTTAACCCTTCCAAAACCTGGAAGTCACAATAGAGTCTTCATCTGATAAGATAGACCTTGAGTTTCATGAAGGTGTTCTATCCCTCTCACAAAGAGATTTGAATACTGATCAGTTGTACTATTCATCCTTGCTGACAAAAATATACTCGCTCGGACAACTGGTCCACAATGACACAATGCCAACTCACGCTGACCCACTAACCTGGGCAAACCCACCACAAAACCCATCGCGATGTTTTCATACTTCCATTATGGAATACTCAAAGGCTACAATGGCCTCACTGATTTTTGACATTCTAATCTGACCTGCTATCAGGCTAAGAACTTTACCACGCATCCCATTACATCCCTCTTCATCTCCGGCCACCACTATAACGCTTTCATATCCTATTACATTTCCATAGTGCCTGAATGAAAAGAATAAAATAATAGCATAAGATTCATCTGGAATCTCCCAATTAATCTCAGTGTCCATTGGATTCCAAATCCGACCCTATACCACAATAAATTCATATCTGACACTATACAACTCTTAGCTAATCCAGCTAAGACTTTCCATTCAATCTTTCCTATCTGTGGTTCAATTAGTCATCTTTCCTTCTAATCCTTTCCGAAATGATAATCTCAAACATAAAACTGGCCACCTGGCCTACCAAAAACTCTACTCTAGTTCTGGTCAGATACTTTAACCAACATATTGCTTAGGCAATTACTGTTCTCTGTCACTGAGATGTCATAATGACCTACAAAATGATTCTGATCTGTAAGAAGACTCAAAACTCTTTCCCAAGGCACCTGTAATATCCTTACCACCCAAAGAAACTCTTGCCCCTAAGGCATTCCTTAACCTTGGCAAATCTCCGCAGAGAAAATACCACAATACCATCGTCTAAGACAATCACAAATCCCATTCAAATAAACCTTTGAATGCTCTATTCATCTTATTCACAAACACTTGGCACTAAACCAATTCTCAAGACATATTCAGCACTCTCAGTACTCTTATTTGATACAAACACAATCTTTTATATAACTCCATCTCTGATCTCTAACTGGTCCTAACCAGATCCAAGATCCACCTTAGGGAATTCCATCGTACTCCATAACTAAACCTTTAATTCTTACAACTCGTTGAGCCATTCAAAATAGTGCTTACATCTGATCCCATCCCCGGCACTGATCCAATCACCATTCTAGTCTCCATTCATATAAAATAAACCCTGGCAAGTCCCCTAGAAACACATCTAGAAACTCACAGACTAATCCAGTCTATCCTGATCTCACTGGCATGATCTAAGTGGTATCCACCACACTAGCTAAGAGTTCTATGCATTTCCCTGCAATAAAACTCTAGCTCTCACTACATATGTCATAAGCATACAGAACCATGCACCATGCCAACTATCACAAGGCTTCCCACTCTCAAGCCCAAGAGTTAATATCCCTTCCTTGCCATTTAGCATTGCCCCATAACTACTTAGCCAATCCATATCCTGGAACACGCCAAAGCCAGTCATAACCAGCTTTATCAAAATTACTGATAAGTCCTTTTTCATCGCAATCCAACTCATCTCTTGGATTACTGATACAATACCATCTTCCCATCACAACATAACTATGTGATCTGCGTAACAACTCTGTACCTCCCTATATGGAACAAATAAAGGAAAAGTATGGCACCAAAATCAATCAACATAACTCAAAAATCAAAACTAGAAAACTGACCTGCCACCCCTAAGGAACTAGTCTCAGTCTCAGACTCTGAATGCCCTGGAATAAACACTCGAGTTGGAATCGAGCTGTCTATCCCCTTTTTCTCATGCTCTCTTAGCCTTGGGCAATCCTTTTTGAAATGCCCAACCATGCCACATGCGAAACATGCCCTTGCTCGGCATTCTCCCAAATGACGCCTCTTGTACCGCGTGCATATTGGACGAGTTTTCCAGCTTTCATTCTTACTTGCTCCAATAAGTGGAGATACCACTATCTGAGCTCCGTGCTCCGTGCTCCCTGTCACTCTTCTTCTCATCTTTTATGTTCTCAACAGCAAGAGCCTTCTCTACCACCTGAGCATATGTAGAGATTTCATACACTGGGGCAACTCTAATGCCCCGAGCTATTCCATGATTCAATCCCTGAACAAACTTTTCCTTCCGAGCTACATCTGTGGGTATCATATCTAAAGCAAACTTGGCTAACCCTTAAAATCTATTAACATACTCGGCTACTATTGCCTTACCCTAAACGAGATTCAAAAACTCATTCATCTTAGCAGTCTTAGCTACATCACAATAATACTTTTCATTAAACAGCTGCCTGAATTCTTTCCAATCCATCACAGCTGTGTCTCGTGTCTGGGACACTACTTCCCACCACGTCCAGGCATCATCCCGTAGTACAGATGTCGCACAAGCCACCCCATCGTGACCTACCAGTCCCATACTATCAAGAATTAAACTGATCATGCCCATCCATTGCTCAGCTCTGAATGGATCTAGGCCTCCCTCGAAGACTGGAGGGTAAAACTCCTGGAATCTTCCACATAGAAATTCCCATCTACTCTTAACCCTAGGCTAAGCTAAAGCTGATGCCACTCCTGGCATAGCAAAGGAAGAGGTGCTCCCCAACAGATTCCGCTATTGCTTTAAACACCTAATCTCTTCCTCGTGCCTCTGCAATTTTGATTGCAAATCTGTAAGCATCTACTGAAAATTCATAGATGCAGATGAAGAACTGATACCCTGGCTATAACTCTCAGCCTCATTATAACCACCACCAGGCCTCATTATCTGCCTTGGCTATAAACCTGTTGATTGAATCTGCAGTCAACAACTTGACCCATAAATCATGATGAGCATATCAAGAACTTTCCCCCATGGGATAAATCTTACCACACCACATTCATCAACCACTTGCAGTGCTAAAACATGCCCACGACATTCATACATTAATCATAATCCCTGCTCTTCCAATATTCATACCATGCCTCCAACTCCAGCATGCAAATTTCACAATTAAATAAATTCATGGAGCAGGTAATCACATAATCACATCCACATATATATTCATGGAGCATATAATCATATAGTTAAGAGCCAGGCTCTATCAAAATCTCATGCTCCCTAATACAATGTGCAGGTAAAGAATTTACATTCAATTTAAGCAGTTAAACACATAACAACAGAAATAGTTACCATTCCCTGAGTGAAGCTATCTTCAGAGACGAATGTACATGCCCAGCTTGTCTTCAGGAACCATAAAATTTGGCTCGCTCTGATACCAATTTGTAACGCCCTAAACTCCAGGGACCGTTACGGTGTGCCTTCTAAATAGTGCTAAACTCGCTAATCGAGTCATTTGGTCAAAAATGTGTAACTAGGTATGATTAGCGGTTTAGGGATTAAAAATTTTGGTTAAGATGTAACGTTTCAATAGAAAGTTTATTAAATACATTGGGATCCCAAAAAAAATATAATTTAAAGGTCTATTACAAGAAAATATTTACAACCAGCCGATCTAGGCGGTAAAACAGGGTTTAACCCTAGTTCCTCTTCAAACCTAGGCCGTGGTGTTCGAGTAGCTGCATATGTACACATCATCACCTAAGCTCTCCAACTCAAGGATGGTCTAGCTTTCTTTTGCCTTTACCTGCACCACATAGCACCCGTGAGCCGAAGCCCAACAAGAAAACTTAATATGCTCATGAACAGTTATAACATGTCATCAGATCATAAGGCACACGCCTAGCAGATATAGCCCTATTCAAGCAGGCAAATGAGTTCACGTAATGTTGAGTATAACACATCATCCAATGATCATAATAATCATCCAGGGCTTTTAGCCCAAAATAGAAGAGTGACAGTTGTACAGTCACTAAGGTGGGTTCCGTTCCCAACAGCCATGTGACGATAGGGTCACCAGGCTTATAGATAAGTGATTCTATCACTAGCTTAAGCAGGATAGGTGTATGATGATTAGTCACTAACATAACCTTCCTCATGACCATAAAGTCATAACCATGGAACTCTATTCCCTAGCCATGTGACAAGCAGTCACCTAGGCCTTAGGCCCTGGCTCTGAGTAACTAGTCTTAGACTAGCCAAGCGCTTATAAGTTTCATCGACCTTAGGGTTGGTCCAGCATTAATGCCCTAGAGTCATTCAACGCTGATATCGGTCAGATCTAATCTTCATTCGGCCCTGCGTTCAGGACGCTTATGTCGTTTCTGACTCTTAGGTCAGTATCCCTGACTAGTCAGTACCATAGACAAGTAAGTAATGCCACCAAACATATATCATATATCCAATATTCAAATACAAGGCATTCAGCATGCTTACTTAACAATTACTAGCATAATTAGGACCATGCATAAACACAGAGGCTCAAGCTCTGAACATTCTCATATTCAATAATCATAGCATGCCCTAATCACATATTTCTCGTGCATCACATGCATCGTATTTAACCACTTGACATGCCTCAACAATGATCATGCATGACACGTTTAATAATCCAACATGCATCAACAATAACCATGCATGTCATACATACACAGGGTGCAATTTTCTTACCTTTGGTCCAAGGACAGGTTACCAATAAACGAGCCACAAGCACGATCCCGATTCCATGCCTCTAGTGATAACCTAGTCACAACCACAAATGGTGATCCAATGAGTTCAAATTCTAAAACCAATCCCATAACTCAAACCTAGCCTCCAAGACATCAAACCCTACCAATCCGAGTAGTAGGAATGATCCCGAGGCCTAAAACCAAGTTTCCGAGGTCAAAACACCCAAACGGGCTCAAACCTGCCCAAGGGCTGTGGCCCCAACACCTTGGGCCGCGACCCTCAGCCACTCCAGGAGCAAGGGCTGCGGCGCCCAGCAAGGCAAAAATCTCCCCAGCAGCTTCTTCGAACCAGGGTCGCGGCGCCCAACAACAGGGCCGCGGCCCCCAATCCAGAACCAGCCAAAACCCCTATTTCAACCTTTCAAAACCTCCCAAAAACATACCTAAACACCTCCAAATCCACAAATCAAAGTTCCCAAACATCCCCATGATCCAAAACCCATAAGACCCAAGCTTCAAATCTAACAAAAACTCACCAAAACACAAAGTCCAATCCAAGCTTTAAAAACTTTAAAACTTAAAACTTGAATTACCCCCAATTGAGTTGTTTCCAACTAAATCCTTTGGTTAATAAGCTTCTAATCTTTCCTAGGATTGCTATGCCTCAATCCTCGCTTGATTCCGAGTCCTAGAACTCAAGTTACCTTCGAAAATGCGATAAGAAGACGAAATTGGAACTTCAAGGGAGAGAGAACGTACAAAACATTCTTTTATTCTTTTAAAAGGTTACTTCAAGCTTAAGTATCCTCAACCAAATCCTAAGGCTCGAGGTCTCGAAAACACTCTCGGGGGAAAAATAGTCAAAACCTCTAGAATTTCCCCCTGATCTTACTAACTCCCAATTTATCTCCAAATATTAATTCCCATTACCCAATAACCCGGTAATGCTATAAATACCCCTTGACTTACTCCAAGTCAAGCATAAACCCCATTGTGACTTTCCTACTAGCTTACCTCCTAGGATCGTCTCGTACTGGATAACCCTGGCATAACCAAATAATAATAAAGCCCACACGCATATCACATATATGTCAAATATGCCTGAAATGGCCAAACTATGAAAATCACCCAATTACTCATAAATGAGTTCACATGCATATTTAAAACACCTAAACATGCATATTATCATTTAATAACATAATAAGCAATTATGGCCCTCCCGACCTCCTAATCAAGGTCCTAAACCTTATTAGGAAATTTGGGGCATTACACATTCTCTCACTAGTTGTCAAACAAGTTTCAATTAGAGTTATTATATCTAAGGCTACCCAATATGTGATAGAGTAGTTTTTATAGTGTTTTAAAGTTTTATTTTAGTTAAAAAAAATTTTTCGTTTTTTTAGTAATTTTTGTGTAGTATGTCATTTTATTGCATGTGTTTGATAATTTATCAGATTTATGGGACGTGGTTGATAAATGGCTGCATTTGGTTTCAAACAGGTGGAATTTGTTGAGAAAAAGACATTTAAGCAACGTTGCTTGGAGTTAGATTCGCGACGCTGCAATTAGACAGAGAGGTCAATCTATCAAGAAGCACATGGTCACGGCCCTGCCTATGAGAGTCGTGGCGCTATTGCCTGGAAAATTTGAGCTGCAGCGCTGGTCTATTAGAACCATGACACTTGAACAACTTAGAGACGAGAGAATTCCAGATTTTGGACACGGGCTGCAGCGCTTCATTTTAGAGCCGCTGCGCTTCAGTGGCGTATTTTACAAAAAAAAGGCATTTTATGCAGCGGCAAAAGTGGGATTTCACATTAAAAGCACATATTATTATTTAAGCATCATTATGACGATTTTTGAAGAAGAAAAAAACCCTATGGAGATTGCTTGTTTTATCTGTTTACTGTTTTCTTGATTTCTTCTTCATCTTAATTCTTTAGGTTATTTTCTATGAACAATTATCGTAATGTTATGGTTATTATGTATGATATGAACTAAATCATCTATCTAGAGGTTAATGTAATCGCTTGAATTTCAATTTAATGTTATTATGATGCACATATTATTATTTAAGCATCATTATGACAATTTCTAAAGAAGAAAAAAATCCTATGGAGATTGCTTGTTTTATCTGTTTACTATTTTCTTGATTTCTTCTTCATCTTAATTCTTTAGGTTATTTTCAATGAACAATTATCGTAATGTTATGGTTATTATGTATGATATGAACTAAATCCTCTATCTAGAGGTTAATGTAGTCGCTTGAATTTCAATTTAATTTTATTTTGATGTTCTATTGATACTGCTAGGTAGTAGTAGCAGTAGCAGTATCAGTAGTAGTCGTAGGAGCAGTTGCAGTAGTAGTGGTAGTGGTAGTGGTAGTGGTAGTGGTAGTGGTAGTGGTAGTAGTAGTGGCAGTAGTAGTGGCAGTAGTAGTGGTAGTAGTAGTAGTAGTAGTAGTAGTAGTAGTAGTAGTAGTAGTAGTAGTAGTAGTAGTAGTAGTAGTAGTTAGTATTAATTATAGCAATAGTTATGAATTTTATAAGTTTAACCTATAGTTTAGAAATATTAATTATAACATAAGGTTTGATTAATATTGTTGGTCCTAGATATATTATTTATTATAACCTAAAGTTTGGATAGAACCATTAAGAGCATGACACTTGTCATAATTATGATTATTAAGGAATTAAGTATTTTGATGAATAGTTTTAATAAAAGAAAGATCTAGAAGATCTAGAACCTTCTATAAACTGTTACGATCATGTTTAGACACAGTCAAAGCGGTTTATCCAATTCAAAATATGCTGAAAAAGTGCAAATACGTGTTTGATATATCAACGTGTGCCGATATATCACAGCTTAGGGGTCGATATATAGCCTACGGAAGATACGGAAAACACGTCGACTTTGCACGAACGTACGAACGGGGCTCAGGATTAGGGTGGAGCCGATATATCGCCCAGGGTAGGAGATATATCGCACCTAGTGATGTATTTTTGAATGTTGATGATTTTTTAATTTAAAAATACCCTTAACCACTTGGACCTGCCTTTGAACGATTTTGACCGAGTTATGGGCGTCTGTTAAACAAAAATTATAATCTTTTTCATTTTATAATCATTTATTTATTCAAATTAAAAGGGGTTAGTTTCACTCCTTGAACTCTATAAATTGGACCTAGTACTAAGCCATTTTCTTCATTCTTCAAGCAGCCTTCAAAGCCTCCAAGTTGCTAGTGTTAGTATAGAGAGAAACACTTGGGTTTTGGGTTAAAATCTTTATCATTCTAAGTTTTTCTAAACACTTGGGAAGTGAGATATAGTGTGATTTCAGTATTGAGGTTTTGATCAATCCATAAGATCATTCAAGGTATTCTTATTCCTAAGTTCAGTTCTTTAAGTTTTCTTTTATTTTCTTTACAGATCCTAACTCTTGTTTATGATTCTTGATTAGGTATTTAAGTTTCTTGAAACTTAAGGATTCTTCTTGGTAAGTTTCTTCTTTGATGATTTAATTCTCTTTTCATCTTTTTTTTTTAGAAACTCACCATTCTTACTGTTGGTTTATAGGAGTGTTCTAATCCTGTTCTTGTTCCCAAATATCCCGATTTTTGGTAAGGAAAATAGGACAGATTATATATGTGTTTATGTTTATGTTATTATACGTTTTATGTTATGAAATGTATATATATATATGTCTTGTAGTCATTTGGGGCTTATAGTTACTTAGATAGCAAACCCCACTCTTTTATGTCGCTTGGGGCTTATAGTTGCTTAGATAGCAAACCCCAAGATTATTTATCATTTTCATGGTTAGAGTTATGATTTTCCCTACCTCGACTAGTAGAGGACCTAGATGGGTTATCATATACTACCATGTGATCTAACCTACCTCGATTAATAGACAGAGGACCTAGATGGTTTATCACATGCCATGTTAATAAGTTAATGACCATTAATATTGTAGTCCTATATGATATATGTTTTCTTATATTCATATGTTTATGATATAGTCTTATGCTTGTGATTTGTGATGTATGTTTTTAGTAGATTTTCCTTGTTGGGCAATAGGCTCATTTCTTTATTTTTAGTGTGATGTAGGAAAATGAATATGGAAGGCGAAGGATTCTTGGTAGTTTGACTTGTGTGTTAAGGAAGAATGGAATAAATGGACTGTGTGTCGATCGAGGATGACGTTATTTAGTCTTTTGAATTACGTTTCTTTGTAATTCCGCATTTAGTTTTTTTTAACAATTGAATTAAAGTTTATGATTTATGTTTTATAAACAATGGGATCCCATACCATATCACATTTTTTTTATATATTTTATCTTTTATTGGTACAATAATTTGGATTTTAAATAAAGTTATGTTATTTCTTATGTATGTTTCCCAAAATAGTAGTTATGTCTAGTAGTTCTAATGGTTCAAGGTCTTAGAAATAGTTGGGTCATTATAATATTGGACGAGAGTACATGTATGACTTGTGTAGCAATTAGGTTACCATTCTTAATGCCTGCTATGTGTTTAAGAAGAAGAGATGTAGAAAACTTGCATATTAGAATAAGAAGAAGAGATTTAGAAGAGAATAAAAAAATTAATAGAATGAAAAGTTGATGAAATTAATTCCCTAGGATTTTTTGTTATTGATTTTTAACTTGTGTATTCATTGTTCTCTTTATAGTTATTTAATTTGGGTTCATAGTTTAGAATTATTCATCTTAATTTTAATCACCAAAGAGAAAGTGAGAATAGATAATTGGTAATTGGTTAATAGTCACAGTGGGACGATATCTGTTCTTACGGAAATTATTACTTGTCACGACCACGTATACTTGCGTGCAAGATTTTAGCGATCAATATGACCTTGAAGTAGAGCAAATGGATGTTATAACATCTTTTCTACATGGAAAACTAGAAGAAAATATTTTTATAAGGATACACGAAAGTTTTGAAAGGAATGATCCTGACCAGATATGTCAGTTAAACAAATATCTTTATGGTTTAAGACAAGCTCCAAGACAATGGAACACTATATTTGATGAATTCATGTCTAAGATTAAATATCATAAGAGTAAGTTCGATCCCTGTGTTGACTCTAATGCTTATATCTATTTGTTACTCTATGTGGATGGCATACTTCATGTTGGGAAAGACAAATTAGATATAAGTTTGTTGAAAATGCAATTGAACAATGAGTTTGAAATGAATGATCTAGGTGAAGCCAAGAAGATTCTTGGTATTGAAATTTAGAGGAAAAGGCCACGAAGAACCATCCTATCTCAGAAACAGCACTTGAGAAAAGTTCTAGAAAAATTCAATATGAGCAAGGCCTAGTCAGTAAGCACTCCATTGGCATCTCACTTCAAGTTAACTAAGGATCAATCTCCAAAAACTGAAGTAGAAAGAGCTCATATGAATAATATACCCTATGCTAGTGGGGTTGGAAGCCTAGTGTGTGCAATGGTATGCACATGACCTGATTTAGTTCATGCTATGAGCATTGTTAGCAGATTTATTTCTAATCCTGGAGAACCACATTGGGAAGCACTTAAATGGATTCTAAGATATGTCAAAGGCACACTAGTTGTTGGCCTAATCTATGATTCAAATCTACTAACGGACATGAAGTGGTTGGTTATGTTGATTTTTATTATGTAGGTTCACACTTAAAGATCTAGCACTGGTTATGTTTTTACAGCTCAAAGTGGAAGTATAAGCTGGAAGGCCACCCTACCGAAAGTTGTTGCTCTATCCTCAACTGAGGAAAAATACATGGCTGCTACAAACGAAATTAAAGAAGCCATCTGGATAATGGGGTTAACAAAACATCTTGGATTTAACTTTGAAAATATCACTGTGTGCTGTGATAATCAGAGTGCTCTTCAATTGATGAAAAAACCCATGTTTCATGAACGGTCTAAACACATTGACATTAAACTACACCTTATTCGAGATGTCATTGCTAGCAAAAAGATTCAAGTGAAGAAAGTTGACACAAATGATAGTCATGTAGATATGTTCATTAAGTGTGTGACTGTAAGCAAGTTTAGGCATTCCTTGGGCATACTCAATATAGATACTTGTTGATTTTTCCCTTAGGGGCTTAGTGGGGACAACCTAAGCCTTGTTGGAATACTTTCAGAAACTTAAGCATCCAGAACCAAAGGTGGATTTGTAGTAGTTAGTTCTGTTACTTAAGTTAATTCCAACTCAGCTCAATCTTAATCACTTAAGGCTTCTGTTACTTAAGTTTGTTGGCCTACTCTTCTTGGTTATTGGCCAACTATTTATAACAGTCCCTAAAAAGTTTTTCATCACAAGTTTTTAGTCTTTAGTTCTCTAAGAAGGTTTACTTTGTAATGTTTTGCATCTAAGTTCCCTAACTTGGAACTAGAACATTGTGAGGAGTGAATCTCCATTGTTCTAACACAATAATTGATCATTGACACAGTTAGCCTATTTTGGTTGTTTCCCCATGGCGTAGACTAGAGTGTAATCAACTCTAGATCGAACCACATAAGTTCCTCTTGTTTCTACTTTCTGTGCATCCTTTATTTTTCATTCTTGCTAAGTGATCTACTTACTTTTGGTGCTCTTGTTTGTTGTGCACTACAAGAAAGGGCACTACATCGACGACCTCTATTACGACGATGCTAAAGTCATCAATGTATGTAGTCGAATTCCACAAAAAAATATTTTCTTTAATATATCAAAATAAATTAGCTACGGGGACGATAAGTTGTCGTTGAAGAGTCGTCGTTGAATGGTAGTGAACAACGCACGATCAGTCCCTCCAAATTCCAGGAACCCTACAGCGACGACATGACATTGCTAAAGGGTTTCTCGAATTTATAAGGAATACGAGGCGAGAAATGACTCTACAGCAATGACATCTCATTGCTGAGAAGTTCTTGTAGAAAAAAAGAGAGGGAAATTTATAGTCTATATCGACGACATGTCATCGATGTAGAGCCCCAAAAAAAACTAAAGAAGACTTTACTGGTAGAATTTGGTTATCAAATTTTTACTACCTTTGTAACATCTCAAAATTCCTTATAAGGCTTAGTGCCTATATTAGGGGCCTGGGAGGGCAATATTGGAATATTTATGTGAATTGATTGTATATTGATGCGATTATGTGAATGGCATGAATTATATTATAATATTACTAGATATGCATATTTAGGTTTATTAAATATGCATGCGGGCAATTTTTTGATAGAAGAGAGATTTTTTGTAATTTGGTCGTTGCGGGTATATTTGGAATATATGTTCGTATATGTGATATATATGTGAGACAACATTATTATGTGGATATATTTAGGTTACTCGACATGAGGCGATCCTAGGGAGCAAGTTAGCGGGAAAGTGACAGCGGGACCTAATACCCGACTCGGGGTGAGTCAAGGGGTATTTTGGGTATTTAGTACATTACCGAGATATCGGATAGTGGGATAAATATTCGAGAATATATTAAGAGTAAGTGAGATTAGAAGAGAATTCTGAGGATTTTTACCATTTTACCCTCGGGGATGTTTTTGGTACCCCAAGCCTCGGGATTTACTTAAGGTTACTTCAACCCTAAGTAAACCACACAAAATACAAAACACTCAGAAAACACTTAAAACTCTCATCAGCTCTCTTTCCCTCCCAACCTACTCTCTCACTCTCTCTCAACTTTTGGTGTGGAATGCTTAAGGAAACTAAGGGAATTGAAGGCTTGGATCTAGAGTTGGATTGGTTGCAGCTAGTGTTGGGAAAACTTATACATGATCCTGTTTATTTTTATATAAATCATATATTAAACATATTAATATAAGATAACCTAGAATATGTTTCTAAAATTGAATTCATACACAGATAATGATAAGAATACTTACATTATTGTGCAGCGGAATGATTGATTTCTTCATTCAGTTTCTCTAACCCTTGTATCCTTTCTATCGCAGGGTATCACCAAGAGACTGAACCGTTCTTCAATTTTCTTCACAGCCTTCCAAAGTATCCTTAGAATCACCTAGACTAGGGTGGGCAATTCTCAACACATGAGATAGATATAGAGAGAATAAGATAAAAGAATATTGAGGCTTAGAAAAGGACTTATGATGTAGAGAGAATCTAAAACCTACTAGATTTTACGATCTTCTCAGAAACTTGTATTTTCATCTCTCATTTATCATTCCTTATATAGGCTCAATTAAGTCAATTATTTAATTAAAAAATAAATAAAATAATAGCTAATAATCAGCCCTAGGTCGAAATTATCATGGGTTTTAAGCCCGTGAAATTTCACATTTAATTATATGCCCATTGGACTTAAAATCAAGGCATGTATTATTTTCTATTAATTTAATTAATTAAATAATTATTTAAATCCTTTATCAAATTAATTATTTATAATTTTAACCTTGATTTAAACTTATTTATTAACTTAGACACCAATTTATCTTAATTAATAAATCTCCCCTAATTCTCTTTTCTTCTCTAAATTACATAATTCTGTGAAACTATCTGAAATTGACCTGGTCAACTTTGATAATTAAATCAATTAATTGAGACTATATATGTAACGACCCAAATTCACTAATAAGGCTTAAGGGCCTTGATTAGTGTGCCGGGAGGGCATGATGAGAATTATGTGTGATGATTATGATTAAGATGCATGATTATGATTTTAAGCAGGTTATATGACTATGTGAATTATACTATGTGATAATTATGATGTGTGAATCGTACCACGTGGGTGCCGTGATACTAGTGTGATGCACGTGCCGAGACGGTCCTAGAAAGCTAGATAGTGGTAACTGGTAATTTGGTAACCTGTGTAACTATTAGTAACTATAGAGAGTAACAAGTTTTATGGGGAAAGTGGTAGAATTGCAAAGCTGGTGAAAAGATAAGTGTACCCTTGAGGCTTAGTTAGAAAAGGATATTTGAGGAAGGTTAAAAAGGTCTTTTGGCAGTAATATAGAGTCTTTGGCTGAGGGAAAAAGATATGTACGATTTATTATGCTAAGTAAAGCTGAAGTTAAGTCTTGGAAGGCTAGAAAGATCAAGAAGGAAAGGGAGAATCAAGAATCTAAGAGGCAAGGTGGGAGAGGAACTGAGCTGAGTTCCTTGAGGCTAGAGAAGGGCTTAAGGAGGTGGAATCAAGCATATATCAAGGTTTATACTGAGGTAAGGGATTGATCCCTGTTTTGTTAAGTTTTGAATTTGGTTTTTGAAAGGAATTGAGAAATAGCCATGGTTTTTCTTGTGTGGGATTCAGCTGGTTTGTTAAGGTGGAACTTAGCTCAAGCTTGGATTGGAGGGAGCTCAAGTCGAATTTCTGATAAAGGTAAGGGTATTAAGTGTATTTGCAATTTCATGGCTGTTATGGTTTAAGGAATTAGGGGACTGGTTTGTGCTTTCTTAACTTTCAGTTTAAGTGTTAGAGTTTGAATTTAGGTGTGAATTATGTGGATAAATGTGTAGATGAGTTGGGTTATAGTGTTTATAAGTTGTTGGTTGGTCTATGTGGGGTTTCAAATAGGTTTTGGGGCTTGGGTATGAAGTTGGGATGATTTGGAGTGAGTTAGGCTTGGGAAAAACGCGAAGGGAAACCCAGAAATCTGGGTCTGCGATGGTGTGCCGCGGCACGGCTTTTGCTTGCCGCGGCCTAGGGGTCTCTGGAGGTGGGTGCCGCGGCACAAGGAATGTGGTGCCGCGGCACAAGGCTAATTTCAGGGTGTCACATTATGCAATTTTTGGCCTTTGCTCCGGGGGTTCGGGAGATGTCTCCGGGGTGTTGTTCTAAGGTTTTGGGGGTTCCGAGAGTGTGGATTGGGTTCCGGGAAGGTAGTCTTGGATTTGTTAATGACAAAGAATATTGTATTTGTGTTGTGATTAGGACTTTGGAGAGGCTCGAGGTAGAGGACCGTGCTCGCGGCTTCGTGGCATCGGAAACCGGGGAATTGAAAGGTAAGAAAGCTGCACCTGAGTATGTGGTTAGGTTGGGACTAAGTGTTCCCTATGTTGGTATGTATTGTTATGTGAGTGTGATTAACCATGTGGTCACGATGGGACTAAGTGTTCCCAACATTTGTATATCATGTCGTGAGATGGTGTTATTACGCCATGGGACATGCGATTACCGGCCTAAGGGTGTCGGAATCAATATTTGCGCATTGAGGCGCAGCTCGGCCACTGGGAGCTGAGGCAGCTTATTTATCACTGAGCTTGGTTAAGCTGGCCAGAGTCAGTGAGTATTACACTGGGGGCGGCCCTATTGAGCCGAAGACAGTGTGCTAAATAGAGGGTGCGACTAAGGGCGCCAACCCTGAATGTTATTTGATGGGTATGACAATCTATTGGTTATGAACGTGAATATTGTGCTATGAATATAGTTAATTGACTGTCTGAATGACAACTGTTATTGCTGATTGGATAAATGTGTGAAATGTTGAATTCTCGGTTGGGCATTGTGAAATATTTGTTAAGTGTTGCTGATCTGACTATGTTATCATGCTTTCTTGCTGGGCCTTGGCTCACGGGTGCTACGTGGTGCAGGTTAAGGCAAGGGCAGGCTGGACCAAGCCCGAGGTGGAGAGCTCCAAGGTGAAATGTACATAGCTAGCTGTTCGATCACCACGATCGAGGAGTGGACCAGGACAAGGACTACCTAACTGCTCGTTTTTGCCTTAGTATGGCCAGTCAATGTATTTAAACTTTGTAACTTTTGTTAATGGCTTTTAGACTGTTGTTTTTTGGGATCCCATGTAGATAAACAATGCTTAGCAATGAAAATATAACTTTTGAGACCAAAACACTTTTAACCCTAGTTCCTCCACTGTTTCAGTAACACGATTTTACTTAAATGATTTGATTAGCAAGTCTGGCACCTTATAAACACACAGTGTAATGGTCTTGGCTATCCAGGGCGTTACAACTTGGTATCAGAGCGTCCTAGGTTTATGGGTCTTGAAGACTAGCTGGATATGTACATTCGCCGCGGGAGACAAGCTCAACTCGGGGTTTGGTAATTGTGTATGCATGATGAGGTGCTTAAATGATTTGAGTGAGATATGATTGTTGATATGTGTTTGATGAATAGGGAGCATGAGATACTGATGGGGCCTGGCCCTTGACTGCTGTGTGGTGCTATTTAGGCATGTTGATTAGTATTTCTCTTGCATGTGGTTGAATACATGGGTAATGGCGATATAGGGATTGCATGTTATTATATGTTAAATTGAAACTTGTATGATATACCCGTTTGTTGGCATGGAGGGCATAAAAGGTATGAACGCATCTAGTGATAAAGAGATTTGATAATTTATGCATAATATGGGTGCTTAATATGTTTTATGTGTGTTTGATTGTTATGATTGTTTGGATCTGCCTTTGAGTTGGTTTTGGGTATAAACGTCAGGGCTGGGAAGTTTAGTCGATAAAGACAGATTAATTCAGGGTGTATGTATTGAGAATGGTCAATTGGATTCAGTTTTGGTTTTGGTAGGGATGGACGATGACAGTTGGGAGGTTGGAATCCTCCACCTTCCCTTGAGATTCGCAGCGGGTGTTTGTTGATATATGAGTCAGGCTGTAAGGTCTGATAGAATTTATTGGATGGATGAAAAAGGCAAATTACTGAGGAGGAACAGACAAGAATTATTGTACGGAAGTCTTATCCTCTAGTTTCGAGGAAGGTTTGGGTTTGTTCAGGAATCAATTAGTAAATGGGTGTGGCTAACCCCGTTCTTAGTGATATGAGAAGGATAAATTGGGATGAGTAACCTTACTAGGCAATTGTGGTAAAAGGGTGTCAAAAGTGGCAAGGTAGCGATAGTACATATTGTTGAGTTTGGTGGGTTGGTCGATCCACTTTGGATTATGGTGCAAATGGATGAAGCCGGGGATGATAAGTCATTTGTGAGTTAAACTCTGAGTTGGTTGTCTGTGCTTGGGCAGTAGAGAGAGAGGGCCTCATTATCTATGGTGAAGGGAATACATGTGATGATATTTTCGTCCGTCGAAATATAGTAAGTGTGGCTACTCGGTGATTGGAAGAATGAGAACCTTTGGTGGTTTTATGGTTCTTGGTTTGGACAGGAAAGGGGTTCAGTGCACAGGTTGGCCATTGAGGCAGGGAAGACTGGGATACTTTACTCATTTAAAGCCCAAGGTTAGTTTCTCAGAAGTGACCAGTGGCTTGGATAGCCTTTGCTTTGGTTGGGAAGAGAGCTGAAAGGAGTGGGTGTTGTGCGTCTATTAGGAAGGATTCAGATGGGTATATGTTGAGGGAAGTTAATATGTTATATTAGGGACAACTTTGGACAGTCATGAGTATTTCTTGAAGTATATTGATTGGACTGAATGGGAATTATATTAGTTAGTAGGAAAGTAGATAAGAATGCAGTTTTCGGCCACAGTTTGGAATTTGGGTATGGAAGAAGTTGGTATCAGGGACGCAATGAGAGATGATATTAGGGATGAAGAGTTTAAATGCCTCGTTACAAGACAGGACGGTGTCTTTAGGAGTTGATTATCGGTCTGGTTATTACTAGATAAGGATCAAGGAAAGAGACATCTTAGGGAATTATTACTTATACCGAGAGGGGTGTGATGCATTACTAGTAAGGATTTCTAGTCGTTTGTACTTTAATAACATGAGTAAGTCTGACGAGCAGAGAACAAGAAATGACATGGATGGTTTGCATTCAGGATTCACTAGTGACTAGTTGAATTACTCCCCAGTTAGAAGTGGAATGTGAACGACTACTATACTGATGATATCACGACTGAAGCAGTAGGGTCAGAAGTAAAGTTTCAGAGGGTAGTAACTTCATTCTTCAAAGGTATTCCAGGTTAAGTACAGGATGGGAGGAGATCAGGTACAGAAAGAGTTGATCAGAAGCACACTAAGACCGATGAATGTATCAGCTACTACTTGAAGTATCCTCGAAGACAGTTACAGCGTGAGGGTTTTTAACATGAAGAGTCGGTCAAGCAGGGGGAACGGTGATGGGTTGTAAGAAAGGAGCGGTAACTCTTGAGTTTAAAAAAGGGAAATCCTTGCAGTGGCTGGCGTTTATACTTGGAGTGTGAGGTCTACTGCAAGGGAAATGATTAGAGCCTTAGTTGATGTGATGGACACTACTTGAGTTATATCAGTGGGACAAGACAGACTGGGTTGGTTTGTGGGTTTCCAGATAAGTTTCTAAGGAATTTGTCAGGGAGTTCGTCTGCGCAAAGAGATGGATTGGGGATAAGACTGGTGTCAGGGATGGAATTAGATCTAAGATGTTGTATTGAATGGTTTTAACAAAACGATGAGAGTTAAGGTCTTAATTGTTGAGTAGGATGACATACTTCAGGAAGGATCTTTGATCTGGTTATTACCAGCTAGAGATCAGAAATAGTTAAGGATCTTTGATCTGGTTATTACCAGCTAAAGATCAGGTGCAGTTAGGGATCTTCGACCTGGTTATTACCAGTTGGAGAACAGGGAAGAGGATAAGTAGGAGGTTGCTATTATGTTGGATAAGGGCACTGAGGATGCTAGGTTATGTGTTGAGGGTTTGGTCAGTGCCAAACTGTTTTTTGTGTGAAATAGGTGAAAAGAGTATTCAAAGATTATCTGAATTGGACTTGTAATTGTCTTGATCGACAGCATAGTGATGTATTCTGGTTAGAGCTTTGTTAAGGTTGAAGAATGCCTTGGAAGTAAGAGTTTCCCTAGGTAAGCATGATGGTACCGGTAGTTGGGTGAGATTCACATCTTCTTACAGATTAGAATCAATTGTTGTGTTGCTATGATACCTCAAGACAGGAGGAAGTGATGATCTATGCATGGTGTTGGTTAAAGGATCCGACTGGAACTAGAGTGGAGTATCTAGTAGGCTTATTAGCCAGTGGATACCTGGAATTGTTATCGTATACAGGAACAAGAATGACAGTTAAGGAAATCCCAAATGAAAGGAATCAAAGGCAAGTCTTAATTGAATTAGCAAAGGATTCTACAGTGTTATGTGTAAATTTATAGTGATATAAGGACCAAATTTGGACTCTGATGGACACCGAAATTACATAGAAATTCTGGATGAATCTCGTACTACTCTCTTGGTCCTTTCATCCAGGCATTAGGAAAAAGGTACAATAATTTGAAGGTTTTTATTGGAGGCATAGATGGAGAAGAATATAATGAATGAGGAACAAAATTCTTATCCCGATAGCAGTTTGTGATAGGCATCGCAACCTTTGAGTATGTTATAATGGGAATAAGGAAATATGGTGATAGGTATTGCAGAGAGGTTGCCAAGATGGTGGGGTCATCATGGATCAACGTTTGGGGAGAACTTGCTTTTATCAGTAAGAATAATTTATACAGTTGACCAGTATTCAGAACTCTAAGCGAGACGGGTGGTAAGCCTCCATGGAATTCGGAGTTAATTTTATTGAACAAGGACTTTATCTTATTCTCAGGTCTTGGGAGGATTAAGAAAGGCAATGAATAGATAGACAGAATCTGACGAGTTTTATTATTTCCAGACTGATGGTAAATCAGAGAGAAATGGAGTTATTTGGTTATTGGAAGAACACTTGATAAAATGGAATATAAGAAGGATTATATATCATCCCTTCGTTGGAATGAGATAAGTGATAGGTTGTATTTGGATCTGGAGGTAGTTCGGGGGATCATTGAGATTATTAAAAGATTAGAGCATGAAACTCACTTTTCAAACTAGATGGAAAAGCTTTATTGAATTAGGAAACAGGGGTATGGAGTTTCGAGTAGAAGATGGTAGCTTTCGTGGGATGTCGCCAGAGATAGAGAGGTGAAGAGCTTGATGGACCCCAGGGTATCAAGGCTGTTTGGATTCGGTAGGGGATCAGTGAGATTGATTTAAGTTGACTACATCTTTGGGCACCGTTAGCTATACGCAGTGGATTTTGTATTCCATGTTAGGGACATGGATTGGAGAAACTCATGTGTTGATTGATAAGGATCTACAGATTAAAATGAAGATATTCCATGTGGGGTGACCGGTTTAAGCATGAGATTGAAAGACTGAGATTTTGAGGAATAAGATTGTACCTTGAGTTAAGGTAACACACCAGAAAAGGTAGGGTCAAGGAGTGACCGGGATAGCTGGAATCAGTTGTGTGGAATTTGTGTCCTGAATTGTTCAGGTAAATTTCGAGGACGAAATTCTCATTAGGAGGGGATAGTTGTAACGACCCAAATTCACTAATAAGGCTTAAGGGCCTTGATTAGTGTGCCGGGAGGGCATGATGAGAATTATGTGTGATGATTATGATTAAGATGCATGATTATGATTTTAAGCAGGTTATATGACTATGTGAATTATACTATGTGATAATTATGATGTGTGAATCGTACCACGTGGGTGCCGTGATACTAGTGTGATGCACGTGCCGAGACGGTCCTAGAAAGCTAGATAGTGGTAACTGGTAATTTGGTAACCTGTGTAACTATTAGTAACTATAGAGAGTAACAAGTTTTATGGGGAAAGTGGTAGAATTGCAAAGCTGGTGAAAAGATAAGTGTACCCTTGAGGCTTAGTTAGAAAAGGATATTTGAGGAAGGTTAAAAAGGTCTTTTGGCAGTAATATAGAGTCTTTGGCTGAGGGAAAAAGATATGTACGATTTATTATGCTAAGTAAAGCTGAAGTTAAGTCTTGGAAGGCTAGAAAGATCAAGAAGGAAAGGGAGAATCAAGAATCTAAGAGGCAAGGTGGGAGAGGAACTGAGCTGAGTTCCTTGAGGCTAGAGAAGGGCTTAAGGAGGTGGAATCAAGCATATATCAAGGTTTATACTGAGGTAAGGGATTGATCCCTGTTTTGTTAAGTTTTGAATTTGGTTTTTGAAAGGAATTGAGAAATAGCCATGGTTTTTCTTGTGTGGGATTCAGCTGGTTTGTTAAGGTGGAACTTAGCTCAAGCTTGGATTGGAGGGAGCTCAAGTCGAATTTCTGATAAAGGTAAGGGTATTAAGTGTATTTGCAATTTCATGGCTGTTATGGTTTAAGGAATTAGGGGACTGGTTTGTGCTTTCTTAACTTTCAGTTTAAGTGTTAGAGTTTGAATTTAGGTGTGAATTATGTGGATAAATGTGTAGATGAGTTGGGTTATAGTGTTTATAAGTTGTTGGTTGGTCTATGTGGGGTTTCAAATAGGTTTTGGGGCTTGGGTATGAAGTTGGGATGATTTGGAGTGAGTTAGGCTTGGGAAAAACGCGAAGGGAAACCCAGAAATCTGGGTCTGCGATGGTGTGCCGCGGCACGGCTTTTGCTTGCCGCGGCCTAGGGGTCTCTGGAGGTGGGTGCCGCGGCACAAGGAATGTGGTGCCGCGGCACAAGGCTAATTTCAGGGTGTCACATTATGCAATTTTTGGCCTTTGCTCCGGGGGTTCGGGAGATGTCTCCGGGGTGTTGTTCTAAGGTTTTGGGGGTTCCGAGAGTGTGGATTGGGTTCCGGGAAGGTAGTCTTGGATTTGTTAATGACAAAGAATATTGTATTTGTGTTGTGATTAGGACTTTGGAGAGGCTCGAGGTAGAGGACCGTGCTCGCGGCTTCGTGGCATCGGAAACCGGGGAATTGAAAGGTAAGAAAGCTGCACCTGAGTATGTGGTTAGGTTGGGACTAAGTGTTCCCTATGTTGGTATGTATTGTTATGTGAGTGTGATTAACCATGTGGTCACGATGGGACTAAGTGTTCCCAACATTTGTATATCATGTCGTGAGATGGTGTTATTACGCCATGGGACATGCGATTACCGGCCTAAGGGTGTCGGAATCAATATTTGCGCATTGAGGCGCAGCTCGGCCACTGGGAGCTGAGGCAGCTTATTTATCACTGAGCTTGGTTAAGCTGGCCAGAGTCAGTGAGTATTACACTGGGGGCGGCCCTATTGAGCCGAAGACAGTGTGCTAAATAGAGGGTGCGACTAAGGGCGCCAACCCTGAATGTTATTTGATGGGTATGACAATCTATTGGTTATGAACGTGAATATTGTGCTATGAATATAGTTAATTGACTGTCTGAATGACAACTGTTATTGCTGATTGGATAAATGTGTGAAATGTTGAATTCTCGGTTGGGCATTGTGAAATATTTGTTAAGTGTTGCTGATCTGACTATGTTATCATGCTTTCTTGCTGGGCCTTGGCTCACGGGTGCTACGTGGTGCAGGTTAAGGCAAGGGCAGGCTGGACCAAGCCCGAGGTGGAGAGCTCCAAGGTGAAATGTACATAGCTAGCTGTTCGATCACCACGATCGAGGAGTGGACCAGGACAAGGACTACCTAACTGCTCGTTTTTGCCTTAGTATGGCCAGTCAATGTATTTAAACTTTGTAACTTTTGTTAATGGCTTTTAGACTGTTGTTTTTTGGGATCCCATGTAGATAAACAATGCTTAGCAATGAAAATATAACTTTTGAGACCAAAACACTTTTAACCCTAGTTCCTCCACTGTTTCAGTAACACGATTTTACTTAAATGATTTGATTAGCAAGTCTGGCACCTTATAAACACACAGTGTAATGGTCTTGGCTATCCAGGGCGTTACAATATAGATGATTTTATCCAAAGTACAATGGGGACCATGGGCCTATGAATTCAAGCTCCAATAAATTATCATAAATTTAACTAATAAATTTACTAACTTATTAATTCCTCATGACTCCACTAAAATCTCATAATTGCACTCTTGAATTCATAGAATGCTCTATAAGCAATATAGATATGTTATTAATTATCTATTGTTACAACCATAATTGTCACTCAATCCTCTATAGACTATCTACAATACCCCTCATTGTATTTTATCCTTAAAAAAATTAGTTCCTTGTAAATGATATTTCAATAAACTAATATTAATTACTGAAATAAGATCTCTATCATTTAGCACCTTGAACCAAACTAAAAGGAAACCATCATTTCATTTCTTCATCAGAAGCTATAAATGTTTGTATCTATGATTAACACTCCCACTCAATTATACTACCGAGTTCCCAAAATGTAAGTGTGGGCTAGTCCGTAGGGTAAGCTGGTAACGAACAAGACAAAGAACTCAAATAATACAATCAGTTAGAATACTAACCATTGAGAATTGAGATTGAATTGACCTATGGTCAACTATATGATATGACTAGAATAGATAATAACGGTATGTTTACTTATCCTATCTACTATCAATATCGGTCCAGTCCGATGTAACAAAGACATCCAATCTTATCTACTTGGCTAATGTTCTGGAAAGAGCATAACACTATAATGTGTAAGTAGATCATATGGTAGATTGGCAAGTCAGTGTAAATCCTGTGCACTGAATAATCTTAGGACTAATTTATTTTTTAACATACAATCATATTTATATTCCACTGTGATTACGTCACTATAAATATGATTAGCTATATGCTTGGGATTTAATAGAAGTTTATATTAAAAAAAATAATGAAAATAAAACATTTGAGCAAAGTCATTGACCAAGTCAAAAAATGATTTCTATTATTGATAATAAATGAGATTACAAAGAATTTGGGTTTTAATTAGGGCATAAAACCCCAACAGCTATGAAGTCATTAAACACAGTTGAGGTAAGCTCTAGTCCCTGTTTTAGTTGAATTATGTCATTATTATCTAGAGTTCTTGAGCTTTGAGGCTCAAGTGGTTGATTATGAGTTTTGGTGATTTTTTGGTCAAGTTTTAGGTTTGGTTTTGCTGCTGGTAATATGTTGATGTTGTTCTAGGGTTGAATTCTGAGTTGGGGTTTTATTTGGGATGGATTCTGGTAAGATTTGGCTAAGGAAAAAATTGGAAAATTAGAATTCGTAGTATCACGTTGTGACCTTGTTCTTGGGGCGTTGTAACATGTGTGATCTAAGGGCGTAGAGGGTTGTATTTGGTTTAGGCACTTTGTGTGACGTGTTGCGACATGACACACCTCTAATGGGTCATTTTGTATGTATGAGCATGCCTTGGTGCTTGATCATTAGTCAAGTCTTGCACCAAGTAACCTCAGTGGTAGGGGATGACACTTTTGTAATTATGTATATGTCTCCTAGGAGAAAATCATATATGTTCATGGGAAGACTTTATTTCATTAGAATGCTCCTTAAGGGGAGGTGACCTAGTGACTTAGGGAAGCACCATGGCCACCAGCTGATAGGGGCTTAAGCTGTATACTCCCTTGCCCTATTAAGGCCATATATGAATAAAATGATGTTTATCCATGTCCAATTGTGTATGCTTTCTTTATAGTTTATGTGTTTCTTGTTTGTTATCTTTGTTGGGCCATCGCATGCCACTTGCATATCTTGTATGCTCTAGTTGTTGTGTAGGATGTTGTCTATGCATGGCTTGCTTTGTGTTTTCTCATGCTTTGTCATTGCCATTACATGTGCGAGTCTTGTATCGTGACTAGCCATTGGGTTTGTTTGCCGCAAGTGTGTGTTTTAGGCTGACTTGCTAGCTGAGTGTGCTAAAAAGTGTCACACGTTCTGTCCATTCGAGGAGTCAAATTGGCGGCCCGTGATAGTTGGTATCAAAGCCAGGTTAGAGAAAGCTCGGTGACCCTACATGATGGTGAGAAATACTCAGAGGATCAAAGCGCTGGAGAGGCGCGTTGGAGAGCTAGATGGCCTGGACGAGATAGTCAGGGTTCTTAACTCTATTAGGCTAGAATCACAATCTGACAACACACAAAACCACGTGGCTATGTTGGAGTGGGATACGACTAATTTACTAGCCCGCATAACTGCAATCAAGTGAAGGGAGAAACTTTCAAGTACATCCAATAGTCCTCAAAGGGAGGATCGTATTGAGGCAGCGGAACGAGCGGTGAAAGACCTACAAGATACACTAAATGACCTCCTTGAGAATTGTAAGGGGTCAGTTGAGGCATTGAAGGATGAGATGTTGGAGATGAACACTAAGTTGAACATTACCATGAGAGCAGTCCGTAATCAGCCTGCTGCTAGACCCATTGGCCTGGATTATGGAAGAGTAAAAGTGCCTGAGCCGAGGCCCTATGCAAGGGCTAGAGACGCAAAGGACTTAGAGAACTTCCTCTTTGACATGGAGCATTCCTTCAGAGTCATGAGAGATGAAGCAGAAGATGGCAAGGTTGCCATGGCAACAATGAACTTGTCCGCAGATGCCAAAGTGTGGTGGACAACGAAGTACGATGACATTTAGAACGTCAGATGCATCATAGCAGCATGGGAATATCTAAAGAGAGAAATGAAGATGCATCTTCTTTCTAAAAATGTTTCCTACATAGCTCGACACCAATTGAAAGAGTTGAAGCACATTAGAACAATTCGAGAATACGTGAAGAAAATATTCGGGTTGGTGCTTAATATCAAAGAAATGTCCGAAGTAGACAAGCTCTTTGCCTTTTTGGAAGGTTTGAAGCCTTGGGAAAAGCAGGAGCTTGAGAGACAGCGAGTGGCTGACTTGGCCACTGCTCAAGCTGCTGTCAAACAACTGATCGATTACTCATCGCAGAACATTCAATCGAAGAAAACTAATCCTTCACCTTGTGGAAGCAACGTTGGGGGTTATAAGTTGGGAAAGTCTTGGCAAAGCAAGAGTGGGGGAGGAGAGAAGAGGACCGTGGAGTCTAACTCTTTTAACAAAGGTAGTAGCCCCCCATTCAAGAAGCCTCTTACATGTTGAATCTGTACCGGACCATATAAGTTGGCCAAATGTCCTCACAAATCCAAGATGAGTGCTCTCCAAGAATCATTTTCCCAAGTGGTGCAAGCCAATGAGGAGGAGGATGAGGAATATACGCATATGGGTGCCCTCTGGATGCTAAATTCTATCTAGAAACGTGGTGTGAAAGTGAAGAAAACCCATGGAAAATGACTAATGTATGTGGACGCCACTCTAAACGATAAAATGGCTGGGAGCATGATGATCAACACGGGCGCTACTCACAACTTCATTTCGGTGATCGAAGATAAACGTCTGAGACTTAAATGGGAGAAAGACTATGGCTGCATGAAAGAAGTTCACTCAGAAGCTTTAGCCACAACCGGCATGGCTATGAAGATGAACATGAAGATCGGCTCATGGGAGGGGCAAATTAACTTGGTGGTCGTGCGAATGGACAACTTTGATGTGATATTGGGTATGGGATTTCTTAGGGAGAAGGGAGCCATTCCCATCCCAGCTACGGGAAGTTTACTCATAATGGGAAAGACACCTGCAGTGGTGCCTGCTAAAGTGGAGCAGCCCCCAGAAACCAAGTTGTTGTCAGCCTTGCAGTTGAAGAAGGGTGTGAAAAGACAAAAGCCCACATATGTTTCTCTATCCACAGTATACGAGGATATAGTGGATGAATTCATTCCACTAGAGATTCGAATGGTCTTGAAGAAGTATGGAGATGTTATGCCAGATCAACTCCCCAAAACCTTGCCACCTAGAAGAGGGATTGATCACCAGTTCGAACTGGTGTTGAGAGCCAAACCACCGACGAAGGCGGCCTATGTGATGGCGCCCCCTGAACTAGAAGAACTGAAGAAGCAGTTGAAGGAATTACTAGAGGCAGGCTTCATCAGACCTTCAAAGGCACCGTTTGGTGCACCTGTGCTATTTCAGAAGAAGCACAATGGAAGGATGAGATTGTGTATTGATTACCGGGCTCTCAACAAAGTGACAGTGCACAATACGTACCCCATCCCCTTGATCACAGACTTGTTTGACCAGTTAAGTGGAGCAATATTCTTTAGAAAACTGGATTTGAGATCGGGCTACTATCAAGTGCGAATAGCAGAATGGGATGAGCCAAGACAATGTGCATGACTCGATATGGTGCATTCGAGTTCTGAGTCATTCCAATTAGGTTGACAAATGCACTAGCCACATTCTGTACATTAATGAACCAAGTTTTCCACGAGTACCAGGAAAAGTTTGTAGTAGTCTACTTGGATGACTTTGTGGTTTATAGCGCCACGATAGAAGAACATCAACGACACTTAGCTCAAATTTTTTAGAAGTTGAAAGAGAACCAACTCTATGTGAAGCAAGAGAATTTTTCCTTCGCACAAGAGAGAATCAAGTTCCTAGGAAACATTGTGGAGTGTGGTCGGAACTGCATGGATCTAGAGAAGGTGCGAGCTATTCAAGAATGGAAGGCCCCCCGCCAATTTGAAGGAACTACACTATTTCCTTGGTTTAGCCAACAACTATCAAAAATTTGTGGAAGGATATTCAAGAAGAGCAGCACCCTTGACCAAGTTGTTGAAGAAGGGTGTAACTTGGACGTGGACTGATAGATGTGTCGAAGCAATTGAGAGTCTGAAGGAAGCCATGATGCGAGATCCTGACCTTGCCTTACCAGATGTCAGTAAACCCTTTGAAGTGCAGACAGATGCGTCTGATTATGCTTTGGGGGAGTACTTCTACAAGAGGGCTACCTCGTAGCTTATGAAATCCCCAAACTTACAGAGGTAGAGAGGTGGTACACTACACAAGAGAAGGAGCTTCTCACAGTAATTTATTGTCTACGAGTATGGAGCCACTATTTGTTGGGGTCGATGTTTGTGGTGAAAATGTACAATGTCGCAGTTAGTCATTTCCTCAACCAGCCCAAGCTTACCCCCAAGCAGGAAAGATGGCAGTAGTTCGTATCAGTATTTGACTTTCATTTTGAACATAAGGCGGTCCATCTAAACTAGGAAGTTGATGCCCTGAGTCCCAAAGTTGAGTTAGCGGCTCTAGAATTGCTAGCAAACATGTCAGCTAGCGCGGTGACTATTCCTATCCGAGAGCGCATTAAGGATAACCTGAAGAAACACCTGGTGGTGAAGACCATCATGAATCTCGCAAAAGAAGGAAAAACTCACCATTTTTGGGTGGATGAAGATATTTTTTGGGCCAAGGGAGGTCGCTTTTATTTTCCAAAGTTGGGAGATTTTTGGAGGACACTAAAAAGTGAGTGTCACGACACCTTGTGGTCGGGTCATCCAGGGTGGCAGAGAATGCATACCCTGTTGAAGCAAGGGTACTACTGACCACAAATGTGCAATGATATAGTGGAGTATACCAAGACTTGTCCCACCTGCCAGCAAGACAAAATGGAGAGACACAAGACGCCAGATTAGAACCTTTATTAGGCTCTAGCCAAACATTGGAGAGTGTGTCGCTTGACTTCATTACTAGTCGAGCGAAGACAGGAGACTTGAGTGTGAAATTAGTGATCGCGGACAGATTTTCAAAGTATGCAACATTCATACCGGTGTCGAAGTATTGCTTGGTAGAAGAGACAGCAAAACATTTCTGTAAGTACGTTGTTAAGTATTGGGGAGTACCCCAAAATATAGTCAGTGACCAAAATGGAAGATTCACAGGGACCTTTTGGTCCGAGGTATTCAACCTTTTGGGGTCACAACTAAAGATTTCCTCGAGCTACCATCCTCAAATAAATGGACAGACTGAAAGATTCAATGGGATGCTAGAAGAGTACTTGTGGCATTTTTTCAACGCCAACCAAAATAATTGGCCTCAACTACTGGACGTCGCTCAATTTTGCGTCAACTCCCAGAAGAGTTCTTCGTCAAACAAGAGTGCTTCTAAAGTTTTCAATGGCCAGCAACCACTATTACCCCACATAATGGATGAGTACCGAGGAAAAAATCCAAGAGCCTTTAATTTCATGAAATACTTTAAGAAAACCACCGAGATTTCCTGAGCCTATCTGGAGAAGGCTTCAAAGAGAATAAAGAAGAGGGTGGATCAGAAAAGAAGACTGTTGGAATTCAAAGCAAGCGACTTAGCGATGATCAAGCTGAGGCCCGAACAACTAAGATTTTCAGGGAATTAGAACATCAGACTTGTCCGTAAATATGAGGGTCCTGTTCCAGTCATCTCGAAAGTGGGTCTAACCTCCTACAGAGTTAGCTTACCAGAATGGATGAAGATACATCCAGTCTTTCACGTCAGCCCTTTGTTTACTCAACTGGACTCAGCCTAAGGGTGCCAACCCTGAGCATTTGCATATTGATTGAGATCTATTGTTGAACGTACACGTTTACTATTAGTGGTTTGATGCTTACAAATTGTTGAATTTCATGATAACTGTCTTTTGATTGATTGATTGCAATAACTGAATATGTTTCTGTTGTTATGGTTTTCTTGGTAGGCCTTGGCTCACGGGTGCTACATGGTGCAAGTAAAGGCAAGGGTAATGTAATGCCCTACTACCCAGGGATCGTTACGGTGTGCATTTTAAACCGTGCTAAATTCGATGATCGAGTCATTTGGCCATAATCGTGTACCGAGGTATGATTAATGGTTTAGGGTTAAAAATTTTGGTCAAAGATACAACGTTTCACTAAAACATTTACTGTATACATTGGGATCCCAAAATATAATTTAAAGGTTAATTACAATAAAATATTTACAACCAGCCGACCGAAGCGACAAATAGGTTTTAACCCTGGTTCCTCTTTAATCCCTCGTCTGTGGCGGTCGAGCAACCGCATATGTACACATCATCACCTAAGCTCTCCAACTCAAGGATGGTCCAACTTTCTTTTTCCTTTACCTGCACCACATAGCACCCGTGAGCCGAAGCTCATCAAGAAAACTCAATATGCTCATGAGCAGTAATAACATGTTACTAAATCATAATAGTCAATCCTAGCAATAATAGCCCTATTTATGCATCTTAATAAATCCAAATAATGATTGTGGGCCCTACCCTTTGTATAGCTGACTTATGAACCCTGCCCTTTGTATAGATGATTTATGGGCCCTACCCTTTGTATTGATGACTATCAAGTCATAATGAAAATAGATGGCCAATGTGTCCATCTAAAATAAGTGACAATTAAGTCACGCACTTGAGCTCTGCACCCTAATCAGATGAGTGAATAACACTTTAAGATTCTGGTAATCATGCTGGGGCTTGTAGCCCTAATCAGATGAGTGGGTCACACTTTGGGATCCACACCCTAATCAGATAAGTGACTAAAGAGTCACACTTTGGGATCTGCACCCTAATTAGATAAGTGACTGATGAGTAAGTCACGAACTTGGGCTCAGCACCCATAGCCATGTGACATTGCAGTCACCTGAGCCTTTTGGCCCTGGCTCTAAGTAACTAGCATTTAGACTAGACAAGCACTTTTGGTTTTCATCGAACTTGAGGTCGGTCAAGCATTAATGCTCATGATGATTCATTCAATGCTTATGTTGATTAGATCTAATCTTTTTGGCTCTGCGTTCATTACGCTTATGCCGCTCTTGACTCATAGGTCAATTCCATACGACCAGTGCTCAATACTACTACCGAACTTGACTAATGAGTCATAGCTTCACAATTAATACTAACACCATTGTCGATTCTGACTCATAGGGTAGTGCCACTCACAAGTAAGCAATGCAACTAGGGATATATCATATGTCAAATATCCAAATGTAGGGCATTCGGCATGCTTACTCAACAATCACTGGCATAATTACAATCATGCACATTTACAATGTTTCAAGCTCTGATCAATCTCATATTCAATATTCATGTCATGACCTAATCACATGTATCTCGTGCATCACATGCATCACATACTGGGTGCAGTTTTCTTACCACTGGTTTGAGCGAGAAATACGTTAACAACGACCCTTGAGAACGATCAATCCTTTGATCCCGGTCACCTAGTCATAACCAAATATGGAATTCCATCAATAAAATAAATCATAAAAATGTTTATAATCTAAAACCTCGCTCCTAGGACCAATCCTGTGCTCTCGGGACTTCCAATCCACCCAAACGGGGTAGTGAAACCATCCCCCGAGCCCCCAAAGTCATTCCGAGCCCTAAAAATAGGTCTTGCTAAAAATGACCTAGCGTTGGGGCACTACTAGGTAGCGCTGGGGCGCTGCCCCATGTCAGAGAGAACTCCATTCTCTCCTCTGCCTATCGTTGGGGCGCCATAAGTGACACTGGGGCGCCACTGACAGACTAGAAAAATTCTGGTCTTTATCCCCTGCGTTTTCCTTTTAACCCCAAGCTTCAAAACTAACCTAAACATCATCCAAACCTATGATTTAACCCCAAAACCTCAACAAAATCTCAACCTCATCAAAACCCAAGTCCAAACAGAATCAAAACACCATCACAAACTCAAATCCAAGATCAAAACCTCAAGCTAAGAACTAACTCAAAACTAGAGCAAGAACCAGAAACTTGAACTGAAACCTTACCTCAATTGCAAATTAAACTCCTTACAGCTGCTGATCACAAGCCTAAACTCTCAAGCTACAATCCTCAAGCTTGAATTCCCTAGCATGGCTTAAAAAATCCAATGGGAAATGAGAGAGAAAGATGAATCAGGAGAGAGATAAGGAAGAGCACTCTGTTTTGGCCTTCTTCTGCTAGAACTTTCTTAGTTTAAACATATCCTAAGGTCTAATGACCTAAATTCCCCCAAGCCTATTTATTTCCTTTGTAAGCTACCAAGGGAAAAAATGTCATTTCCCACTTATCACGCTAATCATAATTAACGTCCTCCAATTCCCGTTATTTCCAATATTCTTAAATAATAATAATCCATATCCCATTACCCTTTAATTCCCGGTAATGTACTAATCATCAAATTACCCCGAGACTCACCCCGAGCCTCGAAATTAACCCCGTTATGACCAACCCGCTAACTTGCATTCAAAGATCGTCTCATGCCGAATAGCTCGAACAAATCCACATTATAATGTGGCCTTATTCATAATTCACCAACATGCATGAAAATATACAAATATGCCCTCAACGGGCCAAATTACCAAAATGTGCTTATAATGAAAAGTGGACCCATATGCATGCATTTATCGTCATATAATAATATAACTCACATAATCATGCATATAATCATTTAATTGCATAATAAATCAATTATGGTCATCCCGACCTCCTAATCAATAACCTAAGCCTTATTAGGAAATTTGGGTCATTATCGGTAAGCTGGATCAACCATGAGTTGGAGAGCTCTGGGGGCGAGGTCTACATTGTCAGCTGTTCGTCCGCCACATCCGAGGGAAAGTATAGGGACAAAGCCTAAAAATTGTATTTTTCCATTAGAGTAGCCACTTGTTGTATATAACTTTTGAGAATTGTAAATTTCTCTCTCTTAACCTTGTTTATGGGATCTAATGTACCAAACGTCTAATTTAATGAAAATTAATCGTTTACGCTCCAAAATCTTTTAAGCCTAACCTGGTAACTGACCATAGGATCACATTACTATTCAAACGACTTGATTCGCAAGTCTTGCACTATTTTAAAACACACAATGTAACAGTCTTAATTATCTAAGGCATTACAGATGACGATAGTCTTTTTGGTGCACCTTGACTATATTTTCTTTGTAAAGACATATTACACCTTTGGGATTTTGGCAACCTTTTATAATCTTTGTGCGCACTTCTTATTTTGTACGAGAAGCATCCTTCTTGTCATTATGCATAGTACTATTTTTACAATGGTCTCTTTTACGACCCTTTTTGGCCAGACGGCTTGGTGACAACTCTAGGCTTATTGGTTGACATTCTCCTTTAGGTCTGTTATTCCCAGATTTCGAGCCATGATAAATGTGACCTCGAAAGCTGGATTCGCAGCGAATGAACTCGTAAAGTCTGAAGTATGTTCCAAGACTAGACATCGAGCCTACAAAGCTGAGACGACTTCGAATATGGTAGCCTCGAAATCCACACGATCTCGAAGGGGAGCTCCCGAGATGCATCTATCCTCAGGGATGACCTCGGATCAGGGGTTTCGAGCCTGACGCGCGTACGATCTCGAAAGCCATGTGACCTTGGGAGATGTCATTAGCTCGAACGTTGATGAGAGACCTGGGAGAATAAGGCCTTGGAGATATATGATAATAATCTTGAAACTCTACAAGTGTTGTCCATAAGAGACGTGATCTACATTTATTACTGTAAATCCCCTAAAATCATGGGATATTATTTGATTAGTTATACACCCCTGGTCTTCAGGGGACGTTTCCCTTTATATCGGATTACAGGCATTTAAAGCCATTTGATTTATTTGCACAAAAAGAGTAACTACCCAAAATATGTGGGATAGTATTCTGCAATCTTCTCTATAAATAGAGAGGTCATGCACCATTGTAAAGGACCGAATTTCTGAATCTTGAGAGAAAACTCTGAAGAATTCATCCTTGAAGAATTTTCAGAGATCATCTTGAGCTTAATAAAAAAGACTCGTGGACTAGGCAGATTTAACTGCTGAACCATGTAAAAATTGCGTTTTGTATTATCATATTTATATTGGCCATCACTGTTTGTTGTTTACGTGCTCTTCTTTCACGGTTGACGAAAAACGACGTCAACAGTTTGGTGCTTTCATTGAGAGCCTTAAGCATTCACCCCTGAGTAATTCATGGCCACTAATAATCAGAATATATCCGAAGAGAATTATCCAAGACGTCCTGGGAAACAGCCGATGGAAAACCCAGATGTCGAAGAAAGCAGTGGATCCTCCGATTCTAGGGGACCACCTGCTCCACCAAGGGATGAGGATATGTATTACAATCCTGAGCGGTATGTTCCCATTGTGGAACTTGAAAACCGGCAATTGAAGCAGCAGTTGGCAGAGGCAAACAAACGGAATGAGGAGTTGGCAAGGATAGCCACAGAGGCGCAGGTGGCTCAACCCCCGCCTCCGCGCGAAAACCAAGTCCCTCCTCCAAGGGGCGTACACGTTCCTCCCCGTAGACCCTGTGGGTGCCCATGAAAAGATGCTGCCACAAGGAGGCCGGCTCAACATCCGGCACCAGCAGAGCCATCCGCTCCCCCTAGGCCTCAGAGAAATACTCGGGCAAGGGCCCCGGCTAACCCACCTGTGGAACTACCTGCAGGAACTGAAAACAACCGAGCCCCTACCGAGGCTCGGACTCAAGCCCCTGGGAATGCACCGCACGCAACCAACCCATCTCGGGCAAACTCCGGACCATCTAGGCCGAGAAATGGGTGGCATCCACCGTCGCCCATACGGTTCCCGCCATCACCAATAAGATATCCTTCGCCCCCTCGCAGGAATGCTTAACCAGTTCGAGATCAGGGCGAAAGACGTGCAGGAGGAAGACAAGGAAATGGGGAGGCTTTCCAGGAGCGGAGAGGCGCCCCATCTGAAAAAAGTCAAACATCACGGTCTCGCACGGTAGAGACGAGGCGACATGGAAAGAATCCATCACGAAATAACCATGGGACGAGTTTAACCAGTGATGATTCTGGAGATACCAGGTCGGTCAGCAAGCATGACCGAGGTCGTAAGAATACTGGAAACCGCAGAAATCATCCCGACCTGCGAGAGCACCTAAATCAGAGTCGGGGTAATAGTGACCCAATAAATCCGGACCTGAGGGATCACTTGAATCGGCGTAGATATCCCTTGCGGAGACGCGAGCCTGGAATTATGATCGATGACAACCGATTTCAGACAGTACCCCTTGCGGACCCAGTCCAAGAAAGAATCGACCAGCTTGAAAAGGCCTTTAGGCTTTTGAAAAATGAGCAAGAGAATGATCGATATGAAGACTCTGACGAGGAGCTCGAACCGTTTGCTCCCCATATTTCCAATACTCCATTTCCTCAAGGGTTTCGGATCCCTCACATCCCAACGTTCGAAGGAAAGACCAACCCGTACAGTCATCTGAGCACGTTCAACACCATAATGAAAGCTAGTAACGTGGGTTACGAGCTCAGATGCATGTTATTTCCAGCATCATTGACAGGACTAGCTAAAAGCTGGTTCAAAAAATATAAGAGACATTCAATAACCTCTTGGGAGCAGTTGTCTAAAGATTTTAAAAAGCAGTTCAAAGCCATGATGGGGGTTCGACCTAAGGCATCAACCCTCACTAATGTTCGGCAACAACCAGGCGAAACATTAAAAAGTTACCTTACAAGGTTCAACTTGGAAGTCGCCCGAGCTCGGAATGTGGATGACAGTGGACACTTAATGGCTGTCCAGGCCGGAGTAATGCCAGGAAGCGCCCTTTGGGACGATATGCAAAGAAAACCGGTGAGGTCCCTAACCGAGTTTAATAGAAGAGCGCAGAGGTTTGTCAATGTAGAGGAAGCGAGGTCGACACTTAATGTGACTTCCCAGCCCGGAACTACAACGATAAACGTAAACTCTGCCTCAACCTCGGCGGACCCAATAGCTTCAAAGCCTGCTGTGGAAAACCCTTCCAAGAGAAAAAAGAACGAAGGAAGTAATCCCGAGGCCGAAGGAGGAAAGAAAAAGAAGGGGGAGAGATATTTCTCCGTGTATGGAGTATACACCGAGCTCAACGAGTCTCAGGAGAACATATATCTGGCTAATGAAAACCAGGTCCCCTTTAGGCGTCCAGACCCGATGAGAAATCAAAAGTCCAAGAAGGATTCAAGCAAGTATTGCCAATTTCACAGAGACACCGGGCATACTACCGATGAATGTCGACAGCTGAAAGATGAGATCAAAGGATTGATCTCGAGAGGTTACTTTAGACAATATGTCAAGAACCAGAGTACTAATCAGGCGACCGCGAACCAGAGAGTCACCGCATCGCAGCCCGCACCTAACAACAATCCTCGAGCTCGGGAAGAGGATAGGCCCCCGCCGATTGATGGAGAGGATGTGATAACCATCTCGGGAGGGCCTCACCCCGCAGGAGTAGGCAGGAATGCCCAGAAAAGATACGTTAACGAGCTGAAAACTGGGGATGGGTCTTCTTATGAACCCGAACCTAGGGCTCCAAAAAGCCAGAGGATTGAAACACAACCAATAACCTTCACTGAGGAAGACGCGTCCCATGTCCAGTTCCCTCACCATGATCCACTGGTCATCACTCTCCAGCTGGCCAATAAAAGGGTCCACCGAGTTCTCATAGACAATGGGAGCTCAGTCAACATTCTCTATAAAGCAACCCTCAAAAAGATGGGACTCTCCCTTCGCGACCTGAAAGCGAGTGCAACTACTTTGTACGACTTTTCAGGAGAAGGGACCGCCTGCATGGGATCCATCGAGCTCCCCGTGACCTTGGGAGATTACCCAGTCTCGGCAACCAAGATGATGGAGTTCGTGGTAGTAGACTTACCGTCAGCCTACAATGTGCTGCTCGGGAGACCCGCCCTGGTCGGGCTGGGGGCAGTTTCATCAGTAAGGCATCTGGCCCTTAAGTTCCCAACCCCCAGCAGAGTCGGAACATTGAAGAGAGATCAATTAGCATGGAGGGAATGCTATAGCATCTCCTTGAGAGGAAAGAAACAGACGAGCGCACAAGCACTCGCCATCATTCAAAACAAAGACGGAAAGGTCTTAGAGATTGATCCAAGGATTGAGGAGAAAGTTGACCTTGAACCTTTAGAGGAGCTCGAAGAAATTCAGCTCGAGGAAGCCAACCCCTCAAAGAAGGTGAAGGTCGGAAAACACCTCCAAGATGAAACAAAATAGCAATTTATTTGCTTTTTGAAGAAAAACTAGGATGTCTTCGCGTGGTCACACTCGGATATTGTAGGAATAAGTCCGAGTATAGCAAGCCACGCACTGAATATAGACAAAAGCTTCCCCCTGAAGCAACAAAAGCGAAGATAGCTGGACGAAGATAGAAAGAAAGCACTAAAGGAGGAGGTTGACGGGTTAAAGGCAAATTGATTCATTAGGGATGACTTTTACCCTGACTGGGTAGCCAATCCGTTATTGGTCCCAAAGCCCAATGGAACATGGCGAACCTGTATTGACTACTCAGATCTCAACAAAGCTTGCCCGAAAGACTGTTTTTCGTTGCCAAGGATTGACCAGCTCGTGGATGCCACGGCGGGGCATGGCCTGATGTCCTTCATGGATGCTTATTCTAGATATAACTAGATTCCCATGCATGCCCCCGACCAAGAACATACGAGCTTCATCACGGATAAGGGGCTATACTGCTATAATGTCATGCCATTCGGGCTCAAGAATGCTGGGGCCACATATCAGCAGCTCGTGAACATGATGTTTTCAGAGCAAAAGGAAACAAAATGGAAGTTTATGTTGATGACATGCTTGTAAAATTTCAACTCAACAAGAACCATGGTGATGACCTCGAAGAGTGCTTCGGCGTACTCCGGAAATACAACATGAAGCTAAATCCTCAGAAGTGCACTTTTGGGGTGTCTTCAGGAAAATTTCTGGGCTTTATCCTGAACTCTCGTGGAATCGAGGCCAACCCCAACAAGATCAAGGCCCTGATTGACATGCCTTCACCTCGAAGGCACAAAGTTGTCCAAAGTTTGACTGGCAGGATGGCAGCCCTAAGCAGATTCATCTCGAAATCTACAGACCGTGGTCTTCCATTTTTCAACCTATTGAGAGGAGGTAAGAAATTTGAATGGACGGAGGAGTGCGAGCTGGCCTTTCAGGAGCCCAAAAAGCACCTTGCGGAACCACCCATCCTGTCAAAGCCTGAAACGGGAGAAACTCTGTACCTATACCTCTCAACCACCGAACACGCAATAAGCGCAGTGCTCGTTCGAGAGGAAGAGAAGGTACAAAGACCCGTTTACTACATCAGTAAAAGATTACTGGGGGCAGATTCAAGATACCCCCTGATGGAGAAGCTGGCGCTTAGTCTAATTCATTCATCTCGTAAGCTCTGCCCCTACTTCCAAGCGCATCCCATCCATGTGTTGACTGATCAACCACTTAGGCAAGTCTTGTCTAAGCCAGAAGCTTCAGGTCGACTTCTTAAATGGGCAGTTGAGCTCGGATAGTTCGAGATCACCTACCACTCGAAAACGACCATTAAGGCACAGGCGTTGGCGGACTTTATAGTGGAATGTACTGGCATAGACGACGACGAGGTAATAACCCCAGCCCATGAGCTGTGGAAACTTTACGTCGACGGCTCATCAAACGAAAATGGAGCGAGGGCAGGGATCATTTTGGTTACCCCCGCAGGGAGCAGATTTCACTCTGCCTTAAGATTTGGTTTCAAAGCATCGAATAATGAGGCTGAATACGAGGCTTTACTCGCGGGACTTCGTATAGCAAAGGAGCTCAAAGCTAGAGCTGTACATTGCTACAATGATTCCCAGCTCGTGGTAAATCAAATCTTGGGAGAATACCAGGCTCGCGGCACGAGAATGGCAGCTTATTTGGAGAAGGAAAAATCCGCATTAGAGTGTTTCAAATTCTACACAATCGAACAGGTTCCCCGCGAGCGGAACTCAAATGCAGATGCCTTAGCTTGGCTCGCCACATCCGCTGAGAATGATGAACTAAACGTTGTCCCCATAGAACACCTCTCGACACCTAGTATTAACGAGCCGGAGGAGGAAGACGTATGTATGATTGAATCCGAGCCTACGTGGATGACCCCGATAGTAGAGTATCTCGAGACCGGAGTCCTCCCAAGAGACTGGAACCAGGCTCGAAAGTTGATGTATCAACTTCCCCGTTACACCATTTTGGACGGAAAGCTATATAGGAGGGGATATTCCATGCCGTTACTTCGGTGCGTAACCCCGCCCGAAGCTAAGAAGATCGTTGAAGAAATTCATGAAGGGTTCTGCGGGGATCACAGCGAGGGGCATAGCCTGTCCAAGAAGATCATATGCCAAGGATATTTCTGGCCAACTATTAAAACAGATTCTTTCGAGTACGTGAAGAAATGCGACAAATGCCAGAGATTCGCCACGATTCCCCGAGCTCCACCATCCGAGCTGACCATGTTGACTTCCCCATGGCCTTTCGCGGTATGGGGCATCGACCTCATAGGCTCTCTCCCGACTGGCAAAGGCGGAGTAAAATATGCTGTAGTCGCCGTGGATTACTTCACGAAGTGGACGGATGCTGAACCGTTGGCAACTATAACTTCAAAAAAGATCCTTGATTTCGTAGTAAAAAGCATCATATGCCGATATGGGGTGTCGAGGAAGATCGTATCCGACAACGGAACCCAATTCGATTGTGACTTGTTCACCAACTTTTGTGAAAAGAACGGCATAATAAAGAGTTTTTCATCAGTGGCTCATCCTCAAGCGAATGGCCAGGTCGAGGCTGTGAACAAAACTCTTAGAAGTTCTTTGAAGAAAAAGTTGGAGGAAGCAAAGGGATGTTGGCCCGAAGAATTGCCCCAAGTCCTATGGGGTTATAGAACCATAGCTCGAACATCAACGGGGCACACCCCGTTCTCTCTAGCATACGGATGTGAGGCTATGTTGCCTATTGAGGTCGAAATCCCAACGATCCGAACTCAAATTTATGACCAAGACTCAAACCACACTCATCTCGAAGAAACCTTAGACTTGATTGAAGAAATGAGAAACGAGGCTCAGCTAAGGAACGCTGCCTACCAACAATGAGCTACTAGATATTTCAACAAAAGGGTTCGAGATCGAAGATTCGGTGTGGGAGATCTGGTGTTAAGACACATATTTTTGGCAACACGAGATCCAGCAGCTGGTGTGCTCGGACCGAATTGGGAAGGACCATACCAGATAGATTCAGTCATCCGGACCGTTGTTTACAAGCTGGCGAGATTGGACGGGAGCCTGGTACCACGAGCATGGAATGTCGAACACCTTAGACCTTATTATCAGTAGCGTAGGAAGTGTTTTGCTTGTAACCATGATTGTAGTTGTTTGTCAGCTTTTGAATTCCATCAAATAAAGATCTATTTCGTTCAATATGTTATCTCTTTTTATTTTTGCAATCTCTCTTAATTTAATAACCTATGGTCACACTCATAGGGTATTAAGGGGGCATCATTGGTATATATACCATTGAGATAAAAAATAAAAACATAAAAGTATTTTGATATAACCAGATACACGAGCTTAGATAGTTTGGACATAACCGAATTATCGAAAACATAAAAGTATTTGGATGTAACCAGATATGCGAGCTTAGATAGTTTGGACAACCAAATTATCAAAAGATAATAACGTTTGGATTTAACCAGATGTGCAAACTTAATAGGTTTGGAACAAACCAGCTAAAACTAATCGACGAATTGGAATTTGAACCTGCTTCGAAATAAGTCGAGATCGACGCTGGAATATCTTAAAGAAAAATAGTTTCGAACTCATAACCTTGGGGAGATAACCGAGGATGAGGAAAAGTAACTAAGCAATAAGATATAACTAAACCACACATTAAATACCATACAAGTACTTTCGAGTTCATGGTTAAAGTAATATCCGACCTTGATGAATAACGAGATCGGAAGCGGATAATTCAAACAAACAATGCTTGGATGCATCGAGTTTCGAGCCTAAATCCCAACTATGTTTGTATGAAGAAATAAACATAAAAAAAATTATTCATATATAATATGCAAAATATTTCGAGCCAAGAAATGTAAAGCATATGTAAGTTTATAAAAAAAAAAAAATTGTATCAGCCCTACGGGCATAAATAAAAATAGTTACAAACAATAGAGGGACGCAGCCCCGAGGTAAGAATCAAGAAGGAGCAGTTCCCTTGGCTTTTCCGGCGTCAACGGCACTAGACCCTCCAGTACGAATAGCATGGCTATCCTTCTGAGCAGCCTCTCGAGCAGCTTCACTCGCCTCAAGATGGGCACTCCACCGCTCTACGTACTTGGCCTCGAGAGGACCCAGGAAGCTGGTATCGAGGTTGGCATTTTCAACCCAAATTTTGTACATGGCCTGGTCTACCGCCTTCTCCTTCTGCTCTTTGAACTCGTTCAGGAGGCGGGACTTCTCGCCTTCCATGATGTCGAAAGTAGCAGCTTTCTCCTCTTCCAGCTTAGCGTTAGCCTTCTCCAGCTCGGCAAGATGAGTCTTCGCCTGTTCAAGCTCGGCTTCCGTCTTCTCCAGCTCCGCGAGACAGGTCTTTACTTTCTCAAGTTCGGTCTTCAAGTCCTGGAGTTCATTAGCCATCTTAAGCTGGAGATCCCTCGACTCTTGGGCCAGAGACATACTCGTGTGCACCTCGTTGGTCAGCTTATAATTAAGCTGTGCTGAAACGACAAGGGCCTAAAATACAAAGAACGAATTAGATCGCGAGTTGAGACACAAACAGTTAAAGGAGAGTTGCGAAGGCTACTGCGACAGTGAGTTCAATACTCTTGTCATAAAGAGTATTACAGTCTGAGGCCTTGTGCACGAGGTCCCAATGGTCGGCACCGAAGCCAGAAAAACTCTGACCCACTCGAGAGAGGACGTCCGAGCTAAGCACAGCCCCTTGGGTCCTAGTGGCGTCGTCAAGCACGAACTCCTCAATATGAGGTCGGGTCATCGACAGTTGAACCTTGGAGACGGAAGGTTTCTTCGGGGGCTGGCCGACTGTTATTTGAGGGACGGTCGGAGGAAGCGAGACGGGCGCGGTTGAACCAGACACATCAACCTGGACAATCGGCTCCTCGGTTGTGCTCGCAGTAGCCTGAGCCGTTGGGGTTTTCTCGAGGCGTCTGGGGACCTTGGATGGTTGGTCAGACCTCCACGAGGCTCTCGGGCGTTTACTCTTCTGAGCTCCAACTCCCTCATCACTAAAAAGCACAGCGTCGAGATCGGGATCCATGGCACCTGCACAGTTCCAATCGAAGTTATACATAATGATAATAATCTTGGAAAATTAAAAAGAAAAAACCAAGTAAAGAAAGACCTAACTGGAACTCTCCCCCGAACTAGAGCTCGGGGACCATGAAATTCCCCCATCTTCAGAAGAGGCGGGGGGAGTACCTTCCCTATAGGTGGACGTCAACCTCGAAAGGTCCCTATAATCATTGGTCCCATATTGGACAGCTATCCCATTCCACACCTCATCTGAAGTATACATGGTGTCATACTTCCCGAGCCAACTATCAAACCTATGAACACAATCATCTACCCAACTCCATATGTAGAAGAGGTATCTATCATACGGGCATGAAACTAACCTATCGGGTTTATGCTTTAGTAAGGTGGGGGACCACATTCTCGAGGTAAGGATGGCTTTACCTTCATCCGAGTCTGAACTCGAGGCTTCGTCATTAGCCTCATTCACCGATGGTTGACTCCTTCTGTGAACTGGAAGTGGGGGCCTCGCCTCTCTCCTCGGAGGGAGGACGCCTGTGGGAAAAGGCACCTGCTCCCAATGTTCATACTTTTTATTGGACCAGTCAAAGGTGGTCTGGCCCTCTCCTAAAAGTCCGCAATCTCGGAGCTTATCCTCATGTAAAAGGTACAAGAGAGACCTCCTGCCATGAGGGAGTTAAAGCAGGGTCTCTCTATGCCCCTTCATTGCCTCGTCAGGAGTAGGATGCTGAAAATTGGCTGGAAAGCAAGACACATTTCAACTAAGTACGGGTCTTACAGCTAAAATCCCAAGCACAGAGATAAAGAAAACTGGAATACTTACGAATCCGCCTGAATGAGTAGTATCGAGACGGGGACAGGGCATCTGTCCAGAATAAGGCTTTTTTGAAATCAGGTGGATGATTAGGGAGATCTTCAAAGACCTTTTTCTCTTTGGGATAGCTCGAAAGATAGTAAAAGCCATCTCCTCCCCGAGCTCGGGAGGGGTTGCTTTTCAGACAAAAGAGATATAAAATCTCCTGAGGTGAAGGCCCTTCCCACTCCAGCTCGTGGTATAGCGACCTCAGGGCAGACAGAACCCTATAAGAATTGGTATTGAGCTGGAACGGAGCCAACCCAACAAAATCCGTGAAGTCCTTGAAAAAAGACTTCAAAGGCAACAGCGTCCCCGCCTTCATGTGTTCCTGGCTCCATGCCGCGTATCTCAGCCTGTTGTCACGATCCACGGGGGCGTAACAGCTTCGTTCGTGAGTGGCCGGAGCTCGACACTTCAAAGAACTTGACAACCTGAGGCCATGGAGGGCTATAATGTCAGTTATCTGACTTGTCGAGGTAACCGAGCTCCAATAGTGCTCGGCCTCGAAGATTTCTTTCCTCGGCTACGAGGAAGAAGGCTCCCCCATCAATGAAAATTGAAGTTCTCCTGGACTATACACGACGGTGACCTTTAATGCGGGGTCGAGGGGGATCGGCCTAGGCCCTGAGTTGGACTCTGGATAAAGGGCCTCCCGAAGAGTTCTCCTCTTCTTCTCTATGACCGCGTCTATTTGGCGGCGATAATGAGCTCGAATATCCTCCTGCTCGCGCGCAAGCTCATACTCACGAATCCGACGTTAATTCCGAGCAAACAGCGACTCCGGGCTCGGGGTTTTTGGCGAATAAGGGATTGCCAGCAACGACCCCCACCGTCTTTCCAGATTCTGTGACATCTAGCGAGAAAGAAAAAATGGTGAGGGCCATGCATGCAAGAATTACGAGCTTGAAAGGACAAGCTCAGAGTTTAGGAACAAAACAAGCTCGATACTAAGACCCTTATTAAAGAGTCAGAACGTGTGTCCCACGAGAAAAGGAGGAGAGTAGACAATTTTTTGAAAATCCCGAAAATCAGGGGAAAAAGAGTGGCGGATAACCAGAAAAGGTAACCTTGGGTATCATGCATTTTTCAAGGCCAAGGTTTTATACCCGATATCTTGGTGTACAAGAAACGTCTTTTAAAATTTTAAAACCCAGAAAACAGAGATCTTGCTCAAACATCAAAACTGGGTATGAACCAGTGATGTAAACCCAGTATGGAAACTTAAAACTTAAAAGCCTATCGGATAAAAATTCCCTAACGTATTGTACTAAGAAAATACACTAGTACATTCACAAAGACAACAAGAACAATATGAACAAAAACTGGGATAAGGGAAAACAAAGATTGGACACTTACACAATGATGGCGATTGCAGAGAAATTGCTGACTGAAGAAGAGGCTGCAAATATGAGCTCACGGACCCGAACAAACCGGAGGTCCTTTGTTTTTTCGGCCGAGAGAACATGCACGAGAAAGAGGTTCTCTGGGATGGCCTCTGGTTTCGTCCCTTCCTTTTTTTTGGATCTGATGCGTGTAAAATAAGAGGAAGAAGAAGACCTTGAATATATAAAGGGAGAAAAGTGATAAAAAGGATTAATCTGGGCCATTGGCCAGAATCCTCATGAAATCCAACGGTCAGGGGTCAATGACATGATGGTACCAGAAAGGTGGCAGACGAATGATCGTGGGCAGGTTTCCAAGGTACTCAAGTACCATAAATGAGCAATATCCAACTGACGCGTGTCCATTCTCAAGTGTGTGACGGTACGGTTCCCGAAGAAAGTAGTTCAAAAGTTTCCTTCTCTTAGGATTCGAACAAATACTTTTGAGGGGGCAAGATGTTATACCCAAATTTCGAGCCATGATAAATGTGACCTCGAAAGCTGGATTCGCAGCGAATGAACTCGTAAAGTCTGAAGTATGTTCCAAGACTAGACATCGAGCCTGCAAAGCTGAGACGACTTCGAATATGGTAGCCTCGAAATCCACACGATCTCGAAGGGGAGCTCCCGAGATGCTTCTATCCTCATGGATGACCTCGGATCAGGGGTTCCGAGCCTGACGCGCGTACGATCTCGAAAGCCATGTGACCTCGGGAGATGTCATTAGCTCGAACATTGATGAGAGACCTGGGAGAATAAGGCCTTGGAGATATATGATAATAATCTTGAAACTCTACAAGTGTTGTCCATAAGAGACGTGATCTACATTTATTACTGTAAATCCCCTAAAATCATGGGATATTATTTGATTAGTTATACGCCCCTTGGTCTTCAGGGGACGTTTCCCTTTATATCGGATTACAGGCATTTAAAGCCATTTGATTTATTTGCACAAAAAGAGTAACTACCCAAAATATGTGGGATAGTATTCTACAATCTTCTCTATAAATAGAGAGGTCATGCACCATTGTAAAGGACCGAATTTCTGAATCTTGAGAGAAAACTCTGAAGAATTCATCCTTGAAGAATTTTCAGAGATCATCTTGAGCTTAATAAAAAAGACTTGTGGACTATGCAGATTTAACTGCTGAATCACGTAAAAATTGCGTTTTGTATTATCATATTTATATTGGCCATCACTGTTTGTTGTTTACGTGCTCTTCTTTCACGGTTGATGAAAAACGGCGTCAACAAGGTCTTACCACTCGTGGAGGTTTTAGCCTTTATTAGGAGGTTATCTTTGTGAAACCTTTTGACTCCCTTGACATCCATAAAGGTAGCTAATCCTCATGAATCCAAAAGATAGTTTGCATGGTTTTTTTTCGCTTTTGCCATGTATCCTGCCCCCCAAGTAGTTGGCGGGATTTATCTCGTCGGGCACTTTGATCATTTTTCTCTTGTATACACTTTGACCATTTCAATTTACAATGAGTGCACAATAGTTAGATACACGCTTGTATGAAGAATAAATATAATATGAAAAATAGAAAACATATTTATTGATAATGAGTAGAGTACAAGTGCATGTATGGCAATATTGCACCTACTATATTATAAGGGAAACTGGGTGACCTTTTTGATTCAATACATAACTTGCACTTACTACTTAGCGCTATGTCAGAAGGACAACGAAGGTGGCCTCTTTGATTCACTACTGAAAATAGGAAAGTATTACCAGAGGAACTCCATGAGATATTCAACATTTTGAGCACGGGTGCCAAGGAGGGCTCAAACATGTGAAGGGTTAGGCATCGCAGAAGAGGGGGTCGAGGGATCTTCAGTGCGCGAGTGGCCTTTCGTTGTGCGAGGGGGTCCTCCTCGTGTAAAGGACATCTCACTTGGCATTCTCATATGGCCAACTCCTTTTGTGGTCTCTTTAGCATTTCAATCTCTACCTTTTCTCGAGTCTCCGCAATATATTGGCCCTTCAAATATTGTTCTGACCTCTCTTTGGACTTTCAGGGCTCGTTCAGAGGCATTATGTGAAGTTGGTTGATCATCTAGTCTATATTTATTTCTCCTCACATGCCCCCTACGAATGAGCTCTTCAATCTCAAACTTGAGATGGGTACACTCCGCGGTGGTATGGCCTATGTCTTTGAGGTATTGATTGTACTTGCTTGGGTCCCTCTTTGACCTATCCTGCCTCATGGGCGGTGGCTTCATAAATGGGATCTGACTCTCGTTGGTGACTTTATATGTTTCCTTAAGTTCGTCAATTCTGGGAAGAATGTAAATGGGGGAGGTTGGGGGTCGTTCCCATGATTGCTCTTCTTTGGGCGGTTATCTCTTCGTTTTTCATGTGTCATTTTCTTCATGTCATCGGAGGTGTCCTAAGGTGAAGAGTTTGGTACGGGTCCAGTCCTTCCAACCTTGAGCTTCTCATGCCCATCTTCCACTCTATTGTATTTTTTTGCTCTCTCATAAAAATCATCCAGGTTTGAAACTTCTCTCTTGAGCATGTTGTCCAAAAATTTACTTCCGGGACGTACTCTTGCTATGATGACCATTTTGAGTTCATCCCTTAACAAGCTCCCTACCTTTGATGTCTCCATGTTGAATTGATGGATGTAACTTTTCAAACTCTCATTCTCACCTTATTTCACATTGGCAAGGCTTGTACTCGACATAGTGTAGTGGTGGACAGCATGATGTTGTTAAAGGAACGAGTCAGAAAGTTTTTGCCACGACCTAATGGTTCCCGGCCTTAGCCTCTTGAATCATTTGTATGCAACTACTTTTAGTGTTACGGAAAAACAGTAACATCTTCCTCTACTACTGACCCCTCTCAATTTCATTAAATCGTTTAATGCATCTAGATGGTACTTAGGGTATGTAGTGCCTTTGTAAGGGGTCATGTAAGGCTCTTTGAAGTTCATAGGGAGTCGTTCAACATGAATTTCTCTTGTGAAAGGTGACTGATAGTTGAACTCATTATCAACCACATGTCCCCCAGATGTAGTGTCTATTTTGCTTTGAAGGCTTCTCAAATCAGTGTCTAGCTCCTGTCTCCTTTTATTCAAGGAGTCCCTTAGGTCATAAGGGTTGACTTTCCCTTTCCCTATGTCCTTTGGAAGAGTCATAGGGGGTGTCGTCCTCGTGTTTGACCTTCTTCCATTGAGCTTCTCTCCTAAGTCAGGGGGTGCTTCCTTAGATGTGATTTCAGCTTCATTTCTTCGACTGGCATCATCCACCCAACTCTGCTTCTGGGGTTGCCTCGTCGGCGTAGGGCCTTCGCGATACATCAATCAAGGGTGTTGCTAGTGGAATGCCAGTTTCTCTTATCTTCCAAGGGGACGGTGGTTTCCTCTATCATCTGCTCTTTTTCCTTGCAATTGGGAATGGGCATGTCTGACTTCCCTTAGAGCAAATCCATTCAACTATATCTTGCATGTTCTCTAGCCTTTAATTTTTCTTGTGCAACTTGGAGAGTTCGGGAGCTTAAGCTCACCAAGTGTACTCGAGGACTCTTACCCGACCTACATGTGGAGGGACCAGGGTCCCGATGGTCGGCACGCTGTTCTGTTGGTGGTTGAGGAGGAGGGTGTGTACCTAGGACACCCGTGGAGGCAGCTGATGGTAGTGGGTGATCCCCATTAGGTTGGACGGTTGGGAATGAAGCCTCCCTTTCCTCATCAGGGCCTATGTGTCCCCCTGTTGTACCTCCCTTCCCCGCTAATGGAGGGTCTCTCATGGAGGCCCTTAATTGGTCTCTGTCCAGTTGGACCACAACATCTTATAATTCTCGTAGGTTTCTTAAGGGCCTTGGAATTTTCCCTTGTTGTAATCAATGGAAGAACAATACCTTGATTCATGTGCTTCCCATAGACGGCACCAAATTGTTGACAATGAGAACTCGTCAATGATGTTAGAATGGAAGAGTGAAGATCTATTATTAGTGGAGCTCTAATGGTCCTGATACATTGTGGTCCAAGGGTACAAGAATGTACAAAGGTACATTGTCAAGGTAGTGGCACAGGACGTAGTGATGCAGAAGGCTATGGTGTCGGCCCTAGTACATGGTCAAGGGTGCTTAAGTAGTTCCTTCACTCTTCATACTAATTCATACCACCACTACTTGTTTGATATGGATGTCAGAGTCATGTCTTTGTCTTCCTCATGATCGTACATCCCATACCCGTACGCATGCCACTTACCTGATGGTCCTTCTCACATTTCCAAGAAACATATTTTCTCCAAGTTTCCTTACATTTTCCTATGTGTAGGAAAGCTTTCGAGTTATCATGAGTAACATACTTAGTCATCTTTACCAAATATAGCTTGACACAAAATGATGACTGGGTCTTTCCTAGCCGTCCCCATACATATATTCAGGAAGCTTTGGACTCTTCTTCTTGTGAGAGGTCATGGTGCGGATGTACTCTGCTGGTGGCACCTACTTCAGGAAGGGAAGTAGGGATTTTTCAACAAGGCACGAATTGTATGTGATGAGGTAAGTGTAACGCCCTGGTTACCCCAGAACAGTTACAGTGAACGGTGAACCAGAAATTTGACCCTCTACCCGAGTCCTTTGGTTAAAAACGTGCTCTAAGTGTGATTAACAGGTTAAGGTGGAAAACTAATAAAAATGAATGGATATCTTTCATTACAAACTGCTCTGCAAAGCTAATCAAAACATTTACAAGTTGTTCTCAGTACAAAATGGTCATTACTGTTCAAATTTACAATCCCCCCGACCTAAGCGGCAAAAATAGGGTAAACCCCCTAGTTCCTCTGAGAACGGCTTGGCCGTGGTGGTCAAGCGGCCGCATATGTACACATCACCACCTAAGCTCTCCACTCAAGGCTGGGTGAGCTTTTCTTTCCCTTTACCTGCACCACATAGCACCCATGAGCCAAGGCCCAGCAAGAAAACATAATATAACATGATATAATATCAACAATGATCGTAATAATCATTCAGGACTATCAGTCCAAAACAGATAGGTGACAGTTGCAAAAATCACAAAAGTTGGTACAGCCCCATCTAGCCATGTGATGATAGGGTCACTCGGGCTTAACTGATAGGTGAACCTCTCATAAAATTGATCAGGATAGGTGTATGGTTACTGGTCACCAACATAACCCTCCTCATGACTTAAAGTCATAACCCTGGAACAAATTCCCTAGCCATGTGACAAACAGTCACCGGGGCCATATGCCCTGGCTCTGAATAACTAGTCTTAGACTAGCCAAGCGGTTATAAGTTCATCGACCTTAGGGTCGGTCCAGCGTTAATGCCTTAGAGCCATTCAACACTGATATCGATTAGATCTAATCTTCATTTGGCTCGGCGTTCTTGACGCTATGCCATTTCTGATGCTTTAGGTCGGTGTCCCTGACTAGTCAGTACATATACAAGTACACAACCATCGCTAGCATTTAATAGGTAATCCACGTCCACATTTATCAATCAACATGCTTCAATACAATTATGCATGTCACATACACACAGGGTGCAGTTTTCTTACCTCAGGTTCGAGCGAGAAATAATATAAGAGCGACCCTTGAGAACGATCAACCTTTAGATTCCTTAGCGGTTACCTAATCATAACCAATTAGAAACCATAATTAAAGTAAATCAATAAATGGTACACAATCTAAACCACACTCCCGGGACCAATCCCTCACTCTCGGGACTCTCAAACTACTCAAAAGGGGCAAAGGAACCAACCCCTGAGCCTTAGAAACCATCCCGAGCCCTAAAAATAACTTTCCCTGAAACTAACCTAGCGCCTAGGCGCTACCCACCAGCGCTATGGCACTGCCCCAGAAACAGAGAGGGCTGCTCTCTGCCCTGCATAGCGCTGGGGCGCTAGGACTGGCGCTGGGGCGCTAGGACTGGCGCTGGGGTGCTAGGACTGGCGCTGGGGCGCCAGCTCCAGACCAGCAGCTACACTGATTTTCCCTCCTTACGATTCCTCTTGAAACAAACCTTCCAAACCAATCCCAAACCTTCCCAAAACATCCAATTCAACCCCTAAACCTCATCTATATCACCCCCTCATCAAAACCCAATCAAATATACACAAAAACTCCCATTGATTCTAACTTTCCACATCAAAATCCATAGGTTGAAAACTAAAAGAAAAACAGAGTAACACCTGAAATTCATGGACAGATCCTTACCTCCAACTGGTTTTGAATCCTCCTTAGTAGAATAACTAAGTCTACAACCTCCAAGCTTTGATTTCCTAGCTTGCTACTTCAATTTGGGACCAAAAACCTCAAAGAAAGATAGGGAGGAAATGATGTACGGGAAGGAGAAGACCTTGCTCTATTTTTGTTCTATAACCTTCTACAGCCACTTAAAACATATATAACCCAAGCCAAATGACCTTAATGCCCCTAGGTCATTTAAAGCTTCTAAAGTCTCCCCAAGGGTAAAATCGTCATCTTTCACCTATTTCGTTAATCATAATTAACGCTCTCCAATTCCTGCTATTCTCAAAATTTCCAAACACCAATAATTCATATCCCGTTACCCTTTTACTCCCGACAATGTTCTAATCATTAAAACATCCCGAGACTCACCCCAAGCCTCGAACTTAATCCCGTTATGACTAAACCGCTACTTAATATTCAAAGATCTTCTCATGCCGAATAGCTCGAACAAATCCACATTATAATGTGGCCTTAACAATATATCACCGACATGCATACAAATATACAATTACGCCCTCAACAGGCTAAATTACCAACGTACCCCTATCATGAAATGTGGACCCACATGCATGCATTTAACATCATATCATAATATAATTCACATAGACATGCATATATTCGATTAATGGCGTAATTAAACAAGTATGGCCCTCCCGGCCTACTAATCTCGCCATTAAACCATATCGGAGAATTCGGGGCATTACAGTAAGGGGCCTCTCATGGGTCCCCGAGCTGGTGAGATATGAGGACTCGCGTGGACCCTTGGGCGCCGAACAAGGCGTCTCACATGCTAGGCCTCACATAGTGAGACCCTCATCATTAGGTGCGTCATGTCACAGGCTGACATTTTGACAGCGGGAATGCCTGTGCGGCACCTTGACTCCTCTGAGTTAAGGTTTTCCTTCCAACCATTCGAATAACAATGGGCACATTTTTCGCTTGACCGCGTGCCTCTTCACACTTCCGTCTCTCGAACAACTCTCACTGAGTCACACTCTTTGGTATCTATGAGTGCATCCATGCATCAAGGCTCTCTACCCAAGACACTCGAATTGTCCATAGGTTCTCATTATGGCGAGGAAAATTCCAACAGTGATGCTCACCCAGACATTCACAAGCCAAGGTAGCATGTGTGGCCAAGAGCCAGCACCAAGTTAACGTGACAACGCCTCTAGTCATGCCCTATTCGACACCATTTGAATAGTTTCCAGGCTCTCGAGACTATTTTCACAATGATGAATGCAAGTCATATGAATAGTTCCCAATCATGCCCCACAGGCTAACTTTTTTCACAGTGGGAATTCCCGTGTGGCACCTTGACTCCTTTGAGCCAAGGTCAACCTTCCAACCATTTGAATAACAATGGGCACATTTTTCACTCGACCGTGTGCCTATGCACACTTTCGTCTATCAAAAAACTCTTGCCGAGTCACACTCTCAGGCATCTATGAGTGCTTCCATTCATCAAGTTTCTCTAGCCAAGATAATCAGACTGTCCATAGGTTCTCAAAATGGCAAGGCCAATTCCAACACTGATGCTCACCCAGACATTCACAAGCCAAGGTAGCATGTGTGGCCAAGAGCGACACCAAGCTGACGTGCCAACGCCTCTCGTCCTACCCCATTGGATACCATCCAAATAGTTCCCATCACGGCCCAAGTACTCTCATCCATCCATGGTCCAATCGTCAAGGCACCATGCCTTCAATAATGTCGGCAGGCCCTCGAGACTAACTGCCAGACTAGTATCACACACTGGACCTCTGTCCTACTCATGCATACTGCACCCTCTAATGCTTGCATGCTAACATGTGCCATGCATGACTTCCCATGCTATCTTGTGTTGAGACTCATGACCATGGCGTACCAAGACATCTCTCGAAGTTTTGGGACCACGTTCCATTCAAGCGACATCTTAGCAGGCCAAAGAAACTGTACCCATAACCTAATGGTAGCACACTTCGACGCATTATTGGGTTAGTGCGATAATTCCCATGAGTACTCCTACCCATGGATACATGTGAGTCCCTTCGTGGTCCTTGTATGCCTACCCCACTAGTCCACCCAACTAGTAGTAGCTCACTTGACGCACATGCGCCAGTGGGTGGTAGAGAGCTGACATCAGGTGCTCCCCCTACAAAGATCCTTCTCAACTTTTAGTCTTCTACCATGAACTTATATGATTTTTTCTTAGGAAACATATTTGGCTCTCAGCTCGCCAATTCTTTGAATTTTCAAAATCCAATCGTACCATTTCATTCATTGACCCTTCAATATGGAACCTACCAAGTCTAGTCCATTTCGGGGGAATATTGAAGCAAACTAAGCATCAACATACTCACCAACTTGCACCCTCGCGTGTGCATCTGACCGAGCACCAACCTAGCTTGTAACATGCCCTCAAGTCTGGCATCTTAGACATCTCCCCTTCGAGAAAGAACTTTCAACACACGACTCTGCGCACAAGTGGCGAGATAAGGGGTCTCGCGCGAACCCGTGGCGAAAGACACATGCGTTCCTAAGAGACCATTGAGAGATGTAGGTCCGTAGAGTAATTAGATCTATTTTGCTGGAGCTCCCTTCATCCATTGGTCGAGAAGATGATGCTCAGTTGACAGCTGAAGAGGAGTTTGTTGATATAGGGGAGAAATTTCCAAATTTAGGGGTGTTTGGGGTCGCCTATGGAGATTGTTTAAGAAGCTAGAGTCGACCGTTCTAAGACAAATTCATGGGCTTAAGAGGTTGAAGCAATAACATTCCAAGACTCGGCTAAGGAAAAGTGGGCTCGAATTAGAGAATCTTTTCCCTCCTATGGCTGTACTCATTTACAATATGCAGAACCGATTTAGAGGGATGGAAATTTGATTGCGAAATCAGACATTGATGAGATTGAGGTGGAGGCTTCGTTTTTTAAATTTGCTCTGATTTATGTGGTGCTAGGTGTGAATCCTCCTTTTTCTATATTTGAAGGGTTCATTAAGAGAATTTGGTGATATCTGGGGATAGAAAGGGTGGCTTGTATGAATGATAGGTATACAATGGTGAAATTCAGAGATGAAGCTACATAAGATATGGTGCTGGAAATAGGGGTTGTGCATTTTGATAAGAAACTAGAATTCTTAGACCATGGACGACTGAAATTGATTCATTGAGGTTAGTAAAATCTATTCCAGTGTGGATTCGTTTGCCTGATTTTGGTCAGCAATATTGTGGAGTAAAATGCTTGAGTGCTCTTGTTAGTACAGTTGGAAAACCTATTATGGTAGATAAGGTTACTAAGTATAGATCTCTGATCAATTTTGTCTGTGTGCTTGTGGACATGGAAATAGTTGATAACCCTCCTAAATGTATCAGCTATATTAATGAAAGGGGCTAAGTCATGGACAAAATTATTGACTATGAATGGTTACCTACAAAGTACTCTTGCTGTAAGAAATTGGGGCATACTGAAGCTACATGTAAACGTGAGTCTGAGGTTATTTTGAAAAAAAAAAAGGAAGTGCAGGCGAAAAGTGTTACTGATTTAGGCAAAGATGTGCACAATGATAAGTTGATCGCGAAGGTTAATGAGCATAAATAGCAGGATCAACAGGTTGTGGCTCAAACGAGTACTCAGATAAGGATGAGTTTTTGTCAGTTTCAAAGAGAGTTGGGGTGGTGAAACCATCTGGTTCTATTTAATTAACTCAGACTAAGAATGCGTACAGTGTATTCCAAGGGCAATAGCAGGAAGTTTCAAATTTGTTATTGAAAAATGCTCTTAATAATGGAATTTTGCAACATTGTGAGTTGGAACATTAGGGGGTTGAATAAAAGGAATAAACAGATATCGGTCTTGGATATCTGCAGGTTGAATAAGATTGGTATTGGGGCTTTTCTTGAAACTAAGGAGAAGGATGAGAAAATAAATGATGTAATGCATTCTATTTTTACTGGTTGGAGTTTCTACAGTAGCACGCGTTTGGAAGGGCACATTTCATTAATTTGGAAAGCCAGCTTTGTTGAGATTTCTGTTCTTCAGGAAAGTTCTCAATTCAAGCGTTGTATGGTTAAAAATTTTGGTACAAACCAAGAGTTTTGTCTTACTATAGTGTATGGTTATAATAGTTTTGAGGAAAGGAGATCCCTTTTGCAAGACTTAGCTCATTTGAATTTTCCTTGAAACCTTTGATTATGATGGGAGATTTCAACGCTGTCTTTTATGTCGACGATAGAATTAGAGGGAGGTCTATTTCTACAGTGGAAATGGAGGATGCTAGGCAGTGGCAAGCTTTAGGTTTGGCTGATGAAATGAAGGTTGTGGGGTCAACTTATACTTGGTCTAATAAACAAGATGGTGGTGCTCGTATTTTTTCTAAACTGGATCGGGTGTCTAAGAATGAGGATTGGGTGGATTTTTTCCCAACGACTGAAGCTCATGCTCATTGGGACGTGATTTCTGATCATACCTATATTCTTGTGAAAAAGGTGGAAGTGGTAAAGACTAGTTAGAAGCCTTTTCGGTTCTATAACATGTGGACTCGTCATAATAAATTTCAATAGACTTTTTTATTGATTTGGATTAGGCCTTTGAAGGGCAAGGGGTTATATGGAATTATTGGGAAGCTAACTAGACTCAAGCATGTGCTTAAGAAGTTCAATTATTGGGAGATGTTCTTTAAAGATATGAGGAGAGCAATGTAAATTATCAGCAGGCGCAAGTTAATTTTCACAATAATCCTTTGCAAAACAGCAGCAACTTGAGGAGAAAGAAGCTCAGAGGGAGTTCAGTAGACAGGAAAAAATCTATGAGAGTTTCCTTCTTCAAAAAAGTAAAATTACTTGACTTTGTTTTGGTGAAGAAAACACCTCATTTTTTCTTGTGAGCTTGAAGAAAAGGAGAGTGGAAAACCGTATAGCTTCTTATATTGCTAAAGATGGCAAAGTTGTGGATAATTATGAGGAGGTTGTGAATCATTTTGTCTTGCACTTTAAAAGTTTTATGGGTAGTTCCAGTTCTGCCTCTATTCGAATAGATACAAACTGGATTGGTTTGGTTCGGTTCGGTTTGGTTCTGGAGCTTGGAGATCAACTGGAGCTGATTAGGCCTTTCACTCTTCAAGATTTTAAAACAGCTATGTTTAGTATTCATTCGATCAAGAGCCCGGGGCCTGATGGTTATGGAGCTGGTTTCTTTAAAGCTATGTGGAGGGACATTGGTAAGGAGATAGCTATGACTCTGTTGGATTTCTTTGAGACAAGTATTATTTCTTCGTCGTTGAATAATACTATTATCTCTTTAATTCCTAAAGTGGAGAACCCGGCTAATGCAGGTGATTACTGTCCTATTTCTTGCTGCAATACGATTTATAAATGCATCTAAAAAATGCTTTGTGCCCGTGTAGCTAAAGTTCTTCCATCTTTGATCAACCAAAACCAAGGTGCATTCATATAGAATAGATCTATAGCTCGTATTACTCTTATTTTCCAAGATCAGATTAAGGGCTATAACAGGAAGAATAGTTCTCCTAGATGTGTTATGAAGATTGATCTTAGTAAAACATATGATACTATTGACTGGGGTTTCTTGGAGGACTTATTGAATGCCTTATGCTTTCCAGTTATATTCATTAAGTGGGTTATGGTTTGTTTGAGGGGAACAACTTACTCGTTAATGATGAATGGTAGAATCCAAGGACAGTTTAAAGGAGAAAAAGGTCTTAGATAAGGAGATCCAAATCCTCCTTTACTTTTTGTTATTGTTATACATTATCTTACTCGGTTATTGCTCAAAGCATCCATTGGCAAGGCTTTCAGGTTCCATCCAATGTGCAAATCTCTTAAACTAGTTAGTCTTTTCTTTGCGGACGACCTTATCCTGTTTTGCAAAGGTAATCTTGGTTCAGTGCAAGTTATTCAAGGAGTGTTTGATGGTTGCTGTGCTGCTTCGAGCTTGGGTTTCAACAAAAATAAGTCTCATATATTTTTTGGGGGGCTTAAAGTTGATGAGAAGGTTAAAATTCTAGAGTGTACCAAGATTGATGAAGGATCTATTCCACTGAACTATCTTGGAGTCCCTATGTGACCAACCAAATGGAAGGCTACAAATTGTGATCTTATTATAAAGAAGATTAGACTGAGATTTCATTCTTGGTCGAGTCATCATCTCTCTTTTACTGGTTGGATTCAGCTGATCCATTCTGTGTTGTTGGGGCTTCGTAGCTATTGGATGAGTATTTATTTTTTTGTTGCCTCAAAGTGTTGCAAAGGAAATTGATTGTCTTAGCATGCATTTTCTTTTGGATGAAAGAGGATCTCGAAGTAAGTTTCATCTCACTTCTTGGGAGCAAGTTTGCCTTCCTAAAGTTTTTGGAGGGCTGGGTGTCAAAGAAGTTCTGAAATGGAATAGGATTATGATAGCTAAGTATGTTTCGGCAATCTCGTCAAGGCAAGATCAGTTGTGGGTTAAATGGGTTAATAATATTTACCTAAAAAGGGAGATTTGGGGTCATACTCTAAAGCAAGATGTTAGTTGGTATTGGAGGAAATTGATTAAGTTGTGCAATACTATATCTAGAAGTGACTTAGAGGCTACTCTGGTGAATGGAATGTTAAGTATGGGAAGACTTTACAACAGGCTGCTTAATTGTGAGAAGATAACCTATGGGAGAGTGGTTTGGTGTAAACTTTCGGCCCCTAAGCATGGGTTCATTTTGTGGAAAGCAGTTAACATTCATCTTTTAACTAGAGATATGCTTCGCTATTATCATTTGAATATTATCTTTGTCTTATGCCTTTTTGTGGTCAAGCAGATGAAAATCGCTCTCATTTATTTTTTGATTGTCCTTTTTCTAAGAGGATTATGCAGCGAGTGTATGGCTGGCTTGGAGCAGTGATTTGGCCAGAGTCTTATGCTGGTTGGCAAGCATGGATTGTAGGCATGAATAACGAGATGTTGCACAATATTGTGGTTGCTGCCTTTGTTGCCACAATTTATTTCATTTGGTTAAACAGGAATTTTTGCTGCTTTGATAATAGTTGTTTTATTTTGTTGAAAGTGGATGAGATGATTAGATTTAATGTTAAAGCTAGAGTGCTTAATTTGATTACTAGGAGATTATCTACAAAAGATAATAAAATGCTTGAGTTTGTAAACAAACTTTAGTTTTTGTTAGTGTTGGTCTACTTGTTTTAGAGCAATTTGGTGTATTTGGTGGTTGATCAATAAAAATTCTTTTTTGATAAAAAAATGGTATATATTGTATATAATTTTTTAAATAGTATGTGTGACACTATTATAATAAATTATTTACTTTTGTTGAATGTAATTAAAAAATGCCTTCAAATGAATCATAATCCATTTCACAATTCGGTCCAAATAACCAAATCAACTAAACAAAGAATAAAAAAAGGTGACCTCTTAATTGCAATCCTTAGTTACATGGGCTTACTCGCACTCACAATCGAGGATTCTAAATGGTCCTTCTTCCTCAATCATGCCACGTTTTGTCCATGGCTTTTGACCTTGGTGCTGCCCTAATGACCAATATTGTTAGGCCTTCTATCAATCATGTGCAAATCAAGTTTTAGAGATTCGGAGGACTCTTCAGAGTGGTAGCAATGAAGAAAATTGACCAACCCGCCTACACCCATCATCATCTATCATGCACAAATCACCACTAGTTTTTCGATGCTCATCATTCAATATGCTCAACCTAAACAAAGATAATAAAAATGGATAGAGATTGAGGGAAATACAAAAAGAAATGACAAATGATAGAGTTAGAGTTGGGAGAGATGGTGTTGAGCTTGGTTCTAAATACCCCAAATGATGTGTTGCATGGCCCCGAACCTTGAGTTTAGATGAAACAAGTAAAGCTCGACCAACTAATTTGTGCCCACTTGCTTGAAAAATGTGACTAAAAAGTAAAAAGGCAATGTACAGAATATTGCATTCACATTACTACAAATTGGGGCTCTCTCGTCACATTTTAAAATAAGTACATTAAAACATAAATTTTTGCGGTATATTTTACTTCACTTTTCTAAAAAAAAAGACATAATAAAAAATAAAAACCCTTTCCCCTCACTTCCATCATAAAAGAAACAAGAAAGGAATGAGGGTCTTATAGAAGTGATAAGAAATGCCCCCATTCTCTTGTATCTTTTAAGATAGGTCAAGAGGGTTAGAAACCCTACAACCCACTACACAAACCCTCTCTCACCATATTTTTCTTCCAAAATCTCCATAGTCGCCACTCTAAAGTTTTTAAGAGAGTTTTTAAGCTTTTCTCCACTATTTTTATCTTTGACTGGCTTCAAATTCTTGAATCCTTCCTACTAACACAAATAGAAACTCTAGATCTTTGAAAAAGTCAATGTTGTCCATGTTTTCATCACTAGACACGTGGAATAGGAGAAATCAATGACAAGACAAGTCATGAGGTTCTCGGAGTGTGAAATCCTCCAAGAAACCCAAACCAGCCAAGTCGTGGATGTCTCCAAGTGAGGCCACGCCTTAGGTCTGACCTCGACGCGAGGATGTCTCCAGGTGAGGCCACGTCCCGAGCCAATATCTATGTCATGGATGTCTCCAAGTGAAGCCCCACCCTAGGTTCTATCCTAGAGGCAAGGACGTCTCCAGGTGAGGCCACGTTGTGAGGAGCTCTCTTCACTCGGCCATCTCCCAGGTCTATGATTTTGGTCTTTGGACCTGGAGTAGCTGTCAAGTGTCAGTCACTGCAGGCATGGGCCACCAGAAGATCATCTGACAACTTTTGCTAAGCCTCGATTAGTGGTGTTGAGTTCGTACTCTAAAAAATAGTCATTTCCCACAACGCCGCCTAACATGGGCGAATGTGCGCTGCACCCTGACAGTTAGAGACACGTTTCCTATATAAATTTGGTACACAACTTTCTGCAATAGGCCCCGTGCAATCAGCGTGAGTCATAGTCTCTATTTAGTGCAGCCTTTTTTGTATTAATTTAGAATTAATGCCCCATAATAGAGGAATTTTGTATTGATTATAGATTATTAACATTAATAACCCCAGCCTCTATAAATAAGGCTGGGGTATCTCCTTGTAAAGGGTTTGGATTTTTAGAGAGATAAACTTTCTAACTCAATGAAATATATATGATGCATGAGAACCACCACTGAAGCTTGTTCAAACAAGCTTCAACCTCACTAAATATCAGAGACTCGTGGACTAGGGCTTTTTTATAGCCTGAACCACGTAAAATCCTTGTGTTCTTCTCCATTATTTTCTTTAAACTCTCGAATTAGGTTGATAGCGAAAAAGGAAGTACAAATTTTTGTGCTTTCATTGAGAGTTTGAAGAAATCTTGAAGAACATATTCTAGTGACCACTCGGAGAAATACACCGAACGATGCAGCTCCTCCCGCCAGATTTTGGGAGGATAAACGAGCTGTCTTCCACCATAGGCTCTCCCTGAGATGGTGGAAGACTAAGATGAAGTCCAAGCTCATCTCCTAATTATGAAACCAAACCACGTAAAAGGAGTCCTCAGAAATTGTCTCAACTTCCTCCTTGAGTGTGTCCCCTAATGATGAGATGACTTGTTTATCTCCATGGCTTGGATGGCCTTTCTCTCCCCAAGCTCGGCTCTATCATTGGATTCCTTGAGTTGCTCCTGAGGCTGGGAAATATCCTGTACTCCCTGGGAAACCTCCGCCATTTCCCTCTTAGCATGCTCCTTGGCCTTTCGCAGCTCTTCGGCGATCTTGAGGGCAGCCTCCTTACGCTCCAATGAGTTTTTTTTCTTGACTTCCAAGGCGGTCTGAAGGCGAGTGAGATCTTCTAGAGGGACTCGGTTCTTTTCCTAGAGAACCATGATCTTGTCATGGGCCTGTTGGAGTTCATATGACTTCTCCATCATGATATCGACTAAGCGTTGACAAGCCAAGGAAAACTGCATAAAAAGAAAAATTAGTTCTAGTAGTTTTTAATTAAAGTATGATCCCAAGAAATGGTGACTTACCTGGACAGTGGCATACTGGCATGAAGCAACGAGAGAGGCCTCGTTGTTGTCACCCAGCTGGGCAAAGCTGTGGGCGGTGAGCTCGAACATGGTGGAGCTAACCCCCTAGAGGAGCTTGGCTGCGAAAGGGGCGATAGCTTCCCCTATCTTGGAGGAGAAAAGAGTCTCCAACTCAGCCCAACCTATCAAAGGCATAATAGGTCGCTCTTTCGGAGCCTTTAGTTGGCGTAGGGCCTCCGCATTTTTATGAAGGAGCATGTTATCCTCTGCCATCCTTGAATCAAAATGTTGGAGCATCACTTGGTATTGCTCTAGCAGGTTCCCCTCATACTTCTCGAGGTATACCAGGAGTCGGGGGTGAGAAGCCAACTCCTGTTGGTCCGAAGTTTGGACCACTTCACTAGCCTTGGAGGAGGGAGAAGCCTCCCAGATTGGGGGCAAGTATATCATAGGAACATCCATGGGAGGACGGGAAACCCTCTGCCTCTTGGGTGGTGTAGAGGAATCGGGATCCTCCCGAGAATGTGATGGTTCTCCAGCGGAAAAGGAGCTTGGGGGCACTCTTGGCCTTAGGGATGATCGAGCAATATCAGCTTGCCTCATGTGATCTACAAGAACAAAGATATTGTTAGCACAAATTCCAAAATAGAGACATAAAACAGTACTATAGGCTTCTTGGAAGCCCACCATAAATTATGTCTTGGTGCAAGCATTGGAGGTGTCTAGCATTGTCTCCCATCTCACAACTCAAGTTAATGCCATATTGACCAAATCAGTTGGAGATGTATGATGTCACACTGTCTATGGGTATAAATCCCCAAGGAGGTAACTGTCTCCTCGGGCAGTGAAGAAAGATGTTTATCAGATCTAAGTAATCCTGAAACTCTCCCTAGTCCAATGTCAGTGTGCAATTTGGCCACAATGGAGAAGTGCGCGAGAAGGTCAAACATGCTTTGGACTTACCCTATCCCCTACGTGGGTGGCATGGTATAGAGTAAGGGGAGATTTACCTGGGGAAAGGTGAGAAACCTCCAACCCCGCCTGGAGCTCCTCCTCGAGCTCCCGGACTTCTCGAGCTGCTTTTGTGGCCCAGATATTTTCCAGCCGCTCATCCTGCAGCTGTTGATTATGCATATCCAGGGTGCACCCATCAATATAATTTATGTGTAGGGATGCTAGCTCCCATGATTTCCAGGATTGGTAGTACTTGGTCAGCTCCAGATTGTTGATTTTCTGCCCCGGGTGAAGAAGTCCTGACCCGATGAGATTTTCCTCTGTCACCAAAAAGTTGAGCTCTAGGTCTTGCTTAGGAAGGGATTTCATCTCTTAGAGATTTTCCTAAAAAATTTGGACATATGGAGTCCAGCGAAAGGGACCTATTCAAAGGAATGACTAAGTATAGAGCACAAACTGATCAACAAAAAAAATGGTCAGGAAGATACTCACCAACCCTGGAGAATTTGAGGATTAGGGTCGGGTTATTACGGGTTGAAAACCTATTTGTGAAAAAGAAGGCATCCTTGTAGTCTCAAGAATGGTTCTCGTTATGGTGGGGAGCCTTGTAGTCGAGGGATGAGGTGGCGTACTTTCTCAAAGTGTAGTACCCATCTTGATTGGCCTTTTTCCTCGTAGTGGTATAAAGTTGTAGAAGTATAGGATCTCCGCCGGAGAAGATGCAGGCCAGTTCTTCCTCCAATACAAAATGTACATCCCTGCAAACACTCAATAGGCGTTGGGGGGAGTTGAAAAGGAGCTTTCCCTACAAACTTTAGGAAGTCTACAAAATATTGATGAAGTGTAGGCTTGGCTCCAGGTGCCAAGACCATTCATTGTGTAATGCGCCCTCTCAGATTCCCAACAAAGGCGCACCATGCATTTTACCCAGATCGCGTATTGCCTCATAATGGCCTCCAAGGCCTCAGGGTGTCAGAGCAAGGTACGGTACTCCTTCGCTTCAAACTCATCAGCCTCGTACAGATGAGTGGGGTGTGGAACAGGGGCTCGGTTGACTTCTTCCATTGTCAATCCCCTTTGAGCTAGTAGCGCTAGCCATTCCACTGTCGGGCCACCAGCACAGACAACCAGTTTCCTACCTGGTTCTCAAGCTTTCGCCCTTGCACCATCTTGATGCATGCAGTGTTCTTGGGCCATGTCGAATATCTCCTAATCGAAGTGGTAAACACCTTGTTCGTGTAGTGGTCATAGTTCCTCAGACATGTAAGACGAAAATCAAGAAGTTAGTATTTTGATCGAAAAAGAGAGGGCAGAAACATGAGAAACCCTAATACTAGTGCTCGAGGAGAAGAGAAGAGAATTTTTAAGGACTCGGAGTGTCCTTGGGGACAAGGAATTGGTGCCGAATAACACCACCAGAGATTATGAACATCGCTAGAATCTGAGGATTTTCTACATTCCGATCAAATGCCTAAGTTGCATAAGGTGTGCACTAGGCCATTTTGGCACGTCAAAACATGCCTACGAAGACCTATAGAAGGTCAAAATAGCTCCTCCAGTGCCACAAAAGCACATCCCTAAGCATGCACCAAAACTATCAAACAAAACTCAAAGCCAAACACAAAACTAGCAAATACTTACTCAAGATATAGTGCCGGTAGGTGCTGAAACGAGTACGAATTTTGAAGAATCGCTTTCCGTTCACACAGAAACAAGACAATTCTCGCCAACTGTCCAGAATTGCAGAGAAAAACCAAAAATGATTGAAGGCTTGGGAAGCTTAAGAAAGAATAGATTGTTTTTTAGTTTAGAAAATTTGAATTTCGAATGGGTAAGGCGAGTACTGAGGCAGTTCTCGAGTTTTAATACTCATAGAACATGGGGGAAGCAACCCCCCCCCCCCCGATTGTCGGATTGCCTATGATGTTGGTACTCAAGAACAATCCAACAGTCAGGATTCAAAAGGCATGGATTGTGATCATTAGCATTGGAAAAGGACGCCTCGGGTCGTGGAGCTGACCCCTCATTAATTGCATAGATTTATGGGCCCAGCAATAAGGAGTCAACACGTGGTGTGACTTCCCGGAGAAATGTTAGGGGAAGCCCAAAAGTCTACACCCGAAGACCTTTCAAATTACTTATCTTAATATAAGTCTCCATTGCCCGAGGATGAGTGAAGACTTGGGGGGCAAATGTTGTCCGTGTTTTCACCACCAGACACGTGGCAATTAAGAGTAATTAATGACAAGACAAGTCATGAGGTTCTTGGAGTGTAAACTTCTCATGGAAACCCAAACAGGCCAAGTTGTGGATGTCTCCAAGTGAGGCCATACCATAAAGTCTATCCTCGAGGCGAGGATGTCTCCAAGTGAGGCCATGTCCCAAACCAATCTCCAAGTCACGGATGTCTTCAAGTGAGGCCCTGCCCCGAGGTCTATCCTAGAGGCGAGGATATCTCCAGGTGACGCCACGTCCCGATGAGCTTTCTTCACTCAACCATCTCCCAGGTCTAGGATATTGGTCTTTGGAACAAGAGTAGCTGCCAGGTATCAGTCACTGCGGGTATGGGCCACCAGAAGATCATCTAACAACTTTTTCTAAGCCTCGATTAGTGGTGTCAAGTTTGTACCCTCGACAATCGGTATTTCCCACATCTCCGCTTGACATAGGCAAACGTGCGCCGCACCCTGACAATCAAAGACATGTTCCCCATAAAGTTGGTACACAACTTTCTGCAATAGGCCCTGTGCAATCCACCTGGGTCGCGGACTCTATTTAGTGCAAGCCTTTTTGTATTAATTCGGAATTAATACCCCATAATGGGGGATTGTCACGATGATAGATGATTAACATTAATGACCCTAGTCTCTAAAACTAGGCCTGGGGTGTCTCCTTGTAAAGGATTCGAATTTTTTGAGAGAGAAACCCTGTAACTCTGTGCAATATATACGCTGCCTGAGAACCACCATTAAAGCTTGCTCAAACAAGCTTCAAGCTCAATAAATATCATAGACCCGTGGACTAGGCTTTTTTATATCCTGAACCACGTAAAATCCTTATGTTCTTTTCCATTATTTTCTTTAAACTCTCGTATTAGGTTGATAGCGAAAAAAATCGTCAGCAGTCTAATTTAGAGATTTGCTTTAACTCTAAGAAATGTATGCACTTAGAATTCTTTAGTCTTGCTCACATGTGAATGTCTACTCTAGATCTATAAAAAATTCTTAATTGGGGCAATATTTTTAAATCTTAGCTGTTTGTAAACCCATTTTTATTTAAAGCCCCTTTTTCGGACATTTTGGGTAAGCTTTTAACACCTATTAGTATTCTTGAGACTATTCTGCAACTATAAAAGAGTATATGTTGTCAATAATCTTTCTCATTACTATTTTTATGCAGTTTTTTGTATTTACAAATTTTATTTTATATATTTTTTATACATAATTTGTTCACAATTTTGTGTTTTATATATGATAGGTTTTGTGCATCGTTGGTGGAAAAATATTGCATTGGAACTTTATGATAGGTTTTGGACATTTTATAAGTAGTCTTATCTTTCTATATGAAAAATGACGAGAAAAGTGTTATATTGGAGGAAGACCTTTGCTATTCTAACTGAAGTGAGGAGATAGACCTTCCCTCAGCATGTGAAGGTTGCTCTTGTCAAAGTGACAAGAAACCACCCCCTCGCCCTTGCCCCGGCCTCCCATCCCCACGCCCAAAAATGAAAATCCAGCTTAAAAGGTGAAGAGAAAGTCTCTTTTTATAGTAGAGTCAGTTTACACCAAATGACAAGACAAGAATCAGAGCTCTAACTTAATTGGCCAACAAATAAAATTATGATATTTATTTGTGAATTAGTTAGTTTATTTTTTATTTAAATTCAAATTAATTATATTGTAACAAATTGATAACTATCTACTATTGAGGAAATAAGTTGTAAAGACTCTGATATAAATATGATAGTTACAATGTACAAAGGAAGAATCTTTGGGTAAGCCAAAATGCTACAAAATTCTAAACTGAAAAGAAATCAATAAAACATTTTAATTGACGATGGCCAATTTGTTTAGGGAACTGCTATAGATATGTGTTTCTCATCATCCAATTTTGTCATAGAAACTCCCATCTTGATCGGTCTTATAAGAGTTTTTGTTATTGATGAAATTTGTAGTCAATAGAGCGATTTGAATCGAATTAGGTTTTTCAATGTTTTTGCTTAATACTATTTTATATAACACATATATAATATGATATAATAATACTTATTATGTCCATCTTTGAGATACATTATGTAATAACTTTTTTTTGGTAGTGTGATCATCATTAATTTCAAGTCTCAGTCTTGATTGTTGAGAGACAGTGGGGTCTGCTTTGTGGGCAGGCATGCCTTTGAGTGGTGTGAGTTGGATATCAATAAAGATATTTATCATCACAAACAAAAGAAGGAAAAAAAAAAGAATATTTTAAGGGATTGATCGTGCTCAACAACTTGATCAATTAATTAAGTTTTATACATTATACAGAGAATATAAAACAAGGATTCAAGTACCAAACATTTAAACGATAGGAATAATTGCAAATATTTAATATTGCTTTCCATTTCCATTGATGGAAAATTGTATTTCCTTTATTTTCGGATAAACTAGTAATTACAATTAAATTTAAGAGAGCATCAACTCTGAATTTCAGAAAACAGCACAAGCAAAGTAAAAGAAATTCTTATCACAAGGAAAACAGACCAACATACTTAATCACGTACATTAAGAAAAACGAGAACATTATCACAATTGGAAATGGCGTGTTTATTGGGCAGATCAGCAATTGCGATTGAGTGAATTTCTACAATAGTTTTGTCCGGTGCCAGTCCGAGGCCCGCCACATGGTGTATAACGTTGATTCCCATTAGTTCGGCCACAACCGGCAGCAGCCCTATTAAGTGCTCTCCCAGCCACGGATGTTTTAATACTCTGCTGTAGGATCCTCCGGTTGGTTTCGGAATCCATCTGAAACTCCACTTCTAGATCTTGATCGCCGATGATATTGGTGGCGTTGCTATTCCGAAACTCTGTTCCAGTGGCGCCACACTCATCAATTGAGATGATTAGAATCAGTATCATCATCATCATCACTACTGCAAGTTGTTGCTGAACAACTTTCTTTAAAGTTGCTCCCATGGCTATGAGTGCTTCTTACTCTTAGCCAAACTTTTATGAATACCATGTGCAATTGATTAATTGTGCCACTTATAGTACCTGCTACTAAAGCAGATAAGTATGTTACGCGTCAACTTCTTATTCGTCAAACTGCTAATCATTTAATTTTATAAAATGATAATAAATTATGCTTATAGTTTCGATTAGGCTACTAATAATTGTCGTCCAGAATTTTTTATTTTTAGTGGCCGTATACTAGCAAATTAAAGATATTCAAAATCAAATACGACAAAATACTTCTGCTTCCACAACGACTTTAAACTTAGAGGCCCCCACATAAATTAGTAAGAAAATATTTTCTTGCTTATGTATGATGATAATAATTTAGCTACGAGTACAATATTCCAAAAAAAAAAAGAGTACATTAAATTATATCATGAGTATTCATTTAATGGACCTCTTCGCCGTATTTGTTACATCTTTTTCGATAACTTTTGCATGATACAGTTTTCTCCAAATATATGGAAAATTGTACTATCTATTAGCGCTGAGCATAAAATCCGAAAAACCAAAAAAATCATGTACACCGATCTACCGAACACCGAAAAAACCAAAACCGTTTAAACCGAAAATTGAAAAAACCGCCGACGGTGCAAACCGCCACTGTTCGGTCGGTTTGGAAATTTTAGGTGAACCGACCAAAAAAACCGAAACCGACCGAACACAATAAAATAATAATATAATATTATATAATTATTAATTATTAAAATTTTTAATAAAAAATAAAAAAACTTAAGTCACTTGTAAATGTAATTATGTTCTATATATTTATGTTTTAAAAACATACAAAAATGGATTCTAACAATCCAAAATTTTTAATTTTTTAACTAAAACTTTCAAAAAAAAAAAAATTTTAAAATAATAATCAATTCGGTTTAGTCGGTTTAACCGACCAAACCGCGGTCCAAAACGGTCGGTTTTTTTTTTAAACTGGTTTGGTTCGGTCGGTTTTCGGATTGCACCAATCCGACCGATACTCACCCCTACTATCTATACAAATTTTTAGTATTTTTAATATAAAAATAAGTTTTAATTCTATTTATTTTATATAACGCTATATAATATAATTATAGAAAACCTTATACTTGTTTTAATATTTTTACTCAAGTGCAATAAGCTATTTAAATCCTTATTTCGACATTCTAAATTATTCGTAATTTTTTAAAAAATTACGAATAATTTAGAATGTCGAAATAAGGATTTAAATAGCTTATTGCACTTGAGTAAAAATATTAAAACAAGTATAAGTGCAGTAAGTTGTTTAAATCTTAATTTCCGTATCCTAAATTATTCCAAATTTCATGAAAACTTTATAGGAGGTCCCAGTAACTATATTATATGCTGTCATGTAACAAAATTAAAGTTGTCATTTATTGGTGATTAAAAACAATCACTATAACATATAAATTATTAGAATAACACGGCATTAAACCTTATAAAATACATTTTATATATATACATACTAGTATAAATTAGGCACGTATTGTACATCAATTCAATTAAAACAGTAATAGAGTAACAAAAAAATTAAGGAGGAGAAAAAGAGAGCAGAATTAGTTGTTATATATATATATATATATCTATATATATAAATATATGACAATTCTTTTATATAGGGGTTTTACTTTAAGCCCTAAAGGTGGGGCTCTAAGTGTTTCTCAACCCGTGAATAGTTTTCGGCGCGATTTTTTTTTATGACCGTATATATTGTAGATATTTAGAACATCCTGTAAATTTTTAGAAAAATCTGAATAGTTTACAGTACCGAAAACTATGTTCAAACATGTTGTTTTCCACACGCATAAAAAAAATTAATCAACAACATGTTTGAACTTAGTTTTTAGTAGTGTAAACTATTCGGAATTTTCTAAAAATTTGCATGATGTTCTAAATAGCTACAATATACACGGTCATAAAAAAAAATCACGCCGAAAACTGTTCACAGGTCGAGAACATTGAGAGTCCTACCGGTAGGGCTTAAAGTGAAGTTCCTATAGGAGAATTCCCCTATATATATACTATATACAAACAATGTGCAATATGCACGTTTGCTTAGTTTTATGTATATAATTTATTAGTTATTTTTATTAAATTTATATTAATATCATATAAATTTTGAAATAAATATCATATTTTAATTAAATAATTTATTTATTTTTGTTTAAGTTTATGTTTGTTCTAGTTTATGAATTTGGGAGTGACAACAAGAGATTACATATTATATGTTTAATGTAATATTAAACATTATACGTGGATTTTAAATTTAAGTTTCTTTATCTAGATTTTTTTTTTAAAAATACTTTGTTGCTAATTCAAAGTAGATTATATTATATGTTTAATATGATATTATTCTAATAAGTGAGTTTAAGTTTAATTAAATGTTTATTTAAGTTATAAAACATATTATTTTATTATTTTTAAATAATTATTATTGTAAAACATCTCAAAAATATCATATTTTAATTTGTTTAATTATTTATTATTTAAAAATAATTATCATTGTAAAATATCTCAAAAATATCTTATTTTTAATTTGTTTAATTATTAATTATTAATTATTTTTAAATAATTATCATTATAAAATATCTCAAAATATTTTTTTTTTTTAATTCTTTATTTTATTTTATTTAAGTTTAAGTTTAAGTTTTTAGAAACTACTGTTAAATATAAGAATATTTTGTTAAATATAAGAATATTTCGTTAAAGTTAACCTTAAAAAAATAAAAACTGTTAAAACTTAGAATTTACGTTATCTACACACTTATCATATAGAAGAGAAATATATATTTATACATTTAAGATTTTAAAATGAAATTGCTATTAATTAAAACTGTTAACCATACTTATTTCTTGTAATTAGTTTGGTTAGTTAGTTGTTGAGTTTGTTATTTTCTCAAGTAGTTATGGGTACTGGATAAGCATGCGGGCTCTGTTTGGATGGTAAGGGCATAATTGGAATTTTGGCCCGTTAGGGCATAAACGTGATTATCTGTGATAAATTGTTGAGACCACATTGTTGTGTGGATATATATATATATATGTGTGTGTGTGTGTGTGTGTGTGTGTGTGTGTGCATATGTGTGTTTGTAGTTTTCGGCACAAGGCGATCCTAGGGAGCAGGTAGCGGGAAAGTCACAGCAGGACCCGATACTCGACTCGAGGTGAGTCAAGGGGTATTTGGGATATATTAGGTGATTATCTGGGTTATCAGGTTATGAAAATAAATAATTGGAGATATATTTGAGGTCAGGAAGCTTAGGTGGAAATACTGGGGAATTTTACCATTTTTCCCTCGGGGACGTTTTCGGTACCTCGAGCCTTGGGATTGATTTAACTAGTTAATGATAGATTAAGTAAAGTGTAGAACTCGGTGGAACAAAAGTTAGAACCGACCTTCTTCCTCTCTCTCTTCTACTCACAAGGGAACCACAGAAACAAGGATTTCTTGGGCTGGAAACTCATGAGTTAGAGCTGGGATGGTGGGGAGAATTTCTATGGCAACCTGAAGGTTCAACCAGGAATCTAGGTAAGTGATGATTTGTGGTTTATCTAATTAAATCCTATGGTTTTAAGCTGGGTTCTAAGTGCCTGGGTTCTTAATTTTTGAAGATTAGATTGAGGTAAGGATTTGGGAATTAGCTCAGCAATTGCTTGGTGGATTGGTTCTGCAGCTGAGGTAAGCTCTAATTTAGGTTTTAAAGGTTGAGTTATAGTGTTTCCATGGCTGGGTTTTGAGTTCTTGAGTTAGAAAGTTTCAGTGATTGAAGTGGGTTTTTGAAGGGTTTTTAGTCTAGGTTTCAGCTGGGTTATGTTGCTGGAATCTTGTGGGAAGTTTTTGAATATTTGAGTTGTGGAATTGGGGTAGATTTGAGTGAGTTTGCATGAGGTTGAGAGTTAAAAATTGAGGTTTTTCTGGGTTCGAAGGGGTCGGGCCGTGGCATAGTTCTTGGTGAGCTGCGACCCTTCGAAGTTGATGGGTGCTGAGGAAGGAGAGCGGGTCGCGGCATGGTCTGAGTAGGGTCGCAGCCCTTACCTGTTTTTGTGCATGGGGAGGCCTCTGGTTGGGCCCATGCCGCGGCATGGGTGGCTAATGCCGCGGCCCTTAAGGAATTTTGGGATTTTGAGATTCTAGGCTTGGGAATTTAATCTAGGATGCTCGGGATTGAATCTTTTACCATGTTTGGTGAAGTTCAATGTTCCGGAGACTAGAAATTTGTCTAGAAGCTCATTTAAGATTGTTGATGGAATCATTTATTATGGTTGTGACTAGGTTTGCGCTTAAGCTCGGGGCAGGATCGTGCTCAGGGGTCGTCTTTACTAATTAAAGCGCTTGGAGATTAAAGGTAAGAAAACAGCACCTGTGTAGGTGGTTAGGATGGGACTAAGTGTTCCCTATATTTGTATGTGTTGATATGTGATTGTGATAAACTATGTGAATATGTTGGGACTAAGAGTTCCCTATAATTGTATGAATGTCATGAGGTGGTATTATGCCACTGGGACATGTGATAAACGGCCTAAGGGTGTCGAAATCAATACTTGCGCACATGGCGCGGCTCGGACACTGGTATCCGAGGATAGCTTTTTAGGCACTGAGCTCGGTTAAGCTGGTCGGAGTCAGTGGGTATGTCACTGGGCTTGGCTTAAACGAGCCAAAGACAGTGAATTAAATAGAGGGTGCGGCCTGTGAGCGTTAACCCTAGTTATTGCTTGACATATGTTCTATTATTGATTATTGTGTATGACTTGATGAGTATCTGGAGCTGAATTATTGGTTATTGACCGGTGTGCTGCCTTGAATGTGTTTTATGGCTTGTTGGTAACTGATTAATGCCTTGTAATTATTGGATTATGTTCTACGAACTGTATAGCTGCTAATACTTTTATGTTATGATATTATGTTTTCTTGCTGGGCCTCGGTTCACGGGTGCTACATGGTATAGGTAATGCAAGTTGACCATGGGTTGGAGAGCTCTTGGGGCGAGGTGTACATTGTCAGCTGCTTAGCCACCACGGTCGAGGGATTGTACAGGAACGGGAACCTAAAACGTATATTTTGCCATTAGAGTGGCTTGGTTATCTATTTGTTATTGAGAATTTTTGTATTTACGTTATTTAAAACTTGTTTTGGGATCCCATGTATCAAACATGTATTTCAATAAAAAGATTTAATCGTTTATAACCAAAATTCTTTTTGACCTAATCTGTTTGTGTCATTAGATACACATTTTGGTTTAAATGACTTGATTAGCGAGTCTTGCACTATTTCAAACACACGGTATAACGGTCTTGGTTATCCAGGGCGTTAGAAGTATTTTACAAGTATTTTGAAGAATATAAGATAAATATATATATATATATATATTGATGTCTGGAATAAAAATGGAAAATGGAGAAGATGAACAACAACTAAATATGTATTGACTATTAGGGTAATGTTCAAGAAAACAAATCATTGAGCAGTGACCATCATTAAAAATATGAGATAAAAAATTATGTTGATCTCACGAAAGAAGAAGAAGAAGAGGAAGACAAAGACAAAAATTTGAGAAGATGAATAATAACTAAAATGAGTATTGGGTACAAGGTAAATGAATAATTTTGTCATTTTATGTAAAAATCCTTATTTTTTATTACTATGAGGATATTATAATTTAATATAATTATATTTATAAAATATGATAAATATACACATTTAAATTTAAATTAAATAATATGTGATAAAATATGTCAAATTCAATATATAAACATTGATAAACGAAAATGACACAAATATATAGCTACAATATACATATCTATATAATGTTGGATATATACAAAATTATTTTAGAAGTCTAAATTGTTAATTAATTTTATCATTAGATTTTAGTATGTATAATATATCATATATATATATATAAATATATATTTAGTATTAAGACAATAATTACTATGTGGAAGCCTATTTTCTATAAGCGTGATCAAGAAATATTATAATTTATTACAATATGGAATTTATTCTTATTTATAACTGGTCACAAATTAGGATTAAAATATTTTATAACTATATATAACAATTATTCTAATATAGAATTACACTTCATGGAAGTTCATGGAAGTTGACTGTATATTTATATACTCTTGGTGATATTTGCATCCTATAGAACTAATGTTTTATTAAGAGTAGAAGGTTAATACTAAATTTTTTTTAATTATTCTTTTTTTTTAAATATTCAATATACATGCTACTATCACTGTCTCCTCTGTTAGTTCTATTGAGTACTGATTGGATTGTTGGTTTGTTCTATCTCCTTTGCCTAATTGTAATTTGTCAAACTTATAATTTTTGTTTATAAAAAATTATTTAAACTAATTTAAAATTTAAAAACACATTTTAAAAAGAAACATTAATACAATAAAATGATTTTTATAAAAATTAAGAAAATAGTTATAACAAAATTTAATAAAAAACCTAAACTTTTTTTATTTTTTAATTAAATTATATTAATAAATTAAGAAATAATTGTGCACAGAAAATTTTGTCAATGAGGAATTTATCTTGAAACAAGAATTGTTTAGTGTTTAGGTAAACTGAGTGATGAAAAAAGAAGAGATTGAAAGCTAGCCTGCATACGCTAGATTTTTCTATTGATTTTTTTAAGTATTTATTGCAAGATTTTCACATGCAAAAGTATCTTGCATTTCAAGAAGTATTATCAATAATTAGTCTATTTTAAATTTAGTTTATGTTGAAAGACTTATTTATAAAAGTCATTTCCTTTAATTATTCTTTTATTTAATAAAATAATGGTTGTTGTATAGTTTAAACACGGTACCATATTTTTTTTCAATTTTTGTATAAGCTTGTTATGTAAAAGCGACCTAGAATATTCATAAATTCTAATTGCTTGGGGGGCATATACCCTCGGTAGTCATTGAAAAATTCTACAACTTAGAATTCGGAAATTTATAAATTTCGTGGCTTGTCAAAGTTTGAGTTTTCGAAGAATAATTCTGAATATGAACTAAGTCAAGCAAGAAAAAATTCAAAGCAAAAAGAGAAAAAACTCGACTAAACAAGGTACGAGACCTGAATGTTGACATGTATGCAATTAAGCAGTTAAAACCCCTAGACTAAACCAGTTTCGCGACTTGAAAAACAACTGGTCAGCTACCAAGCACAAAGTTCTATAAATACATCGATGTGAAACAACTCCCTATAACTATGAATGTGTCAAAACTAAGGTTTATAAAACAGTAATAGAAGGGGAAGGTATAAAGATTAAAGATAGGTAAATGAAGAACAAGGATGAATAACCTCAAATAAAGCCATTCATGCAAATTGTCTCGGCCTAAGAGGCCTAATTACAAGGGAGATGAAAGACATCCCAAAAAAAAAAAACAAGTAAAATAAACAAAAACAGACAAGGTCTTCAACTCTGAGCTCCAACAACTTGCTACAAGAAGAGAACTTGTCCTCCCCAACATCTTCGCCAGCTCCTAAGGTCGTGTCTTCCGTTTCAGTTGGCTCCTTCGCTAGTCGATCCTGAAATTTGGCACAATATCGCCCCCACAACTCAACATCCAGGAAGGAGATGTCACCCTCCTGATAGAAGCACCAAACCTTGTAAAACATCTCCTCAGTGGATGTTGCAAGAGGCTTCAGCCCTTTCTACCTTCAGTTGGAGCTCATCGGTCTTTCCTTGGAGCTAGTTGCAATTCTTGATCACCTTTAGGGCCTGTGCCTTGTTAATCTTCTCGTTATCGCGGGATGTCTCAAGGTGTGTAACAGTGGAGAGTACATAATCTCTTAAAGTTCTTGCCCCCAGTAGGGACCTCAGCAGTCGCTGCCCCTTTGGCATTGTTGGCGGCATTATTTACTATATTCCCATGGTTTGTAGCCATTGCCTCCTACCTATTATTCCTCCAGTTCTGTCTACAAGTTCTCTCAATCTCAGGATTCACCGCTAGTATCTCAAATGTTTTTCCATGTCACATAAACCAATATCACCTAGGATAAGAGAATTCAAACACAAACCAAGTTAGAATTTAGAAAAAGAAAAACAACCAAATTAGAAAAAAAAATTAATTATTTTGATATCAATAAAATAATTCCCGGAAACGATGCCAAAAACTTGTTGTAATAATTTCAATGTGCAAGTATACACAATCTTAACCGAGTAATAAGGGGATAAATAAAGTATCACTCCCACGACGATTGTTTATTAACTACCAATAATAAATTTCCTAATTCTATCAGGCTAATAAAACTTGGATTTAAGAATATCAAGAACAAAAGCAAGAATTAACAAAATTAACAATTAAGAAATAAAAAAAAACAAATGAATTAATTCAATGGATGTAAAGCTAAGATATTTACTTTCATCATCCATTCAATTTATTACCTCACCAATATAACTTTTATTATTCTTTTTCTTATTGTGATAGCAGATTTACTAAAGCAATCTATATTCTTACTAGGACGTATAAATCTCTCAACCTATATGAGAACTTTCTACATCTCTGAGATAAATTCCAAACATAAGGCAAGTATTAAGAATAGAACTCCTAAAAGCTACACAAACCATATAGGTAGTTCGCCCTATATTGAAATGTATGTCTATTCAACTATAGCATATTTAACTCTCACCTCTCATATTTTGAATTAAATTAGTAAGTAATGCAAATAACGACGTCAAATTATTCACATTCATTAAGCAAAAATTAAATAGATCACAATGAAGAAAAAAAAATCATAGAAATTGCGTTAACTAATTAAAAAGTATCAAGAGACTACATTAAAAACTATAGAAATTAACTTAGTTCATAATCATAGTGTTAACATCCATTAAACTAAAATCAAACATAATTGAACATAAAAGAAGAAAGAAAAACTCTAAGAGTGATCTAATCTCCTCCAATTAGATCCCAGTCGTCCTCCAAGTCCACAGCTCTGAAAAACCAGGTTATTTTTAATGAAAATTGCATCAAAATACAAAACTCTACATTTCCCAAGGTTAAATGACCAATGTGTCCTTAAAAATTCCTATAGCACGGTCGCGCTACTCACTTCAAAATGCCATTTTTGCCTGAATTTTGTCCTTTTGTCGATTTTTCACCTCTTTTCATTCTAAAGCGTCCCAATCCTTCAAAACCTAAAAACAAACCCTAATTAACTAAAACACTACCTAAAAAGAGACACTAAAACGAGTATATAACTCGTTTATCAATTTCATCTATTGTCTTTTGCAACACGATTTTAATTAAGGTGCCCTGAGGATACAAATGATCACAAAATTTAGAAAATACAAACTGCTCATATTACTTGTAATATTGGCGGAGGTGCTCGACATTCAAGGCGTGGAGCACCAACTCCTTGATTAATGCCCAAAATGTGACATCCACTAGCGGTGGTGGTAGTATATATGGGTGGTCGATTCCACAATGAGGTAACTAAGAACAAAAATATCAGTGGAAAAATAAACACAAAATATTAGTGAAAAGTAAGGGAAATGGATTTATGATTTTTGGTTTGAGAATTTGATGGTAAAATATAGCAAATAGAAATAAAATGTAATCCAAGATTAGAGAATAGAAAGTTATCAAGAGTCACCCATATGCATTATTTAGCTATTTAGATATTTGATTCATAAAATTTACACAAACAAATAGTTCACATCCCAACTACTTATTTGGAGGATTTAACATTAAAGTGCATACTTGTTTCACAAATATATATTTGAGCAAATATGTTCTTACTTTGGAAGCAATATATTAACCTTATGAAAAATTTAAGAATGACACTATATCATTAGGCCATAATACAATAAAAGATTAAACATAAAAATAAGCATAAATATTATTTATACTAACTTTAAATACATAGAAAAAACATGACTAATTCTATATATAATATTAGCATCAATAAGTAAAGATGAAAAAGATGATAGAAGAACATAAATACTCAAATGTATAAACTTTAAAGACACATATATTGAATCAACAATATAAATAACATCATTCATATGGGATCATCCATAACCTTCCAAGTAAGATTAGGCCCTTATGCACATCATTCTCACAAAAATTCTAAAAAAAAAATATGAGAAGAAAAGTGAAAGAAAATTTTGCTATAGTTTTTCTACTCCAAAAATTACACACCAAAACTAAGAAAATAAGCTCCTATTTATAGTCTTTGAAGGGTTTAAAATACAAATTAACTAAATTTTGGGTTTACAAAATAAAACTAAAATTTTAATAATAAAATCTAATTTAAAAATCAAAATTATTATTATTAAGATTAGCTTTAGTGTTATGATTATTATTAGGTTGTAGACTAATGCATGTAAGTGGCTAGGAGGCTTGGAGTGCTGAAAGTGGCTCACATGGAGACCGGAGCGCGCACAAAAGGAGATGTAGCAGTTAGCACATTAGGCGGCTAATAGGTGGGTTGGCAAGCAGGTCCAGGCGCGATTCACTAGGTGGGCTCGCGGGTAGGCGAGTCGGGTGGAGGCAACAGCTTTGGCAACGTGTGGCGAGTTTCACGAGCGCCATGTGGCACTGGGGCCCGCGGGGGAGGGCCTGGAGTGTTCTGTCCATGTGTTTTTGGGCTTCTCTCCTCAAAATTATCATTTTTTTCATTCAATTTTCATCTTTGTTTCTTTCTTCTTTTTCTTTGTGTCCAAAAGTAATTTGTTTCCTGAAAATTAATACAAATTAAGTTATAATTAATATTTTAAATTAAAATATATATTACAATAAATCCAAGAAAATATTATTTAAAACTTAATTTATTTTACACTTTAAACCTAATAAATTGATATTTTTTAGCACTAATCACTCCTCGTTTAGTCGGGCCAATTTGTATGTTCCGAGACACACAATACTCTTAACTTGGTATGGACCTTCCAAGTTAGGGCCCAACACTCCAACACCTGGATATCAGGTTGCGAGGAAGACTCTTCACAACGCCAAGTCTCCGACCTCGAACTTCTTGTCCTTCACTTTGGAATTGAAGTATTTGACCACTTTTTGTTGGTAGGATGCTACACGTTTCTTTGAAGCTTCTCGGAGCTCCTCAACAAGGTCCAGTGATTCTTGAAGTAAAGCATGATTCATGGTTGGATCGTAAGTATCTCGTCGATGTGTGGAGAATGCTGCCTCAAGTGGGAGCATGACTTCATACCCATAGGCCCTTGTAACGTCCCAAAGTTCCTAATAATGCTTAGTGCCTTGATTAAATGGTCATGAGGGCATTATAGGATTATTATGTGTTATTATGTCATTTAATTGGATATTTATGTTATTATATGAATTGCATGAGTTATATTATGATATGATTGATGGTGCATGTTTAAGTGTATTAAATGTGTGTAACAGGCCCGCTTTTATTTAAAGGGGGAATATTTGTAATTTTGACCTGCTGAGGGTATAAGTCTGATTATATGATATTATATGATTGAGACCACATTATAATCTGGATATATTGAGATATTCGGCAAGATTCGGTCCTTTATCAAACTTCTCATCCCATCTTAGAGTATAATCATTTGTCTGCATTATTGTGTCTAAACTCATACAAAATTATGGCTTTATCAAACTTCTCGTGCCATTTTTTTGGTGAATTTTTTAAACCATATAATGATTTAACAAGCCTACACACTTTATGTTTATTTCCCCTTATAATAAAACCCTCTGGTTGTTCCATATAGATCTCCTCATTGAGATCTCCATTAAGTCGTTTTGACATCCATTTGATAAACATAAAGGTTATATATTGATGATAAGGAAAATAGTACTCTTATAGTGGTTGTCCTAGCAACCGATGCATACGTGTCAAAATAATCGATTCCTTCCTTTTGTTTAATCCATTTAGCTACTAATCAAGCCTTGAAGGTTTGTAATGTGCCATTGGTGTGATATTTCCTTAAAAATAACCACTTGCACCAAAAAGGTTTTGAACCTTGTGGAAGGTCTACCAATTCCCATGTGTGGTTTGACATAATTGAATCCATCTCATCATTTATTACCTTCTTTCAAAAAGCAGAGTCTCTCGAAGACATAGCATCTTGGAATATTTTGGGATTATCCTCAACTTGAAGAATCATAAGAGATTTCCTTGTGACTTCTCCAAGGTCACCGTAAAGTATCTCTACTTGAGAACATTTCTCATTTGATCCCAACTCTTTAAGCCATTGGCTTCTTCAAGGCAATATTGGTTTCTCATTAACCCTTGGATCTTTCTCTCCACAAGATTCTCCAATACTTATGGGTTCTTCAAATTCGCTACGAAAATTTAACATGTTCTCAAAGAACTTCACTTCTCTTGATTCAATTATCACATTAGGCTCCAAGTCCAATAGCCTATAGGCCTTGCCATTTGAGGCATAGCCAAAAAATGCACACTTAATGACCATTAGACCCAACTTGGTCCTTTTAGGCTCCGTGCTCTTGCAATAAGCAAGGCACCCTTACACATTAAGATAGCCTAGGTTAGGCTTCTTTCCTCTCTATAACTCATATGGAGACACATTGTTCTTTTTCATAGGAATTCGGTTCAATATATGACATGCAACAAGCGAAGCTTCACCCCACAAATTATAACACAATTCAACATGTAAAAGCAGAGAGTCAATCGTCTCAAGATAAGTCCTATTCTTTCTTTCAGCTATTCCATTTTGTTGTGGAATGTATGGTCCATTTCATTCATGTATAATGCCATGTTGTTCACAAAACTCACTAAAATTATTTGAAAATTATTCACCACCTCTATCACTTTTAAGAGTCTTTATTTTCATTTCCAATTGATTTTCTATTTCATCTTTATAGATTTTAAATGCATTGAATGCCTCATCCTTACTCTTAAGTAAATACACATAAGTATACCTAGAGCAATCATCTATAAAAGTCATGAAATATCTATTTCCTCCTCTAGTCAACATGCCATTCAATTCACATAAACTACTATGTATTAAATCTAGCAAGTTTGAACATCTATCAAATCTTGGAAAATGTTTCTTTACCATTTTAGATTGAACACATAATTCACATTTATCATGCTCATTCACATCATAATTAATCAATCCACATTTAACAGCTCTTTTAATTGTGTTATAACCTAAATGAGCAAGTATATTATGCCATAAGGTAATTGAACTAGAATTAATCACATTACAAGTATTAGATGCCATATAATTATTGTCATTACCAAGAGTACAACGTTTGATCATTCCATCACACGAATAACCCTTTCGCACAAAAGTGCCCAATTTAGTCAAAATGAGTTTACCAGATTCAAATCCATTTTGATACCAGATTTACTCAATAGACTTCCACTCACAATATTTCTAGTCATATCAGGAACATAAAATATTAGTTAGGGTCACTTTTTTTCTATCAGTGAAGAACATATCAATGCAACCCCTTCCAAATACCTTGGATCTCTTTTCATTTCCCATTTGGACTATGTTGACGCAGTTTTTCGCCAACGGTAGATTAAGAAATCTAATAAGAATATTAGTGATACATTGTAAACCGTAATGAAAAAATAAGAATCATTTCATACACACACAACTTTTACGTGGTTCAGTGGTTAAAATCCACCTAGTCCACAAGACAGTATTATTGCTTTTCTCTCACAATTTCTACAGAGTTTTGGTAATACCAAAAAGGCCCATCCCCTTCCCTGTCCATTATCCCTGATATTTAGAAGGGAATTTCCTGGATAGGATTGGGTAACGACATGAATCAATAAGGTATACATTTAATACATATTATTCCCATTTACATTGGGATATGACTTGATAACAGGATAGAATATACTCCTGCTATCTCGAATAATAAATGATAGATATGCAATTTAGCCTGGGCACTAATGAGTGTATAAGGAACCTTTGATTCTTTTGGGATCCTTCAGTATGCGTTCTGACCAGATTTCCATGAGCTGGATATCTTACCCGAGCTAGTATCCAAAGACTATCTGAACCTTAGTTTGCATTAAGCTCAGAGCGCCCAAAAGTGGATCTGGCCACTATAAGTCTCGAACTGGATTGTTATCCTAACGGGCAGTTTGATAGCAACATGTACGTCGTGTACAAACTGGATTGAGTCTCGAGCAACTCACATCATTGTTAACCAGATATCCTACTTAGCTATTTTTCCACATATTTATCTGCAAGTTGTACCCGAACTGAGTAATTGAACTCATGCTATTTTTAGGGTACAACATTTTCCCCCCAAGCTCCTGCTCGTGCTTATTGTCATCACTTTTTGACATGCAAAGTAGGGGCTTTGAGGCTTCTGCCATGTAAAATCATGCCTGCCCACTACTCAATTATTAGACATATGGATGTTTGAAATTGGTGTCCGTTCGGGTTTCGAGGACTGTGACAACTATCCTGTCAACTTTTTGTCGTCGTATGGTTCATTTAATCTTGTCCTTTGGATCTCGAGCAAACCCAATCAGATGGCTTGAATTAATTCCCATAATTTACATATAAATAGGGTGATAAGACCAGAATCCTCACCACTTTTGCATTCAAAAAGATTCCTTTTCAAAAACAAGATGCTCCTTTTTCTTCTCCAACTTCTCCCAGAAAACTTTCATCGCCTTTTAGACTCTCAGAAGCTTTTAGGGATTTTCCTATGGACGTATCGACGCTTTCTTTGAAACGATCATATAAACTATAAGTATTTCCTCATCTGGTTTGAATCTTTCAATTCTTTGCTTTCCAATGAGTTTTTTTTTTTTTTACTATGAGAAACGTCCTTTGATCAATGTTGTTTAGGCTACGTCGGAGTATAAATATTAAATAGGGTTCGGTTTAAGCTAAATGAATGATACTAGGCTTATTTAGAAATAAGGTTTTCATAAAACTGGGCAAATTTTCTGGGTTTTACAAAGAAAATTCTACTAGTAAATCAATTTGAATACATTTTTGGGGTGTAGAAGCCAAAGGGGATTTAGGTTTGGTTTTGGGTAGCTTAAATGTTACGATTCCTTAAGCAGTTTTGCATTAAACCACTTTCAAAAGAAAAGTAGTGGGTCTGATGAGTCTGACACACGAATCCCTAAGTATCAGGGAATTTTAAGAAATCAAAGCGTGTGGACTAAGACCACACGTTGAGGCTAGGACATAGCTTAGCTTGTATAAATTTTTAGATCCCAAAAGTAAACCACTTAAACTGTCAAAATCTTCGTACCCATATCACCGTAGCTAGTAATTTTCTTAGGTTGCCGCTAAAAGGCCACTTTGTCGTCAGGCGATCTAAATCATGGCCCCCGCAAAGAAAAACACCGCGAGATCCTCTGCTCATAACAAAGATAAGTGCAAGTAGGTCGCTCTGACTCTCCCGTCCCTCATTTCAGCCCTGTGGTGGAGAGGGAAATCATGATTGACCCCAACACATTCTTCGAAGCCGAGCACATAGTATCCTAGATCATGACTCAGGGGAAAGTTAACAAGATCCTACTGAGTCATGGGATTGAGATGGGAGCTAATGGCCTCCATGCCAAACCTCTGTTAGAAGGAGAGCGGAGCTGTGCCCCTCTCCAAGACAAATACGGAGCTTGGAGTGATGAGCACCTGAAGGCAGGTGCCTTCCTCCCCTTGGACCAGTATTTTGTAGACTTCCTAAACTACGTCAAATTGGTTCCATTCCAGCTCCCACCAAACTCATATAGATTTTTGGGAGTGTTAAAGTATTTGTTTCTTAGGCACAAGGGGTAGGTCCCCACTCCGGAGGATATTATGTATTTCCTTTTCCTCAAGGCTAGTCCCGACCAAAATGGGCGAGGTGACGGTTTCTACTTCCTCACTCGTTTTCCCAACTCAGCCTCGATCATCAACCTCCCCAATAACCCAAGTGACTATAAATACTTACTGTTTATGTCAAATAGATTCAAGAACTGTGATCACCGATACTTCAACCGCCCTCGTAATAAAAAATGCAGGAATGATCTAACCATAAAGGCATTCAAAACTTGATCGAAGAACTATCATTTATTGAAGAAGTTATAGAGTCGATTACAAAAAGTACTAGTTTGAAAGGCTCATTTGAAATGTCCGCTACGGGGTTTACATTATACACAATAGAAGCACGTGAAGTACTAAATGGAATAGGTATTGGTTTGGTAATGGTTGGAGCAGCAAACTCTGATTTGGCAAGAATCTCATTTTTTGGTAGTACGAAGGGAATTGGCCCAAAAATTGGATAGGCATCAAGATGCAGTTGGGCCCCGGCGACTGACTCAAGTGCCCCCCGAACAGTGCATAATGGTCACCTATTACACAGCTCACTAACTCTGCCTGAGGTGGGGGTACCTATTATTCATCGGCGGTTCAGCGCACCCGTACTCACTTAAAGGATGATTCTTAGTTACGAAGGAAATTCATTCTTAATCTAGAGAGTTTCCCTTTGTTTAGCGCTTCAAGTCAGGAGTAGACATCATCATCATCTGCAGACAGATATAGATCATGTTTCATCATTAGCTTAGCTAAAGTGGAATAGTATGACTGGCTTTTCAAAAAATGAGACGAAACCCGCTTGATCGATATGAGAAAGATGCGCTCAAAAATACCTCTTAAACCTCTCTGGCAAGTGATCGAGTTTAGTTTAAATTTTCTGTAGAATTTATTCCCGCTTTGGACTTACTTCAAGGAAAGATAGGATTGGGCAACTCCGTCGGTTATGGAGTTTAACTTATTATTGTGAAAAGGGGAAAGGATTTTTTTATAGAGAGAGAGTTAGGGAGGCTTGCTTCCAAGCTTTCAGGGCAACTTGTCGGTTTTGTTCTAAGGTATTCCCTTTCATTAGCAACGCGAGGTTAGACCATGACTGAAAGGAAAGGAGAAAGGATGAGTGGCTCTTATGGAACATAGAAGGTAATTTTTTAGAGCACCGCTGAACCAATTGCTACTCACTGGCTCCATATCTCCTTCCCTTTTTCTCGGTCCCGCTATAATGGAAAGCGATATATATTCCCCCCTCAAACTTTGTACTATTGTTATCCAGCTAACGAGTTTACCCAAGCTCTTGTGTTCCGAGGAATAACATAAGAAGATAAGGTGTCTAAAAAAGGAAGCAGAGGTTCTTCACGTGACATAGCTATGCTCAGGTTTCACCAACTTCGCGTCGGGTTCACTACTAACTGTTGGTTGAACCTTAGGATGATCACGAAAGGAACTTTCAACATTGGGTCAATTCACACTCACTACATACTCCATGGAATTGAGAACCCAACGTAATTTGTTTTCTCCAACGAATCTTTTTCCTATATTCCTTCCGATGGCACTGCTACGTCTGCCCACTACAGAGCAGGCCTGACTCCCGTGATCAGGCCTGCTGGCTTTTTGTATAGCTTTTTACTTTTATGATCTAGCATGATAACAACTCAAACTCCACTTCTATTCTTTCAAGAGAAAGGCATCGAGATCCCGCGTAAGTGTTGTTTGCCCGTTGCCAATAGGATCGACTTGGTTAGTAAGATTCAATTGTGATATTAAAAAATATGAGAGTAAGGGGCCAGAAATCTTGAGATCAAAAGGTTGTTCTAAAGGACTGTAAATCCTTGCTCCTAGGATCCAAGAAGGGGTCTTAGGAAAGACTCCAAATCCTTCCTAATTACCTAACTTACTCTACTAGTGTAGTGTCTACTAACTGATTTGTGAATTAGATTGTATGGGCCGATGGGGAATCAAATTAGGAGTTGTGGATTGGAATTGTAATCCCTTTCATTTCTTCAATCATTGAGTTGAACTAATAAATAACTCAAGTTTCATTAAAAAAAATCATTTTTACTTAAGGTTCATACTATACAATTATTTAAAGTCAAAAAGTAGTAGAAACTATAATAAATAGTGCAATAGCAATAAATTCTCGATACTTCCATAATGTCATCATCCTGCGATAAACGATACTTCAACCGCCCTCATAAGTCCTCTATCTTTATGAATTTAGCACATGAACTTTCTTATCGCTTTCACACCTTTTTTTTTGTTTAAGTATTCTAACTGAGTTCATTCTTTGTGTAGCTATATTCGCAAGGACAGAGCAGTCTGTGACCCTTGGGGGTCAATACGAGACTTTTTCTAGTCTTCCTCTGAAGGAGAAAGACTATCGTCAGGTTGTGAATGACGCCACCATGGTGGCCTGCAACCTAATCAGCAAGGTCCAGACGCTGGCTATCAAGACTCGAGTTTTTATTCCTGTCATCCCCGAGCTCCCCCCTCCTTAAGAAGCCTTACCAGCCAATGAAGACATCGAAGAGGAGGAAGACGAGGGCACCGCTGGTGAGCAAAAGGCAAGCTCCTGAGGATAATCAAGGGCCAAATTTGGAATGAGCTACATCGGGGCAAGCAGTCGGCCCCTCTGGCCAAGGTAACCCATACCCATACAGAGAGTTAGATCGGGTTGCTACCAACCATAGGCTAATTCGATTCAACCCTAACCAGCTCGTTAGTCGTCATCATACCTACATGGACCTAAATACAACCCTCCTCCAGTGTGTGGACCATTTGGTGGCAAGCTATGACCACAACTATCCCAAAGATACCATCGTGGTTGATAACACTCTCAATTTTAGGTCCACCATTTTTTAAGAGTATGGGAAAAACCGTAGGACTTCGCCTTCCCTGCGTCAGGGTGCATATGCCCCTGGTTTTAGGCAGTACGTAGATGAATCCATCCCCAAGGAACGAATTGAACCCCCTAGGACCCAGGAGGTCATAATTTTAGATTCTCCCCCACCTCCATTAATCCAAGAGTTAGAGGTTGTGCCTAGACCAGTCAATAACCCCGAGTTGATCGTAGTAGATACCTCCCCTAGCTCAGAGGGTAGGGTTCTTCCTTTTTTTATTATGTTTATAATACTTTGAATAATTACTTCTTAAATCTGAACCCTCTATTCGCTCTTTTCAGGTGAAGAGATGGAGCTGGCAGAGGGCCCAGGTTTGAAGGGTGATTATAAGGTCGGTGGGACTAGAGCTTGTCCCATGGTGAAGAGGGCCAAAGTGACAAAGAAAACAGCTCCGAAAACTAAGGGTGCCACTGAGTGTCCAGCTAAGACAAAGGTGCCAGCTCCACCCGAGAGCAGGCACAAAAGAAACTCCCCTCAGCTCCAGTAACAATAGTCACAGTTCACCAAGATCCTCCTCCTCTTCCTTAACACGTACCTCCCTTAAATCATCAAGTGATCCAAGGCAAGGCTCCCATCGCCTAGATCCCAATCAAACCACTTGACCTGGACAAGAATCCTAAAGCGTTTCGGGGTACTGTATACGAAATGACGAGCCATATGGATGGCCATGCCTACAGAGCCAACACCAAAGACTCAAGGGCTATAGAGGAGCGTACTCCTGAGGACATCCTCAAATCTACTATGGGGATGAACCTCAACGTAAGTCTTTCTCACTCTTTTTCTTTTTCTTTTTTTTTTCTTGCTTTTTTTATAAACTATTCTTGACTTGCCTCATTCTTTTGTAGTCTGTCCTAGCTCAATTTTGAGGAATTTCTTGGGTTAAAGCCAGGGATGAGGAGCTCCGAGCTACCCTGAGCGCCTCTTAAGAGGGAGAACAGACCACCAAAGCTTCCCTAGTTTCCTCCCAAGAGAGCGAGCGATCTGCAAAAGCCGCTCTGTCTGCCACCCAGAATCAGTTCGTGGAGGTGAGTCGTCACGTGGACCAGCTTCAAGCCGAAAATGAAGAACTCAAGAAGAAGTTGAACGAGGTCGAGGCCAAGGACAAGGAGGAAGCTATGGAGTCATCTACTCAAATGGAGGAGATGATTTACCATTATTGGGCTTTCAACCAGGATGGGAACTTCTCCTTTATGTAGCCTGAGTTGTGGGAACCATATCTTGTCAAGTTCAAGATTCAGTTCTCACCAGAACCCTCAGAGACCGCTGAAGCCTCTGAAGCTATTGAGGGAGATGGCGAGGAAGTGAATTCTCTTGAGTGAGCTGAAGGACCTCAGTGGCTTATTATTTTCACTTTTATTTTTTTTAAGCTTCTGTAATTAAGTCCCTTGGGAACAAAACAATTACCTTCAGGCTAAGGTCAAGGTTTTTTCTCCTCAAGATGACAATATATTTTTAAATGTACATCTAACTTGTGATCTATCTGTATTTCCCTTAGTCCATTGTTTTCTCATGGTTATGAATCCATCAATTCTTGCACATTCAAAATCTTAGGGGTTGACTTTAGATCGAGATAGATTTTATTGATATCTTAGTTATGTGCAGGGGTTTTATTTTTAGAGATTTCTCAAACATAGTTTGCGGTCTGTCTTTTGAAAATTCGAGCTTTAAAAGATTGTTGAATAATCAATTTTTCCAAACTCTATTTTTTAATCTTTATCCGAATAAGTTGAACTCTCTTAAAATCTCTCTTCGGTTATGTGCCCCCCAAGCAACTAGAACGTATAAATATTCTTGGTTTCTTTTACAAAGTGAGCTCGTGATAACAAAACGATAAAATTGATTGCTTAATAATCCAACTGTTATTAAACAAATGACTTTTATAAATAAGCCTTACATAAACGATAATTCTAAAAACATTAAAGACAACGAAACTATTGATAATACTTCTTTAAGTGTAGGGCATTCCAGGTCCGTGTGACTATTTCTCCACTTAACCAGGCTAGCTTAAAAGTTCCTTCGTGCAAGACCTCTACGATCTGATACAGTCCTTCCCAGTTCGACCCTTACACACTGTCCTTGGGATCTTTATTTGCTAAAAAGATCCTTCAGAGAACCAGGTCGCCTAATCTGAGTCTGCGTCCCTTAACATTTGAATTGAAATAATGAGTGATCTTTTGTTGATAATAGGCGAGCTATAATTATGATGCATCTCTTTTTTTCTTCGATTAGATCGAGGGATGCACTAAGTAGCTCGTGGTTATGATCTTGATAAAAGGTCTTTTCTCTGTGAGTCGTCACCATCGAAGTCATAAACTTTGAAAATAAACCATTTACTGAAAATTATACAGCGTTTTAACATTTGGGATCCCGAAATATCATTTAGAAATATTTACAACTAAAAAATATAATCAGAGTCGACTAAATGACAAAATTCAGGTTTAGTACAATCATCTCCCAAAAATACCCCTGGCCGTGGCAGCCAGACAAACCAAACATGTACGCGTTGCTTCACGCTCTCCGTACTCATGGTTGGTCGACTTTCCCCTTGACCTTACCTGCACCATAGAGCACCCGTGAGCCAAAGCCCAGCAAGAAAACCCTCACAAGCAGATAACATATGCATATCAAACACTTAACATGAAAACAAGCCATCACCGGGCAGATAACACATATGGCCATGCCGCCCCAGGTGCATACCAGGCCCTGGGTTTGCGGTCCACACCATAAGGATATCCCAAGTATCCTTTAGGGTCTCGCCCTGGCAACTCGCACTCCGCGTGCTAAACGTTTCTCCCGGTCTCTTGCCGTTCTCAGCCTTGCCGCTCTCGGCCTTCGCCATTCCTAGCCCTCGTCGTTCCCGGCTCTTGCCGTTCATTCATAAATATGCACACATAGCATAATTAAATAGATACTTAAACATAAATAGACTTAATCAAAGGGGAAATGCCCTGCAACACAATCATATATGGTCGAGCCCTGCAACCCAATCATAGGAGTCGTGCCCTGCAACTCAAGCTCTACGGGAACAACAGTTTTGTTACCTGTATCCCGAGCTTCCCAAGCACCGATGTCTCGAGCACAATCCCCTAGTCCGATCCTCGCTAAAACCTTAGTCACAATGCACCAACAATATCCATCCATCAAGTTCTAATTCGTTAAATATCTTTGGGTCATAATTCTAGTCTCCGGGACCTTGAATCCTATCAATTCGAGTGATAAAATCCATCCCAAGCCTTAACCTTTGAGTTCCCAAGCCTAAACACACTTTAAAGCTCAAAGACGCACTAAGCGTCGCGGCCCTGAGAACTCATGCCGCGGCCCCCAGCTCAACCCTAGGCCCTGCCTCATTTTAGTCTACACGCACCGCGACCCTTCATGAAGGGCGCCGCAGCGCGCCTCAAATTCCAGACGCCCCTATATTCTAAGGGGTCGCAGCTCAACAAGAACAGTGTCACAACCCGACCCCTCGAACCCAGAAAAACCCACCATTTTCTCTACCAAAACCAAGCCAATTACCCCCAAAATCATTCTAACAACTTAATTTAACTATCCCAGAAATTCCACCATGATTCCAGCAGCAAAACCTAACAAATTCTAGCTTCAAAGCTCATCAAACCCAAAATTCAATCTCAAACTTTAAAAAACCTTAAGAAAACCAGAAACTCAGCCAAATAATCACATAATTCAATGGTTTAAATCACAATTAAAGGTTTACCTCAGCCTCTGTTTGAATCCCCAAAGTGATGCTGAGTTATTCCCCAAGTCAAGAGCTCAAAGCCTTGCTTAATTCCCAGCTTTCCCCTTGGTTTGGCTTAAAGAAGATAATGAGAGAGAGAGAGAGAGAGAGAGAGAGAGAGAGAGAGAGAGAGAGAGAGTGTGTCTTTGGGTCGGTTTCCCCAAGTTTCTGAGTATTCCTTTGGTTTTGTCTTATTTACTTAGTCTCTAAGGTTACCTCAAGGCTCGGGGTGCCAAAAACGTCCCCGAGGGCAAAATGGTAAATTTCCCCAATATTCCCTCCTAAACATTCTATCTTCAAATATATCTCCAAATATTTATTTCCATAACCCGATAACCCCATAAAATGTCTAATACCCGAATTACCCCTCGACTCGCCCCGAGTCAGATTTTCGACCTCGTTGTGACTTTCTAGCTAACCGCTCCCTAGGATTATCTCGGATCGTGCAACATAGATATTTCACAGATATATCACAATTATTCACATTTATCACATTTATGCTCTCCGCGAGCTAAAATTACAATCATGCCCCTATTAACCAAACAGGGCCCACATGCATATTTAATTCACCTAAACATGCATTACTCAATCACATATTCACACAAATTCACATATTATAACAATAAATCACTTATTGCCCTCCAGGCACGCTAATCAGGCCCTAAGCCTTATTAGCCAAATTTGGGTCGCTACATTTACGGCCTCAACATGCCCATTGGCTTGTGGGTATGCTACCGACGAGAAACTCTTGGTTATGCCATATTTTTCACAAAAGTTTGTGAAAAGATCACTATCGAACTAAGTTCTGTTGTCTGGCACGATCTTTTTAGGAAGTGCAAATCGACATATGATATTCTTCACAACAAAATCCAGGACTCTCTTCGAGGTGATGGTTGCCAAAGGTTCATCCTTTACCCACTTCGTGAAATAATCGAAGGGGACTACAGCATAATGAACTCCTCCTTTTCTTGTTGGCAAGGAACCAATTAAGTCAATTCCCCATGTTGAAAATGGACAAGGAGATGAGATCATGGTTAGCTCAACTGGAGCAACTCAAGCAACTATGGCAAAGCATTGGCATTTAACACACTTCTGTACATACGAGATTGAGTCCTTTGTCAACGTGGGCCAAAAATAGCCCTCTCTCAATACCTTTAGAGCTAGGTTTTTCCCCACAGCATAGTATCCGCAGAAGCCTTCGTGTATTTCTTGCAAAATAGTCTATGCTTCCTCGGGCAGAACACATCACAGGAGGGGCAACGATTTCCCTCGTCGATATAGGATCCCCTCAACCATAACATACCATGTAGCTTGATACAACACCTTTCTCGCATCCTTCCTATCGTCAGGTAGCTTTTCGGTTGTGAGGTACTCCACTATGGGGGTCATCCGGGTCGGTTTTATGTTAATCATTCTGACCTCAACCATTTTTGTTGTTATACTCAAGCTTTCCAAGAACTCCACCGAAACTACATTGAATGTATCTGCCTCTTTGTAGGCAGAGAGTCGAGCCAGAGCATCAGTGTTGGAATTCTGCGCGGGGGGTACTTGCTCAATGGAGCTAAACTCGAACTCAGACAACTCGCCCTTTACCTTAGCTAAATAGGCCACCATCTTGATGCCTTGAGCTTGGTATTCCCCCAATATCTGATTGAAAATGAGCTGAGAATCACTATAACATTGGATGGCTTTTCCCTTGAGCTCTTTCACCACCCTTAGCCTTGCCAAAATGGCCTCATATTCCGCTTCGTTGTTGGATGCTTCAAACTCGAACCTGAGGGTTGTATGGAATCGATGTCCTTCAAGTGAGATTAAGATTATCCCAGCTCCCGATCTGTTTTTGTTAGACGATCCATCAATGAAGATTTTCCACAATTCCTGCGCTGGCTCCCTTATAAGCTCGTCCTTAAAACTTGTGCACTCAGCCACAAAATTAGCAAGGGCTTAGCTCTTGATTGCCGTTTGCGGCATATATAATATTTGGAACTGGCTAAGTTCGAGGGCCCATTTTAATAGACGTCCCGAAATTTCAAGCATTTGCAAAACCTGCCTTAAAGGTTGGTCGGTTAAGATGGAAATAGAATGGGATTGGAAGTATGGCATGAGCTTCCTTGAAGCCAAAATGAGATAGAACACAAGCTTTTCTATCAATGGGTACCGTGATTCATCTCCGAGAAGCCTCTTACTTACATAATATAAGGGTTTCTACCCCCGATTTTCTTCTCGAACTAACAAAGCACTGACTGCATTTTCCGTCATGGCCAGTTAAAGAAACATACATTCTCTGGATGTTGGTTTTGATAGTACGGGAGGTTTAGCTAGGTGTGTTTTCAGGTTGTAAAATGTATACGCATTCTTCGGTCCATTCAAATTTCTTGTTTCCTTTGAGCAAGTTATAGGTTGGTAGAAACTTGTCAGTGGATTCTGAAATGAGCGGTTTAAAGCTGCCACCTTTCTAGTTAGGCTTTGTACTTCCTTATGCGACCTGGGTGAAGGCATTTCTAACAATGACCTGATTTTTTCTGGATTCACCTTTGTTCCCCTTGTGTTGATTAAAAACCCAAAAAAAATTCGCGATGTAACTCCAAAAGTGCACTTCTAGGGATTTAGCTTCATGTCGTACTTTCTCAATAGACCAAATCATTCTTCCAGGTCAGATACATGGTTACTGGCAGTGTTTGATTTGATGAGCATATCATTGACATACACCTCCATGTTTCTCTCGATCTGTAGGGTTGGTATGTACCTTCAATGTTTTTTAGTCTAAATGGCATAACTTTGTAGCAATATACGTTATGCTTAGTCATGAAGCTGGTATGCTCTTGGTCTGTAGGGTTCATCGCGATATGGTTATATCCAGAATATGCATCCATGAAAGACATGAGCTCGTGACCAGCCGTGGAGTCTACCAACTGATCAATTATTGGTAGTGGGAAACAATTCTTGGGACAAGCCTTGTTGAGGTCGGAGAAATTGATATAAATTCTCCACTTCCCGTTTGGCTTCGGGAGCAGCACGGGGTTGGCAACCCAGATCGGGTTTTTGCTTCCCTCATAAATCTGCATTTAAGTAGGCGAGCTACTTCTTCTTCTAACGCTTCAGATATTACTGTCCCTAAAAGCCTTCATTTTTGGGAATTTGCAGGAACATTCTTGTCCAAGTTTAAAGTATGCATTATTACACTCGGATTGATTCCCACCATATACTCATGTGACCAGGCAAAGACATCCAGATTCTTCCTCAGGAATTCGACCAGCTCCTTCTTCCTTCTGGCTTCAAGATTTTTTCCAATTTTGACAACTCTTGAAGGTGCTTCTAGGTCAATATTTACTTCCTTGAGCTTTTCTATTTCTTTAAGCTTAGATCTATCCTCACCTATTCGTGGATCAATGTCATCTTGTTGGGTGACATCATCATTTCCTTCTCGAGGTTCTTCCGTCCCACAGATAACTTCCATTTCCAGGGACTCCTCATCTCCTTCACTTGTGACCATCGCCTGCTGCCCAGGTTGTGGTTTTCCCTTCATAGCAATGATGTAGCATTCTCTGGCAGTGAGCTGGTCTCCTCTTACTGTGCATATTCCCGAGGTTAAGGTGAAATTCATTGCTAAGTTTTGGATTGAGGTGATGGCTTCAAAAGCCATCAGCGCGGGTCACCCCAAAATCGCATTATACGCGGCCAAACAATAGATTACAACGAACTCAAGTATTTTAGAGACTGTTCGTGACTCTTCTCCTAATGTAACCACCAATCTGATCATCCATATGGTCGTCGCTCCTTCATATGAAAATCCATACAGAGTCATTGAGGTCGCCTTCAAATCAATTACGGACAATCCCATCTTTCATTGGGTGGACCTAAAAAGCACATTTATGGAACATCCATTATCCACCAGTACCCTTCGGTTAGCGAGCTACACATTTACCACCAATGGGTCATTATGCGGGAATTGAACATGGCTAGCATCCTCTTCCGTGAAAATGATTGGTTGTTTTTCCACCCACTGTTGTTTCGATAACCGCTGCTCCAGGAAAAACTCCACATCGTTATGAGTTTTCAACTCATTAATATAACACTTTTGGGCCCCGTTGCTCGTGCCCGCTAAATGAGGTCCTCCGACAATAGTAGTTATATCTCCTCCTACTATCGGGGGAGGGTCGACTTGATTCATCTGAGCTCCAGGATGACCTGTCGGGGCTTCCAGAGTTGGATGAGGATTCTGCTTGGCAGGGTGATTGGGAACTACCCAATTTTGGGCGTACTAGGCTAATGAACCAGCCCGAATGAGAATCTCAATCTCATCCTTTAGTTGTCGGCAATCATCAGTATTATGAACGATGTCATTGTGGAATCGGAAAAACTTTGAGAAGTCACTATTTTCCCTCTAATGCCTTAAAGGCTTTAGCTTCTTCCACAGGAGGCAATTAGAATTGGCCAGGAAGATATGTTCCCGAGTGTCCATTAGGTCAGTGTAGGTGGCATAAACAGGCTTGAATTTCTCCACAAACGTGTTCTTCTTCGTGTCGTTCTGGTCGCCCTAACCATTTGCCTTCCTTTTGTTGTTTCCTGCTTGGTTATTCTATGTAACAGGTTAAGCCATAGCTACAACATCTATCATCGCTCCAGCTAGTTGGATTGGGGCCTGGCTGGTTCCTACGACAACAGATTGGGCCTCTTCAAAATTAACCATACCTAAGCTCGGACCAAGAATTCATCTACACTTTTAACTCCTTTTCATTGGAGTTCTTTCCATAGGTTGCCTCCCACCAGGATTCTTGTCCTCATCGCCATGAGCTTTGAGCTATCATCAACGTCCCTAGCTCGTGCTACAACATTGGCGAATCTACTCAGATATGCTTTCAGTGATTCACCAGGTTGTTGGTTTACATTGGCCAATTAATCGACATCTATACGAGCTGCCTGTGAACCTTGGAATGCTCTCTTAAACTTGGAAGACAACTTCTTCCACGAGCTTATCGAATGCTTCTTGTATTGTTTAGACCACTGTTTGGCATATCCGACCAGAGTTGCGGGGAACAGGATAGACCTTAGATCGAGCCCGAAATTGTGGGCCATCATCATTATGTTGAACATCTCGAGGTGATCGGATGGATCTGTGTTTCCATCAAATGTCGGCATGTTCGGCATCCTAAAGCCAATAGAATACATAGCCGCTGCAATATTTGGAGCGAAAGGTTTGAGCTCATCATCTGAGTCGCAATCATCTACCCCCTTTCCAGATAAGAGCATCTTCATCTGTTCCTCCATCAAAGCTAGTCGCTCAAGGGTTAGGTCCTTGGTCTCTAGTTTAGCTGGGGGCTGTTCAGTAGCTCCCATGCTATTGTATGCATTTGATGGGTTGTTGTCCCTCCAAGTCTGACCTTGGTTAGGTGGGACATTCCCATTGTCACATACGATAGACGGACCTCCCTCATGTCGAGTATAACTAACATCATCGTTACGAGCTAGATACCTTCTTTGTGAGTTCAAATGAATGCGTAGGTTGGGTTGTAGATCATACTGTGGACTTTTTCCTGGGCTTAGATGATTCCTAAGGTCTCTTTCAGACCTGCCTCCATGTTGGCTCCCCATCCAGTAACTTCCATTTGCAAAACTTATGGCCCGCGATTGAGATCAAGGACCTGGATTCTTAGCACGTACCCGTGGGGCGTAAGTATCTACTGACAGAGGAAGATTTCTCCTACTATTCCCGCAAGCTGGAGCATCTCGTTGTGGGCGAGGTGGTGTAGGATGTCTAACCAGTGATGGCAGATGCCTTATTGGCGAGGCTTTCCTCATTCCACCAGGACGAACTAAATTATCCCACCTCGGCTCTAACCCAATGTACCAAGTTTTCTGTGCCTGGGGTTCTGATCGTAGCATAGGAGGATTCGCTGGAGCATTTTTCCTTCGTGAACTTGTCCCAGCCTACACTGGTGGGTTGTTTTGGGCACTCCTGGGAATCTGTGAAGAAGGCATGGAGCTGGGGGTTTCAATTCTGACCGACCGACTGACATGCTGATGATGACCCCTATGATGACTAGTGGGTTTAAAACTCTGATAGTTTTTCTCTGAAGGTATAGAGCTCGGAGTGGCGGTCCTGACAAAACGACTAGGTTTAGACCAATTATTCCTGTGGGACTTATGAGACCCATTTTGCCTCTTTCCGACATTAACGTCGGTTGCAAGATGGGTTAACCAATCCAAGACCTCCTCGATATGTCTATTTTCCCTCGAGATGGCTCCTTAATTTGGAGTTTTCCATCTAGATGGGAGTCAAATATCCTGGATTAGGATTTGGTGGGAGTGATGCTAAACTCCCAGCGTCGTCCTAACCAATCGGTTGCTTTCCAAGACATTGTTGAACATCTGGGCCCCTTTCAGTGGGAACAGTAGTATGATAGGCCTCCTGCCCACCAGGTTGGTCCATCTCATTGTCATGCATTGATCGAGTGAGCACCATGATGAATGTCGACTAAAACTTGTGAAGCACTAATTTCCTCTCAATGAAAGCACCAAATTGTTGACGCGGTTTTTCGCCAATGGTAGATTAAGAAATCTAATAGGGATATTAGTGCTAAATTACAAATCGTAATGAAAGAATAAAAATCCTTTCGTACACACACAACTTTTACGTGGTTCGGTGGTTAAAATCCACCTAGTCCACGAGACAGTATTATTCATTTTCTCTCACAATTTCTCTAGAGTTTTAGTAATACCAAAAAGGCTCCTTCCCTTCTCTGTCCATTATCCATGATATTTATAGGGGAATTTCCTGGACAGGTTTGGGTAACCGCGTGAATAAATAAGGTATACATTTAATATAGATTATTCCCATTTACATTGGGATATGATTTGATAACAGAATAGAATATACTCATGGTTTCTCGGATAATAAATGATAGATATGAAATACAGCCTGGGCATTAATGAGCGTATAAGGAACCTCTGAATCTTTTGGGATCCTTTAGTATGCGTTCTAACCAGGTTTCCATGAGTTGGATATCTCACCCGAGTTAGTGTCCAAAGTTTATCTGAACCTTAGTTCGTATTAAGCTCAGAGTGCCCAAATGTGAATCTTGCCACTATAAGTCTCGAACTGGATTGTTATCCTAAGAGGTGGTATGATAGCAAAATATACATCATGTACGAATTGGATTGAGTCTCAAGCTACTCACATCATTGTTAACCAGATATCGTACTTGGCTATTTTTCCACATATTCATCTGCCAGCTATACCCGAGCTGAGTAATTGAACTCGTGCTATTTTTAGTTTACAACCGACTTCAAGTCACACATTTTCACTTTCAAAGGTTTTGAAAAAAATTTATCGTAGGTTGCATGAATGGTGTCACAAGTATCATACTACCATCCTTGCACCTTTCCTTGGGTAGCATTACCTTCAGTTGAGGTTGCAATGATCTCAACACAAAATGCATTGGACTTGATATCATTATTTAGGTATTCAATGATCTTATCATCAAATGCATTGACCTTAGTATCTTCACTTTCTCTTGCATTGATCTCATCATCAATTGCATTATATTTTCACCTTCACTTATGGTTGCATTAGTCTCATCACTACATGCATGAACTATGTAAATTCTCTTTAGGGTTATCATACATTCCTCATTAAATGCATTAAATTCAATTAAGGTCACAAATATCTCATCATCAATTGTATTAACCCTAATCTTATTGTGGTTAACTTTACAATTACCATATCTCACATGATGATCAATAACTTTACAAACAAAACAAGTATAACAATCACCCTTAAATTGTTCATTAACATTCACCATTGTACTCTTAATATAAGAAATAATATCAAACTCACAAAAATATGGCAGCAAACACATTTCATTCAAATTCTTGAAATCTACACATTTATAAATAATGAATTTGATGATACAAATCTCCTTAAGTATGTAATCCCATTATGTTGTCTCATCATTTGTTGATGAAGACTTTGAAATCATATCTACATTCATGTAGAGCATATCCAGATAGAACTTTATTTGATATTTTATGGTTATGTGTTGAACACAAACCAAATCTTGAAGCAAGGATTTGAAAGTTGTAGAAGATGAACAAATTTCCCTCGTGGTTAATTGTGCAAAACACTAAAAGAAAGTAATTAGAATTAGAGATTTTGATTGTTGGGAATATATGGCTTTACACTATCTAAATCAGCAATTAATAATGAGAATAGTTCAATAATAGAAACCCTAGATGCTAATCAAGAATCTTGTTCAAAGTATGACTACAAATCTTGATAATCAAATAAACATATTCACAATAAAATTTTATAAATAAATATTACAATAGTAATAAATAAAATTTAAAGATTACTCACCTCCAATATGACTCTTGAAGTCACCCAAAATCAATACAAAATTGGCAACTAAATCAACAACCCTACTAAAAAGCTTAAACAAAAACAAATAAAAATCAATTACATAATTAATTAAACTAGTTACATGATCATCAAACAACATATCAAGCTAGCTAGTTATAGAAAATAAAAAACAAATGTCACTAATAATCCAAACATTTCAAGTTCTAACATTGCCAACACTATTACTAATTGAAGCTATGTTTAGAAATTTAAATAGCAAGTCACAACAATTTTTAAATTTTACTAATATATATATAATTAATAACATTATATAAAATAACAAAATAAATAAAAAAAATATAACACAAATATACTAAAAATTAAGTATTAAATTCGGAATAATATAAAAAAATTAACACAAACAAAGTTTTAAGGTAACAAACCTTCTTTGATACTCAAAATAACATCTAAATCAATATTAGCAACTCTAAAACCTATATATAATAAACACATTATATCTATAAGAAAAAAAATATGAAAAAAATATAGAAAATAAAAAAAAATCATACAAACAAAGATTTAGTGATTCATACATTTTTTGAAGCTCAAGAACACAGTCAAATTCCAATAACAATACTCATTTTCGAACCCTAAAAATACCCACACCCAAAGTCTTTATTTTCTCCCTCAAAAATAAAAATGTGGAACTAATATTTTTGTTTTTAAGTAAGAAAAATAGTTTCAAATGGTAAAAAAAACATAAAAAATGGTATTTTTAGTGAAACTCTTGTGGGAGTACGACAACAGTGGAGGTTTTCTGGGTTTGGCATTTGGGATTTTTGCTTCCAATAGACGAATGAGGCAAGAGCTATATATTAAGGGTATTAAAAATCTTTTAGTTCGGTTCTTATATAAGAACCGAAGTAGAAAGTACCCTTTCTACTTTGGTTTTGATATAAGAACCGAAGTAAAAGCCTTTAGGGCCGCGTTTGGTTTGCTCCACTTTTCACTTCGGTTTTTTCATAAAAACCGAAGTTAAAAGTCCCAATATAGTGTGCAAACCAAACATGACCCTTGCTCATTTTCTATTTTAACTTCGTTTTTTTAAGAAACCGAAGTAATAGCTTATTTTTATGTTCTACCATTCCCAAAAGCGAAGTAAAAACTCATTGAAAGACTTTTACTTTAGTTTTTTTATATTCTATGTGTAAAAAACGAAGTAAAAGCTTATATTTCTAGTAGTGAAGATTTGGCCCGAACAGAAATCTTCCCCCACCAAAGCCTCAAAACATCACTAGGTTGCCCTTATCCGCCATCTAGACCATCTTTGTATGTCATCTAGGCCGCTTCTCCCTCACCAGCCATTGTTCATGCTCACCCAAGTTGACAACCATCACTCACCTTCACTAGTCTTTGCTTATGCCCAAATCCCTCCATTGCATGTGGAAGAAGAACCTTCTGGTCGTGTGGAAGGTCGCTCGCCTGTCTCAACCCCAAATAAGGAGAAAAATAAGAAGAAGAAGATTAGTGATATGTTATTTTAAGGTTTAGTTTTGGTAGTATTATTAAAGACTTAATCAAGTATAATAAAAAAATATATTTTTAATTTTTTTTTTAATAAAGTATGTTAAAAGCTATTTTTTTTTTTTTGTATTCTTAAAAATTTATTATTTTGTCATTTTAAAATAGTTTTGTTTTATTTTTAAAGCCAATTGTAGTCTAACTTGTGTCAATCCAATCACCACTCAACAAAACTAACAAAATAAGTATTAGCTACTGTGGCGATATATTAAGTGTTTTTCTTGTAAAAAAATGAGTATTAAAATACTATACTACTATATTGAGTATTTATGTTGCAAATATTCATTTTTGTTACTATAATTCTCTACATTTATTAAATATTAAGCACTTTGGGACCTAAAATAAAGCATTATCTAAATTCTAAAAAATAAGTCCAAATAAACTCCTCAATATGCTTTATTATACATATTTTTTTTACATTAGCTTCATTTATAGAATACTATTCCCCTTTCAAAATATTTTGTTTTATTTATTTCTCTTTTTCTTCTACCATGTTAAGCTTTAAATTTTTATTAATAGAAATATTTGAAATGGAAAAAAAATTAAAAAATATAATATTTAAATAATGTCAAGAAAAATAAAGAAGAAAATGTATGGTGAAATGTAAAATTTGGATGTAAAATAAAAAAAAAATGGAGATTTAGTCTAGTATTTTGAATAATAGAATTAAGAAACCATTCATTATCAGAAAAAGAGTTGAGAAGGTATTGAAAGTGCTCTTAATCTTTTAAATATTTTTAATTGATAATATCTCTTATCTTATCTCATTCTTTAATATTTGAAATAAACAAAACAAAATAAAAATATATAATATAATGTATATTATAAGGAAAAAATAAATAAGTTGATTGATGATTCATTAAATCTAGTGGTGATGTTTTTTTTCTTTTGAAATGTAATGGCGATGAATTTAAAAATAATATAAAACAGTGCTACTGGTAACATTGAAGAAAATTTAAAAGCTGTGAATGGTTAGTAGTATTTGAAGACAGATGGAGAGAAATTTGAAAAAAAAAATAGTTCAATTTAAATATAATTACATATTGGTTCATTTTAAAAACAATATATTTAAAAGAATAAATATCATTTTTGCCCCCCGAACTATAACCATTGTATGATCGTGCCCCCTGAATAATTCGCGATGTTAAAAATTCCCCCCGAACTATGCTCGTTACTAAAATATGGGACTTCTGTTAGATTTCATCCTATGTGGCTAACAGATTGATGACGTAGCATATTGTCTGTTGATGTGGCAGTGTCATGTATAGAATAATTATCAATTTTGCCCTTCGAACTTTGACCATTACCAAATTATACCCCTTTTATAAAAAATATATATGTTTTTTCTTAAAAATAATAATTAATTCCTTAATAAATAAAAAAAATTAATTATCAACAAATAACTCTTTTTTACTTTTTCTTAAACAATATTAATTAAAACTATTTTAGAATGAACATTTAAAACAAATACTAAAACAAAGAAAAAACTTTTAATTAAAGAGGTGGACAAAAGACTTAAATAAATTGTTGACCCTGATTTTGGTCAACTGACACGGAGTCAAAATTGCTTGATGTCGACAGATATGTTGGAATGAGAATAATGACAAAAACAATAAAACACACAGGAATTTATAGTGGTTCGGCCCCAGAATTTGGTAATAACCTACGTCCACTTGACCTGTTATTGATATAAGATTCAAATGAGTGACCAAAGAACTAGGGTTCAATGAGTTTCACAAACCTCTGAAGAACAAAACAATATATCGAATATGATAGCTCTAATATACTTGTAAAACTCTAATCTCAAATAATTAGAAAGCAAAAAAAAGTCCATTCCTTGAGCTATCTCTCTCTATTTATAGGCTCAAGGAAGATTACATTAATTTGTTACAGATATTCTTTCCTAAATAATCGGATACTCAGGAAATCATGGGAGATAGTTTCAGATATGATTATAACTGCATAAGATTTTCTCCAAATATAGCGAGTATACGACCAAGCTGGTCGTATATAAAGATTGAGCATTGCGCCATAGACATCTTTCTGGTCGATGGTCGAACAAGACTTCGGCCAGATGTCAGCCACGTGTACTAAACGTCTGCCATGTCATCCATGCCTGTTTTTTGGATAACATTTGCCCCCCAAGTTTGTTTAATGCGACCAGCAATAAAGAAACTTTAGGGAAACAACCGTTCATATGCCCCACGAAATCTGTCAAAATCCTCGTGCTTTTTTTAAAACCGTGACATAATTATGTCTAATCAAGCCTTTTCGGTTTTCGAGAAATCAATTCGACGGCTTATACACTCCCCCACGTTTCGAAAATGGGAAAGCCATGATTGCCACTTTTTGCCATACTTCAGCCTCTATAAGTAACCTCTTTATCTTTCTTATAATTCTTTACTCACTATTCCAATCAAGAACTTCAAGAACTTTGCTTCAGAGCCCAGAACTTCGAAACCATTCAAACGTCCTGCCGAAGATCTTCCCGACTCAAAATCTTTATTTTTCTAAATCTCCATGATTGCCCAGGTAATCACCTAGTCTTTTAAACTCTTCATTATGCCATGCATGTCGTTACTGTGCTCTATGATTTCCTGCATTTTTTAGTAGAATTTTATGAGGATTTTGTATAAACCATCTGATGCTTAGTAAGAGAGTGTATTTCTGATTTATATAAGTTAGGAGCTAGTTTGATAGTAAGGATCATAGGCTTAGGGTGTAAGATCGATGTAAAAATTCAATCTTTAATCTAGTTGAAAAAACTGGGTTTTTTTCCTGCCTTTTCGGAGTTGAAAAAGTTCCTTTTCATAAAACATTTTATTTCCTTTTTGATTCGTTTTTCAAACTGCTAGCACCAAACTTAGTTTGTGGGTAAGATGCTGCTGGTCAATAGACACGACCAACGTTATCCCAATCTTCCACGTAACTCCGCAGGCTATGTGTCTTATCTCCTCCTTTGCCTGTTTGCAGTTCATATGCAAGACCCTTGGGGAGGAGAAAGACCCATTGAAGATGACCTCCTAGCTCAGCTGCTTGAAGGCGAAGAAAACCCCTCTACTCTGATACCAGATATCCCTTTTTCTCGCCCTAGCCCAAACCCTTCTCCAGTTCCAACCCAAAGAATGGCTCGAACAAAAACAAAAGCTCAAAAAAGGAAAATCCCTAACTCCTCATGCCAGCCTACTGCTGATGCCCCCTTGACCAGTGGTCGAGGTGAAAATTTTCCTGATGCCAATGTTCAAAGGCATGCTCGTCCTCGACACACTGTGCAGCCAGATGTCGAGTGACATGTTGTTCCCCAGAGTAGAGTGACGATGCGAATGATCGCCAACTACTTAAATAAGTATAAACTGACAGGGGTGACCCTGGTAAGACCTTCCATCGACCAGAGGGCTAACCTGCCAAGCGGGGCCTACAGCGCCTGGTCGCTGTTTCACATTGAGGCAGGTGCCACTTTGCCTCTTCACTCATTCTTTCAGGGGGTGGCAAATTACTTTGGAGTTTCCCCCTTTCAAATCATCCCAAATGGATATAGAATGTTGGCTGCACTCTATGTCCTTTACAAACTCAGAAAATGGCCAGAGCCCACTCCCCACGAGGTCAACTTTCTTTTTGACCTTAAGTCCAACCCTAACCAAGAAGGCACGGGGTTTTTCCATTTTTGTCACCAAGAAACCGGGCGCACTTTCTTGTCCGACACTACTCACATCTCCAACGTGGGGAGGTATCACCAAGAATACTCCCTTACTCTCGACTTAGTCGCAGACAACCTGGCCTTCACCCGAGGAGGTAAATATTCTTACGTCACTAGCTTCTTCGCTTAGTGTTTTTCTGCCACAATGTCTTGACATTCCACTATGTTCCAAGCCCATGGTTACGTCCAACCCCAAATCCAGTGATGGAGTCAAGGGCAGAACTCTTAGCCAACATACTGAATGCTGATAAGAGTGTTAAAAATTTAGTTACTGAGGCTATCCTTAGGCTGGTCGGCCTCTGGAATCCTCAACCAGCGACGAGTGAACCTTCGGCGGAGAATGCCCAAGCCGAAGCGGAACCCGAGCAGCAACCCCAACCGTCTTCTCCATGGAGGAGACCAACTGGGGTTACGATCAGGGAACTTGTCACCCCTCGTCGAGCAGAGAAACCCTTGGCCCCCGAGGGCAAAGGAAAACAAAAGGCTGCCGAGCCTACCGAACTTTGTGACTACTCGTCGGATGAAAACGGTATAACAATCTCGCTTTTAAACCATTTTCCAATTCCCTCTCATCTATTTGATGGGGATGGCAACTTTAGGAATGCTCCCTCCTTAAATTCAGATTTCTTCTAGGAACTAGGTAGTTCAGTAAATAATGTTACGACCAGTAGTTGTAGCGCAGGTACTTTACTTGTAATCCTTTTACTTTTATTCTTTTATCCTGCATGATCATTTAGTCTTACTGCTTGTGTTGTTTCCTTTTGTGTAGGTATGGACTTTGAGGACGTCTTTGAGCACTATCAAGCTGCTGCTGCCTCTTCTGTCCCGAAGAAGGATAGCAAGAGGGCTCGAGGGGAAAGCAGCAAGACCCCCTCGAAGAAGGCTCGAACAAACGATGCTCCAATCACCGCCCCTTCCAAGGAGAACTCACCACCTCCGCCCCCTTCCGAGCAGACGACTCCCACTCTCATTAATCCACAACCTTCTTCTAAGGCTGCTGACAAGGAGGCATTGGACAACTTGCCCGAAGGCTCCCTGCCCAGCTTCGTGGTCGGCTCAGCCAAGGAGAGGATATACAAGCTCTCGAAGCACAGACGTAGCCAGGCCGCCATTACTGAAACTGCCTCAATGGAGGCTGATCAAGTCGTCAACAGAGGGTTGAACGAGATAGTTAGCATAAGTTATCTCCTACTACTTTATCATTTATGTCTGATTTCTTTTCCTTACTTTTATCTCATTCTTTGTCTTTAGGGGCTGCTAACTTTAACTGCTAGCTGGCGCCATGTTGGGGCGTTAGTTTCTCGGGGAAAGAACTTCAACTCCAGGCTTGCCCAGACTAAGCAAGCATTTGAGGCTGACTACAACAAGCTGCTCGAGGAGAATAAGGAGCTGTCCAAACAGAACGAACAACTGTACGAGGACCAAGCTACTCTCACCAAGGAGCTTCTGGACGCCCAAGATGCCTTGAAGAAAGCCAACGACTCCTGGGGAAAATTCAGGGAAAGTGCCAGGCTCAACACTCAAGAATGTAAGCAGCTTGAGCTTGATCTGATCGCCAGAAGGCAGGAGACGAGGGAGCTTGAAAAGCGAGTGTAGGAGCTCGAGGAGGACGGGGCCAAGAATTTGAAGAAGTATAAGGAGGCCACTCACCTCTGCTTCTATGAATTCTGGAAGCACAACCGGGAGGCCAACTTCAACTACCTGTCCGAGCGGTTGAAGAGGACTCTGATGGCGCAGTGCGCCATCCGGCTGGAAGAAGAAGAAAAGGCCAAAGTGCCTGCCGCTGATGCTGAAGCTGGTCCTTCGGCTGACCAAGGCACTCCTCCCAATCCTCAGGACCATCCTGTTCCTTAAAAGTATTTTTTTCTTTTTATTTCGTTTTCATGGCCCACGGGTCATTTTGTAAAGACAATTGGTTTTTATTGCTGCAAGGGCAGCTTTTTACTTTTAATTAAACAATTACACCTGAGCAGTACTGTTTGTGGTGTAAAAGAATGCCTTTTGATATTATAATATTTTGTCTATTATAACATCTGTTCGCATGACCGAACTTAGCATAGTACTTTGGCTTGATTTAACAAAATATCAATTTTGAAAAATACTCTAAGTACCGTAGCATGCTTTCACTTATTTTGTTCGTGTGTTTACATACCTCTTGGTATGCTTTGCTATCTATGTACCTTATATGCCCCCTAAGTGATCGAGGAGCTTTAAGTCCTTGGTCATTTGCCTTGACCATGACCTGTGCGAACATTACTGCTCGATAGGAAATTCAACACTTTATATACAACAAAACAACACACGTAACGAACAAATACTTGTAAATTTTTTTTACAAAGGTTGGCAAGAATGACTGGCTGCGCACAGTCCCTTATAATTCTCGTATTAAAATGGACTAAACATGTCTTTACGAGTGATCTTAAAAAGATCTTACACTTATAAGCGATTAGCCATACAGCGTGGCTAACCCTTTTTCAAAACTTGTAAAAAGTAAAAATTAATACAAGCCAGTCCTTTAAAAAGGGTTGTTTATTGATAATACTTGCGTAGGTGTTCTCCGTTCCAATAGTGTGGAACGAGATCTCCATTTAAGCGTGCAAGCTTGTAGGTGCCTGGATGAATGACTTCCTCAATTTGGTAAGGTCCTTCTCAGTTTGGTCCGAGCACTCCAGCAGTGGGGTCGCGGGTGTTTAAGGAAACTCGTCGTAGTACTAGGTCTCCGACGTTGAATTTCCTTTCTTTCACTTTCGAGTTAAAATACCGGGCGACCTTTTACTGGTACGCAGCTACTCGGAGTTGGGCTTTTTCCCGTTTCTCTTCAATTGTGTCTAGGGATTCCATCAGCAGTTGGCTATTTTGGTCTTGGTCGTATGTTATTTTTCGATGTGAGGGCGGATCTAACTCGACAGGCAACATAGCTTCATACCCGTATGCTAAGGAAAACGGGGTATGACCTGTCACTGTTCGATGAGAAGTTCTATACGACCAGAGTACTTTGGACAACTGTTCTGGCCATGCTCCTTTAGCGTCTTCAAGCCTTTTCTTCAGGGTGTCCTTAAGCGTTTTATTCACTGCTTCAACTTTCCCATTTGCTTGTGGATGTGCAACTGAAGAAAAGCTTTTGACGATTCCATGTCTTTTGCAGAAGTCTATGAATAAGTCACTGTCAAACTAGGTGACGTTGTCTGAGACAATTTTTCGAGGCAAACCATATCGGAAAACAATGTTTTTGATGACGAAGTCAAGAACTTTCTTGGTTGTTATGGTAGCGAGCGGCTCAGCTTTGGCCCATTTGGTGAAGTAGTCGACCGCTACGACTGCATATTTTACTCCACCATTTTCCGTTGGCAGGGATCCAATCAAGTCTATACCCCATACTGCGAAAGGCCAAGGACTCTGCATCTGCTTTAACTCGTTGGGAGTTGCGTGTGGGATCTTGGAAAATCTTTGACACTTATCGCATTTTCGCACAAACTCCATTGAATCTTCGTTCATAGTCGGCTAGAAATAGCCCTGCCTTAGAATCTTTTTTGCCAAACTTTGCCCCCCGGCGTGATCCCCGCAGAAGCCTTCATGTACCTCCCTCATTAGCTCTTTAGCCTTTTTCGATGTAATACATCTGAGGAGTGGCATGGAATATCCTCTTCGGTAAAGAACACCATCGACCAGTATATACCTAGCAGCCTGTCGTTGAAGAGTTCTGGCTTTGTTTCTATCTGCTGGCAATACACCATTCGTAAGATACTCCAAGTATGGTGCCATCTACGTATCCTCCATCCAGATTTCCATATTGGTTTCGTCTGCTCGTATGCTCAGCTCACGCAATCTTTCTACTGGCACAATATTCAAAGTGTCAGCATTTTTCGCGCTTGCGAGTTTGGCTAAGGCATCTGCGTTCGAATTCTGATCCCGAGGTATTTGCTGGAGGGTATACTTCTCGAACTGAGCCAACAGATCTCTAGTTTTATTTAAGTAGGCCACCATTTTGAGGCCTCATGCTTGATATTCCCCTAGGACCTGATTCACTACCAGCTGTGAATCACTGTGAATATCCAACACCTTTATGCTCATGTCTTTTGCCAATCTTAACCAAGTGAGTAGTGCTTCATATTCGTCTTCATTATTGGACACAGTGAAGTCGAACCTAATAGCACAGTGAAATTGATGCCCTTCTAGCGTTATCAATATCACCCCCGCTCCTGCGTGAGATTCGTTGGATGATCCATCCGTGAATAACTTCCACGAAGAAGCTTCATCTTGGGGCTCAGAGGCATTAGACTCTTTGCACTGCTCGTTGTCTAGGAGCTCAGTGAACTCGGCAATAAGATCAGCCAAGACTTGTCCTTATACTGCTGCTCGCAGTGAATATGTAATATCGAACTGCCCGAGTTCGACTGCCCATTTTAATAAACGCCCAGCCGCCTCTGGTTTTTGTAGTACTTGCCGAAGGGGCTGGTTAGTTAAGACTGTAATGGGATGGGCTTGGAAGTAAGGATGTAACTTCCTTGAGGCCAAAATCAAGCAATAGGCTAACTTTTCAATTGGAGGATACCTCAATTCAGCCCCGATTAACCTCTTGCTTACATAGTAAACCGCCTTTTGCACGCCTTCTTCCTCTCGCACTAGCATCGCACTGGCAGCAAATTCGGTGATCGCCAGGTAAATGAACAAAGTTTCTCCGTCCATAGGCTTTGATAAAATAGGAGGCTCTGCCATGTGGGCCTTTAAGGCCTGGAAAGCCTGCTCGCAGTCTACTGTCCATTCGAACTTCTTGTTGCCTCTAAGTAGATTGAAGAAAGGGACGCATTTATCTGTCGACTTGGAAATGAATCTACTCAGTGCGGCAATTCTTCCAGTTAAACTTTGCACATCCTTGATCTTTTCTGGCGATTTCATGTCGATCAGGGCTCTTATCTTGTCGGGGTTGGCCTCGATTCCTCTTGAATTGACAATGAACCCCAAGAATTTCCCTGATCCGACTCCGAAGGAACATTTGAGAGGATTTAATTTCATTTGGTACTTGTTCAACACATCGAAACATTCTTGTAAATCCTTCACATGTCCTTCTGCTTTTTTCGACTTTACCAGCATGTCGTCCACATACACCTCCATGTTTACTCCTATCAACTCCTTAAACATGTGGTTAACCAATCGCTGGTAAGTCGCACCTGCGTTTTTCAGTCCGAAGGGCATTACTTTATAACAGTATAACCCTGTATCAGTCCGAAAGCTGGTGTGATCCTCGTCAGGGGGATGCATACTAATCTGATTGTATCCTGAGTATGCATCCATGAAGGAGAGGATCTCATGTCCTGCAGTTGCATCGACCAGCTGGTCGATCCTTGGGAGTGGGAAGCAATCCTTTGGGCAGGCTTTATTAAGGTCTATGAAATCCATACAGGTTCGCCATTTGCCGTTAGGCTTGGGAACCAGTACTGGATTAGAGACCCACGACGGATAAAAAGCTACCCTGATGAACCCATTCTCCTTTAATCTTTCAACTTCTTCTTTTAAGGCTTTCGATCTATCCTTATCGAGCAGCCTTCTTTTTTGTTGCACGGGTGGAAAATTCTTGTCTACGTTCAGGACATGGCTGATAACTGCAGGATCTATCCCAGCCATGTCTTTGTGTGACCAGGCAAAGACTTCCTGGTTCTTTCGCAAAAATTCCACCAATGCATGCTTCGTGGTTGCTTCTAAGTTTTTCTCGACCTTTAAAACTCTGGTCGGGTCTTTTTCGTCAAGTTGGACCTCTTCCAGGTCCTCGACGGGTCCAACATTTTCCTCAAAATCCCCAAAGCGAGGATCTAAATCCCTATCCTTACTTTGGGCAACACCCTATTTGGTGACTCCATCACCAGATTGGGCTTGTGTATCAATAGCCATCTACAACCTATCTGTGGGAGTGCTCTTTGACATTCCCCTCTTCGCCTTTGTGACTGAGGCGTTGTAGCACTCCCTTGCTTCTCTCTGATTACCCAACACGCGTCCTACCCCTGCGTCTGTCGGGAATTTCATGGCCAAGTGCCATACTGAGGTGACGGCCCAAAGATCAACCAGTATGGGCCTTCCAATGATAGCATTGTACGCCGAAGGACAATCGACTACTATAAAAGTAGCGAGTAATGTCCTGGTAGTGGGTGTTGTACCTGCTGTCACAGGAAGTCTGATTGACCCTACTGGGGCGAGTCCCTCACCAGAGAAGCCGTAAATTGTTTGGTTGCAAGGCTCCAAGTCCTTAACGGACAACTTCATGCGTTCCAGCGAAGATTTGTACAGGATTTTCACTGAACTTCCTGTATCAATTAGTACTCTTTTCACCATCATATTGGCGATTTGAACGTCCACGACCACCGGATCGGAATGTGGGAACCGGACATGCTGGGCGTCGCTATCAGAGAAGATTATCTCACACTCCTCTGACCAAGCCTTCTTTGATGCCCTGTCCTCCACAGTCATCATCTCGATGTCCTGGTCGTGGCATAGGGTCCGAGCATATCGTTCCCTCGCTTTTCCACTGCTTCCGGCGAGATGCGGGCCTCCGCAGATGGTGAGTAAAGTGCCAGCTACGGGGTCAGGATGCAAAGGTGGCAAGCGTTGGCGTGTGGGCGCTTGCTCGTTTCCACCTGGAGCTTCTCGTTGGGAATTTCCCGAGGCCCGTATATATTTTCTCAAGTTTCCTTGTCTAATAAGGAACTCAATTTCATCCTTCAGCAGGTTGCATTCATTTGTGTCATGTCCGTAGTCGTTATGATAATGACAGAACTTGGTAGTGTCTCTCTTCAAAATATCCTTTCGAATGGGGGCAGGTTTCTTATAAGGCACACTGGAACTCGTGGCCGGATAGACCTCTCCCCGAGACTCAATAAGGGCAGTGTAGTTAGTGAACCGAGGTTCATAACGATTACCCTTAGCGCACTTATTGTCAGAGGTGGAAGGCTCATTATGTAGCCGTTTCCCCCCATTCTCTCCATTGCCATTGCCGTTCCTGTTGCCTTTGTCGTTGTCGTTGGGCTTAGACCCATTGGCGGCTTTGGCGGGCTCGACTGTCCCCTTATCCTTGCCTGGGGTTTTCCCTTCGCTGGTGATGGCATCCTCGAGCTTGATGTAGCGATCAGATCGATCTAAAATTTTCTGGGTAGTTCTGACCCCATGCTTTCTGAGGCTGTTCCAGAGAGGCATGCAACGCTTAACCCCTGCAGTTATGGCCATCATCTTGCCTTCGTCTCCCACTGTTTTCGCTCCAGTAGCTGCTCGCATAAAACACTGGATGTAATCTTTCAGTGGTTCTCCGTCTTGCTGGCGTATTTCGACCAGCTGATTTTCCTCAGTTGGGTGCACACGACCCGCATAGAATTGTCCGTAAAATTCCTTTACAAACATCTCCCTAGAAACTATACTTATAGGAGGGAATTTAAAAAACCACTCATGTGCGGCATCAGAAAGTGTTGCAGGAAAGATCCTGCACCGAGCGTCTTCGGAAACTTTCTGAATGTCCATTTGTTTCTCAAATTTGTTGACGTGAGATACCGGGTCACCATACCCGTCAAAGTTCAGAAGCGTTGGCATCTTAAACTTGCTAGGAGTTTCTGCCATAGCTATCCTTTGAACGAAAGGAGTGCCCTTTCTCCTATCGTGATTGATATAAGATGTTCTTCCCCCGACCAACTGTTGTACTACCTGGTTGAGGGCATCTATCTGGGCCTGCACGGCGCCAGGATTCGCCGGGGCCTCTGGTGCTGGGGGAACGTACTCGTCCTTCCGTTCCCGGCGATTGTTGAGTACGTCTCTTAAATCCTCGTCTCTTCTCCGCTGCTTGCTAGCTCTGAGCCGGTTAAAGACGTTATTTTGCCTGGGTTGCCCCCCAGCGTCACGTCTTTCGGGTTGGTCATCCCTAGGTGGTAGGCTTCTGCCTCCACCTCTTTCTTCATTTCTCCGACTGGCGTTTCCTCTGCCTGAGTCGACCTCATTATAGTCATGGCCATCTCTGAATCTTGATTGACTATGATGGGATCGACTGTTCCCTCGGTTGCCTTCCCGGGTTGGAACCTCCCGAGCGTTAGAGGGTGGCCTGTGTTGGTCGGTAGGTCCCCGTGCATTATCATGCCGTGGGGGGCTATGGACTGCAGAGCCTGTCTCTGAGTTCCTTCTGTTTCAAGAAGGACGCTGTCCTCTGCTCTGAGGGTTTGGCTTTTCATCCCTATGGTGTCTAAGACTGCGGGGCGGCTGCCCAACCCTATTCTGCCTTGGTTGCGGGGGATTGCCGCGACCAGCCTGGGATGGAGGTTGTGCCTCAGGGTCCCTCAGCGGGACATCGTCCTGAGGCATCGGTGGCTGCTCGGGCCTTTGGGGGCTGGATAGGCGGGCTAGGATTGGGACCCCTTTGGGGCGACTCATTTGTAAGTTGATCAGGCTGCGAAGCAGGTACAGCTTGATTCCTAGGCAACTGCAAGGCTGCCTCGAGGGCTGCCATGGCTTCCCTCTGGCAACGGTCCATCTCCGCCTACCTTTCACTTAATTCTTGGCGCTGTCATTCGATCTCTTGTTGCTGCCGCGCCATAATCTCAGCAGCACTTTCTTGACTGGCCCTCAGATTGGCCAGTTCATCCTGCAATACCCCCAGGGTATTCCTCAGTGCCTCGGAATCCAACTCTTCCTCATCAAATTCCAAATGTGGCTCATCTTCGGTCACGTTTGGAGGAGGAGGAGGCGGTTGAGATGGTGCAGCGCTAGCCGCCTGTCCAGTCTTCTAGGTAGTTTTCGCCATTGATACTTCAACAGTATTATATCAAGCTCTCAATGAAAGCACCAGAATGTTGACCCTGATTTTGGTCAACTGACACGGAGTCAAAATTTCTTGATGTGGACAGATATGTTGGAATGAGAATAATGACTAAAACAATAAAACACACAGGAATTTATAGTGGTTCGGCCCCAGAATCTGGTAATAACCTACGTCCACTTGACTTGTTATTGATATAAGATTCAAAGGAGTGATCAAAGAACTATGGTTCAATGAGTTTCACAAACTTCTGAAGAACAAAACAATATCTCGAATGTGATAGCTCTAATATACTTGTGAAACTCTAATCTCAAATAATTAGAAAGTAAAAAAAAAGCCCATTCCTTGAGCTATCTTTCTCTATTTATAGGATTAAGGAAGATTACATTAATTTGTTACATATATTCTTTCCTAAATAATCAGATACTCAGGAAATCATGGGAGATAATTTCAGATATGATTATAACTGCATAAGATTTTCTCCAAATATAGCGAGTATACGACCAAGCTGGTCGTATATAAAGATTGAGCGTTGCGTTATAGACATCTTTCTGGTCGATGGTCGAACAAGATTTTTGCCAGGTGTCAGTCACGTGTACTAAACGTCTGCCATGTCATCCATGCCTGTTTTTTGGATAATATAAATAAATACAAATTTTAATTTAAGAGGAGGACAAAGGCGAAAAAACTTTGTTTTAGGATTTATTTTTTAATTTTTATATTAACATATATATTGTAAAAGAAAAGAAAAACTAAAAAAAAATTATTTGCTATTAATTAGATTTTTATTTTTTAAGGATTTGAATTTTATTTAATTAATTTGAAACTTTTAGTTTTGATTATTTTCTTAATCTTTTAAAATGATTTTTTTTTTAATTTTTAAGGATTTAATTATCAATTTAAAAACAAAATTAGTCTTAATAAAAATGGCACAATTTGGTAGTGGTCAAAGTTTGGGGGGCAAAATTTCTAATTATTCTACACATGACACTGCCACATCAAGAGATAAAATGCTACATCATCAATGCGTTAGCCACTTAGGACGAAATCTAACAGAAGTCTCATATTTTAGTAAGGTACATAGTTCGGGGGAATTTTTAACATCGCAAATCATTCGAGGGGCACGATCATACAGTGATCATAATTCGGGGGTAAAAATGTTATTTATTCTATTTAAAATGCAAAATTATAAGTACCAAACTACTAATAAAAAACTTTCGTAGTTTCTATTACAATATAATTTTTTTCCCTTTGTTTTCATAAATATACAGTGGAAAAAGACTTTGGAATTTCAAAGTCAATCCTATACGACAAAGTGATCACCTTATTATTTTAAGTGCATGTGTCTTTCCATAATCTATTGTTTTTCCTTTTTAAGTTCATTTACAACTTCACCCTTCAGCCACCTGTGGCTCAGGCGTATAGAAGTATATATCTGTCCAAAACTCAAAACTTTATATCATCACGTGGAAGACTTGAGCTTGGTTTGTGACTTATATGGTCTTTTTTTGCTGGGATTTGTCACTTATATAGACATTTATACGAAATAATTAACTTAATTAACCCAATTAAAGTTATCGAGCACTACTAATGTTCAAATCTTTGAATAAGTTGAGGACGCCTAAAAAAAGTTGGCGATCGATTTCTCTGAAATTTCATTTCTGTACCAATGAAATATAAATATTATATAAGCTTAGAAGTTGTAAGAGTGTTGAGGTTGCAAGGAACTTTCGGTTTTCTATATATCAAAATCTACAGGTGATTGCCTTTTCTTTTATTCTGATAACCATGAGCAGAACCAGCAACAAATATCTTCAGAGACTACCGATGGGTATGGGTATGGTCATGATCTTCTTCTTCTACTTCATTGAAATCACCTACGAACAAAGGCCACCTCCTTACATCCCTGTGGAGAACATAATTATCGACTGTGGATCTTCAGGAGAACACATTGCAAAAGATAAACGGAGCTGGAATGGAGACATAGACTCCAAATTTTTTCCTTTAGAAGGCCAAAATAAAGCATCAGCCCCCCTCAAAGCGGTGGAAAGAACAATTGCGTTGGACCCAGTCCCGTATGAAACAGCACGGCTCTCGCTTTCTGAATTCACCTACACGGTACCAGTAACCCCAGGCCCAAAGTTCGTCCGGTTGTACTTCTTCTCAGCAACATACAGAGATTTTAATCGCTCAAAGGCCTTCTTCGAAGTCAGGATCGACAAATATACTCTGCTAAAAAACTTCAGCGCTTCTCTTACTGCTGATGCTCTTAACATAGATGGTATAGAGAAAGAATACATTTTGACAGTGGAGAAGTCACCCATGAAGATAACTTTCACTCCTACATCTTCTCAGGCAGGTGGAGCTTTTGCTTTCATCAACGGCATCGAAATAGTATCCATGCCCTCTGCTCTATATTATTCAAATGGCCGTGGCCTTGCTATTGTGGGACAGGAAGGTCGCTTCTTCACCCTCACAAACAACACGGCTATGGAAACTATGTATCGAATAAATATTGGTGGCAACACTCTCTCCCCCATCGACGACACCGGCATGTTTCGTCAATGGAACACGGAAGAAGAGTACCTGGTGAGTGAAGGGCTGAGCGTTCTACCAGTTGCCCATAATACCACAACTCCGCTGAAATTCAGAGATAATATTTCATCTTATGCAGCACCTGACAGTGTCTATAAAACCGGCCGGTCTACAGGAAATAAGCCCAATAAAACGTTACTGAGAAGTTACAATCTCACTTGGGAATTTTCTGTGGATTCCAAATTTAGATACATGTTGAGATTGCACTTTTGCGAGATTAACAAAGAGTTTACTGAAGTCGGCGATCGGGTCTTTTATATTTATATAGCAGATGATAGAGTTGAGAAAAAATTCGATATTATCAATTTTGCTCATGGTCAATATGTACCTTACTACAAAGACTACCTATGGTTTGGTAATAATAGCGATCAAAAGAAAGTTAAGCTCTCTGTAGCTCTGCAAGCAAACCCGGATGATTATCGGACGACTTTTGTGGATGCAATTTTGAATGGACTGGAGATCTTCAAATTGAACGATGACAGCAGTAATCTTGCCGGTCTAAATCCCGACCCTACTAATCGTACCGCAATTGCCCGACCATCCACAGATGCGGAGAAGGGGAAAAGCAGTCTAATAACTATTATTGGGGTCGTTTTAGGCGTAGCTGCCGCCATAGTTATGCTCTCCGTTCTGGGATTCTTCATTATCCGGCGTGGGAAAAAAGTCAAAGACGCCGCCAGCACTTCGGAGAAAACTTCTTGGTGGGGCCCCATTTCTTTTAGCACGACCAGGTCAAGCAAAACCCGAACTTCATCTTCGTTACCGTCCGATTTGTGTCGTTACTTTTCATTGGCTGAGATCAAAGCCGCCACAAACAACTTTGAAGACATTTTCATTATTGGAGTCGGAGGGTTTGGTAACGTGTACAAGGGGTACGTCGACAATGGGACAGTCCCAGTAGCCATCAAACGACTGAAGCCCGAGTCATCACAAGGGTTTAACGAGTTCAAGACGGAGATCGAGATGCTCACCCATCTCCGCCATCGGCATCTCGTGTCTCTGATTGGCTACTGCAACGACGAACGTGAAATGATCCTGGTGTATGACTACATGGCGCAAGGGACCCTCCGCAGCCATCTCTACAACACCGAAAACCTACCTCTCGGGTGGAGACAACGGCTCGAGATTTGCATTGGAGCGGCGCGTGGTTTACACTACCTCCATACAGGTTCGAAGTACACGATCATTCACCGTGACGTGAAGACGACAAATATTTTGCTGGATGAGAAATGGGTGGCCAAGGTTTCCGATTTTGGCTTGTCCAAGACGGGCCCCACTAGCATGTCTAAGGCGCACATTACCACAGTGGTCAAGGGTAGTATCGGATATTTGGATCCGGAATATTATAAGCGTCAACAGCTGACGGAAAAATCCGACGTGTACTCATTTGGTGTCGTTTTGTTTGAAGTTCTTTGTGGTAGGCCACCGATAGTAAGAACCGCAGAGAAGAGACAAGTGAGCTTGGCGGAATGGGCCCGTTGTTGTTATCAAAAGGGCACGCTTCATCAGATCATCGACCCACATTTGACGGGTAGGATTGCGCCAGAGTGCTTAAAGAAGTATGGTGATATTGCAGTGAGCTGTATGCTGGATAATGGCACCGAACGACCTTCAATGAACGACGTCGTGTGGGGCCTTGAATTTGCCATGCAGCTACAGAAGAACGCAGAGGACAACGACAGCGTAGGTGGTGCATTAATCAAAATGAAGGGTGAGGACGAAGTCGCTTTAATAAATAGTAACAGTAACAGTGACTGGGCATATAATAATTGTAGCTCGGAAGACGGGACTGAGTCAAAAAGTAGTGGCGTGTCTAAATTACTCAACATTAGTAGTGAGGAAGATTCTACTACGAAGGAGTCCATGAAAGGGTTGTCTGGGACTGTGTTCTCCGAGATCAATGATCCAAAAGGGAGGTGAATAAAGCAAGGTATATATTGATGGTGATTAGTGGTGAACTGGTGATCGTCAATTAAAAATTTGTTATTCATGTTTTCCAGTTTTTTTTTTTGGGAGAATACTTTTCAGTTTGTTGAGCTTAAGTAATTGGTCTTGTGTTGTATCACTTTCTTAGAGTACGTGGTATTTTGTATCTGAAATAACTCCAAAATAAAGTAGTTAAGATATTGTAATTTAAAGACTACCGTGTAACTATATTATATAATTTTGAATATCCTGTTTATAAAGTAAATATATTATTCTCACATATAAACTCGCAGGGAAAATTAATACATTTTTATGGTTGATTATATTGGCTTTCGGAATAAATTTCTTCTGTCATCCGTAATATAAGTCTTTTATCTAAAATTATAAGAATGTTATTTGGCATCTGTCCAACACTAAATGAGATGACATTTTATGATTGGTTAGAGATATCTCATAATTTTTATTAAATTTAAATATGTAAATTCCTATATTAGATTGCACCAATAATTTTTTTTTTAGAAAATCAGAAGAAATTATATTAAACACAAAACAAGTTACAACTTAGTCAAGAACAACCAACTAATTACAATCTTTGTATAATGACTCCACCCAATCCTTATCTATTCTATTGAATCTGTTAGTGTTCATGAATTGAATTCTATTACAAACAGAGTATTTTATGTTATGGACAATAACCTAGACAGTAGGGAGTTTATGCTCCCATAGAACATTATTCCTACTTTGCCAGATGAAGTAGACCAAAGCAGCAATAGTACTCATGTAAACTTTCCTTCTTACTTGAGACACTTTTCTCTTCTTTAGGTTTTTTACTAAACAAAACAAGTCCTGGCTCCTCATATTCCAATCAAGCCATCTACTTATTTCATCCTTAACTTTCCTACTTTAAGAGCAAGAAAAGAAAAGGTGAGAGTGTCTTTCATCATAATCTTCACAAACCATGCAAGCACTAGAACTCACCACTGCAAACCGAATAAGCCTATCTTTTGTTGGAAGCCGAAGTCTCAAAGCTAACCAAGATATAACTCTATGCTTTGGGGTACCAAAAGAATCCCAAATCAGAGCATAATGCCACAATCCAACTGGTTTCGACCTTAATTTTGAGTAGAGCTCAGCAACAGTGTAATGAAAAGTCTGGAACTCCAATTCAGTAAACACTTGCTTGAGTTTGTTTTTAGTTTGCACAATTATTTTCCAGTACTAGCTAGCATCAGCAGGGACTTCATAATTCCACCAACTACAATGTTTAATGTAGACTGAATTAACCCATTTCACCCACAAATTATCTTTCTTATTAGAGATAGCCCAAACATGCTTCCCCATAGCACAAAGATTCCATAAAGCAATGTCTTTGAACCCCAAGCCACCACCTTTTTTTGGATGACAAATCTCAATCCAAGAAACATTCCCAGAGCCATCAAACATGTCATTACCTTTCCAAAGGTAAGCACGACAAAGCTGATTAATTTTCTGAACAACACCTTTAGGCAGGATAACAATCTGAGACCAAAACGAGTTAATGGAAAGAAGAATCGAGTTAATGAGTACCATACGCCCAGCATAAGACAGATTTCTACTACTCCAAGTTCTAATCTTGCTAGTCATTCGGTCCACTAAACAATCACATTTAGCTGGAGATAACCTTTTGGAGCAAATTTTCAATCCAAGATATTTAAAAGGAAGCAAACTTCTCTGAAAACCAGAAGTTATCTTAATACGATTTAGAGTTAAAGTGTCCAAACCTGCCTCATAGACTGTCGATTTCCCTACATTCGGTTGGAGCCCTCAAGTATTGGAGAATAATTTGAAACCTCGTAATAGCAAGATGATAGTATTATAATCTCCTTTGCAAAAAAGAAGCTGATCATCCGCAAAACATAAATGGGTGAGTCGCATACTTTTACATCTCAGATGGAATTGGAAAGCAGGATCCTTAGCAACTTTCTTCAAAATACGTGAAAAATACTCCATTCCAATGAAAAATAACAGAAGAAACATTGGATCGCCTTGACGAAGATCCCTTTTAGGTTGAAGGAAACCATGGAGAGAACCATTAATCATAAAAGAGAATCTAGGGGTGCAAACACAGTCTATGAGTAATGACACAAACTTCACAGGGAAACCTAAAGCCAGCATCATCTCTTGTAGGAAATCCCAATCTAAAGTATCATAAGCTTTCTGTAAATCTATTTTGAACATACAAGCTGATTTTGCCCTTCACATATCATAATCCCGAACCAAATCTCGACACACCATAATATTATGAACTATTTGTCTTCCTTGAACAAATCCACTTTGATTGGCTGATATAATGCTAGGAAGGATGTTTCGGAGGCGAGAACAAATCATTTTAGTGGCCACTTTATAGACTACATTGCAGCAAGCAATAGGTCTATTATTGCACCAATAATTGCATATATTCTTATTATAAAATTCAATGTAATAAATAAAAGCTAGAGAAAAGTAACATGAACGGGCTCATGGTATTTTTTTTTTATAACTGAATTACAAAATTAATAGTTAGTTTTAATTTTGCTTTTTCGAAAAAAAAAAACATAGAGATAGATGAGACATTTCGTATAAAATTTAGTCAAAATATCATATCATATATATATATACCCATAATATTATACAAATTTGATATTGAAAATATATTATTTTTGTAAATGTAGGATTAATTGAAATATGATTTATATATAAATGTTTTAGGTTAATAAGTGATAAATTTAAAAGAGTTATAAATTGGTATTTGTTCAAACATTATTGTCAATACTAAGTAATTTTATATTATTATTATATTTTCTTAAGAAAAATTATTATTGAGAAATTTACATATACACCTATTAATTAATTAGGGTTTATACAATTTTATACTCCTAATCCTGTACTAAATACCATATATAATCCTATATTTATAAAAATTCCATAACAGGCCATATGATTAATATTACTAAAATTTACCAGAGAACTTTTAAAATGAATCATAATTTAAAATTTTCAAATATAAACCCATAATATTATTTAGTTATAATAAAATTAAAGAGTAATTTAGGATTTTTATTAAAAAAAAAAAAAAGTTTGTCTCGAATTAGGTCCAAGGTTAATATCTAGTATTTCGCTAAAATTTAGGGGTATAAAATGGTAAAAATCAATTATTTACAACACTGGTGGAGAAACTAACACTACAAAAAACAAGGTCTATACCGAGAACAAATGTCATCAGTATAAACCTAAATGTTCTCGGTAGAGCTTATACCGAGAACATGTTGTCGGCAGTAAGTCCTCGGTACAGCCGCGTCGGTAGAGGTAAACTTCTACCTACGACAATCAAAATGTTCTCGGTATAGGTTGTGCCGAGGACAATGTCATCGGTATAGAGTGAAAAATGTCCTCGGCACAACCACCCCAAATTTGTCATATTAATGGGATATACCGAGGACAATGTCCTTGGTATAGACTAAAACGAGTTTTTTTTTTATATTTGTAATGTTTATTCACTTATTTATTTATTTTGAATTAAATATAAAACAATAGAATAAAATTAAAACACTTATATTAAACATATAAATAAAAACATAAGAGTATGTTTGCTGAATCAAAATAAAGAGTTGTCCTAAACATGATAATGTAATAGTCCATAGTAATAAAATTCAAACATAAGTCTTACTGAGTCGGTGCTCCAACATCGGGATCATCGGGTGGTGGTGGGGCACATTGAGATCCCGGGGTGATACAATGAGTCCGGACATGCTCCTCTAACTGTCGAAGACGCTCTCTCATCTCAGACATCTCTTCATCTCTAGTTTGTGAAGGATGAGAATCAAATGGAGTTCGGTCCCTTATGTTAAGGATACGTCCATATCCTTTCTGGTGGCCCCGTCGTTTTCCGAAGACAGTTTGTACCAAAGATATGTCTTCATCTTCAGGCGCACTCGAAACTGGTGTGGAACTCTCAGTATCAGTTGTCTGTGTCTGCTATGTGTCGCGATATGCACGCAATTCCTCCTATGATACAATGTATAATGTAATTATGTATTATAAACAAACAATTAAAATTTTGAAAAATGTGTAAAAAAACTTAACGTACCCAAGTTTTTTTGGCTCTCTATCACCCACCCTGTGCCTGATTTATGGTGAGTATCCATCCAGCTATCCGGGATGGGCTCAAGTTGCCCAGTCTCTAAATTGCACTGTCACGTACATATATTTTTATAAAATTAATAATTAAACATAAATAAGAAAAAAAAACTAAAAAATAATTAATTAACTAACTTTTTTATAGCGCAGCGCTGGGATTGACTGAGAACCTCCATAGCTAAGCTCTTTCAGTTTCTTCCTATTTTCCTTGTTGACCACAGAACGTTTCTGCAAAAACTTATCGTTAGTAATATATTTAATTAAGATAGTTAAGTTTAGCAAGAAATTAATACCGTAATTTCTAGGCGTCGGAAAAATTCAATGGCTTTTTGCCACTGCGTATCCGTGCAACCACCATAACGATTTTGTGGCCCATTAATCGTTAAATGCTCTTTAATATCGTACTTCCAGTCAGAATACTTTTTATCACACGAAGTATTAATGCCTCTCAAGGTCCCAGGCATGTGCCCTTGTCCATATCTAGTACGCCCAATATCAAACAAATCATCATAATTTACAAACATTTATTAGTAAATATGATATATAACATAAAATGAGAATTAACATAAAAATACATAAACTACTTACCTCCAAATGTGCAAGTATTCTTTGTTTCGAGGCATTTGGTACTTTTGACCATTGAGGACAGTCCGGATCTGTGTACTTTCGAACAAGTAATCCGAGCTCTCTTGAGAAATTTGAGCTGTAATCTCCGATCTCCTTATATGTTCTCCCCCGCACATCCCACTCGAGAGGGAGAGGATGCCCCAACTGTTACCTTTTTTCCCGCGTGTTCAATCCTTTATGGCGTCCACGTTTGTTTGGAGGCGCTATTGTATGCAAATTCAATATTTTAAAATTAATATGGATTAATTGTTAAAATTTAAGGAGTATATCAATGTGTAAAGTATTACCTCGTTCACAATCAGCTGAGATATCTGACGGTCCACGTGGAGGATCGCATCCTCCACCATCACCCCCGTGAGATCGAGCAATAACATCAGCCATATCTGCAAATTAATCGATATTAAAATTACATTTATCGATTAAAAATAACTATATAAAATTAATTATTGTTAAAAATAATTACTTCAACATATTATAAAATTACCACTTAATAATCACTATAATAATCTTCACTATCATCATCGGTTTCTATGTGTTCATCTTCCTCTTCATATTCAACTTCCTCCTCCTCCTCCACTTCCTCTTCCTCCTCCTCCTCCTCCTCTTCCACTTCCTCTTCCATTTCCTCCTCCCTCTCCTCCTCAATTGCAACATTATCTATCTCAACAAATTGTAATGGAGTCCCCGTACGTTCAAAGCTGATTTGTGGGAACGGTCCAAGATCAACGAATAATTGGAAATTAGAGGAACTAGTGTCGTGCATAACATCTACTTCAACATCCTCCGCTTGTTCTTCAACTAGTGGGATGTCCCACACATTTCTGTGATGCACTTCTTGGATGACTTTCCAATGAGATTTATTTTTAAGGTCTTCAATGTAGAAAACTTGGTTAGCCTGAGTTGCTAAGATAAATTTATCATCTTTGAAAGCCTCCGAACTGGTTTTGATACTCGTTATGTTTGCTCAAACTTTAATCCTGAAGACCGATTAGTGTCAAACCATTTGCACTTAAATAATACAACAGAACAACCAGAAAGATATGACATCACTAAAACTTCTTCCAACTGGCTGTAATAAGTATTATTTTTTACTCCCGCTACAGAGACTCCACTATTTTGAGTTTTGAGATTCTTGTCCCTGTCATAACACAAAAATCTTACTCCATTTACAACACAACCAGGGTACGACGCAACGTGAGTTGAAGAACCGTTTGCTAAACAGATTAATTCTTCATGTACTTCCAAGGAACCTGTTTGTCGAAGATGATAAATCTTTTTATAAAACCAATTAGGAAATTCCTCTCTATGTAATTGGTCTAGGTTTTCAACACCTCTAGTCTGTAGAATTTCCCTATGCTCTCTGCAACAAACAAAAACAACCAATTTAAGAGCTACTAATAAGTGTTATAATAAACATGCAATGAAATGATGAACTACTTTAATTACTTACTGAAGATATGGCAAGATCTCATTGCAGTTGTTTAGAATATACCAATCCGCTATTTTCTTCACTTCATCTTCCAAAATTGTCAAGGATTTCTTACCAATTGGACGACCCTGAGATCGAAAGATCGACATCTTTTTAAGTGATGGACCAACATCTACATTTTGGTCTGGACGATTGAACTTTGTCACAACACCTTTCAAGTACATGGAGCAAAATGTTAATGCCTCATCAACCGCATATCCTTCTGCTATTGACCCCTCTGGACGTGCTTTATTACGGACATAATTCTTCAATTTTTTCATATACCTTTCAAAACGATACATCCACCTCATGTGAACCGGTTCTCCAAGTATTGCTTCTTCCGGTAAATATATTAGTAGATGGACCATGATATCGAAAAAAGCAGGTCGGAAAAAAATTTCTAACTTGCAAACAATCTCAACAATTGAAGTTTTGACTTTTTCTAAATCTGAGACTTTTAAAATTCTCGCACAAATGAGCTTGAAGAAAGTGCATAACTCAATAATAGTTGTACTCATTGATTTCTCTAGGAATGCATGCACACCAACTGGCAAAAGGCGTTGCATAATGATGTGACAATCATGCGATTTCAAACCAGTGATCTTATTGTCATTATCAATCACATTTTTCCTTAGGTTAGATCCAAAACCATCTGGAAACTTCACTGATTTAAGAAATCGACAAAACTTTTGGCGATCTTCAACAGTGAAAGTGAATTTGACCGCAGGCTTTTGTATCCAACCATTCAACTTCCTCAGCTGTAACTCTGGTCTTATCTTCATCTTCTCCAAGTCTACTCTGGCACTAACTGTGTCTTTGGTCTTATTCTCCAGCCCAACTATTGTGCCTACTAAACTGTCGCACACATTTTTCTCAACATGCATAACATCTAGATTGTGTCGCAACATTATGTTGGCCCAATATGGGAGCTCAAAAAATATACTTTTTTTCCGCCAACCTACTTGCTCTTTTGTACGCTTTCTTTTTTGGCCGCCATAACTGACATGCTTACCAGGAAGAGAATCGGGTATAAAACTCATTTGTGTGAACATTTCTTGCATGGTTAATGGCTTTGGTGGTAATCTTTTTTCAACGACACCATATGTCTTCTTGTCCCTTCTAATGGCATGTTTGATTGGTAAAAAATGTCTATGACCATAAAAAGCAACCTTCTTTTGTAAACGAATAGATGGTGTTGCCACATTGCAAGTAGAGCAAGCATGATAACCTTGGCCAATCCATCCAGAAAGGCTACTCCTTGCTGGGTAATCGTTTATAGTCCACATCAAAGCTGCCTGAAGAGTGAAGAAACTACCATAGACTGCATCTCGAGTCTGTACACCGGTCACCCATAATTCTTTTAACTCATCAATCAATGGTCTTAAGAAAACATCAAAATCTTTTCCTGGCGAATGAGGTCCCGGAATTAATAAGCTCAACATGAAATTAGTTTCTCTCATGCACAACCATGGTGGCAAGTTATATGTCATCAACACAACCGGCCACATACTATAAGAAAGACTCATATTACCAAAGGGATTGAATCCATCTGCAGCCAATCCAAGCCGCACATTCCTGGGTTCCATTGCAAATGTTAGATTATTTCGATCAAAGTCCTTCCAAGCTTTCCCATCAGCAAGATGACGCAATACACCATCTTCTTTTATACGTTGCTCGTGATGCCATCTCATATGTTGAGCAATGTGCCTCGATGCATATTTTCGCATTAACCTAGGGGTTAAAGGAAAATAACGCATCACTTTATGAGGCACTTTCTTGCCCTTGGTGTTCTTGTCCACCCATCGATCCTCCCAACAAACAGGACATTTGCTTTTTCTAGCATGTTCTTGCCAAAACAGTGCGCAATCATGCTTGCAGACATGGATTGACTCGTAGCCCAATCCAAGTTTCTGCAACAACCTTTTCGCTGCATAATGCGATTTTGGAAGCTTATTTGGGGCTGGAAATGCATCATGTAACAACTCCAGCATTCCATCAAATATTTTGTTGGGAATTTTTCCCAACACTTTGAAATGCATTAACTTCACTAGGAAATTCAATGATGTGTAATTTTGACACCCGGGGAATAATGGAGCCTCAATCTCAGCAAACAAATCGTTATAATGTTGCCCACCCCTGTAGTCTATTGTAGGTATCTCTTGATCGCACTCATTCTCTTCATATTCGTCATTTTCATTTTGCATAACATCATTGAGAACATCCATCATTTCATCTTCATCATTTTGATCTATCACTTTCCTCATTGGTATTATTTCATCCTCTCCATGCCAATGCCAATTGGTATATTTCCGTAGAAAACCATTTACAAAGAGATGATTTTCTAATACATCAATCGTCTGAAATTCAACGTTGACACACCTCCTACACGGACATTTCAATAATCCCCTTGAGTCAACGCACTGCCGAGCTCTCTGGAGAAAATCCATCACACGAGCCTCATACTCATCGGATAATTGATCTGTCAAATTAATCCAGCTTTTGTCGATCGACATTGTATGAATGTAGCACTGCACGGAACACTAATCATCAAACTTACAATCATTTTGTGTGTGTGTCCTAATTCGGAGAGAGGCAAATTTAAGAGTCTTCAATGACTCACCCTCTCTGAACGGGTCTAAGGCTTCTTGTGATGAACACTAAAAAAATAAAAAATTATCACTAGGTGATAATAACACTATCATATCTTTGGTAATAATTTCTTATTACCAAAGAAAAAAACAAATAAAATTAAATATTTTTTTTTAATGTCTTATGCTCTTTGAAGTTAATTATGTTGTTTTATGATATCTAACTATAATATATTTGAGTGTAAATATTATTAAAATTATTTAAATTTGACTTATTTTTTTCTAACTTCAAATATTAATTTTAATTTTAATAATGATTAACATTGTGTTTAAAATTGGTTTTCTAATAATATAATTGTTAATTTTATTTTTACATATTAATTCAGTATTTATTAAATAACATATTTTACTTATGCTTTATTGAAGAGTTTTATAAATTTACACAAATTTTTTAAGATTTGTTTAAATCGTTATTACTTAATTAAATAAAATTTCAAGATTAATGTTTATTTTTATTAAAATTTGGTTGCATAATGTTATTGTTAATTTTATTTAATCATAATTAAAAATATATTATACTACTTATCAATTCACTATTTCTTAAATTAGAAATTTTATTGAGTATTTTTAATTCTATAAAAAATTGGGCAGCATAACGACTGTATTTTCATATGTCCCAAAATTTAAAAACCTGCAAATAACACATAAAAAAATATCCAGTCCCATAACATACACAAAGCAATACAAATACATTGTGAATGACTATATAATTTATAATTATTACTCTAAATTTTATTAATTATTCAATTTTCTATTTAAAATATCATAATTCTACTAAAAATTAACAACAAAAACAAAGCATCAATATTCATCAACACTAAGAATAAAAAAATTAACAACAACAACAAAATTCAAATTAAATAAACAAAACTCACTCTAATAATCAAACTTTATTAACCAAATCTAATAATCTAACACTAAAATTATTTAACCCAATCTAAAAAACAAACACTGAAATATTATATTTTCATACAAACATATTTTTATAACTAAAAGTCAAATTATATACCTAAAAAATAAACTATTAAATTAATAAAGTTTCATACTAATAAATTACTTATTTATCCACACTACAAGAAAAAATGATTTTAATAACACCGAAAATGTGTTATCAAAACAAACGATAACACTTTCTGATGTGTTAAGACCGACTATGTTATCGTAGGTCAAGGTACTTTACATAACACTTTATCAGTGTTATACAGATGTGTTATTGTATTGTCAACGATAACACAATTTCTGTGTTATTTTAATATATAGATAAGTGTTGAATTATGTTATTTATAGTCGATTATATAACACTTTTTTTGTGTTATACTACACTTTAGTATAACACATTTTTTGTGTTATACTATACTTTAGTATAACACTTTTTTTGTGTTATACTAAACTTTAGTATAACACATTATTTGTGTTATACTACACTTTAGTATAACACATGTGTTATATTAGCTTAGAGAAACATAATTTTTTTTTACTTACACAAAACTAGGAAAACAAATATGAAAGTTGAAGCCAAATAAGGTAACATAAATAGATTTTTATTAATTACTCAAATGTAATTACAATATTTAGTCTACTAGTCTAGGCTTAAGAAATCATATTACAACATAATTTATGCCAAATTCAGATTCCTTTATCACCAAATACAAAACAAGAAATGTATACAAAAATTAGTGAAATACATTCTTCCATTCTTTGCATCAATATCTCGATGACTTTGCAGTTTCTTTGAAAGTGTTATGCTTCAAAAACAGGTCAGTAAATGCCACCCTCAAGTTCTGAACCTCTCTATCTAATTCAATTGGTGTCCTTTGCCTGCAAGATCCTAGAAAATGGAGTAGTATCCACCAAAAACTGAGATAAGTCTACAGATCAGTGCTTGAAGTATCATACAAAAATAAAACTGTAAAACCCACATAACTCTTACCATTTTCTGAAAGTTTTTTCAAGACTACAGTATGTATTCCATCTTTTAGATACCACAAATTGTCAACAGCAGCAACAATTAAATTACTTGTAACTAAACTATACTAAATTTCTATGACTAGAATGATAGTAAATGTAAAAGAAAATATTACATCCTTATGTTAAATTCAAGACTCTAGTGATTGACCTTAAATTAAAGAGTCATAAAAGAGTTTCAAAGAAATAGAAGACCTTATTGAAAACCCAAATTTCACCACTAATGTTTCAAATGCTAATTAAATAGAAATTTACAAAGGAACAATGCTGCATAAATATCCAGTTTTGACATTAGACTCCAAATATTATAAAGTCAAATTTATATAAGAGGATTAGATAAAGCCAAAGCTTTACAACCTTAATTAACAATCAGAATACCTTCAAGACAGACTGCTTATTAGCTTTCTGAATGTGAATATTGGCAAGGAGAAGAATTAGATGTTCCCTCTGGTTGGCAACATTGCCTTCCTGGTTAGAAAACACATTATGAAAATTCAGAGAAGCATCAAAATATGAGCAATGCAGAAGAAAATAGCTAAAACAAGAAGTTACCTTTGTAAGTTTTATCAAACATTTAACAACCAGATCAGAGAACTTCTGATTTCTGACAGCAAATGTCTCATTTGATGCAGGTGAGGGCCACCTTGAAGGATCTAATGGATGTAAGAGATTGATGAGAACAACAAAGGATGAAGTTCGATCTGCATTATCCTGTAAAGTTGAATAACAAATCAAACTAAAATAAGACATGCGAGTCAGGATAAGAATAAATGAAAAAAAGAAGAGGGAATAAATGAAATGGCAAGTCTTAACCAGAATCTTTAGCATCAGAACATTCAAAGCTTTTAAAAGCTAGCTTCCATCATCCATATGTGGAACTCTCTCATCCAATAGCAATAGAAGGAGCTCAGTAATTAGACTATCAAGAGTGCTTTCCTTGACAGCATAAGCCAGTCTCTTGTTTTGAAATGTCTAAAAATCAATTAGAATTTTACATCAACTAGTTAGGTTTATAGTAAGGTATATAAAAAAATGGAAAAACAGGGTATAGTGTTAGCATTAAGACATTCAACAACAACATAAACCAAACTTACCTGCATGAGGGTGTTGAGAACATATTTACAAGATCTAGATGATGCTCTTGTCAAGCTGAGCCTCTAATACCTTGGAAGTACTGGGCCAGAGACAGATTGTGTAACCTCTCCACTTTGCTCTGCTACATCCAATCTACAATAAATCAAAATAAATAAAAGTTCAAAGTTAGTAGTCTAATAGGCTTGTATCAAAAGGACTCTCTAGATCCTGGTGACGAATTTTTTTAGCTATAAAAATAAAGTAAATGTCCTCAAGCAAGTTCAAAAATATTGGACGCAATGCAATGCAATGCAACAATTTGAAAACCAAATAAGTGCAGCCCAACAGCAGGAATGAAGAAGCACCAATGTGACCTCTGTTTATGTCACAGCTAACTATAAAGAGACCTTTTAAACGCGACAACAATCAGCATGTTTTTTTATTTGATATGAATGAGTACCAAAAGAAACAAGATTGAGAAAGCTTTACAATGAGACAAACAATTCAAAGAAAAGACAGTTGAGAAAGAAACAGAAAACTACACAAAAATTTGACAGAAAATAAAATATTATACTTTATTAAAATGTTGATAATCATCATTAGAAATAATAAAAGTAACAGAGACACTACTAAAGATAAAAAAGTCAAGCAAAAAAACATACCCAATTTCCCTCACAGAACGTCTCAAAGCAGCTTTGGCTTCGCCAGTCTTCCCTTCCTTCCATTTTTCCATCTCTCGAACCTAAAAGATGCAATATCATTAGAAGGATGGAATATCATCTCGAACCTAAAAGACATCCAAGAACCTTTTTTGTAAACTAGGTTTACCACGCGCACCCCAACACCTGACCCAGAGACAATTCAAGTGCACATATAGGAGAACGAATTCAGGGCCTTTGGCCCCTAAATAGAGCTGCCCTTACCAGCACCTAAGAATATGTAATGATGAACTAAATCCCATAGATATAAATAGTAGGTAGGATGTAAAAAAAAAAAAAAGGTAACAAGGTTTATAGGGTAATGTTCTAGCAAAATACTGTGACCCTAATGTTTTACCATTCACATACAAATACGAACAAGCATCAAGCTGGTGGGAGTGTGGGTTTTGAAGATGAATTGTTCAGCCTTTTGTGGGAACTAATAATGTGTTTCCCAGCCTTCCTCAGGACTTGTAAAAAACCAGCAACCAAAAAGTAGTTGAAACGTGACATGGATGTAAGGTGATATGGAAATAAGTTCTACAATGCTATTCATTTTCATTTTATTTTATGTTAAACTACATACAGGGGAGATGGGTGAGGACATGTGGGGGATGGAGCTTATTTGAAAAGAATAATAACAATACAAGAGATTTTGCATAGTTATGTATATTAAAAGAAAGCATCTATAAAAAGAACCTTGAATATTATAGGATTACGACCTCCTGAGTAGTGTACATCCTCCAATTCCCCAAAGGGGGCAGGCAAAAGGGCGATGGGAATCTCACCAAAGTAGAGATATGTGCTTCCCTCACTCCTTTCGAATAACTCTGGATGATTACAGGCCTGGCACCACACAATAAAAAATAAATAAAAATTAGCTTCCTCACTTGATTGCTTGTAGCAATTAAATTAATTTCAAGAAAGGAGGTGGAAAAGCATAGCTTACCTTCCTTAGATGAATGAAAATATTCATTAAATTAAGGAGTTTTTTGTCATTAAGTTGTCCACGGTTGTTGTCAAATAACTCAAAAAGAGATATCTTGTTCTTGATAGCTCGATAAAAAGCTTGTTGTCGTGAACTCAATTTGCAGTGCACTGTGATCTCTGTTTTCCTGCTAAGCTCTGAAACTACATCTGTTTTAACTCGACGTAGCATGAAAGGTTTTAATATTGAATGTTGTGAGAAGAATCAAAAGCACAATACAAGTCAGAAATCAATTTTTAGATGCATTCACTCGTACATTTAAAGGCAACAATAATTGCATCATCTCTTCATTAACAATATGTAAACACTAATAGCAGCAATATTAACAAAGCCTATTTCTCAAAAAAAAAAAAAAACCTAAAGCTAGAAGAGACCTAAATGGTAAAAGCAAACAAATACCCTCACAGACCTCACCAAGGTCTCAAGCTCACGAAAAGTTGATACGTCAACACATGATTTGAGGCAGCACATTTCTAATTTTAGCATTGCAAGTTAAAGCAATTGAATAATGTTGCATAAAAGAGAATCTTTGAAGATAAAGAAGAATCTGGGGAGGTGTTGTGGGAGAAGATCAGATTTTGGGTTACTATGTGTGTGTTCAAAGTAAAAGAGTTCAAAGACGTCTTCTCAGATAATGTTCAGAATTGGCAGTGTATTTAGTAATATGTTTCTAAAGTTCTTATCTTTTCTTTTGAATGGTTCTTCCTTCTCTAAATTAGAGTCTGGCTTAGTTTTGGTACTGTTAGTTTCAGGAGTTTGTTTACATTTCTTCCTGTTTTTGCTATAGATTTCTCAATAGCTTGCTCCTATACCCTAAGTCACTCTTTGTATTGTTTTTCTCCATCAGTAATACAAGTAGTACTATTTTATTTCAAATAAAAATAATGTTGCATAAAAGATGCTTACCAATCGGTTAAGCTGGTGCTCATTCAAAGTACCACCATGTTATGCATGGCTCTCAATTCTGCACGTGATAAAATATAGTTAATAAGAATACATAGCGCATAGGAATATTAACTATTTGTCAGCTATGTCAGAAAACTTAAAAAATTAGGCATACCCTTTAGAAAACCACTCATTAAACTGTTCGTGACTATCAAATAAGGTTGGCATAATGAAATGTAGTAAGGCCCACAACTCTGCCATATTATTTTGGATTGGAGTGCCAGTAAGCAGAAGCCTATTTCGGCAATTAAAACTAAGCAGTGTCCTCCATCTTATACTGTCCAATCACAAGCAAGACAACAAAAAAGTATGAGTACAGAGAATTAAAAATAGAAAACAACCATCCAGAAAGTAAAGGGATTCAGGAAGATAGATATACTATATAGCTTTTAAACCAAATAAAGATAAGAAACAAGCACCTCAGCAACATGACCACTAACGTACAGTTCACAGGAATAACTTCTTTCATTAAACCTTCTTCCAAATCAATAAAATGTATATTGTTAATCTTTAACCAAGCACATCAATTTACAATAAAATCAAGCTTAAGACTATCAGATAAGGAGAAAACAATCGGCACCATTGAAATAAAAAATTTCCTTTTTTCTAAAGGTTGCGCATCTATCTTGCTTGGCTGCCATTATGACAATTAAATGTTAGCACAAACTACAAAGTACACTGACACGAATGATTTGAATCAAACCTGTTTGAACTTTTAATTGCTTGGGCTTCATCCAACACCATATATTGCCATTTCACCCGCCGAAAGTACTTCTCATCAGAAACAAGTAGCTGATAGCTGGTGATAAGAATGTGAAACCCAGCATCCCTGGAAGAGAAGGAAAAAGTAATTACATTGAAAAATATCTTAGCCCTTGACTAGAATTTAAAATGCAAATAGGACAAAATGCTTCTTTTACCAAATCACCAATGATCTTAGAAAATACAACAGAACTAAAGATACTTACCTGCAGTATAGTGTCTTCGGGTTGATTATTTTCCTCAGAACTGTACGGTCCTGAAGCCCACCCCAATATGGAAGAGTTTTTAAGTCAGGGCAAAAGCGGGTAATTTCATCTGCCCAGTTGTTCAATACAGATGCAAGAGCAACAACAAGAAAAGGTCCCCATATATTTTTATCCTGAATTATAAAATAGAAATTTAATAAATTAAAGTTAGAATCCTAAGTTACACCAAAGAAAAGCCAGACACCAAGCTGAGTAATTACTTCCGCTAGATGAGCCAAAAATTCCATAGCCTGAATGGTCTTTCCGAGGCCCATCTCATCAGCAAGAATGCCATTCAAACCCTACAAATGACAAAACTTCCCAAATAAACAATCGGAAAAAGAAGAAAAATAAAAAACAGAAAGGAGAAATTATATGTATAATTTAAATATGTGTTGTATTTATCAACCTGCTCATAACAATTGACCAGCCACTGAAGACCTTTCAGCTGATATTCTTTAAGGGTGCCTCTAAACAATAGTGGTGTTTGAACAGTTGATGTCACTGGCATGGTGGAACTACAAAATTAGAAACAGAAATTATATCAAATTGAGAAAAACACTTTACCCCACTCATCTGTTCTAAACAAGAATAGAAGTATGAGAAAAACAGATCAAAACAAAACTTACGGATGGAGTAGATCTATGTTACTAGCTCCTGCAACCTCCTGTGGAGCCTCAGGTTCACTAGTTTGCCACAGCTTCATACATTCATTATCAAATGAACTTGTCAGTTTTTTCTACTTAGAAACTGCATCTTGCGCAGCTTTCAAGCCCTAAATCAACTTTTTCCAACCATATTTGTAATGAAGTGAGACCGGAAAAAAAAAAACACAATAAATTATGAGCACAACAGAGTGATCGGAACATAAAAATACCCCATAAATACAAAAATGGATATTAAAAAAAAAGCTTACTGTAATTGAGAGAGGGACACAAATTGGAGAAACCCTGAGTGAGAGAAAGAGAAAGGCAGTTAAGAAACCCTGGGCGATGAAGAATGACCGAACTGAAGTCTGATGGAGCTAGCTGGTCTTCGATGTCGTCGTTCACCTCTGGTGTCGTGTGAGGGCTTGGGCCCGTCGACGGCCTCTGAAGATCCCTAGCCAGCGCGTGTAGGGGAAGGTCGGGCTCCATAATCGAACACTCCATTTTCAAAACATGAGAATCTCAGGCAACCTAAGAAAAAGAAGAAGAAGATGTACCTGTAACTAAACCAGAAATGAAGAAACCCTAGAGACCGAGTCGAATCGGTCTTCAAGCTCGGACGAATAAAGCGGTATCTCTTTCAAAACGAGCTCCTTTCCTTTCCTTTCTTTAATGAAAAAAAGAAAAAAGGGAACGAAATGAGAAAGAAGATGTTTTGAAAAGGGAAATATTGAATTGAGAAGAAAAAAAAAAAGGCTCGGTATTCTAATTCTATTACAGAAGAGTGAAGGAGAGAGGTAAGAGATCCGAGAGAGAGGAGAGAGAATGATTGAAGGAAAAGAATTGGGTCTCACGGTCTCTCAAATGAAAAAAAAAATGCAAAGTGGCGGGATGGTGAATTATTACCACCTTTTTTCATAAAGTGGCCCAACATAGTTGTAGAGTCCAAGAACTTTACTTAGCTAGTTAGATAGTAGTATTATAGTATTTATAACATTATCTTTGTAACTGTGGATTTTTGGTTCAGACCGGGAATTATTTGGACACTCATAGTAGTACTTATAGATTTTCTAAGTTTAACCTATAGTTTAAGAATATTAATGTTAACCTAAGGTTTGATTATATGACTGATATTAAGGATAATATTTATTATACTATAAGGTTTAGATAAGAACCAATAGGATTTTAAACACATGTTATGAATGGGTGATTAAGGATTAAGTATTTTGAGGATTTAATTTAATAAGGGGTAAAGTTTGAATGCTATAAGGTCAGTCAGCAGCTTTGAATACGTTGAGGGCTTAGTCAAGGCTGTTTACTCCATTCAAATTTAGCTAAAAATGTGTAATTTCGTGTTTAAATAATCAGCGTGTGCCGATATATCACAGCTATAGGGGGCGATATATTGCAGCACATAGATACGGAAAACACGAGACGATGCACGACAGCCTCGGGCATACTGGCCCAGGTGATATATCGCCTCCTTCAGTGTATTTTGAAACATTTTGAAATCGTTTTCCATTCAGCCCTTCAACCTCTTGATAAGTCCAGCACCTTTTTGAACGAGTCTTCAGCCTCTGCTGAACGATAATTCAAATTATTTTCACCTAAAAAGCTATTATTTTTATTCAAGTAAAATTAAGATCCTTTCATTCCTAAACTCTATAAATAGGACCTAGTACCCAGCCATTATTCATCTTTTGCTCTAAGTTCAGAGGCTGCAAGTGCTAAGTGAGTGTGAGAGTGTAAACACCTGGGTTGGAGAATCATAAGCTTGATCATCATAAGCTTATCAAACACTTTGGGAAGTAAGGTTTTATAGTATTTCGGTTTGAGGTGTAGATTGGTCTTACAAGTCTTCAAGGTAACCCAAAACTCTAGTTCATTTCTGTACTTGTTCTTTTAAGTTCTCATAGTCTTCTACTCAGCCTCTAACCTTAATCTTTATTTTGGTTAGGAAATCTAAGCTCTTGAGCAAAAAGGTTTTGGTAAGTATGTTTCTCAAAGGTTTAGCTTTTCCATTCCTTTCATTTCCCTTTTTCTTGTATACTCACCCTTTCATAATGGTTATTAGGAGTGTTCCAAAGTCCCAACGCTGTCCTCTTATCCCGGTAACTTTGGTAAGGAAAATAGGATAGAAATACATATGTTATATGTTTTATGTGTTATCTTATGTTTCTTATGTTATGATAAGTATTATGATATGTATGTTTGTAGGCTTGGGCATATGACCCATATGACTAACAAGACCCCAAATAGATTATGGGCATATGACCTACTTAGCTAGTAGGACCCCACTAATCTAATGGGCATATGACTTGATTAGTCTATGGGACCCCAAGTAATAATGGCCATTATAGTATGTGTATGATAAAGTGTTATGTTATGTCTTTATGTTTTTATAAAATTTATGTATATGAAGTATGTGTTAGATTTTCCTTGCTGGGCATTAGGCTCATTCCTTTTTGTTTATGTGTGCAGGAAAATAGCTTTTAGTGGCTGTAAAGAACGCCCTAGACTAATGCTTACAAAACATTCGCATAACGTAATTTATAAAAGAATACCATCCATTATTAAAGTCTCAGGGGGACTTATTTAAAATCATGCAAGTTGGCGCCATAAGTTTAAAATAAAACATAGGTTTTTATGCAAGGTTCAAAGAAAAACCAATTAAGTTAAATAACAGAGTCCCACTGATAATTTTAGGAAAGTCTCTTAAAACAAAACATAATTTAAATGGCGTTCCACGTTGATCGTTTTATCATCCATAGGATTGCCCCACGCCATACACCCCATGATGAAGAACTCCTCACGTCACCACGCGTGCCATAGAGAAATCCTATTTGCTACCTGGAAGGAAAGTAAGGGGGTGAGCTAAAAGCCCAGTAAGGAAGTACAAGCAAATAAGCAAGTAAGAAAAAAACAACAAACAACCAAACACTAACGTTCATCTAAAAACATCATGGTACATCATAACATAATCGTAACATTTCATCATACCATAACATAAATGTGACATATCAACATATCATAACATAAATGTGACATATCAACATATCATAACATAAATGTGACATATCATCATATCATATCATAACATAAATGTGACATATCAACATATCATAACATAAATGTGACATATCATCATATCATAACATAAATGTGACACATCAACATATCATAACATAAATGTGACATATCAACATATCATAACATAAATGTGACATATCATCATATCACAATCATACAGCATACATGATGAGCATGGAACGCTAGTTGTCCATGTCACCCTATGAGGTAAACAGGAGATCACTGGTCCTTGAATAACCTTGGCGCGTCCGCCCTAGGAGTCACGTCTCAATGTCCTTAGTAACTCGTTCGATGTATCTGACATCGAAATCTGTTTGATGTATCTAACATCGTAATCTGTTTGATGTGAGCTACGTCTCAATGTCCTTAGTAACTCGTTCGATGTATCTGACATCGAAATCTGTTGATGTATCTAACATCCATACACATATCACATTCAACATATCATCACATTAAGACATTCATAATTCATAACAAATCATTCATACAACAGTCTTACCATTCATAGCATAAAATCATAGAATCTATCTAACTTCCTTACCTCAGGTCCAAGCTAAGAATTTCACAATCTTTCAACGAGCCTATATCATAATCAAAATAACGTTTCTTAGGTTCATAAAATTACTATTTTGCCCTTCCATACAACTCATGTGTGCGTGGGTCATGCACTCATGATAACAGTTACACTAAACATGCAATTATCGCCAAAAAGAATAATGCTCGTTCTACCCATTTTACTAACATGATTGTTTTATAAAAATCACATAGTTGAATAATAATCATGATTTTGGACGTAAAAGTTGATTTGCATGTAACATGCATACGTGGGAACATTGCGTAATAAAGACGTTTTTCAAAAACGATAATTCTACATTTCTTTTATTATTTTAAAATCAATAGACATATTACATGCTTTATTTTCTTTAAAATTTCTAAGTTGATTAAATTTCTCAAAAACTTTATTTTATTTTAGCTCAAAATAAAATATGTGACATTTTCATTAAATAAATATTAATTTATCAAGAATTACCCAACAAGCTTGGATTTAATTAAAATACCTATTTTAATATGTTTCTTTAGAAAAATATATTTTGTCATTGTGTTACATAAATGATGTGAAAAATATATTTTAAGTGTGGAAAAATACATTTTGATTTAATTTATTTAAGACTTAGTTTTTAAGTAGCAAAAATCCATATGTGACAATTTAATAACAATTGTTAACCTTTTTAAAACAAACTTTCAGCCACCATTTATTTTATTCAAAAATCACAAATAAATAGAGTCTAAATATTTTTCTCAATCAAAATAAAGAAAAATCATTATTTAACAAAATATGCATTTATACCATTAAAATATCATTTTTCAATATTACCATAACTTAGGAAAAATAATTTATTCCAAAAATTACTCAAATTCATTTTTAGTGAAACTTACTTCATATTTTATTACAAAATTCCAGCAACCATTTTTTTATCATTAAAATCACCATATTCAATTTTATAAACTCATTTTTTCTCAAAATTCAATAAAAATTCTGTAGGAAATTAATTGGGTAAAATATCATAACATGAGACTTAAAATCCTCTTTTAATTTCATAAAAATTAACACATTCATCAAGAACATTATTTATGCATGCAACTCATCTTTTTATCAACTTTTACCCAATTATTTTGAAAAAAACAGCAAGCTTAATTCTTTGTAAAACTCAACTTTTGTCTTAAAAATTTCATAAAATCATTCATGCCTAAAATCTCATTATGCTCTTATAATATGCATGATTCTAATATCACTAACATATTCACATGAATCCTTTTAAAAACCATTTGTTGCAATTCCATGAAAACCAACAAAACACTATCAATGAAATAACATATAGTAATTTATAAGCACCATATTCACATATGCCTTATATTAACCTAACATGTTTCTATCATTATTTTCATGCATCTTATAATTTAATCATTCAAAATATAACATGCATCTAACAAAATTTCATGATCAACATATCAAGATTACCACTTATTCTCTTACCCATATATCATAGGTCCTAAAACATGGATAAAATATATTGTAAATCACACAACATATCAAGAACACCCTTGGGTGTACCTAGGCCGAAATCACCATACAAGTATTCATAGATTATTACAATTTTTTTTATGCATAGCAAAATCAACATCACAACCCTTAAACACAAATCATACTCTCACAAAATCCAAATCCTATACATCAATCCTACCAAAATCAACCATTAGAACCATTAGCAAAACCTCATATACAACCCACCAAAAACAATATAAGGCTAAGGAAAAGACCATTACCTCTCTTGATTGTAAAAAATCAAGAACACAAAAGATCAATACCCCAAACTCCACACCCTTGTTCAAGCCTAGGGTTTTTATGGGAAAGCCACCATGAGGAGGAGGAAGAACCCAAACACACACAAGAAAATAACACAAATCAAAATCATATTATAAAAAAAAAGATTATGCAAAGAGAAAAACAAGAAGACATACTCTAGGGGGTTCCTCTTCACTTTCTCCTTCCTTCTTCCTTTCTTTCTTTCTTCCTCTCTCTCTCTCTCTCTCTCTCTCTAGGTCACGGCAGCCACACACACACACAAGAGCAATGGCTCTTCTCTCCTTTCATAGCCCCTTTATCACAAATCCTCCCATAAAGTCTACCCAAACAATAATAAGGTAAGTTTCCATTTCTCTTTTATTTTTCTTAATTTCTCTTTATTTCAAAAAGATACAAGGGAATAAAATGTGATCATGCCTATCCCCAAATGATCATGGTCTTCAATTTTTGATTTTTACCATCTTAAGGAAAGTATTCCTTTCCCACTAGGTCACACGCCCACTTCCTATTTCCCTCTTCTTTTCCTTTTTTTTTTATAAATAAATTACCCAAATAAATCTAAAATAAGGAAACATAAAATGTGTAGAAAATATACACATGTGCACCATGCTACCATGCACTAGCACACACTAAATCACTAGGGTGCATTACTATCTATCATGCACCTTAGTGCATTCCACCATAGCTCACATAATTACCTCATTTGTCACACTTAAATAAAATGTAACACTAATAGTAAAATAACATGTTACACAATTATTCACTTATTAAATTAATTAACCAAAACATTTCTAACAATTAAATAAAATAACAAACAATCAAATAGAACAAATAAACAATTTAAATAAAATAACAACACTTAAATAAAATAATTCATCACACTTAACATTTAAATCAAATAAAGCACAAAATTTAAATAATCTAAAAAAAAATTTTGGTGCACTACAGTGGCGGTAATGTTCTTGGATGCTTGGAGATTGTGTATCGGTGGTGAATGGATTCAAGGAGTCGAGAGTTCGATTTTCGAGGATGCAGTCTTGTTTTTATGGTCTTTATATGTATTTTCCGCACTTGTTATGTAACTCTTTTTATTTTAAATTATGTTTTGTTTTTAAGACAATGGGATCCCATATCCTACTTGATATTTTATGAGAGTAACTTTTATTTCTACAAGTTTCTAATAAATTTATGGTATTTTTGCAAATGTAAGTTTTATTAAGGATTTGTATGTATAGTTTCGTTAATGGTCCAAAAGTCTAGAGTAGTGGGTCATTACAATAGTATCCTATTAAAATACTTTTTGATTAGTATTATATTTATGTGTTATGAAAATGGGTATTTGGTGTAGTGCCATATGATTACACTAACTAAATCCTAAAGCTATATATTTATTTTACTAAAATACTACACAACATTATTTCCTCTAAATTGGATATCACTAAACTTTTAACTAATTTTCATTACTAATTATTATTCTTACCTATTTTAAATGCATAATAAAAAATTATATATATAATATGAAAAATAACAATATATTAACAATATTAAACAAATTATACATAAAACCCCAAATATATTTATGCAAAAAATATTAAAAAAAACCAAAAAATTATAAAGAAAATTCGTGATACCTGTAAAACCACTTGTGAATAATGCAACACCTGAAAATAAACAAAGAAAAAACCCATTAGAGAAGACCAAAACAGAAAGAAAAAAAATTGATAAATTTATACACAAATAAAAATGAAATATATATAAATGCATACCTTAATAGACCTTATTGCTGAATAAATCTTCTTTGGAAGTAAACATTTATCAAAAACCAAGCTTTTGGGGGCCGAAATCCAGAAAATGGGAAAAAAATGGTGGAGAAAACGGAGAAAACAGGTGGGGTTTTTTTTGGTTTCAGAGAGAAATGAGATCTCTGTTTGGGGAAGACGAGTATATAAAGAACCTATACCGAGAACATGTTCTCGGTATAGCGTCATCGGTACATCAACTAAAATGAAAAAAAACCGCGTAGATATGGCGCGGTTCTGAATTGTCTATACCGAGAACGTGTTCTCGGTATAGTATTATCGGTATATGCTTTATTTTTTGTAGTGTAATAATTAATGGTTAAAAAAATAATATTTGAAACATGCATGTAACAAAAATAGTAGATGAAAATATTTACAAAAGTACATAGTGATAGGACTAAAAAATTACAATATTTAATAACATAAAAATTAACTATTATTATTAATAGGAATATTCGCAGCGAAACCAAAATTCTAATATTGGAGTACACACCAAGTTAATTTTTAAGCTGAAAAAATATATTTCATTCATATTTTGGTGTGGCTGTTTGTGTACTCTCCTTTAAGATTACTTACATGGCACATTTGTAAAAATAAATAAAACTTTTCCTTAAAGAGTTTCTCCAAACTAAAACCTAGTCCTATTTTAGAAAATTAAATTAAATTAAATAAATAAGATCTTAAAAGTAAATAAAAAGATATTAGAATCTGTAGATTGTAAAAGTTAAATTCAATCCAGTTTAATCTTTTCTTCATGTTCATAGTATAACACAACACAAATGATTCAAATTCAAACCCAAACAAATAATTCATATTTAATCGATATATTTTTAATATACTTCCCCAAAATTACACATTGTTATACGTGTTTTTAACACATTGAAAAATCAGTTTACGAATAGAAATCTCATAGGATGATTGGGAGAATACACTACAAGAGAAAGAGGCCTTTACTTCCGTTTTTATGGTGGATTAACTTCGATTTTTGCGAAATTCACAACCGCAGTAGTTCGGAGTAAAGTAAAAAGTAGATAAAAACTGAAGTAGAAAGATTTTAACAATTGGCCGTGCATACCTATCTGAACCCTTTCTACTTTGATTTTTATGTAAGAACTGAAGTAGAAAGCCCCCCCCCCCCCCCCCCCCCCCCCTCCGCCCGTAACTATTTTTTTTTGCTACCAAATTTTGTGAAATTGGTTATTAATTCTGATTTTTTAAAATGACCAAATTATGAATTTATATATATTTTGCAATTGGGATTAATTCTGATTTTTTTTAATGAAAATAGGCTAACTCTTATTAATTAGAAATGGCATACAAAAGCATGGACACAAATTCAAAAGAGGTATGAAAACAAGAAACTCTAGCCTAAGTATTTTGGTACAATAGACGTTTATACATTGATATAAGTACGTAAGTAAGATAGCCTAAACATTAGACATTTATACATTGATATAAGTACTTAAGTAAGATAGCATAAACATTAATACATTGACATAAAGCTAAACTTAGAACTAAATGAACTTATAAACAAAATAGGCTTACTAATAAATGTATGTCATCAATCGGCCTAACCATTCGTGTTGGATTGGCAAGAGGTCTGCAATCTCACAATATTCTTTTTTTCCACCAAACTGTAAAATTAACAAATATCAATTAATAACAGTAGTGATTATTTTATAGGGTATACGATACCAAAATAAGTTATAAAAAATAAACTTACTTTTTCTGTTAGGATTTCTAATGCATTTGATGCCCGTACAAGATCTCTAATGTACTTCAACACATAAAAACCACATTTGTTACTCTCAAAATCATCTACACCTCGCCTACCTAATGGATATGGGTCATCATTTAATAATTCTCCATGCCAATACCATCTAGTATAACTTCTATCAAATTCCCGAAAAAATACATGATCCTTATCATGGTAATATTCCCCTTTACTCCATTACCATAATCAACACATGAACAACGAATTCTTTCTGGATCACTACAATTTTTTAGGAAAAATTCTAAACATTTGTTAAATCCATCTTGTGGTGTTTCTCTCCTCTCAAGCATCCATAATTTATCCATAATAATAACAATATTAAATTCCTAATAAGTTAGAAAAAAAAACTTATATAAGTTGCAAAAATAATTCAATCATGTAAAGAGTTATACTCTATGCATGATAACTCTAGGCATGTTTAGGTTCTATTCTTATAAAAATAAATAAGACACCAATTATTAAAACCTAAAAAAAAATACCAGAGTTTCCTCTGTTTCTATAGCATACTGTAATTTCATAATTACCTATAAACTCAACATAAACAAACACAATAATCAAGCACAAATGATTCCTCCTTATTTCACCGCAGCACACAAATTTCTCAGAGCCTACTTCACTAATTTTCAAACATAACTTTCATTAAATCAAATATGCATGATTTAATTAACCCTAACTTTATACATAAAACTTGTAGTAATATAAATAAAATTAAAAAATTACCCACCTCCAATATTATTCTTCAATTTACTTGAAATCAACAATAAAGTCACCACTCAATCGATGATCCCCTATTAAAATATTACTTACATAATTAGTAAACTACATAATTATCAAACCACTAAATTAAAAAAACAAATCAAACTAGTTATAGAAACTAATTAACAACTTTTAATCATCTTCAAGCTATTTATTTTTTCAAATATTAAAAAAGCAAGTTCACCTTGTCACAATTTTTAAAATTTACAAATATATATATAGATATAATCAAACAAATTTTTATCACATTATATAAAATAACAAAATAAACATATAACTAGAAAAACTCATAAAATATTACTAAAACCAATTATTAAATTCAGAATAATATAAAATAATAACTCAAAAAAAGTTTGAAGAATTAAACCTATTCTTTGATGCTTGAAATAGCCTCTATAACAATTTTGAAACTCAAACACCTATAAACATTCAACGCATTATATAAGAACAAAAAAAATTGAAAATAACATAGAAAAAAATTATCATCCAAACAATGATTTAGCGATCTATACCTATTTCGAAGCTCAAAAACACCCTTAAATGTCAAAAATCCAGTCAAAATCCGGCAAGACACCCAAGAACCCATGGCCTAATATATCCACGGCCAAACCCTTTTATTCTCTAAAAATCTAAAATGGAACAATTTCTAGGCTATATTTTAGTTTTTCATCAATGAAAATTGTAAATATTGGTGAAAAAAAAGGTTTGGGAGGTGAAAATGGGTATGTCGCACGGTCTTAGGGCTTAATGGAGTCCCTAACGTCTATTTTGGGTGCAGAGAGAAGTGAGAGAAGTGGGAGGGTCGGTTTAGGGAAGGAAGGTTTTAAAATCATTCTACTTTGGTTATTATATAAAAATTGAAGTGGAAAGTAAATTTAGGGGCGCATTTTGCTTGCCCCTATTTAACTTCCCTTATTCTCTCAAAACCAAAGTATAGGGCCTATGCAACCAAACGTGGCCCTTGTTACCTTGCATTTTTAACTTCGTTTTTTGAGAAAGTGAAGTAGTATCCAATTAATTTTTTTAGAGCCAAACCCAAAAGTGAAGTAAAAGCCTTTTAAAAGGCTTTGACTTCAGTTTTTTTTATTTTTTATGCTAAGTATAAAAACCCATGTAAAAACCTATATTTTTAGTAGTGATATGTCTTATGAGCAAGCTTTGAGAGTCTCCAAAAGGAGCAAATTTAATAGAGAATTAATTTAATATTAATTCTTAGATATTTTTCTCAATAATAAATAAGTTATTTTAAACTAATTAATCAATCCCATCATATAAAGGAATTTAAAAGATATTTATTTTAAATAAATATCTCATTTTCAAATTCAAACTAATCAAAGTTTGAATACGATTATAAATATCCTATAATTGTTGTTCAAAGTGAGGCTTTATGCTCTATAAATAGTGGGTATTAGACTATAATGGAGTAGGTCAACTTTTTTGGGTCGAACAACTTCGGTATTGTTCTTCGCTTAGCTTCGTTTCTTTTCATCTTCTCAAACAAGAATCCTATTGATCCATCCTAAAATTATTCGTTGATGAAAAATTATATCGACACACATTTATACCTAAGCACAAATTCTTTCAAGTCTCAAAAAACATAAAATTGAAAATTGATGAACAACAAGAATCTTGAGCTCAACATATTCTTCAACCGTATTCAATAAAAAAATATTTTAAACCTAACAAATTCTACTCAACATTTCATTTTAATTCATGTTTGAAACAAATTGCCAAAAAAATAATAATTACATTTTAGTTTATCTATCACAAAAGAAAATTACATCTTATAACACAATTTTCAAACCAAAAAGAAAAAAAATCCAACAAAGTCATCCACGAATCCAGATTCTTCAGAGCCCATCTTAATTACCTATGCAAGTGAGCTTGACCGCCATCTGCCATAGGGAGCCTCAGTATGCAAGCATAGACGTCAATCTACCCTAGCCTAGTGCCAAAACCCCTGCCCATGATCTTGTCCTTTGTCCATCCCAGTATACAACCTCTTCTTCCTAGATTTGAGCCATACATGACCTTTCTTCTGTTGATTCAAAGTCTTTAATGTTTGACGAAAGATCTTCATTGTTGATTTAAAGTCTCCACACCCTTATTTTGATGATATAGATAGCAAATATGTGATTATTATTCGTTACGAACCAATTATTTATTTTGTAGCATATATATTAAATAATATAGTTAATTGCTTATACAAAAGAAGTGGATCAAAGCTCAAAGTTCAAGTACTCCAAGAAGACCGAGTGGATTTTAAGAAGACCAAGAAGATTCAAGGCAAGCATTGTAAAATGCCCTATTCTACTATCCTTTGCAAATGATAACTAATCGATATTTATTTAGAAAAATACCACAAGGGTTTAAAAAATTAAGTGGGACCTTGTTAAAACATGCAATACGGGCGTATAACGTCTTTTATGCAATTTTAAAATAAAATTTTAAAGTTCCACTGAAAATATAAGTAAATAGGATAAATTCATAAAAATGTTTTTTGGCGTTTGCTAAATCGCTATTCGTTCATCAGCACCCCATGACATTCATGCACAGATCACAGAACGCCTCACATCACCATGTGTGCCAACCAGAAAACCTAACGCCTACCTGAAAAGGGAGAAAGTAAGGGGTTGACCTAAAAGCAGAGTAAGGAAGTACAAACAAAAACAATAATCACGAAGGCAATGCAAAACTATTCTCCACATACATAAATTGAAAATGGCATAACATAGTCATTTCATAATCTCATACACTTTATCTGAATATTCAGTATAACAAATAATGCAAACAATTCTATCAGGTAACCAATAAAGCACAACCCGATAAATCCTCCTCTTGCCCCTCGCGGGCCTCTTTGGTGTGTCTACCCTATGAGTTTCGTCATACCTTAGTAACACCTTTGTTGTGTCGCGTTTCAGCACGCTAACAACACTATGCTTTTCATACAATCATACAATACATACATACATAACAACTTATCTCATAACTTGTTTCTCTTTGTTGTGTTGCGTACATACGCTAACAACACTCTGTTCTCTTTCTTGTGTCACGTTCATAACGCTAACAACACTCTGTTCTATTTGATACAATCACACATCAGATAAAAAAAAATATCGAAACAACTGATCTCAAGATCTCAGTTTAACTTTCATACATCCAAAATAAAACTCAAAGAAATCTAACTAACTTCCTTACCTTAGTCCAAGCTACAGAAAAGTGAGATGACTTTCACGACGAGCCTAGAAAAGTAAATCAAATACTCGTCCTAATACCAAATAAAACCAAACACACCTTATGTAACACTCTCACTAATATTAACCTTACATAATGTTATTAAAGAGATGTCATGTTTATTTATGATTTCTAACTGGGTTCTTAAAGTCTAAATCATTTTTTTCAAAACATAAATTATAATAATAACATTTCCTCAACTTTATTTATCTTATATCATAGGTGTTTATAATACATAATACATGAGTCTCAAGACTTTATTTATCATACTAGAGTCTCAAACAAACATAACCTCACAAGCCAGTAAAACAAACATAAATTACTATCGATCACTCCCACACGACCTTTATTTATTCATATGTACAACCAAAGTCGGAACTAGGTGTAGTGCACCAAATTTTTTTTTAGTTATTAAAATTTTTGTGTTTTATTTTATTTAAGTGTTAAGTGTGGTGAATTTGATTTAAATGTTTATTTATTTGATTTAATTGTTTGTTTTCTTTGTTTAATTATTTGTTATTTTATTTAGTTGTTAGAATTGTTGGTAGAATTTTTGTGAATTTATTTGTTAAATGATATTTAGTTTTTTCTATTTTAAATTGTGATTATTTGAGTTTTGGTTGTATGCACTAAGGTGCATGGTAGGTAGTAGTGCACCCTAGCATTTTAGTGTGTGCAAGTGCATGGTAGTATGGTACACATGTGTAGAATTTTCTACACACTTTGAAGTTGCCTTTTATTGAGTTATTAGAATTATTAGAAAAAAATAAAATAAAAAGAAAAGGAAACAAGCTTGGGCGTGTAAGACATAGTGGGAAAGGAAGATGATTTTTCCATATTTTTTTCTTTAAGAAAGTAAATTAAATTGGAAGATAATAGCTATTTTGGGTAAGGTGTGATCATATTCTTATCTTCTACCAATTTTAATATAATCAAAATAAGTAATAATTAAAAGAAAATAAATAGAAAATAGGAAACTTACCTTTTCATCACTAGGCTATTATGGGCTAGGTTAAGGATAAAGGGGGAAGGAAAGAGGAGAAGAGCCATTTGCTCTTGTGGCTGCCGAAATTAGAGAGAAAAGGAGAGAGAGGGACGTGAGCTAGGGAGAGAAAGAGGAGAAGGAAGAAAGGAAGAAGAAGGAGAAGAGAAACCAAGTCTAGAGTATGTTTTTCTTTGTGATTTTGTTTGTCTATTCTTTTCTTTTGATTCTAGTGATATTGACTTTGTTTCTATTGTGTGTTGTTGAATCTTTCTTCTTCTCATGGTGGGTTTCAAAAAATCCTAAGCTTGAACAAGGGGTGGTAAAATTTGGTATTGGACACCTTGTGTTCTTGATTCTATCAATCAAGAAAGGTAATGAACCCCTAGCCTTTTTGGTTTTATGTATTGATAGTTTATATAAATGGGTATATTGATTTGTTTGATCTTTTTGATGCTGGGATTGAAAGGTTGTATTGGGTGCATGTATGAGAGATTTGATCTAGGCATGGCTATGATTTTGTTCTTATGCTCATGGTGATGAGTTTGAAAGGGAAGGTTGTCATTTGAGGGTTTCGGCCTAAGGGGTTTGGGCATATTGAATTGTTTGTTTTCCTTGTGTTTCATACATGTTAGAAACATGCTAGGTTTATGTGAAGGTTGTGTTGGTGTCTATGTTGCTATGATCATTTTGAAGCTATTGTGTAAAAGCATGCAAGGGTTTGGTTTTGATCCACTAAATATGATGATCTTGGTATTTTATGAATGAGGGTTTCGGTCTATGTATGTCTATGGGTTCCATATGTTTTATTATTTTATGTTGTCAATATGTTAGATTCATGTTCTAGGACCTATGAAATTTTGGTTTAATAAATAATTAGACTCTTGTTATTGAATCCATGAAACTTGGTAAATATGTTTATATGAATATGTATCAATAAGTCATTGTATGCATGTAAGATGATAGCAACATGCTAGGATGCATGTGAAAGTAAATGAGAATTTGGTTTGATATTTAATTCATGAAGGTTTTGGTTAAAAGGGTATAATGCACGATGAAGATGTTGATTTTGTGTTGCCCATGCATATTAGGAACATGTTAGGGTTTGTGGATTAATTGAATAAGATTTAAACATAAATGGTAATGATGTAAATTATGTGAAATATAATGAAAGGAATGTAGTTTATGATTTAATGTGCTTGCTGATTTTTGTACAAAAATGATGTTGTATATGATGAGAATAATGTTTTGAGTGCTTAAATAAATTTTGCAAGTGTTTTGATGTTTTAAGAAATTAAATGGGAAATTAAAGATGCCTTGAAATGATATTTTGTGTAAATAATTACCTACAGGATTTTTTTTTATATATTTTTGAGAAAATATGAGTTTTTAAAAATAAGAATGGTGATTTTGAGGTTAAAAATAGTTACTGGAATTTTAATAAAAAGTGAAGTTGTGATTTTAAATAAAAGGGAATTTTGTGTATATGTTGAAATAAATTAACACCCTAACCCATGAAAATATTAATAATGGAATTTTAATTATGACTATGAGTGTTGATATTAATAGTTATGATTTTCTTTGTTTTTAATTAAGAAAAATGGTGAAAATATTTTACTTGTGATTTTTAAATAAATTAAAACATGACTGAAAGTTTAGTTAAATATTTATAAAAATAATCATTGTATTTTTACATATGAATTTGTTCCACTTAAAATTAAATCTTAATAATAAAATAATTAAAAGAATATTTTTCAACATCTAAATTAGATTTTCTCATATTAAATTTATAAATTTGATAATTGAATTATAATGTTATCTTCTAAGTAAACATGTTAAGTTATGGGTCTTTTTTGTAATTGTTGGTCTTTGTTATTTTATGCAAATTAAAAGTGATTAATGGAATAATTCTATTTTTTTTTTATGGTTGATTAAATTAATTTTTATGAAATAAAAATAATGCTTTTGGAAGATTAATCAACTTGAAATTTTTTAAAGAGATAAATAATGGTAATCAAAGCATGCTACAATTTTATTATTTTGAAAATGATAGAAGTAAGACGCGTAGAATTATCATTTTAAATGCCACTTTTACACAACGTTCCTACGTATGCATGTCACATACAATTCTACTTTTACGTTAAAAAATGTGTCTTTTATGCAACCATGTAGTTTTTATAGAAAAATCATGCATGCAACATAAGTATAATGTGCATTATTCTTTTATGACCTTATGTGGAACTATGCATATTTGTATGTTGTGAGTAGCTCTCACCATGCACACATGAGTTATATGAGTGGGTAAAATAGTGTTTATGTGAAGCTAAGGAATGTTATTTTGGTTATGGTATAGGCTCTCGTTGAGAAGTTGTCGTTTTACTTAGCTTGGACCTGAGGTAAGGAAGTTAGATAAAATTCTGCTTGTTATGCTATGAATGGTAAGATTGTTTGTATGAATGAAAGTGTTATGATGCCTTGCGCTATGAATTATGAAATGCATTGATATGATGATATGTTTGGATTGTATGTTGTATGCTATGAATGGATGTTAGCGTGATGAACGCGACACATCAAAAATGGATTGCTAAGGATATGAAGACGTAACCCGAGTTACTAAGGATATGAAGACATAACTCCAAGGGTGGACGCGCCGAGGTTATTCAAGGACCAGAGATCCTATTTACCTCAAAGAGTGACATGGACAAGTTAACGGGCCATGTTTAGAAGGAAATGTTTATGATGATGGTATGGTGTTTATGCTATGATGATGTTATGATGTTTATGTTATGACGATGATGTTAATGTTGACGTGATTATGTTTATGTTTATGATATGGACACCATTATGGAAATGATGCTATGATGATGTATAAAGATGGATGAATGTGTTTGTGATATGTTGTATCTTACTTGTTTGTTGTTTGTACTTCCTTACTGGGTTTTTAGCTCACCCCCTTACTTTCCCTTCCAGGTAGCAAATAGGTTTCTCTATGGCACGCGTGGTGATGTGGGGAGTTCTATCGTCGTGGTGTGTATGGCGTGGGGGCATCCTATGGACGAGAAACGATCAATTAAAACACCATTTTCTTTTTGTTATGTTTAATGGGACTTTTCAAACTTATCAGTGGGACTTGAACTTTTGGTTGTTTTAGAACTTTGCATTGAAACTAATGTTTTCTTTTAAAGCTATTGGGCCCAACTTGCATGTTTTAAGCAAGACCCACCCCACTAAAATCTTCATAGTAAGTGGCTTTCTCTTATAAACCAATAAATATGTGAATGTTTTACAAGGCATTAGATTAGGGCGTTTTACACTAGGCTTTAGTTCACTGGTTCATTTACACATCATTTCACTGACATGCAACAGAAGACATTTATGAGCTAAATCTCAACAAGTAAAGTAATGCATGCTATAGAAAATGTCTGCTCTACATATTATGCATAATTCTCATATTTTTCTATGATATTCTCCTTATTATCTTTGGGCCCTCTTATCTCATGCACACTGTTCGATTAGGTCAAATCCTACAGGACTTGCTTATAATTTATAAAATAAAATCTCATGGGTTCTCCTCCAGCTAGCCATCACCAAAGAGGGGCTCATTACCAAACCTTATTTCATCATTGCCTCGTCGGGCTCAAGACTATAAGGCGGCCACACTCTATGGTTTCATATAACATATCTAATGTGGAGAAGAAAGATAAAACATATAATCTGTTCACTCGAACCTAACCTACCCTAATGGGTTGCCATATTGAGCCTAACTCTAGGCTTACATATAAATCTACATTCTCGAAACAGTTGAACCTCTTAATATACTTAGAAAGTAAAAATTAGTGAGAAGATAATTAAATATCTAACTTTTGATAATTTAAAATGTATTTCAAATAATAATGCACAAGTAATAATGATATGAAATATCATGCAATTATTGGCCTCAATGACTAATGGATAAAGTTGGATATTACACCTTATAGACATATCTCACGTGTGCATGTGCCATGCACGCATGGCACAAGTTGCATCTTAGTTCATCCATACAATAATCTCACATAAAATTATAAAGAATAATACAAATTCTACTAAGAATATCTCAACAGTTTCAAAACAAAGGTCACGCACTTGATCAAATAGCGTCCATTTGAATGTAAAAATCAACTTGCATGTAACATGCATAAGTGAGAGGGTTCTTAAAACTCGCTTTGAAGTTTGTAAATTCTATTCCTTTATTTTTTTGTTACTTTCATAAAAATTCAGCAAGTAATAAATAGTCTACCAACTTGGTTAATATTACCATAGTACCTCCTTAAGCCATAAATTTCATTCTAAATTTTATTTCACGACCGTTATTTTATTAAACTAGTTCTTTTAGCAATATTTGTACCAAATAATAAAAAAAATGACAACATTTTTTATATCTCAATAAATAATTAATTATACAAATAAATTAATTACAAAGTTCTCTATTTAATTTGGCAAAAACTAATTAAATAGATAATACAAAAACGTGACATAATTTGACCTTTGTTAAAAATAAGACCTCTAGGTCACAAAATTTCATATTAATTCATATTATCTAAAAATTGGAAAAATGGCTAATTATACTCACATTTTATCAATTAAATTCTTTAGTCATTTTGAAAATTAATTTTCCTTAATTATTTTGTCAATAAAATATGCACATATATATATATTTTAAAGAGAACACATTTTTAAAGTATGGAAAAATCACATTTTACTTATATTGGTTGTAAAACATGAGTTTATAAGACATATGTTTGCTATCCTTTTAATTAAAAATGCAATTTACCATAAAATAAGCAAAAATGTACTCAAAATTCACAATTTTCTCCTAAACCATTTTAACAAATTCACCTAGCATGCTAATATACCTTTATGCATTGAAATATGACAATCAGTATTCAAATAAATAACTAAATCATTTTTAGAAACATAAACCCCAATATCATGCTTTGGCAGAGACATACACTATAGAAAATACAAAAAAAAATTACAAACCAAGAAAATCAATAAAATTACATCATTCTAAGACACACCATCCCCTAGCCGAACCATATGCATGTTTCTAAGTTAATTTGCATTTTGATTTCCCAAAACATCAAGATCTAAAGAACAACAATATTCCAATATGAATCTTTATCACCAAGACAATAAATTTTAACACATATATTCATAGTAACACATATCCTTATTTTTTTACATACTTTACTCATACATATTTGCATTTCTAAATTCCTTCATGCTTGTCCAAGCACACATACACGCCCAAACACACACACCCAAGCATAGAACCACACACGCGTAGGCCATATACATGAATAGATATTCTCTTTGTAAATTATTTATAGAAAACTAGTCATACATAACACACATGTATATCTCTTTTTTATGTTTTCATGGATTACAAGATAGAGAACAATTAACAAAACATATAAGGGAACATAAACCAATCAACGAATAAAACAATACACCAAGATTATATCCAAAGAGATCATAGCAACAATAAAATAATAATAAGGATAGAGGTTCCATTACCTCCTTTGATAGAAAATCATAGACTCAAAACTATAGCCACCCTCTTTGGACAACACCTAGGGTTTTTGAAACCCACACAAAGAAAAGAGAAAAAAATGGTCTTAACATCAATAAGATGAGGGATGGATTAGAGGATTTCAACAACTAAAGAATCAAGAACACAGACCTAGACTTGAATTCCCCCTTTATCTTCTTTTCCTTCTCCTCTCCTTCCTTCTTTCTCTTCTTTCTTTCTCTCTTTTTCAAGCCCTCTCTCTTTCACTCTCTAGATGGGAAGCTAGGGTTTCAAAGCTGATAGGAAGAGACTTAAGGACCTATTTATAGGTGATAGCTAGGTTAAGGGAAAAAGAAGAATGGAAATTCGAAGTGGGTTTTTCGTAACCCAAACATCCTGTAACTTTAGACCCATTTTTGACCCGGTTATACCACGATTTTAGAAAAATACTATTTCTAACACGTTGTAGATAATTGAATTATTTTTCTAACTATACCAAGATTTTTGAAATCGGACACCTACCGCTTTAGTTATGGTTATTTTACTAAGGCTGGAAAGTTACGGGAATTCTAAAAAGGGCAACTCTTTTCCTTGCTCACCACTCATCTCTCTTTCTCACTATCTTGTCCAAGCATGACAACTCACACAATCAAATTCCAATTTCCCACTTACTCAAAATTAGCAAAAGGAAACTAATATAATTAATCACATAATATCTCTTACTCAATATTATTTTCTCTAATTTCAAACAAAGAAAAGAAGACAATAATAAATAAGGAAACTTTTCTTTATTTTGCTCTTACAAACCTCACGCCACTCTCCCTCTCTCTCTTACTATTTGTACATCAAATTCTCACCTGTGTGAACACAATTTGTTCTAGAATAATTTTCTTTACATAATTTTCTAAAAATAATGAAGTTACTAACATTCCCTCTATATAGTATAAATTCATGGTAATCTATTACATGCTCACGATGCATACCATGTACATGCACACACACAATTACACAACTCTATCACTACTAACCATGCACTCTAATGCACACAATCGAAGCTCATTCACAAAATTTAAAAAATAATATAAATAAATAAAACAAATAAAATCAATTCACACAATTAAAATTTAACACTTAAGTAATTAAATTAAAATAACTAAACACTTAAACAATTAGTAAAAAAAATTGGTGCACTACAATATACCCTCCTCCTTAAAAGGAATTTCGTCCCAAAATTATTTTTTACCAAATAACTTGGGGTATCTTTCTCTCATGTCTTCCTCTAGCTCCCAAGTTGCCTCCCTCTTTGTACTATTCTTCCACAGGACCTTAACTAATGAAATATTCTTGAACCTCAGTTCCTTGACTCCCTCTTCAATGATATGCTTAGGTTGTTTATCGTAACGCAAGTCCTGCTTCAGCTGTAACTACTCATAACTCAAGACATGAGAGGGATCTGACACGTACTTACGCAACATCAAGATGTGAAAGATGTTATGCATTTCAACGAGTGCTGAGGGCAGTGCTAAACGGTACACAACTTGCCCAACTCTGTCCAAAATCTCTAATGGACATATATATCTCGGGCTCAACTTTCCTTTCTTGCCAAAACGCATAACTCCTTTCAATGGAAATACTCTCAAAAACACAAACTCGCCTACAAAAAACTCGATGTCCCTTCTCTTAAGGTCTGCATAACTCTTTTGCCTACTTTGAGCAGTAAACATTCTTTGGCGAATTTTCTCAATTGCCTCACGGGCTTCCCTGACTGCCTCAGGGCCTAATATTTGTTTCTCCCCAACTTCATCCCAGTGCAAGGGAGATCTACACTTGCATCCATAAAGCATCACATAGGGAGTCATTCCAATAGTAGACTAGTGACTATTCTTATAGGAGAACTCCAGCAAGGGTAAGTACCAGCTCCAAGACTCTGAAAAGTCCAAAGCACAACATCTCAACATATCCTCCAAGATCTGGATAGCCCTCTCAGACTGCCCATCTGTCTAAGGGTGAAAATTGGTACTGAATTTCAATCATGTACCCATTGCTTCTTGTAATCCTTTCCAAAAGTTTGAATTAAACAATGAGCCTCTGTCAGAGATAATCGACTTTGGTACGACATGGAGTCTCACGATTTTGCTAACATATAACTCTGCATACTGCACTACTACAAAAAAGGGCAATTATGTCAGTCAAACGCATCAGTCAACTCAGTTGACCAAGAATTAGCATTTGTGGCAGTTGGGCACTGCCACAAATGCGAGGGCAATTGTGTCATAAATCACACTGACGGCATTGAACGGGGTCGTTTGTGTCAGTGGGCCACTAACGCTGTTAACGGGACCGTTTGCGTTAGTGTCCCACTGATGCAAATGGCCCGTTCAGTAAATTAAGCCCCATTTCATCCCCGACAGAGCCACATTAACCTAAAAACTTTTAGAGAAAAAAATGGAGAGCACCAGCGGCGCCCCATTCGGTTTTCCCTCAATTTGGTAAGCTTTTTTCATTTTTTTTTTCAATTTTAATGTAAAAATAATGATGTATATATGTTTATGAATCTTATGCATAGTTTTTTTTTTAATATTTTGTATAGATTTTGCATTTTTGAAGATTATTGTTGAAAACCCATAAACTTAGTTTTTTGGAGTTTTCTGGTTTAAGAACCCACATTGCTCAATTACCACAAGTAATTGCAATTTTATTAATTTTTATTATTTAAATTGAATTTTTGTGAATTTTTTTTTATAAATTGACTATATTTCGGATTTTTTAATTTTTTGATACTTTTATATTAATGATTATATAATTGTTTTAGGTTGAAACTTTGCATTTTAATATTTTATTTTTTTATAATTTTTTTATTATAATTGCTTTATTTTTTTGTTAACTTTTTCAAATTTTTTTAAATTTAATGTAATTTCAGATTTACTTATGTAAATGATTATATATATTAATTTATATATTTTGTATAAGTTTCACTTTATTAATTATTTAGTTTGAACATTTTGAGTAAATTTTTGTTTATATTTTGTTAACTTTTTAAATTTTGGGTTTAATTGGTTAAATATGTATATTAAATTGTTTGTTTTCTTTAAGTTATATTTTATTATTGATTTAGCTAGGATATTTATAGTCGATTTTTCTTTATGTGATTTGTTAACTTTTTTTTTTAAATATTTTATTTCGGGTTTAAGTATTTAAATGAGTACATATAACAAATTATTTGTTTTCTCTAAGCACTTTATTGTTTATTTAGTTACAATATATCTTTAATATATTTTGTCCACTTTTTATTATTTTTTTGTTTATTGTTATATTTGAGTAGGTATTTTGTTGACAAGTTTGTTGGTGAGATCAAGCTTTGGAGAATTTTATATTAGAGGTTATATTTTAAACCTTAATGTATAATTAAGATATTGAACTTAGTAGAATGTATGAATTATAAAATAGTGGAGATATGTTCTGGGATTGTGTGCTGTGGTGATATAAGACTGTAATTATACATGTTTGATTGATTAATTGGTTTGTTGTGTTTATGTGATGAATATATGTTTATTTAAATTTTGGGAAATATGATAGAAATAGGGGAAATGCTGCCCAATTTTTTTTTTTTAAGATTTAGTAATATGGGAATTGTGCATGTTTGATTGATTTGTTGAATATTTTTGTGTATACCATGTGTTGTATAAATGCATATTTTAAATTTGGAAAATGTGATAGAAATCGGGGAAATGCTGCCCAATTTTTTTTGGACATATTGTTTCCTTTATTTACTTGTCAATTAGGTAATCCACGAACCTAATTGTTAATGTTTGTTGCTTTGTTTGTTTGTTTGTTTTTTGTGTTAAGTTTGACAATAGATAGAGATTGGATGTCAGCAGATAGGTTATCCGTGAAATATAGGAATGGAGTTGAGTTTTTCTTGGAATTTTGTGCAAGAAATACTCAATCTCCTAATAGTATTCCTTGTCCTTGTGTTAAGTGTGGTAACATTGTGAGGATGCCAATTTTTAAAATAAAAGATCACTTATTTAGGAATGGAATAGACAAAAGTTATAAAGTATGGTTTTTGCACGGAGAAAGAATGAAAGTCACTGATGATGGATCATCTAAGAATAATAAGTATTTTGATGTGGATTATGAAGTTGATGATATTACAGAAATGATTGATGATGCACAATATGAATCACATGTGGATCCAATTAAATTTTAGTCAATCTTAGAAGATGCTGAGAAACCTATTTTCCCTAATTGTACAAGGTTCACTAAATTATCACAACTGCTTAGGTTGTATAACTTAAAAGCCAAACATGGGTGGAGTGATAAGGGAATGACACAGTTGTTAACATTTTTAGGAGAATTATTACCCGAAGGTAATGAAATATCGTCTTCATTTTATGAAGCAAAGAAGACATTGTGTTTGTTAGGCATGCAATATGAAAAAAAATACATGCTTGTCCTAACGATTGCATCTTATATCGAAAGAGATTTGTTGATGCAATTGCATATCCGATATGTGGCGAGTCTAGATGGCAAAAGAAAATAAAATCAGACGTACTTAGAAATGGTGTCCCTGCAATGGTTTTAAGGTATCTACCACCAATACCTCGTTTGGTTAGGTTGTACTGAAATGATAATCATGCTAAATATTTAATTTGGCATGCCAAAGATAGAGTAAAGGATGGCAAACTAAGACATCTAGCTGACTCGCTAGCTTGGAAAATAGTAGCTATTAAATGGCTTGAATTTGGCAATGAACCGAGGAATATTCGTTTGGGCCTTTCTGCTGACGGAGTTAATCAACACACTTCCCTTAGTAGTAAATATAGTAGTTGTCTTGTAATGCTAGTCATTTATAATCTACCGCCATGGTTGTGTATGAAGAGGAAGTTTACCATGTTGGCCTTGTTGATATCTGTTCCTAAACAACCTGGAAATTGTATTGATGTATACCTAGCTCCTTTAATTATTGATTTGAGCACATTTTGGTATGAGGGGATTAATGCTTACGATGCTTATAAGAAAGAAAATTTAAATCTTAAAGCAGTGTTGTTGTGGACTATTAATGATTTTCCAGCCTTAGGTAATCTTTCTGGATTTAGTGTGAAATGGTACAAGGCGTGTCCCATTTTTGAAGAAGGGACTCATTCTGAATATTTAAAAAATTCTAGAAAGATTTGTTATATGGGACACCGAAAGTTCTTATCCGAAGAACATAAATTTCAAAGTTTGACAGATGACTTTAATGGTAAACTTGGATTTGGAAAGGCTCCACCACCTTTACTTGGAGGACAATTGTTGTAATGACCCACTACTCTAGACTTTTGGACCATTAACGAAACTATACATACAAATCCTTAATCAAACTTACATTTGCGAAAATACCATAACTTTATTAGAAAAACTCGTAGAAATAAGAGTTACTTACATAAAATATCAAGAAGGATATGGGATCCCATTGTTTGAAAAAAAAAACATAACATGATTTATAATAAAAAGGGATTACATAATAAGTGCAGAAAATACATATAAAGACCATAAAAACAAGACTACATCCTCGAAAATCGAACTCTCGACTCCTTGACTCCATTCACCATCGATACACATTCCCCAAGCATCCACGAATCTTACCGCCACTATAGCTATTTTCCTGCACATATAAACAAAAAGGAATGAGCCTAATGCCCAGCAAGGAAAAATCTAACACATAGTTCATATACATAAATTTCATAAGAAACATAAAAACTTAACATAACACTTATATCATGCACATACTATAATGGCCATTATTACTTGGGGTCCCATAGACTAATCAAGTCATATGCCCATTAGATTAGTGGGGTCCTACTAGCTAAGTAGGTCATATGCCCATAATCTATTTGGGGCTTGTTAGTCATATGGGTCATATGCCCAAGCCTACATACATACATATCATAACACATTTCATAACATAAAAACATAAGATAACATAAGCATATAACATATAGATTCTATCCTATTTTCCTTACCAAAGTTACCGGGATAAGAGGACAGCGTTGGTACTTTGGAACACTCCTAATAACCATTAAGAAAAGGTGAGTCTATAGAAGAAAAAGAGAAATGAAAGGAATGGAAGGACTAAACCTTGGAGAAACATACTTACCAAAAACTTATGTGCAAGTTCTTAGATTTCTTAACCAAAATAAGAATAAGGTTAGAAGGCTGGTAGAAGATTATGAGAACTTAAAGAAAATAAAACCAATGAACTAGAGTGTGGAAATACCTTGAAGACTTGTAAGAGCAATCTAAACCTCGAACCGAAATACTATGAAACCTTACTTCCCCAAGTGTTTGATAAGCTTATGATGATCAAGCTTATGATTTCCCCACCCAAGTGTTTAACTCTCACACTCTCCTAGCAACTTGCAGCCTCTGAACTTAGAGTAAAAGGTGAATAATGGCTGGGTACTAGGTCCTATTTATAGAGTTTAGGAATGAAAGGTCTTAATTTTACTTGAATAAAAATAATAGCTTTTTAGGTGAAAATAATTTGAATTGTTGTTCAGCAGAGGCTGAAGACTCGTTCAAAAAGGTGCTGGACTTATCAAGAGGTTGAATGGCTGAATGGAAAATGATTTCAAAACTTTTCAAAATAAGCTGAAGGAGGCGATATATCGCCCCTGTAGGCGATATATCGCCTGGGCCAGTATGCCCGAGGCAGTTGTGCATCGTCTCGTGTTTTCCGTATCTACGTGCTGCGATATATCCCCCCCTATAGCTGCAATATATCGGCACGCGCTGATTATTTAAACACGAAATTACACATTTTTAGCTAAGTTTGAATGGAGTAAACAGCCTTGACTAAGCCCTCTAACGTATTCAAAGCTGCTGACTGACCTTAGAGCATTCAAACTTTACTCTTATTAAATTTAATCCTCAAAATACTTAATCCTTAATCACCCATACATAACATGTGCTTAAATCCTATTGGTTTTTATCTAAACCTTATAATATAATGAATATTATCCTTAATATCAGTTATATTAATCAACCTTAGGTTAAAATTAATATTCTTAAACTATAGGTTAAACTTAGAAAATCTACAAGTACTACTATGAGTGTCCAAATAAATCCCGGTCTGAACCAAAAATCCACAGTCATAAAGATAATACTATTAATACTATAATACTACTATCTAACTAGCTAAGTAAAGTTCTTGGACTCTACAATTCTCCCCTACTAAAAAGAATTTTGTCCTCGAAATTTACTTACCAAATAATTCCGGATACCGGCTTCGCATGTCCTCCTCCAACTCCCACGTTGCCTCTCGTTCAGAACTATTACTCCATAGGATCTTGACTATAGGAAAGCTCTTGGACCGTAACTGCTTCATCCCTCTATCTAGGATGCTAACCGGTCGTTCCTCATAACTTAAGTCTTTCTGGAGCGCTATTGTATCGTACTTGAGGATGTGAGATGGGTCTAACACATATTTGCGTAGCATCGAAATGTGGAACACGTTGTGACTATCGGCTAGTGCAGGCGGTAGGGCTAGTCTATACGCAACTGGTCCCACTTTGTCCAATATCTCAAAAGGACCTATGAATCGGGGACTTAGCTTGCCTTTCTTCCCGAACCGCTTGACACTTTTCATAGGAGATATCTTCAGGAAGACTTGATCTCCAACTTGGAACTCCACATCGCGTCGCTTGGTATCTGCATAGCTTTTGTAACGGCTTTGAGCAGCAAGCATACGCTGTCTAATAAGCGCTACTGCTTCTTGAGCTTGTCTAACAGCTTCGGGCCCTAGAAGCTGCCTTTCTCCTACCTCGTCCCAGTGCAATGGTGATCGACACCTTCTTCCATAAAGTAAATCATAAGGTGCCATTCCGATCGTCGACTGGTACCTGTTGTTGTATGAGAACTTGATCAGCGGCAAGTACTTGTTCCATGATCCTCTGAAATCAAGTATACACGCGCGTAGCATATCCTCTAAAATCTGAATCGTACGCTCGGACTGCCCATCTGTCTGAGGATGAAAAGTTGTACTAAGACTTAACTTAGTACCCATAGCTTGCTGTAAACTCCCCCAAAATCTCGATGTAAACACCGATCCTCTATCTGACACTATCGTCTTGGGGATTCCATGCAACCGTACTATCTCTTGGATGTAGATGTCTGCATATTGGTCTGCCGTGTATGAAGTTCTAACAGGCAGGAAATGAGCCGACTTGGTTAGTCTATCTATTACTATCCAAGCGGAATCATGCTGCTTATTCGTCTTTGGCAAACCCGTCACGAAGTCCATGGCTATATCATCCCACTTCCATTCTGGTACGCTAAGCGGTTGCAATAAACCTGCAGGCTGCTGATGCTCCGCTTTCACTTGCTGGCATATAAGACACTTAGATACATACTCCGTTATGTCCTTCTTCATCCCTGGCCACCAATAGATTGCCTTGATGTCATGAGTCATCTTGGTTGACCCTGGGTGAACTGAGTACGTAGTACTGTGCGCTTCTTCTAGGATCATCTTCTTAATACTTTGATCATTTGGCACGCATACCCGATCCTTATATCTCAAAGCCTTGGCTAGATATTGAGAAATCTGTAGTCTTGCCTTCTCTGACTGCATCCATATGTGCTGCTAGCGTGTCATCATGTCTCTGACCAATCCGTATGTCCTCTAGCAGATTCGACTGGATAGACAAGTTAGCCAGCTTGCCTATAACTACTTCTATTTCGGCACTGATCAGCTCCTGCTATAGCGGCTTTTGTATTCCGGATAAGGCTGCTAAATTCCCATAGCTTTTCCTACTAAGCGCATCAACAACTACGTTTGCCTTTCCTGGGTGGTATAGGATTTCCCAGTCGTAATCCTTCACTAACTTTAACCACCTGCGCTACCTCATGTTGAGCTCCTTCTACGTAAAGAAGTATTTTAAACTCTTGTGGTCCGTATAAATCTCGCACCATTCTCCGTAAAGATAATGGCGCCAGATTTTTAACGCAAAGACCACCGCTGCCAACTCCATATCGTGAGTTGGATAGCGTTGCTCATACTCCTTCAACTGACGTGAGGCATAGGCTATCACCTTGTCATTTTGCATCAGCACGCATCCCAATCCTAGCTTTGATGCATCGTAGTAGACAGCGAACTTATCGTTGGGTGTCGATACACTAAGTACTGGTGCTGAGCAAAGCTTATCCTTAAGCAACTGGAAGCTTTCTTCACACTTATCATTCCAGTTAAACTTTTGTTGCTTCCGGGTCAGGTTGGTAAGCGGAGTGGCTATCTTAGAAAAGACCTCTACAAACTTCCTATAATAACCTGCTAACCCTAGAAAGCTTCTTACTTCAGATGCGTTCTTTGGTCTGGGCCAATCCTTCACGGCTTCTACCTTTGATGGGTCTACTGCAACTCCGTCTTTTGATATAATGTGCCCGAGGAACGCCACTTGCGAAAGCCAAAACTCGCATTTCTTGAACTTTGCATAGAGTTGATGCTCCTTTAATCGCGTCAAAATCATCCTCAAATGTTCCTCGTGCTCTACTTCATCCTTGGAGTATATCAAAATGTCATCGATGAACGCAACGACGAACTTATCTAGGTAATCCTCGTGCTCTAATTCTTGTTTGAGTGTTATTATATTTTAGCTTGTTAGAATTTAATATACTTTGTTTTATTTTATTGTATTCTAGGTTCTTAATAACACCACAAACAAAGTGTCTGAAACACTAAAATGGATAGCATGAGGTCCTTCAATGAGTGTAATTAAGTATCAATGCTATTATATTCACGGTACTCAATTCAACACCATGGAACGTGATAATATTAGAAAGACACAAAATAGTGGTGTTACTATTATCGCCTAGAATTTTCAAATATCTAGTTCCAAAGATAAAAATCCCATACAATGAGATATGACATTTTATGGGGTGATCAAAGAAATTTGGAAACTAGATTATGTGACTATTTGAATTCTGCTTTTCTTGTGTGATTGGGTGAAAAGTGATAATGGGGTCAAAACAGATGACTTAGGATTCACACTGGTGGACGTAAACTAAATAGGACATAAATCTGACCGCTTTATAATGGCGTCACAAGCCAAGCAAGTGTTTTATGTGAGTGATCTAGTAGATGCTCGATGGTCAGTTCTCCTAACAAGTCAACCGAAAGATTATCTGGTCAAAGAGTCTGGGAGCGATGATATAATACTTGAACAAGAAACATTTACAATTGCTTCACCGCCTGTTGATGTCACCATTGATAATGATGATGACTATATACGCGAGAATGGTGAAGGGTTGTGGGTAGATAATTAAAGGTATATATTAATTTTGTGATTTTGTTTTTATGTATTTTGTGAAGTTTATACCAGATAATATTTGTGTTTACTTAATTGCAGATTTATTGATTATGGATCCATCATATGATGATGAGGGCAGTCCGTTTGTTGATGATCATGGTCATGGTCTGGAGGGGATTAATCCTACCGCACCAAAAAATACACAAGATAAGAAGTATAGGGGTAAATCAAATTGTAGTGGTGTATTCAAAGCAAGAAGTGAGGGTCGCAATTATGAGGTCGAGTACAATCGTTTTGGTCGAGCGATGGGAAAAGGGGGGATCAAGATGAACAACACCATCGGTCTTCTAGCTCGCACAACCCTTCCTTTAGATATCGACAATTGGAAACAAATGCTGAAGGATAAAAAGGAGACTTTATGGGGTCAAATACAGGGAACCTATAATATTAACTATTAAATTTATCCTAACAAAATAATATATTGAAAAAAGTTTAATATTTTTGGGTTCGTTTGTCCAGACTACGTTCAAACTTCCAAATTCTTCTAAAATAGACGCACTAAAAGAGGCAAAAAAAACATGGAGAAATTGGAAAACAAGACTAACAAAAGATCTTATTTACGTATATAAGAATGTAGCTCCTGAGCTTCTTGCCAATCCGCCACTAGAGTACATCGAATATTAGGACCCTGAAGATTGGAAAAAAATTGTTGCAAAAAGACTAACTCCAGATTGGGAAGAGATGAGAAAATAAAAAAAAGACGCTCGGTCTCAGAACAAGTATCCACATCACTCAGGGCGTGGTAGTTATGCACTGGTAGAGCAACAAATGGAAGATGAATTAGGTCATGAGTTGACCGAATATGACAGAGCTAAGAAGTGGACACAGGCACGGATGAATAAGAAAGGAGAAGTTATTGGTGAAGAAGCTTGAGAGGTGGTGAAGAAGATTGTAAGTGTTCTTTGATTTTTTGAAATAATTTTAATGATTAATGTGTGTTAAATTCTAATTGATTTATTCACTATGTATATAAGCGGAATACAGGCAAAAAGTAGCAGGAGGGGAGTTGGTGGAGGAAGGTTCAAACGATATACTAATAATGGCATTAGGCACTCTAGAGCATGGGGGACGTGTTAGGGGGGTCGGTGCACATGTCACTCCTCGTCAATTTTTTCATGTCCCATCGCCAAAAAGATTCAATCACATACAAAAATGTGTGGAAGATGCTCGTTATAAAGACCTTGAAGAGAAATAGCGTCAATCTGAAGAAAGGGCACGTCAACAGGAGGAAAAGTTAAACCAGTTGATGGCGCATATTGCATCTCAACAGAGTGGTGCATTTGGATCATCAAATACATCTGGTTTGGGTGTAGGAGGAGCCTCAAACACACCACACGCACCATATGCCCCTCAACCATCGACACAGGCACAATATGCTCCGCCACCACCGACATGGACATTATATGCTCACCGACCACCCTCACAGCTACCATATGTTCCTCCACCACTGACACAGGCACCATGTGCTCCCTCACCACCACAGTCAAATTTTCCTGATGAGGTAATAATTTCTTATTAATTCATTATTGCATATATTTGATACAGTAAAAATAAACTAGTTTATCGAAAAGTCCAACAAATTAATTGGAATGTAACAGATTAATTGTAAGTTGTGTCTTGGTTCGACACAATATATAGTTGCAGAGGGGAAACTTTTAAGTACTTGTTGCACAAAAATACACAGCGTTCAACTGCCTCCTGAAATTATCGTGTTAGAGTTGAGGTTGCCATTCAAGAGAACGGTAGTTTACCATATCTGCTTACAATGGAAGGTTATACATTGGTTGGACAAGCAGTCGGGTATGATGTTGGATGGCCACAACATTGGGTTCTTACTAATCAGCAAAAGAAAGAGCCACCTGCACCCTCTACTCAACAACCAAGACAATCAAAGAAAAGAATAGAGGCGTTGACACAGGAGCCTACAGACGTGCCTATGACAAGAATGTTGAAGTGTGTTTGTGAAGTTTATTGATAAATGGAAAGCAGACCGCGTGGTATAAATTTCAATTGTTGAAAGGGTATTTGGATTCCAAACTATCACTCTGTTAGGGAAAGATGATATCCTCCACTTTTGCAACTATGAGATGATTGGACAGACTGAGCTAGCATTATATATGAGATACAATGGTGTTTATAATCTTTTAGTTTATTTAGTTTAACTTGAAATTTAATAGTTTATTAACTTTTTTAATTATATGTAGCTTCCTCGATGATTTAGTGCAAACGAATGGATTGAACCACATGTACACTTTCATGCATCCTGCTTTAGTGTCCACTAATGCAGGAACCAATGAAATACGTGCTAAAATATCTATTCGATCGGTTTCTACAGATGGAGCTAGAGACACAGTTTCTAATTTGTCCTTGGAACAACAAGTAAGTCAACTTAATTTTATATTCATATATTTTGTTTATTGATAAATATCTTACACAATTTTTTTTATTGTAGCTATCATTGGATGTTAGTATTAATTCAGCCATACAGTCATTCGGTAGCTTTTTTGAATCCTGTAAACTCACATTTTTGTCCGGAAATCAAGGAGATAATTATCATGTAAGTTATACATATTACTTAATTAATTTATGATTTCATTTCAAACTCATATATGGGTAAATATTAATATTGTGTGCAGGGCATTGGATCAATATGATACACACCGAAGACAAAAAGAGTCAATCAATCTATAAGTTTGTGTTCCTAAGGTAAGTAAATTATATTACTTATTGTATTAAAGTTTTTGACATATTTTTATTATAATAACTTGCTAAATATAATACTTAAATTTGGATGACTATGTTGTAATAGTGTCGAAACCAGACTGGGCCAACCGAGTGTGGCTTTTACATTATGAAGTTTGCTAGAGAGTTGATTTCACAACCTAGACCAAAGACCTACTTGAAAAATGAGGTATTGTTTTACCTTTTAATTTTCATTTAAACTATCGTTCATGATTTTATTTGGATGATTTCTAACTTATTATTTTAAATATTTTCTAATTAGTTTACGAATACGACACCATATTCGGCTGACGAAATCAACAAGATACGGGATGAGTGGACTGAATCAATTATGGCATATCTCATTTATCATATGAGCAAGTTGGTGAGGAAATTTTAGTTTAAGTAGGTTTAATACTTAGAAATTTAGAACAGAAGAGTACCTATATACATAGATTAACTTTTAAATCTGAATTACTTTTGTAGTTTTGATCACAAATGTTAACTTTAGATAAATGCTTTAAAAAAATTATACTGTTGTTTTTCTGTTTATACTGATGTTTTTCTATTTCTGCTGCTATTTTTCTGTTTCTATTGCTGTTTTTTTTTTTTTGACAAAATAGGCCAGGGAAATTGGCATAAACATTTTCAATTTCCCTGATTAATATTTTATGTGATAGTTCCCAATTGACGCAAAAAAAAAACTCGTTTTTAATGTTTGTGGCAGTGCTTCACTGATGCAAACCAAACCGGCGTTTGCGTCAGTAGGGGACTGCCACAAATTCCAGATTTGTGACAGTGCCCCATTGACGCAAACACCAGTCTGGTTTGCATCATTGGATTCCGCGTCACATATAAAACTGACGCAAAAACTCAATTGTGGCAGTTATAAACTGACGCAAATGACCTTTTTTGTTGTAGTGATGGTTTGCTGAATAAGTTGTCTTAATTGGCAGGAAGTGAGCAGACTTGGTGAGTCTATCTACTATTATCCAGGCATAGTAATGCTGCTTTGTATACCATGCCTACAAAATCCATTGCTATATCTTTCCACTTCCATTATGGGATATAGAGTGGTTGTAGTAACCCTGCTAGTCTCTAATGTTCTTCTGCCTTCACTTGCTGACAAGTAAAGCATCTGGCAACAAACTCAGCAATGTCTTTCTTTATTATTGGCCACCAATATAATGCCTTAAGGTCTTAGTACATCTTGGTAGATCCCAGGTGCAAATAATAGGGTGTCGTATGTGCCTCCTTCATAACACTCATCTTAATCTCATCATCATTAGGCAAACATATTCTATCCTGGTACTACAGCAACCCTCCTTTGGACATAGAGAACTCACTGTTACCATTTTCTTGTACCAGAGCCTCTTGTCTCATTAGGGCTTCATCTACTTTTTTCCATTCTCTAATATGTTCTATTATGGTGTATTGTAGGGTGAGGTCTGCTAGGCCTCCTATTACCAACTCTATTCTAGCACTAATAATCTCTTTTTGTAATGGTGCCTCTATTGTACTCAAGGCTGAGACACTTCCGTGTCCCCGCTTGCTCAATGTGTCAGCCACTACATTGGCATTGCCTGGGTGGTATAGAATTTCGCAATCATAATCTTTTACTAATTCTAACCACCTCCGTTGTCTCATATTCAACTCCTTCTGGGTGAAGAAGTAATTCAGACTCTTATGGTCAATGTTAATCTCACACTTGTCTTCGTAAAGGTATTGTCACCATATCTTTAGTGCGAACACTACTGCTGTTGTCTCTAGATCATGAGTAAGACATCTCTGTGCATAATCCTTGAGTTGTCTCGAGGAGTAAGCTACTACTTTCCCATTTTTCATTAATACGCATCCCAAGCCATTCTTGGACGCATCATAATACACCACGAAATTTTCCCCTTCGGTGGGAACACAGAGGATCGGTGCAGAGATTAGCTTATCTTTCATACCATGAAAGCTTTCTTCACACTTCTCGGTCCAAGTGAACTTCTGGTGTTTGCATGTCAGGTTGTTCAAGGGTGTGGAAATCTTGGAGAACCCATCAACAAACTTCCAGTAGTATCCCGCTAACCCTAAGAAACTTTGGACCTTTGAGGCATTCTTGGGTTGGGCTAGTCCCTAATGGCCTCGATCTTAGCTAGGTCCACTGCTATTCCATCTTTGGACAATATATGCCCTAGGAAAGTTACTTGTTCTAACCAAAATTCACACTTGAAAAACTTAGCATATAGCTGATGTTCTCGAAGCCTGTTGAGTGTTAGTCTCAAATGTTCCTCATGATCTTCCTTAGTCTTAGAGTAGATAAGGATATCATCTATGAACACCATTACAAACTTGTCCAAAAAGTCCTTAAATACTCTATTCATCATGTCCATGAATGTCGTCGGGGCATTGGTGAGTCCAAAAGATGTCACTAGGAACTCAAAGTACCCATAGAGGGTTCTGAATGCCGTCTTGGGAATGTCTCCCTCCACCTTTAACTGGTGGTACCTGGATCACAGATCAATCTTGGAGAACACTGTTGCCCCTTGCAGTTGACCAAAAAGGTCATCTATCCTAGGCAAACGATACTTGTTCTTGATTGTGAACTTATTGAGTTCTCGATAATCAATGCACATCCTCATACTCCCATCCTTCTTCTTTACAAACTCTTGTAGTTGGGTCTTAAGTTCTTTCAATTCTATAGGTGCCATTCTGTAGGGTTCCTTAGATATTGGTGTTTTTTTTAGTGCAAGTTCGATCACAAATTTGATTTCTCTATCCGGGGGTAAACCTGGTAAATCCTTGGGAAACACTTCTGGAAATTCACAGACTATGTGAACATTTTCTGGTTTTAGCTCGATCTCTCTGGATTTTTCTACAACACTTGTCAAGTATGTTGAACACCCATGCTGCATCATGTTCCGAGCTTCCAATGCAGATATGATAGGTGTACGAAATCTCGTCTGTAACGCCCTGGTTACTCCAAGACCGTTACTGTGAGCTTTGAATCGTGCTTAACTCGCAAATCGAGTTATTTGGTTATAAACGTTCATCTAAGTGTTATTAATAGGTTAAGGTGAAAAACCAATAAAAAGGGAAATGATATATTTTATTTAAAACATAAAACTGTTCATGGGCCCATAAAAACATTTACAAGTTATTTATAATCCAAAATGGTCATTACAGTGTAAAATTACTTCCCGCCAACCTAAGCGGCAAAAATAGGGTAAACCCCCTAGTTCCTTCGAGAAACTTCTTGGCCGTGGTGATCAAGCGGCCGCATATGTACACATCACCACCTAAGCTCTCCACTCAAGGCTGGGTGAGTTTTTCTTTCCCTTTACCTGCACCACATAGCACCCATGAGCCAAAGCCCTGCAAGAAAACTCATTACTGCATGTATATAATATCAAATGATGATCATGATAATCATACATGACTTATAGCCCTAAACAGATGAGTAACATATGTGTAAGTTACTAATGTGGGTTCTGCACCCTTCCCAAATGAGTGACCGAGTCACTAGCTTAAACCAGATGAGTGACTGATGAGCGAGTCACTAATGTAAACCAAACGAGTGACCATGGAGTCACTAGTGTGGGTTCCGTACCCTTAGCCATGTGACGATGCAGTCACCTAGGCCTTCTGGACCTGACTCTGAGTAACTAGTCGTGGAACTAGACAAGCGCTTTTAGTTTTCATCGAACTTAGGGTTAGTCCTGTATTAATGCTCATGATGAGTCATTCAATGCTGATGTCGATTAGATCTAATCTTTTTGGCTCTGTGTTCATGACGCTTATGCCCCTCCTGACTCATAGGTCAATAACATACGACCAGTGCTTAGTACTACTGTCGAACTTGACTAGTAAGTCACAGCTTCACAGTCAGTTCTGTCACCATTGTCGATTCTGACTAATAAGTCAGTGCCATTCACAAGTAAGCAATATTTGCTAAGCATTTGATATGCGATAAATGTCCACATTTCAACACTTAACATGCTTCAATAATAACTATGCATGTCACATATGGGGTGCAGTTTTCTTACCTTTGGTTCGAGCGAGAAATAGTAAAAGAACGACCCTTGAGAACGATCGCCCTTTTGATTCCTTAGCGGTTACCTAATCATAACCAATTATAATCTCCATTAATGAAAATCAACAATAAAAGGGTCTTGACCTAAACCTCACTCCCGGGACCCCGAATTGTACCCAAACAGTGAGTAGATTCGATCCCGAGCCTTAGGAATTGAAACCCCGAGCCAAAAACCCTTAAAAATGCCCAAAACAAGAATTTGGAAAAAAATAGGGTAGCGCTACCCCCCTAGCGCCCTAGTGCCCTTGGCAGAGGAGAATCCCCCCTGGCTAGCGCTGTAGCGCCCATTGATGGATGTTGTAACGCTACAACCAGGGTTTTCAACCCTGGTTTTCCCATCCTTCGAAACCTCCACTTCCAACCTAAATAACAAGCTTCCAAACCTCATTTTAAGCCTCAATTGAACCTAAAAACCATCTACACATGACTTAGGCATCATAACCCAAGTAACCCTAGCCAAAAACTCCATTCAATTCCCATTATCAACTCTAGAAGACCAAGCTGAAATCCAAAACAAAAAAAAGAGCAAACCAGAGTTTTAATGGCTAGAACCTTACCTCAAGCTCAGTTTAGAACCCTCTTCAATGGTGGAACACAATCCTAAGCCCTCAAGGTCCACTTCCCTAGCTTGAATCCTCAAAAGAAGCTAAAAAATCCAAGAAGAAAAAGAAGAGAAAATGATGTATGGGAGAGAAGTTCTATGCTCTGTTTTGGCCAAGGTTCCACAGCCTTCAATGGCTTATACATATCTTAGGGTGAAAAGACTATTTTGCCCCTAGGTCAATTAAAGTCTTCTAAAGGCTCGCAAAGGTAAAACCATCATTTCCCGCCTATCTCGTTAATCATAATTAACACCCTCCAGTTCCTGTTATTCCTAATATTCTCAAATACCAATAATCCATATCCCGTTACCCTTTAATTCCTGGCAACACTTTAATCACCAAATTATTCCAAGACTCACCCCGAGCCTCGAACTCAATCCCGCTACGACCAAACTACTAACTTTCATTCAAAGATCATCTCATGTCGAATGGTTCGAACAAATCCACATTATAATGTGGCCTTATCAATAGTTCACCAACATACCTGAAAATACACAATTACGCCCTCAACGAGCCAAATTACCAAAAGGCCCCTATAATTAAATGTGGACCCACATGCATGCATTTAACATCATATTATAATATAATTCACATAAACACGCACATAATCATTTAATGGCATAATAAATCAATTATGGCCCTCCCGACCTCCAAATCCAACCATTAAACCGCATTAGGATTTTTGGGGCATTACACAATCAATTATCCCTTAAAAGAAAAGGATTTCCCTTCATCGGGTCTGAACTCTATTGTTTTCCTGCAAAAGCCTATAGTTACTCCAAACTTAGCCAACCAGTCCATGCCAAGTATAACATCATAATCTAGTATTTCTAACTCTGAGAGGTCTGCTGGACATTCTCTGCCCTCAACTACTATAGAGGCTTATTGCAACCACCTAAACGATGTCATAATATCTCTTGATGGCAACATTGTACTAAAACTACTTCCAAAGAGTGTAGAAGGCAATCCCAGTTTATCGATTATATTTATAGCAACATAAGAATGAGTCACTCCAGAATCAATAAGAACTCTACACATCATACCAGAAATAGAGAGCTGACTAGCGACGACGGTGTTGCTATTGATTGCTTCTCCTTGAGTTAAAGCAAAGACTCTGGCCGGCACTAGATTGCCATTGTTTCCTTGTCAAACACCTGCATTCCATTGTGGGAAATCATTCTTTAGGTGGCCTGCCTGACCGCACTTAAAACATCTGTTGGAGCCTGCCTGGCAGTCCCCTAAATGTCGGCGTGAGCACTTAGGACAGTTGGGGTACTTAACTCTGCGGTTCTGATGGTTTTTGCGGTTATGGCCATTGTTGTGATTGTTATGGTCATTATGGTCGTTGCCATTTGGAGCTGTGGCTTTGGGCCTTCTATCAGTGCCACTGTTTTGACCCTATTGGGCCTTCCTCTTATTACTTTCTTGCAAGGCTTTATTCTTGTTAGCCTTTCTCCTTGCAGCACCATATTTCCATATGAGATTTTCCATGAACTCAGTGTCTAAAGCTTTGTCTAGAATTTCTGTTGGTTTTTATTGATCAAATCAGAGATTATACGCAGCGGAACAACAATCAAATTGTTAATTTAATCTCGTAAGATTTCTAGATCTACTTCTTCACATGCATATATATATATTGAATCAGAGACATGAATAGAAAATTACCTCAGGTCCTTCCTTGCTGCTATCTTTTTGTATGGAAAAATCCTTGAGATCTCACACCAAGATCTTCCAAAATGTTCTCAGCACACAAAGAACGAGTGTGGGCTCGCTATACAAATAATAGATAAAATCTATTTATCAGATGTTCTCAACACATGAGTTCTGATAAAGTTTGGACCAAGGTTTTGTGAAGAACAATGACTTTTGTTTGTATCACTGTTCTCTTTCTCTGAGAGAGATTTCAATATATTTTTCTATCCCTGAAAAATTACGTTCTGTAAAGCTGATATCCTATATTTAGTATATCCAATATGTTAAAATAAAATCTTAGTTATTTTAAACAATTTGAAAATAACTAATCAGTTATCAGATTTTTGTTTAAATAATAATATTTTAATCATATTACAATATCTCATTATTTATTTAATATTTAAATAACTAAAATTGTGGAACCAAGACACTTTCTCAGTCTCTTATGCGTGTAGCACAGTGACTGTGCACTGTGCTACACGTGTACCACATGCCAGGGATGGCATGTGATTTTTCCCAATTTTTATTATTTAAATACCAAAAATAAATTAATTCAAAATTAATTATATTTTTGTTAAATCAAATAATTAATTAATTACACATAATTATACAATAATTATGTTTGATACATAGAATTTTACTTATCACATAAGTCTTTTTCGCCCATTTTTTTATTTACCTTTGTTAGTGTTTGTTTGAGCCATTTCGGGGACCATGGAACTATAACATTAAGCTCCAATAAATTGAAACTAAATAATTAAACTCTTTAATTATAATAATTAATTTATTAATTATGATATTTCTCCACTATAAATTCAGAATTGCACTCTTTATGTTATAGATATACTTTTATAGAAATCTTATCTTAAGTCGTCCATTGATATAACCATCTTACAATAGTTCAACCCTCTAATTAATTAGTTCATAAATTAGAATGGAAGAATTACCATTTTACCTTTCTAATTTACTTCTTATTTCTTAAGTACCATTAATTCACTAGTGAATAATTAATCTATAATATAATTATAGATTTGAGCTCAAAATCATTCAGTTCGAGAATTAACCCTTAAGGGAACTAATATATGATCCGTTAGGAAATATTAGATTCCGTATTGTTGATACATGTTCCCAGCCATCCATGATATTAAATCTCCAAAACAAAAGTCATTAGCCTCATTCTTTGAAGAGACCTTAACGAATGAATCAAAAGATTTAATAAACATGAACAGGAGCTCATGAACACTCAGTATTTAGGTTGATCTATAAATGATCATCAGTTATGATATGAATTACAAGTCTTTATTGTTAAATGGTTTTTGGATAAATACTTTAATTCATATTGGTCCATGTCATATATAATCATATTATATAAAGCACATTTACCAAGATGTCTTACCACATCAATAATCTGAATCTAGATTATTTGTATCATTATGATACTTAGTAAACCATACTTACAACTCCAATTAAATAATTCCATAACTTTAATTTGTTGTTGTTGACTATTTTTATTCATTCATGTGATCTTAATTCTCTCGTACTAATACAAGATCACATCCTCAATAATGAATATGGAATTTTTATGATATTTACAAAATTATTCAAACAATAATTTAACAATCTAAATATAACAATAATAATAAACCATTATATTTATTTATTGACAGGAAAAACAAATGTCATTTACATGCTTTTAGGACACACTCCTAACAATTTCAACATAGCTAACCAACTCTGTATTGGTCATCTTGACATCTCTGCCAACCATAGGCTTTAGTCCCCTTATGAACTTCTTAACTCTCATGGCCTCTATTGGGACTATCTTAGGTGCAAACCTTGCCAGTCTATCAAACTTCTGGGCATACTCTATGACTTGAAAGACTACCCTGTGTTAGCATCACAAACTCATCAACTCTGGTTGCTAACACGACCGTGTTGTAATACTTCTTGCAAAGACTTGTACAAAGTCAGCCAAGGTCATGGTGTCTAAAGTTTGTATTTTCTTAACCACGTCCCACCAAATTCTAGCATCCATCTTTTAGATTGTTAATTATCTTGTCATCCCTGGTAATACTTAGCTTGTACCAGTAGCCTTTGTCTTGTTTCATCATGTCGCAACTCATTACTTATCCTCATTATTCCATCAGTTCGAAACTTGTCATTGTCCTCTATGTTGAACTTCGTTGTCATGGATTTACTCGCCTCACTGCGTCCTTAGTCTCCATCCACTCCATGAAGAATTTGCTATTATTCACTACCAAATGTTGTGGCGTGTCCACTTTGTATGCTCCTCTGCTGAAGACTCCTTAGCAACTGTGTGTATCTATCTAGTTAACAACATCACCTCGCAAGATAATGTCGTGGAGTAAACTCCCTAACCTATGTCTTCTAACTTATTAACGCCTGCGTCATAAAGCTTGTGTGTCCTCTGATCTTTATTGTGTCCAATTAAATTACCGTTGTCGTATTCCATTCTCCAGTTTACTTAAAACTTGATAGTGTCATACTTGCGATTTCCAATGATGCATCTCATCCATTAAATGTGTTCATTCACAACAGATGTCTTTTGGAGAACTGATATTCACTCATCTTCATCGTTTACCCCGTCTATATGAACCCTTGAGATTCCACTGATCTTTTCAAGAAGTTTCTTCCTAGACGTCCTAATTATTGGAGGCATCAAGACTAATCTACAACCATAGTACTAAAACTTAAAAGAAAGTAAAGAAAAATAAATCAAATAGAGAATATACTTACGACATGGTGAGATGAGGTTTTCTCAGTCATTAGCATGTATGCGGAGGGGTTCTTTGAAACATGAACAACCTATCTCTGATACCATTTGTAAAACGCCCTATTCTACTATCCTTTGCAAACGATAACTAATCGATATTTATTTAGAAAAATACCATAAGTGTTTGAAAAGTTCAATGGGGCCTTGTTAAAACATGCAATACGGGCCCATTTATTAGAAAAAAAGAGTATAACGTCTTTTATGCAATTTTAAAAAAAATTTGTACCACTGAAAATATAAGCAACACAAGATAAATTAATAAAAAAAATTGGCGTTTGCTAGATCGCTATTCGTTCATCAACACCCAAGACATACATGCACAGACCACAAAACGCCTCACATCACCATGCGTGCCAACCAGAAAACCTAACGCCTACCTGAAAAAGGGGGAAAGTAAGGGGTTGAGCTAAAAGCAGAGTGAGAAAGTACAAACAAGAACAGTAATCACAAATACAATACAAAACTATTCTCATCATACATAAACTAAAAATGGCATAACATGGTCATTTCATAATCTCATACACTTTATCTGAATATTCAACATAACAAATAATGCAAACAGTTCTATGAGGTAACCAATAAAGCATAACCCGGTAAATTCTCCTCTTGCCCCTCGCAGGCCTCTTTGGCGCGTCCACCCTATGAGTTACATCATACCTCAGTAACTCCTTTGTTGTGCCGCGTTTCAGCACGCTAACAACAATCTGCTTTTCATACAATCATACAATACATACATACATAATAACTTATATCATAACTTGTTTCTGTTTGTTGTGTCGCACACATACGCTAACAACACTCTGTTCTCTTTGTTGTGTCACATTCATAACGCTAACAACACTCTATTCTCTTTGATACAATCACACAACAGATCAACAAAAATATCATGACAACTCATCTCAAGATCTCGATTTAACTTTCATTCATCCAAAACAAAACTCATAGAAATCTAACTAACTTCCTTGCCTCAGTTCAAGCTACAAAAAAGTGAGATGACTTTCACAACGAGCCTAGACATATCCCACGGTGCATAGGCCATGCACACGTGGCACAAGTTGCATCTTAGTTCATCCAAACAATAATATCACATAAACTCATAAAGAATAAAATCAATTCTACTAAGAATATCTCAACAATTTCAAAAGAAGAATCATGCACTTGATCAAAAAGCGTACATTTGAATGTAAAAATCAACTTGCATGTAACATGCATACGTAGGAGGGTTCTTAAAACTCGCATTGAAGTTGTTAAATTCTCTTCCTTTATTTTATTGTTACTTTCGTAATAATTCAGCAAGAAGTAAATAATTTACCAACTTGGTTAATATTACCATAGTACCTCCTTAAGTCATAAATTTCATTTCACTATAGTTATTTTATTAAACTAGTTCTTTTAGCTATATTTGTACCAACTAAAAAAATGACAACATTTTCTATTTCTCATTAAATAATTAATTAGACAAAAATAAATAAATTAATCAAAAATTTCTCTATTTAATTTCGCAAAAACAAATTAAATAGATAATACAAAAAACGTGACATAAATTGACATTTGTTAAAAATATGACCTCTAGGTCACAAAATTTCATATTAATTCATATTATCTAAAAATTAGAAAACTTGCTAATTATACTCAAATTTTATTAATTAAATTCTTTAGTCATCTTAAAAAATAATTTTCCTTAATTATTTTGTCAATAAAATCTGCATATATATTTTAAAGAGAACACATTTTAAAAGTATGGAAAAATTACATTTTACTTATATTAGTTTTAAAACATGAGTTTATAAGGCATATGTTTGCTATCCTTTTAATTAAAAATATAATTTACCATAAAATAAATAAAAATCAGCAAGCAAAAATGTAGTCAAAATTCACAATTTTCTCATAAGCCATTTTAACAAATTCACCTAGCATGCTAATATACCTTTATGCATTGAAATATGACAATTAGTATTCAAATAAATAACTAAATCATTTTTAGAAACATAAACCCCAATATCATGCTTTGGCAGAGACATACACTATAGAAAATACAAAAAAAAATTACAAACCAAGCAAATCAATAAAATTACATCATTCTAAGACACACCATCCCCTAGTCGAACCATATGCATGTTTCTAACAAAATTTGCATTTTGATTTCCCAAAACATCAAGATCTAAAGAACAACAATATTCCAATATGAATCTTTATCACAAAGACAATAAATTTTAACACATATACTCATAGCAACACATATCCCTATTTTTTTTACATACTTTACACATACATGCATGCATTTCTAATATCCTTCATGCTTTCCCAAGCACACATACAAGCTCAAACACACACACACTGTAGTGCACCAATTTTTTTTTTTTAGATTATTTAAATTTTTGTGAATTATTATTATTTTATTTAAATGTTAAGTGTGATGAATTTTTTTATTTAAATGTTGTTGTTTTATTTAGTTGTTGTTTGTTTTATTTGATTGTTTATTATTTTATTTAATTGTTAGAATTGTTTGGTATAATCTTTTGAATTTAAATTTGTTAATTGTTTGTTTGGTTAATTAATTTAATAAGTGAATAATTGTGTAACATGTTTATTTTACTATTAGTGTTACATTTTAAATAAGTGTGACAATTGATGTGATTATGTGAGATTTGGTTGAATGCACTAAGGTGCATGGTAGATAGTGATGCACCCTAGTGATTTAGTGTGTGCTAGTGCATGGTACACATGTGTAGATTTTCTACACACTTTATATTTCCTTATTTTAGATTTTATTTGAATTAATTTATAAAAAAAAATAAAAAGAAAAGGGAAATGAAGATGTTTGGACGTGTGAACCTAAATGGGAAAGGAAGATTGAGATTTCTATTGTATTTGGGTCAATTATAGTTATCATCTTATTTCCATAATTTTTTTAAATAAAATAAATTAAAAAAAAAAAAGATAAGGTGATAATGTTATTTTGGGAAAGGAAGTGATCATCTTTTATTCTTCCACCTATTGTGATATAATTAGATAAATATGAATTAAGACAAATTTTGGAAGAGAATAGGAAAGTTACCTTTTTCTTTTATTGAGTCATTATGGGAAAATTAGGATAAAGAGGGAATGGGAAAAATGGAAGAGCATTATGCTCTTGGGGCTGCCAAATTATAGAGAGAAGAGAGAGAGAGAGAGAGGGCGTGACCTAGAGAGAGAAGGAGAAGAAGAAAGAAAGGAAGAAGAAGAAGAAGAAGAAAAAAGGGTTCAAGCTAGGGTAAGGTTTTTGGTTGTTTTCCTTATGATTAATCTAGTATTATGATTGGGTTGTCTCTAACCTTGTTCATCTTCTTCTCCATCTTGATTATTCAAAATATACAACCCCTAGGGTTTGAGCAAGGAGGTTATTGGACTCTTGTTTGGATTTGATTCTTGATTTTCTATCAAGAAGAGGTATTGAAATCCCTCCCTAAATTTTGTGATGGTTTTGATGAATAGATTATTAGAGGGATTATGGTTAAAGGGGATTCATGTTTTGGATAGAAAAAAATGGGTACTTTGTGTTCTTGATATCTTGTTGATAATAAGTTGTTTGATTTGCATGAAGGGTATCATGGTTTAATGTATAAAAGGGTTATGATGTTGATTTTCTATGTATAATGATTAGTGGTAATTTATGAATGCAAATATGGGGTTTCGGCCTAGGCATACCTAAGGATTATCTTGATATTTTGTTTGATGTTGTATGATTTTCAATATATTAGATCCATGTTTTAGGACCTATGTAATATGGGTAAAATGATAATTGGCAATCTTGATATTTGGATCCATGAAATTTTGATAGGATGCATGCTATATTGTGAATGAATAAATTATAAGATGCATGAAAATAATGATAGAAACATGTTAGGTTAATATAAAGGCATATATTAACCTAAAGTAGCTAATTGTTTGTGATAGGAATGGAGTATCTCTCTCGAATTTTAGCTAAAGTAGCTAAGCATCCGGATTTCAAATATCATCACAGATGCAGCAACTTACATCTAACTCATATGTGCTTTGCTGATGACTTACTGATGTTTAGCAAAGGAGATTTCAAGGCAGCTTACTTATTATTGAGAGGTTTTCAACTGTTTTCGGAGACATCTGGTTTGAAGGCTAACAAAATGAAATCTACAATTTATGGTGTTGGGCTTAATGAAGAGAGTTGGTATCAGCTTACTGAAGCTTCTGGTTTCCAGCGTAGCAAGTTGCCTTTCAAGTATCATGGGATGTCAATTAGCAACAAAAGAATCACCAAAACTGAGTGTGAGTGTTTGGTTGAGAAAATGGTGAAAAGGATTCGAATTTGGAGTACTAGAAACCTTTCTTATGCAGGGAAATGTATACTCATTAACTCAGTGTTGATGTCCATTAATACTTATTGGTCCCAAATGATTATTCTTCCTTGTTCAGTGATATACCGAATCAATCAGATCTGTCGATGCTTCTTATGGAAGAGTGGAGATAATATGGAAGGACCTGGGCGAATTTCTTGGGCAGAGATTTGTAAACCAAAGCAGCATGGAGGTCTGGGTTTCAAGGATATTGGTCTTTGGAACAAGTGTGCTCTAGGGAAATATGTTTGGGCGATAGCTAACAAGGAAGATAATAAGTGGGTTAAGTGGATTCATGCGGTCTACATAAAACAACAGGATTGGTGGGACTATGTGGCTCCTAGCTCTAGTAGCTGGTATTGGAAGCAATTGGTTAGAGTTAAAGATGGATTAAAGGTCATATATCATCAAAAACTCTCTGCCTGGGATCAGTACAGTGTAGCTAAAGCTTACATACTGATGAAGAATAATGCAGAAACCAGATGGAATTATGCAGCAATATGGGATAGACTTGGTCATCCAAAGCACAAATTTATTGCTTGGTTGGTGTTAAAACAGAGGTTGCCGACGAGGGATAGGCTTCACAGATTTGGAGTAATTCAAGAGACTATGTGTGTAATTTGTGGTCTTTGTCCAGAAAGTCATCGGCACCTATTCTTTGAGTGTAAGTTCAGTACACGTTGCTTGGAACCTATCTTGAATTGGTTAGGAATAGGTTCTTTTCGTTTTGAACTGCCTGGGTTGTTGAACTGGATCAGAAGGAGTAAGCATTCTTCTTGCAGAAGGAGAGCTTATACTAGTGCAATTTGTGCTTGTATATACCATATTTGGGTAGCTAGGAATTCAGCTTTATGGAATTTGCAGCTGCCACTTATAGGGTATATAATTCAGCATATTAAGTTTCAAATTTGTCATAGATTTAGCTGGTTGTTGGCTAAGAATCTAAGTATTGAGGATCTAAGTTGGGTGAGGAATTTACTTTGTAATTAATTTTCTTTTGTTTTAGTGAGAGGTTGTAATTGTTTAGTGTTTGTAATTGTTGTGCATAATACAAAGCTAGCTGATTACCAAAAAAAAATAAATATAAAGGCATATATGAATATAGTGCTTATGAATTAATGTATGTTATTGTTATTGTTAGTGTTTTGTTGGATTTCATGTGTAGAATCAATGGAATAGAAAAAAATGGTTTTATAAGATCTCATGTGAATATGTTAGTAATATTCTTAGAGTTGTGTATATAATAAGAATATGATGATATTTTGGACATGTATGATTTTATGTGAAATTTTTGGGACAAAAGATGAATCTCTTGAGGAATTAAGCTTGCTGATTTTTGTAAATAATTGGGTAAAAGTTTGATAAAAAAATGATTTGCATGTATAAGTAATGTCCTTGATGTTATGTTAATTTTATGAAATTAAAAAGGGGATTTTAAGTCCCATTAAAATGATATTTTACTCAAATAATTACCTACAGAATTTTTATTGATTTTTTGAGAAAATATGAGCTTTTAAATTGAATATGGTGATTTTTAATGATAAAAATAGTTGCTGGAATATTTGTAAGAAAATATGAAGTGAGTTTCACTAAAATGAATGTGATGAGTTTTTGGAACAAATTATTTTTCCTAAGTTATGGTAATATTGAAAAATGGTAATTTTAATGGTATGAATGCATATTTTGATAAGTTATGATTTTCCTTTATTTTGATTGAGAAAAATATTTAGATTCTATTTATTTGTGATTTTTGAAGAAAATAAATGGTGGCTGAAAGTTTGTTTTAAAAAGGTTAAAAATTATTATTTAATTGTCACATATGGATTTATGTTACATAAAACTAAGTCTTAAATAATTTAAATAAAAATATATTTTCCACACTTAAAAATATATTTTCTCACAACATTTATGTAACACAATGATAAAATTTATTTTTCTAAAGAAACATATTAAAAATAGGTATTTTAATTAAATCCAAGCTTTTTGGTTAATTCTTTGTAATTTGAGATTTATAAATGAAATTGTCACATATTTTATTTTTAAGCTAAAATAAAATAATTTTATAAAATAAAATAATGTTTTGAGAAATTTAATCAACTTAGAATTTTAAGAAAAATAAAGCATGTTATATGTCTATTGATATTAAAATAATAATAAAAGTAAGAAATGTAGAATTATCGTTTTTGAAAACGTTTCTATTACGCAATATTCCCACGTATGCATGTTACATGCAACTCCACTTTTACGTCCAAAATTATGCTTATTATTCAACTATGTGGTTTTTATAAAAAGATCATGCATGTAAAATAAGTAAAACGAGCATTATTCTTTTATGGCTTTATGTGTAGAATAATTGCATGTCATGTATAACTGTTATTATGTGTGCATGGCCCATGCACACATGAGTTGTATGGAAGGGAAAAATAGTAATTTTATGAACCTAAGAAATGTTGTTTTGATTATGATATAGGCTCGTTGAAAGATTATGAAATTTCTTAGCTTGGACCTGAGGTAAGGAAGTTAGATAGATTCTATGATTTTATGCTATGAATGGTAAGACTGTTGTATGAATGAATTGTTATGAATTATGAATGCCATAACGCGATGATATGTTGAATGTGATATGTGTATGGATGTTAGATACATCAAACCAGTTACGATGTCAGATACATCAAACATAATACGATGTTAGATACATCAAACAGATTACGATGTCAGATACATCGAACGAGTTACTAAGGACATTGAGACGTAGCTCCTAGGGCGGACGCGCCGAGGTTATTCAAGGACCAGAGATCTCCTGTTTACCTCATAGGGTGACATGGACAACTAGCGATCCATGCTCATCATGTATGCTGTATGATTGTGATATGATGATATGTTACGATTATGTTATGATATGATGATATGTTACGATTATGTTATGACATACCTTGATGTTTTAGATGAACGTTAGTGTTTGTATTTGTTGTATTCTTACTTGCTTATTTGTTTGTACTTCTTTACTGGGCTTTTAGCTCACCCCCCTTACTTTCCTTCCAGGTAGTAAATAGGATTTCTTTATGGCACGCGTGGTGACGTGAGGAGTTCTATCATCATCGGGTGTATGGCGTGGGGTAATCCTATGGACGGAAAAACGATCAACGTAGAACGCCATTTAAATTGTGTTTTGTTTTTTTTTAGAGACTTTCCTAAATTATCAGTGGGACTCAGTTATTTAAATTTTTTTTTTGGTTTCTTTGAACTTTGCATAAAAATCTATGTTTTATTTTAAAACTAATGGCGCCAACTTGCATGGTTTTAAGCAAGTCCCCACTGAGACTTTGATAATGAGTGGTATTCTTTTACAACTATGTTATGCGAATGTTTTATAAGTATTAGCTTAGGGCGTTCTTTACACACACCCAAGCATAGAACCACACAAGCGTAGGCTATATACATGAATACATATTCTCATTGCAAATTATTTATAGAAATCTAATCATACATAACCCACATGTATATCTCTTTTTCATGTTTCTATGGATTACAAGATAGAGAACAATTAACAAAACATATAAGGGAATACAAACCAATCAACCAATAAAACAATACACCAATATTATATCCAAAGAGATCATAGCAACTTCAAAACAATAATAAGGATAGAGGTTCCATTACCTACTTTGATAGAAAATCAAAGACTCAAAACTATAGCCACCCTCTTTGGACAATACCTGGGGTCACTATGCCAAAAATGACCTACGTTGTCACTTGTTAGTGTCGATTTTTAGTTTGAACCGGCGCCATTGTTAATCTCAGTTCCGTAGCGTCAGTTCAAAACCGACTCTACCATAGGATCAAACACATCGGTTTCTACCCCGACGCTGGGCTATAAGCATCAAATGCGTCGGTTCAAAACCGACGCTTCTGATCCAGTAAAGTGCAGCATTTCATTTATGTGTGAAGTATGCGTCGGTGATAAACTGACTCTATTGAACAATATGACATCGGTTTATCACCGACGCTAACATTAAAATTGGTTAAAATTTGGGTTCGTCTCCCTCATTTCCTCCTAATCCCTAAAACGAATAATTGCAGAGGCAACTCCAAACCCAGGCCCTCCCAACCCTGCCGAGCCCTTCCTAACCTCCAAACTCCGTCCCATGGCTCCGTCCTCCCAACCCGCGGCTCCGCCCTTCCCACCCAGTGCTCCGCCCTTCGAGAGCCCCTTCCCCCCCGCGTCTTCACCCTCCCCCACGGGTAACCAATACCTTGTGCCGATTCTGAGACCTCCTAAGGGTAATTTCATTATTTTTTTTCATTAATATATATAACTAAATATATAGATTTATAATTATATTTTTATTTTAGTATAAGTAAATTGATTATAGATTTAGGATTATCAATCTAAATTTTATTGTATAGGAATTATAAAGAAGATAAAATGTAGTTTAGTTTTAGTTTTAATGTAGTTTAGGTTAAATTAATTAAAAGTTTAATTGAAAGTTTTTGTTAAAATCTATTTCAATAAGTTAGTTTAATCTTTTAATGTTATCATATAATTAGTTTTAATTGTTAATTGCAAATTTTTGTTAGGTTTGTGGATATTTTTTTTGCAGTTAATTGGATTTGGTGGTGATCACATTTGTGAGTATTCAAGCATTTATCTTGGACAAGGTAATTCACTGAAACTTTAATAGTATATAAATACATTGAAAGATATAGTTATATATATGATAAATTTAGTGGAATTTAGGATTAAAAGTTAGTGAAGATCGGTTATGGGACTGTGTGCTGCGATGATATAAGGTTGGAATTATGCATGTTGATTGATTGATTGATATTTGTGTATTATATGTTGTGTATAGGTGCTTTTTTAAATTGAGAAATGTTGTAGAAACAGGGGAAATGTTGCCCAATTTTTTTCAAGGTAATAACATTAATAGTTATGCTTGATTGATATTGATTGATACTAATTATGCATGTTGAGTGATATTGGTTGGCTTGTTTGTTTTATTTCATAGAAAATAGACAATGGATAGAGATTGGTTATCTTCGGATAGGCTATCAGTAAAATATAGGGAAGGTGTTGAGTATTTATTGTAGTTTTGTACAAGAAATTTAGAAAATCTGGATTTTGTTCCATGCCTGTGTCTTAAGTGTGGTAGCGTTGTGAAGATTAAGCTTATTATAGTGAAGGAACACTTATTTAGGAACGAGATAGATAAGAGTTATAAGGTTTGGTTTTATCATGGAGAAAAAATTAATCTTAGGGAGGAATGAACCCCTAAGAAGGATAAGGATGTTTATTTAGATTGTGGAGAGGATTACATGTTGATCTAGTGGTGATGATCTTCATCTTGATGGTGAAACTTTTGAAATCACTCCACCACCTATAGATTCGACCATTGAGGATGATAACACTTGTTCCCGAATCGATGGTGAAGGGTTGTGTATCGACAATTAAGTATTGTATACTTTGATTTGTTTGTTAATTTATATTCATTTCTGTTCATTTTACATATTTACTATAAACATGCAGATAATTTATTTTTGTTGTTCAACTATAGGTACGTGCGTTGAATGGTCAATCAATTCTACCTCATCTTAGTGATCCAGTGGAACTAGTGCTAGCTAGTATGTACCTCCTGCATATGTCGATCTTGACTTAGATAATGTGTACTATTGAACTTATTTTTTATCTTGGACTTAGATTAGTTTATTAGATAACTTATTTTTTGCCTCTTAAACAATGGTAAATTAATTTAGTTAATTTTTTTCCCTATCGACCCTTTCATATTATTTATTTAATCATATATCTCGATCATTGTACATATAGTTTCATATAAATATATACTATACATTGATATGTGTATATATGTGTTTCTTCTTCTGTTTCTGCCTTTCTCATTCTGTTTTCCTGCAGGTGGTAAATGGCAGAAACTATTATAACACAACTTTTTAAACACAGAAGCGTCGGTTCTGTAGGGACGCAATACAAATTGTCGGTCTGTAATCGACGCATCTGTGCCTCAGACATGTCGGTCGCAAACCGACGCTGCCTTGGCAATAGCATCGATTACAGACCTTCGCTACTGACCAGGGTAATTGTGTTGCCAGCAACAACGTCAGTTCGAAAGCCAATGCAATTGGCAGAAGCGTCGGTCTGTAACCAACACTAATCCCTAGTTTTTTAGAAGTCGGTTTTCAAAACTCACACAAAGAAAAGAAGAAAAATGGTCTTAAAATCAATAAGATGAGGAATTGGTTTAGATTTCAACCACTAAAGAATCAAGAACACAAACCTAGACTTGAAGTCCCCCTTTCTTTTGTTTTCCTTCTTCTTCTTCCTATCCTTCCTTCTTTCTCTTATTTCTTTCTCTCTTTCTCATGCCCTCTCTCTTTCACTCTTTAGATGGGCAGCTAGGGTTTCAAAGCTGATAGGAAGAGACTTAAGGACCTATTTATAGGTGATAGCTAGGTTAAGCAAAAAAGAAGAATGGAAATTCAAAGTGGGTTTTTGTAACCCAAACAACCTGTAACTTGAGGCCAAATTTTGTCCTATTTATACCACGATTTTGGAAAAATATTATTTCTAAAGAGTTGTAGATAATTGAATTAGCTTTCTAAAGATACCAATATTTTGCAAATATGACTCTTGCAGATTTAGCTATGGTCATTTTACTGAGGCTGAGTCCAAAGTTTCAAGAATTCTAAAAATGGCAACTCTTTTCCTTGCTCACCACTTCTCTCTTTTTCTCACTATCTTGTCCAAGCATGACAACTTACACAATCAACTTCCAATTTTCCACATACTCAAAATTAGCAAAAGGAAACTAATAAACTCAATCACATAATATCTCTTACCCAATATTATTTTCCCTGATTTCAAACAAAGAAAAGAAGACAATAATAAATAAGGAAACTTTTATTTTCTTTGCTCTTCCAAACCTCACGCCACTCTCCCTCTCTCTCTTACTATTTGTTCATCAAATTCTCACATGTGTGAACACAATTTGTTCTAGAATTTTCTTTACATAATTTTCTAAAAATAGGGAAGTTACTAACATTCCCTCTATATGGTCTAAATTCATGGTAATATATTGTATGCTCACCATGCATACCATGTACATGAACACACACAAGCACATAAGTCTATCACTACTAACCATGAACTCTCATGCACACAATCGAAGTTCATGCACAAAATTTAAGAAATAATTTAAATAAATAAAACAAATAAAATCAATTCACACAATTAAAATTTAACACTTAAATAATTAAATTAAAATAACTAAACACTTAAACAATTAGTGAAAATAAAATAAAAAAAATATATAAAAAATATTGGTGTGCTACAAGCATCAAAGCCTCAAAGAACTCAAAACTAAATATGGTTTATTGGGTATTTAATTTTTAGTCTTGTTAAAGTGATTTGCATGCATGCAATTTGAATCTAAACACTAAAATGATTCACTAACAACTTGCAAGAAGAGCTAAACTTTGCCTCCCTTTGGTAATAAATTTGTAATCACAACTTAGAAGTTTTCAAATTATCTAAAATTATACATATAATTAAAATGTGTTTTGTTATGTTTAATAGTGCCAACAGCAGGATGATGACATCAAGTGCGGGTACTACGTAATGAAGTTCGCAAGGGACTTCGTTTCAGAGCCCAACCCAAAGAACCACTTGAGTCATCATGTAAGTATTGTTCAATTTATCTTTTATTGTAAAATCATATACAATTTGAGTCTAACAAATTTTTTGAATTCATTTGTAGTTCAAAAGTATAATGGTGTACCCACTTGAAGAAGTGAACGTTGTACAAGATGAATGGGCGGAGTCAATTCTACCTCATCTCAGTATTTGATGAGGTAGAATTGCCAGCTAGTATGTACCTCTTGCACATATCGAGTATGTATATTATTTTTTGAGTCATATGTCGATCTTCACTTACATTAGTTTACTAGCTAACTTTTTATTTTGTCTCTAATACATGGGCTTAGATTTGTTTTACAAACTTATTTTTTGACTCTAAACAATGGTTAAGTTAGTAGATTTTGATTAGAAATTATCTTAGTCATTGTATTCCCTCTTGAGTATATGAATATTATTTTTTGAATCATATATCTCGACCATTTTTTATATATAGTTTCATATAAAGATACACCTTTGATATACTTACGCATTTCTGCTTCTGTTTTTGCATATGTTTTCCTGCAGGGGGAAAATGGCAGAAATAGATTTCACAATACAATTTTTAAATAAATAGTGTCGATTCTAAACAAACGTAAACCTATGCATCAGTCTGTAACCAACATATCTGCATACTAGAAGCTTCGATTACAGACCGACGCAATTGCTTACCAGAAGCGTCGGTTACAGGCCGGCGCTACCGTGGCAATAGCGTTGGTTATAGACCGACGCTACCATGGCAATAGCGTCGGTTACAGACTGACGCTACCGTGGCAATAGTGTTGGTTACAGATCGACGCTTCTACCCAAGGCAATTGCGTAGCTAGCAACAACATCGGTTCTGAAACCGACGCTAATCCCCGGGTTTTAGTAGTGGCAAGAGCACGTATCGTAACAAGTAGTGTATTAAAATCAATCCCACAAACACTAATCTTAAGTTGTTAATTACTAAACACTATTTTTCTTTCAATCCAAGTCAAATAATAATTCAAGAAAATAAAGAAAAGTAAATAAAGATTCAAGAAAATAATAAAATTGCAAAGAGGATTTAATTAATTTATTTGGAATAATTGTGCAATGTTGTTTAATTATTAGTGTTACATTTTATTAAGTGTGACTAATTATGTGATTAGAATATGTTGCCTTTTTTTTATTATTTTGTGTGTGTGTGTGCTGAATTTGTGTGTGGATATTTGTTTTATTTTTATTTCATTTAAAATAAGAATATAAAAGGGAAAAGAATATTAGTTGTCATCTTTGGGATAAGATGACAAGGCTTATCCATTTGATCTTTTTCACATTGGGATAGGGTTTAGGTGAGGTGTATGGAGAGGAAATGGTGGGATTTAGACTTATTTGGTGGGATAGGATTTGAGATTTCACACTTAGGTTCTTTCTTAGGGTTCGGTCACTAGGATATTATAAATAAAAGAAAATGTGAGCCTTGGAGACTCATTTGGTGGCTGTCGAAACTTTGAGAGAAAGAGAGAGAGTAGAGCACGAGAAAGAGAGAGAAAAAGAGAGGAAAAGAAAGAGAGAAAGAAGGAGAAGAGGAAGGGGTTTAAAAAATCTCTAGGTATGTGTTCTTGTCTTGATTTTTGTTTTAGTTTTTGATCCTCTAAGATTAGGTTCCTTCTTCTCATTTCTAAGAAAATTGCTTCTCTTTTCTTATGGTGGTGTGTTTTGAAATCCTTAGGTGCCTAAGGATTGATTAGTTTTGTGTTCTTGAACACTACCAAGGAGGTAATCGGATTCCCTACCCTTTTGATGATTTGATGTAAATTTGATTCGTGTTTATGGTCATGGATTATTTTTTAATGTCTTGAGAAAATATGCCTATGTTTGATCATATAGTTTTGAGGAATATGTGTATGGTAATGATCTCTTGATTATAATCATGGTTAGATTTTAATTAAATTTTTGGAAACAAGAGTATATCTTTGTGTATGTTTAGGCCTAGCATTGTGGTATGGTTCAAATTATTTCTTTTGAATTTTGATCAAATATGTTTCTTGATTAAGGGCATATGATTTAAGATTTGAGCATGAGAAATATGATGTATAAATATTGTTTATGTATTGTAGAAAAGCATGCTAGTATGGTGTTGATTATATGATATTGTTGTGTATCTCAATAATATATGAGGATGTATGTTTGAATTAGGCAACATAAATTTGTTGTATTTCTTTATGTTAATAGTATATTAAGATAAAGTATTATTTTAGTTGTGTGGTTGAAATGATCTAAGTCTTTGATGCATGCTAATTGTATTATGTTTATGCATGAAATTATAGAAACATGTTAGGCTTAATGATTTAAACATGAATATAAGCATGTTTAAATAAAATATAACTTGCTGATTTCAGTTTATACTTTTTGGTAATTTATCAATGGTTTAAAACAGAGCACATTTTATGTCTTAAAAATTCACATTTTAGAATTTATATAAGTAAAAGGCGATTTTCACATTTTAATAATGTATTTTCTTCAATAAAATACATGCATATTTTTATGGTTTAAAGATTGAGAAAAACTATTTTTAAAAGATGCTTAGAAATGGGATTAATAAAAATGTGAGAATTATTAGTCATTTCACCAACTATCGTAGAAATTATTGTAGAAACAAAGTGTCACATTTTTTACATTTAGGCCAAGTCTAGAATTTCAATGTTTGGATTTTTTTAAGATTCTTATGTGATTCAATCTATGGTTTTATGTATAAATGGTAGCATGATAAGTGATATTTCATGTATTATGAGTTTTGTGAAATTCTTTGTAACTTATAGGTTTCTGCATAGGCACTTAGAAAGTATACAAGTTCATACAACTTTTGTGATATGCTTATGTGAGTATGAATTATGATTGAGACCAAATTATACTTACTATGTTTAGGCTTTTGAGGAAGTGGTCTTGTGTTGTTTGGGTTTTGTGCTTGGACCTAAGGCAAGGAAGATAGATAGATTTATGATTTGTTCCTGGATTGATTCTAGTTATGAGATATGTATGGATTTGTTTGTGTTTGTTTACCCTAGTGCTGCAGCATTATAAAAGGCAGACGTGCCTAAGATTCTGGACAATAGGGGTGCCATGGAAGTGACCAAAAGGAGAGTCACATGTGATCATTGGATAATAAGGGAGCCATGATCTTATGTTGTATGCTTATGTGTTGATTATTGGACAATAGGGGAGCCACGATCATATGTTGTATGCTTATGTGTTGATCATTGGACAATAGAGGAGTCATGATCTTATGTTGTATGCTTATGCTTATGATCTTATGTGATCTTATGTTTATGATTATGATCTAATGATGGACAATTATGCTTATGTTGCAAATAATCTCATGTTTATGATTATGACTTATGTATATAATGATTACTATAAGAAAAGTAAGTTTTGAACTTATGAGATATGTCACTTATGCTTGTATGTTGTGTTTGTACTTTCTTACTGGGCTTTTTGCTCACCCCCTTACTTTCCCCCTTGTTGGTAGACAATAGATAGACTTGTTTGGCATGCATGGTGAGCTGCATCAATTTTCCATAAGTATGTATGTATGCTGCAAGGAGCCAATGAACGAGGAAACAATCTAAAACACCATAGTGCCTTAAAGTCTTTCTTATGTTAATTTATCAGTGGGATGTATCTATTTGTTTTTAAGACTGCATCAAATTCTCTTTTGGTTTTAAATATTGGATCCAAACTTTGCAAGTATTTTCAATAAGGTCCCATTGTGTTTACAGAAAAAATTATGAAATCTTTTACGTTATTATTAAAATTGGTATTTTAATAAAGATAAGGCAATTAGGGGCATTACAAGGTTTTTCCCAAATCACAAGTGAATCTAATCAATAGTTTAATGCAAATATTCCTATAAAGAATATAAATCTATCAATAGCATTGAGTCAATCCCTAATTCATATCCTAACATTACTATAAAAAGGGTCATTTAGGTCTCTTTTTGAGGGATATGAAAGGCTTTTCACGTCCCCCAGGCATGGGTCATAGATTCCAGGGTCGTGAAAAGTATACCCTTTTCACATCCCCGAAAATGGACATTAACGATATTTCACGTCCCACAAAGTGGGACATGAATAGTGGCTTCGAAAAGCACATTATTCACGTTCGATTTTGTAGGACGTAAATCCCTATTTTTATATTATTATTCACCTGAATGCTTCTTTTTATTATTATTATTATTTGGTCAAATATATGATATTATTTAATGAATATAAATAAAAATTAATTTCATGCAAAATGCAGTATATTTAAGTGGATAAATGCAGTATATTTAAAAGGGATTTAGTTCTGGTCATACCAGATTCCTCCTAACACTAGCTGGTATTGGAGAAAACTTTGTAAAATCAGGGATATCTACAGCTATGGAGAGATTAAGACTACTGGTCATGCTGGGAAGTTTCACCCTTCTCAACTGTATAACAGTTCACTTTGCCAGCAGCCAGTAGGCTATCACAAAGCTGTTTGGTGCAGGCTGTCATTACCGAAACATAGGTTTATGCTTTGGAAAACTGTTAACGCCTATCTATTAACCTGTGATAACTTGGTCCGTTTCAAAGTGATGCTCGAATCTCAGCTTTGTCCTGTCTGTGGAGTGGTTAATGAGACCCATGGCCACTTATTTTTTGATTGCTGTCTATCTAGGCAAGTTCTCATAACTATTTTCAGCTGGCTGGGGTTTCAAGCATGGCCAATAGACTTTCCTAGATGGCTGGTTTGGCTTTCTAATAGGAGGTCTGGTGTGATAGCAGACATAATTGTTTTGGTGCTAGCAGTTGTGGTGTATGGAATATGGAGGAACCGAAATCGTTGTGTGTTTTTATAGCTGTTCTTGGTCTGCAAATAGCATAACTACTGATATCAAATTAAGGATGAAGTATAGATTTTTCATATTAAAAAATAGGAAACTCTCAGCCCATGAGCAGAGGATTTTAGATAGATTAACCATGTAATTCTAGTTTTGAGTTTTTTGGCTGTTTCTCTTAGCTTGGGTTAGAGGGTTTTCCCTTTTGGTTTTGGTTGTAAGTTTTGACTGTTTTGTTCACTGTTTGATTTGCTAGTTGATTAATGAAGTAACCTTCTTCTTGATAAAAAAAAAGAAATTATTCACAATATTTCTTTCATGTATAACAAAATTAACAAATATTTCACACATTTTTTATTTAGATATATATATATACATACTTCTACACTATACTAAATAAAAGAAAAATAAACCTAATTCACATTAATGATTTTGGATTATTGGCAAATATCTCGTGCCTATTCTTGTTCCATCTCATCAACTTCTGTTTGTGTGTATGCAGTTGTGGTGAGCTAGAAGAAAATAAAAGAAGAATATATTAATTCAATTGATTATATAATTTGTATAGTTTTAAAAATTATTAACTTTGAAAATAGATAAATAATATACCTTCTTTAAGTATCTTGTCCTGTTTGGAACTTTAATCAAATCTTTCATCATCCTCATCACGTAAAATACACATTGCACGTTTTTCGTTGGTGTGGACTCTAATAATTAATTACTTAAATTAATAACTTGATAAAATTTAAAAATCCAAAGTATTATTTTACATTGAAACTTGCAAATACGTACTTTGGGGTGTAGGACAGTCATAGCATTCGGGATTAGTAGGTTGCTAACCCTGTAGCAATATTTATAACCATCGACGATTGTTTCTTCAATTTGAGGAAGGTTCTCCAGGGTGTGTTAACCAAATCAATAATATGCTTTAGGCACCGATAATATCAAGATCCAATGTTCACTACAAATACAATAACATGATTAATTAGATCAAGTACAATAACACGTGCCATTCATGTCGTGCAAGGGGAGACGAGAAATACATATCCTGTCTCCCAATGCGGGACGCAAACCCTTTGCCAATTTTAAAAAAATAAACACCTATCACGTACCCTTTCTAGCTTTCATGTCCTACTTTGTTGGACACATGCTAAAACTTTTCATGTCTCCCTTTGTAGGACATGAAATGTCTCCTCAAACATTTCATGCTCTACACCATTGGTGCAAGACATGAAAAAATGAATAGGAAAGTGAATAATGTGGTAGTGTAAACACAAATCAATGTAAACATGTCTAGGCTATATTGATTGAGTCTAATTTAGGTTTTCACTTCCAAGTTCCACCTAAATTACTAATTCAAATTCAAAGTTGATCACTCTTCGAAATGTATTAAGCACAAATCAATATAAACAATTAATATGAACATCAAAATAAATAATGAAAAATAAAACTTATTTATAAACATAGGGTTCCATTAAAGCCCTTATTAACGAATTCAATTCATCATCTCAAAGAAAAATACCAAACAAGAATAACAAAATCATGGTTTAAAATTCAAAAGATAAAGATAGAATAAGGAAGAAGAAGAAGAAAAGATGAAACTAGAGTGATAATCCGTCTTCAATCTTCAAGATCAACAATTGTCTTGTATTTTTCTCCCCAAAAACTTGCTCTGAACGTTCAGATTTGATCTCATATGATAACCATAAGTGAAATTATCAATTCTCCCTCGATTTGGCTTGAAATAGGTTTTTAAATATGCCCTAGTTGCAACTCCTTGTGTCCACATATAAAATTCACGAGCCCACATTGAGCTTGAAGTCCAAAGCATTTTTTTATTTGACATTTCTCAATAAAACTCGTATAAATTTCTCACCTGAACTCCAAATGAGATGATTCATAATGATTTAGAAAGTTGAGAAAGCGATCTAGAACTTCTATTTCACGAATTTTTCTCAGAAAACACTTGGATCATAGTAAAAATTAGAGTTGAACTTTGAGCTTTGCACAACACGCACCGAGTTAATTCAAGACTAGAACGTGAAGTCTTAGATTAACCTTAAATTTCATATTTTTCTTGAGATTTTCCATGATAAACACCAAATTCACTATTAACAATAAACTTACAGAAAATAAACCTAAAATACACTAAACTAATCAAAATCTTAAGAGAAAGAAATGGAATGCAACTCTATTTTATAGAGTTAACACACCCACAAACTAAATATTTTGCTAGTCCCTAGAAAACGTAAAGGGAAACTAACAACACTAACACAAACATGCGCCATGATTTGATTAAAAGTATAATTGGTCTCAAAAATCACACATTTAAATAATTCCAAGAAAAATCTAGATTCTACAACTATTAGAATTTCAACTCAAACCATAATCATGTCTCAAACTTAATTTCCATGTGTGTGTACTCAATCTCACCCAATCACTAGTACCTCAATAAATTTATACACACTCAAAAAAAAAAAATACTTTTCCTTAATACCACTCCATAAGCTTATTTTGCAAACCAATCTCCACTAATATAGGCAAACACAAAATGACATATCAATAGGACTTATTAGGCTTGTAATAAATGGCTAAGGTTAGGGTGGATGAGAAAGGAAGATTAAGCTTAATTCATACCATAAACACACACACCTTCAAGACAAAATCTTGAAAAAAAATCTCCTTCACTACCCATTCTTTCTTTCATTTTGTATTTTTCTTCATATAGTTCACCTCTGTTTTTTTGTTTTTTTTCAATTGAGTAACACTCTTCCAAATTGATATCAGTTATTATATTTCTTTTCAAAGAGTGTCACTACTTTCTTTTTTCTGTAAAATCTTTTTTTTAATCACATATAGCATCATAATTCTCTTCTTCTTCCTATCTTCTCATCACAATCTAAATAAATTTTTAACATATGCTTATGACGCAAACTAAGACAAAGTAAGACATTTTTTTTAAGTGTTGAGGCTGAGCTGAAGAAGGGTAACTATGGATATAAATTCATTAATCGTTTCAAAAAATGGCCTAAATCATGTCCTTAATTTTATGACACCTATGATTTTGCCTCAATGGTTTTCAAAATAAGTTATAGAGAGGTAAATTTTTTGTACTATTATTATTGTATTGTGTTGGTGTTGTTTTCCTTTTATATGATTATGTGTGTGATAGTGTGTGTGTGTTTCCTTGGGCGTGAGTGAAAGAGGAGAAAAGCAAGAAGATGAATGTGGTCTTGATCATGGAACAAGAGAGAGATTAAAGCTAGTTTCCCTTTTTGGAATGGATGATCTTAAAGGGTGATTTCAAGAGGATATTTCTATCCATTTGATTGCTGATTTTGATAATCATGCATTAGGACTTGAGTGATTATATATAATCAAATCATGGATGAACATGGTAAAAGCTTGGGACTAGGTTCACCATTTTTGAAATTATGGAGGGAAAATCCAAGAGAAAACCATGTGTGGAGAATCAAGGTGATTGGAAGAATAAAGGCTTTATGCAAGAACATAATAAGAATTTAGGTCTAGATTCATGATGAGAATAAATCATGGATTTGATTAGGAAAATTATGAGAGGAAATCATGAGATTTTATTGGACGATTGATTGAGAGATAATTTTGGGATTTGATGTTTATTGGAATTAATGTGGAGATGTGGTTAGTGGGATGAAAGCCTATAAATAAAGGTGAGGGAAGGCTTAGGCCAAACACACCAAGAGAAGATAAGGGAAGGTACGAAGAGAAGAGTAGTAGTTTGAAAAAGAAGGAAGAGAAAGGAAAGGAAGAGTCAAGGCTCATTTGAAGTAAGTATCGTTCCTTTGATTCTTGAACATTCTCTTATCTTGTTGTAGCTAATCTAGATGTTTGTAATCACGTTGGCTAAGGTTGAGAACTCATCAAAGTTGGAAGAGAGGACTAGAGGGTTCGACCACTTAGTGGAAGGTAACACCTTGTGTTGATGTAGTTTTTTGTTAACAAAAAAAAAATAAAGAGAATTAAATGATTGTTAGAATAAAAACACAAGAATTTTACGTGGTTCAGTAGTTAAAATCTACATACATCCATGAGCCACTTTTATTGATGAATTCTCTGTTTAAAGCCAAGAAGCAATTTCACAGAGTTTCTAGATACAAGAATTTGTGCATAAAAAAAATGAATACAACCAGTTTGTATATTTCAAATTTAAAATAGAAAATGAAATCTAACAAACAAAGTATCTAATTAGTTTCATATTAAAAACAGAACTGTTATTTAAATATGGATTATTTATCTTTTCTAATGCTTTTAACGCGTTTTTGAGGTGTTCTACCTGAACATTCCAAGCTGAGATGACAATGGACTTTTCGAGCCGATTATTTGCCTCTAGGCCAAGATGATAACTTACATTCTGATCTGACTTCCCGAGGAAAAGTGCTTTCCTCGAAAATAGGATATAACAATTCCCCCCTCAAAAGTCTCTACTCGTATCACTTCAGGAGATACTTTTAAATTTCGTATATTAGAATTTGTAACCACCTACCACACTCGAGTGATAAACACGTGTTGTCCCTTAACAGGGTGATTTCAATACTCAAGTACTGGTCCTGCTCTTATCCCATTAAAAAATTTTCCACCATTTAAAATTAATCTCTAATCGTAGGATTAATCATCAATTCAACCCTTTGATTGATATGATTTTTGAAATCCTTTTATAAGAACCTTCCATCTCTTTCTTCTTCACTTTACACATTCTTTTCTTCTTAATGTTGTTATTCATACGAATAAAATCAGGGATGCAACGAAAGGTGGGGTGGGGGGATTTTAAAAATTCATTAATACCGAGGCAGGTTCAATACATATATCTATACATTAAATCAACACACAAAAGGAAAATGAGATTACACCTTGTAGCCTATCAAGATTCCTTGAGTCTTTGAGTATAATCAAACATTCTTCCTATCCAGCGAAGACTCACACTTCCAAATCGTTCCTCAAACACACAAGGACGTGTATAGAAATATAGGATTCACATGTTGATTATTTAGGCCCTCTAGATGTTCTCAGCACATGCAATTTAGAGAGTTTGGAGAATAGAGAAGGCTGTAGAAATTTCTAGAATTTTTCAGGTCTAGAAAAATTCTATCGATACTACTCCAGAGAGTTTGATAACAAATTGAACAACTGATCTAAAAGAGTTGTTTCTTTCTAGATTTATAAAGACAAATAAAACAATTTTATTTTTCTTTTAATTTTATTAATTCAAACTGACCAGTTATCCTTTATTTTTAATCAAATTAAAATAATAATTAAATAAACAAATATTTGAAATTCAAAATTCAAATCCTAAGGATATGTGGCACTACAAAGTGGCGCCACTTTAGTTGCCTCCCTAATTTTTCTCATTTGTTTGTTTAATTAATTTTTAGACAATATATTTATTCACAAAATAAATATATGTTAATTTAAAATTAACTTATCTTAAAACTATCAGTTTGAATCTTATGCTAAGATAATAATTAACTTTCTTTAATATTAATCCAAACACTAATTAATATTTATTTCAAATAATATAATATTTGATCAAATAAAAACTAATTAGTTAAATAACTAATTAATTAATTGCACATAATTATCACTTATCCCTAGAAAATTAATTCCTTTACAATTTAGCCATTTTCTCCATAAATCTTACCTGAGACACCCTTACCCTTGATAGTGTAGGACAAAGGCGAATCGGGGACCATTGACCTATAATATGAAGCTCCAATAAATCAGAATATTAATTAAAATCTTTAGTTAAATAATCTTATTCACTAATTCCATTATTACACCACTATAAATATGGAATTACACTCTAAGTAATTATAGAATTATATTTATAGAGTTTTCTCTTGTAGTCCATTGATATAATCAATAAATGTAGTCCATTTATTGGTTCGCTAATTAGAGCTGGTCAAGAATTACCATTTTACCCTTCTAATTACCTCTTGTTCCTTAAGTACCATTAATTCACTTGTGAATAATTATTCTATAATCATATTATAGATTTGAGCTCAATAACTATTCACTCTCATAATTAACTCTTAAGGGAACCAATATTCGATCATTTAGGGAAGCATGGATTCAATTATTGTAATCAGGTTCCCATCCATTCATGCTATTAAATCTCCAAAACAAAAGTCACTAGTCTCGTTATATTAAGATACATTAACGAATGAATAAAAAGATACAATAAACATAAAAAGGAGTTCATGATAACTCAAGATTTATACTGATTTACAAATGATTGTCTATTAAGATATGAATTAAATATTTATGGAAAATTGTAAGTTTATAAAGATAATTAATTCACGCCGGTCCAATCATATATAATTAATATTATATAAAGTACATTTACCAAGATGTTTTTCTACATCAGTAATTCGAATCTAGATTAATTGCATCCCATATGCTTAGTAAATCATGCTAGCAACCATTCATTAAAGATTTTGTACTTTAATATGTTGCTGATTATTTTATTCATTATACATGATCTTAATTATCTAGTACGCATACTAGATAATATTCTGATAAATGAATATGGAATTTTATGATATTTATATAAATTATTCAAATAATAATTATAATATTGAAATATAACAAAAATGTATTTTTATTTAAATCAATAAAAATGTCTTTTCACATGCTTTTAGGGCATCAACCCTAACAATTTCCCACTTGCCCTTAAATCAAGTGAGGCCTCTATCTCAATCCCATAATGCATACATGACCCATAAAGACATTGCAAGAGGTGTCTTTGTAAACGGGCTACCAAGTTTTGTTCCGACGCTATCTTCATAACTGTCACATCACCTCGGTGCACAATCTCTCTTACTAGATGGTATTTCCTTTCTATATGGATTCCTCTCTTGTGGATTCTAGGTTCCTTTGAGTTAGCTATCACCCCACTATTGTCACAGTACAAGATTAGTGGATTCTCCATATCTGGAATCCCTTCTAGATCAGTGTAGAACTTCCTGAGCAAAACTGCTTCCTTAGTTGCTTCACAAGCCGCTATATACTCGGCTTCCATGGTTGAATATGCAATACTGGATTGTTTGATACTTCTCCAGACTACAACTCCTCCACCAAGAGTGAAAATTGACCCAGACGTCGATTTACAACTGTCTTTGTCTGGTTTGAAATCACAATCAGTGTATCCAGTAAGGTTTAACTCACCTCGTGAATATACAGACATATAATATCTCGCTCTTCAAAGATACCTGAGAATGTGCATGTAGAGTCCAAGAACTTTACTTAGCTAGTTAGATAGTAGTATAATAGTAATAGTAGTATTATTGTTATGACTGTGGATTTTTGGTTCAGACCGGGATTTAATTGGACACTCGTAGTAACACTTGTAGATTTTCTATGTTTAACCTATAGTTTAAGAATATTAATTTTAACCTAAGGTCTTATTAATATGACTGATATTGGTGGTGATAAATATTATATTATAAGGTTTAGATAGACCCAATAAGAAAGTAACACTTGTCATGTGTATGTTTAATGATAATTAAGTATTTTTGAGGAATAGGTTTATTAAGAGTAATATTTGAATATCCTAGGGTCTATCAGCAGCTTTGAAAACGTTAGGGGACTTAGTCAAGGCTGTTTACTCAATTCAAATTAAGCTAAAATTGTGTAATTTCGTGTTTAAATATTCAGCGTATACCGATATATCGCAGCTATAGGGGGCGATATATCGCAGTACGGGGATACGAAAAACACGAAACTTCGCACGATTGCCTCGGGCATGCTGGCCCAGTCGATATATCGCCTACAGGGGGCGATATATCGCCTCCTTCAGTGCATTTTGAAAGTTTTTGAAAATGTTCTCAATTCAAATCTTTAACCTCTTGATAAGTCCGGCATCTTTCTGAACGAGTCTTCAGCCTCTGCTGAACGATAATTCAAATATTTTTCACTTAAAAAGCCATTATTTTTATTCAAGTTAAATGAAGATCTTTTCATCCTTAAACTCTATAAATAGGACCTAGTACTCAGCCATTTATTCATTTATTAAGCTAAGTTCAGAGGCTGCAAGTTGCTAGGTTATTATTGAGAGTGTAAACACTTGGGTTGGGGATTATAAGCTTACCAAACACTTGGGAAGTAAGGATTATAGCACATTTTGGTTCGAGGTTTATATCGGTCATATAAGTCTTCAAGGTATTCCAAAACTCTAGTCCATTTCTGTATTATTTTACTTAAAATTCTTATAGTTTTCTACTCAACATCCTAACTCTATTATTTATTCTTGGTTAGGAAACCTAAGGTCTTGAAAATAAGGTTTTTGGTAAGTATGTTCTTGATGGTATAGTTCATCGATTCTTTTCATCTCATTCTCTTTAGTATACTCACTCTTCCATTTATGGTTTTTAGGAGTGTTCCAATGTCCCAACTCTGCTCTCATATCCCGGTAATTTTGGTAAGGAAAATAGGATAGGATTTATGTGTTATGATTTATATGTTATGATAAATGTTATCTTATGATTATGTGTTATGTCATATGCTATAATATGTATAATTGTAGACTTGGGCATATGACCCGTACAACTAAAAAGCCCCAAATAAATTATGGGCATATGACTTGCTTAGCTAGCAAGCCCCACTAATCTAATGGGCATATGACTTGTTTAGTTTATGGGACCCCAAGTAATAATGGCCATTATAGTACGTGTAACATATGTTTATGGTATATTTTATGTTGTATTATGAATATTATGAATATGATTTACGTGTTATATTTTTCCTTGTTGGGCATTAGGCTCACTCCTTTTATGTTTATATGTGCAGGAAAATAGCTTTGGTGGCGGGAAAGGTTCTTGGTAGTTTGGGCATGTGTATTGAGGCGGAATAGAATCGAAGGGCCGAGAGTTCGATTCGAGGATGAAGTTTCTTTACTTATGGTTTATATGTATTTTTCCGCATTTTACTATGTAATCAATTATGTTATGTTTTCCTTTTAAAACAATGGGATCCCATATCCTACTTTAAATTTTATGTAAGTTTAACATTTATTTTTACAAGTTTTTAATAAAGTTATGATCATTTCACTTGTAAGTTTTATTAAGGATTAGTGTCTATGGATAGTTTTTGTTAATGGTCCAAAGTCTAGAGTAGTTGGGTCATTACAGTGCATTACCACAATCCAGTGTTCCAAACAAGGGTTTGATTGATAATAACTTATAGTTCCCATTGCATAGCATATGTCAGGCCTAGTACACAACATAGAATACATAAGACTCCCAACTACTGAAGCATAGGGATACTTTCTCATGTCCTCTTCTTTGTGAGGTGTCTTTGGACATTGCTCCTTGGAAAGAGCAATGCCATGTATGTTCGGCAATTAAACTTTCTTGGAATTCATTGAGAACCTTTCTAGCACTTTATCTATATAATTTTCTTGAGAAAGTGCCAAGAGCTTGTTCTTCCTATCCCTTAGGATTTGGATTCCCGGAACATAGCTCTCTTCGTTCAAATCTTTCATTTAGAACTTTTTAGCTAACCACTTCATCAGGTTTGACAGTGTCTCTACATCATTTCCAATGAGTATAATGTCATCCACGTAAAGAACTAAGAAAACCACTACTTTTCCTTTGATATATTTATATACACATGCTTCGTTGACATTTTTTTCGAAGCCATATGTTATAATTGTCTCATCAAAGGTGATGTTCCAAGATTTAGATGCTTGCTTTAATCCATAAATAGATTTTAGAATTTCGCACATCTTATGATCTTCCCCTTTTATCACAAACCCTTCTGGTTGTACCATATAGATACTCTCATCAAGGTAGCCATTAAGAAAAGTTGTCTTGATGTCCATATGCCATATCTCATAATTATAAGCGACATCTATGGATAAGAGAATGTGTATGGATTTTAGCACGGCAATAGGAGAAAATGTCTCTTCATAATCGACACCATCTCTATGTGTGTAACCTTTCGCCACAAGCCTTGCTTTGAAAGTCTCTACTTTCCCATCTACACCTCTTTTCTTCTTGAAGATCCATTTGCACCCAATGGGTCTGACATCTTCAGGTGGATCTACAAGTTCCCAAACAGAATTGTAATACATCGATTCCATTTCTTGGTTCATGACTTATTTCCATTTTTCCTTTTCAAGATCTTCCATTGCCTCTTTAAATGTCAATGGATCAACCTTGTCCATGTCAGAATCAAGGACGTGTGCCACATGATCATATCAATCATATTGTCTCACAATCCTCCCACTACGACGTTGCACTAGGGCTTCCTTTTCAAGAACAATGGTCTCTCCAATTTGTTTCGTATCATTTAATGATGATGATGGTGATGGAATTTGATCAACTGTGAGTTCCTCCAGAACTACTTTGCTTCGAGGTTTATAGTTAGTCATTATTCATGCTCAAGGAAGGTCGCATTTGTGGAAACAAATACATTTTGGTCCTTTTGACTATAGAAATAACCACCTCGTGTCTCTGGAGCATAGCCCAAGAAAATACACACTTCAAACCTTGAGTCAAGTTTTCCTGACTTAGGTCTAAGAACATGAGCAGGACAAACCCAAATGTGGAAATGGCACAAACTAGGTTTGTTACCATTCCACAACTCTAGTGGTGTCTTGCTTATTATCTTAGATGAGACTACATTCAAAATGTAAATCATTCTTTGAAGTGCATAACCCCTGAATGAGAGAGGAAGAGATAAGTAGCTTAACATAGACCTGACCACATGTCCAACAAGGTCTTGTTTCTTCTCTCTGAAACTCCATTTTCTTGTGGCTTTCCAGGTGATGTGAGTTGGGATAAAATACCATGCTTCAGTATGAAATCTTTGAATTGTAAATCCAAATATTCACAACCTCGATCTGATCAAAGAGTCTTCAGAGTTTTACCTAACTACTTCTTAGCCTCAGTTTTGAAATCCTTAAAATTGCCAACAGTTTCTAACTTCCTAAGTATTAGGTAAGTATGACCATATATTGAGTAATCATCAATGAAAGTGACGAAATACTCATAACCACCTCTAGCATGTACATTAATTAAACCACATACATCATTGTGTACAAGCTCTAATGGTTATTTGGCTATATTTCCTTTCATAGAGAAATGATGTTTAGTTATCTTCCCTTTTAGACAGGATACATAAATTGGAAAAGTTCCAACAGTTATTTCTCTCAATGGTCCATCTTTTGCTAAGTGATTAATTATGTCTAGACTATTATTACCTAGTCTTAGACGTCATAGATATGTGTCATCCTCTTTTGAAACTTTTTTTTTTGGTTACCTTTTGGTTTAGCCACTTTAATTAACTCAGAGTTATTTAGCAATCGTTCATTTTGCAAAAGCGTCTACAGTCCGAATATTTATAATTGCATGTTTATTTAAAAGAAAATAAAGAATAATCAAATTATTACTAAAAATTTATTTAAATTTCACTACATGCAATAAAAGGAAATAAAAATACTAAATGGAATAAACTAAAAAATTGTTCCAAACATGTAACAAACCAACTTTTACAAGACCAAAAATTCGGAAAATTTTAAACATTTTTCTTGTAAAGTCCTCACACCGAAAAATCCATATAAAAAAAAACTTAAATAAAATGACTGTGTGCGCACACTTTTAGTTTTAAATAAAAGAAATACAACCATTTCCTTTACACGTTTTACTAATACAAAAGTCTTGGAGAGTTAGCGAACTCTCGACTTTCATTTTCAAAATGGTGTTCCATAAAATCCTCCCCAGGTTGGGCCACATGTACATTTCCGCAAGCAGACTCTGTCGCTCACTGCTCCACTTTACTTTTGCACTTACCTACAAGCATAGAGAAAACAAATAGGGAAAACCCTAATATTCATCATACATACAACCAGTCATAAATAGGGTTCCAGAGAATCTGAACCCTAATATACAAGTTCAAGAATGCGTGAACGTCCTGACAAGCTTATGGTCATGCTCAATAACACAAAGTCGTAACATAACTAACCTTCACACAGAAAATCCCAGAACAAGTGTACATATACATATAATCCTAACTCATAACCTACCTATCATACTTAACATACATATCATACCTATCATACATATCATACTTAACATGCATATCATACTTATCTTCTTATCATACTTAACTTCTTATCATACTTAACATGCATATCATACTTAAATTACTTGATATATTTAACTTACTTAACTTACTCAGCATAAACACGGGTGTATACTAAATATACACTTGTTACTAAGACTCCTAGGAGAATTCATCATACTCTCATAATCTTAATGGCTTGTTTATGACAGCATCTTAAATATGTGTCACAGAGTTTAACCGGACTCTTATGTCATGCGTATTAAACCGGACGTCTTACTTTATAAAATGCCCTAATCTAGTACTTTATAAAACATTCGCATGCACACATGGGTTTATAAGAGAAAAACCACTTATTATAAAATCCCAGCAGGGTCTTGCTAAAAACATGCAAGTTGACCCCAATAGTTTAAAAAGAAAAATAGAAGTTTTCATGCAAAGTTCTTAAAACAACCAAAGTTCAAGTCCCACTGATAAATTTAGAAAGTCCAATTTAACATAACATTATTAAAAGAAAATGGCATTTAAACTGATTGTTTCTCGTCCATAGGATGCCCCCACGCCATACACACCATGACGATAGAACTCCCCACATCACCACATGTGCCATAGAGAAACCTATTTGCTACCTAGAAGGGAAAGTGAAGGAGTGAGCTAAAAGCCAGTAAGGAAGTGCAAAAAGCACACAAGTAAATCAAAACAAATCATAATCGCATCATACATCGTCACACATCATAGCATCATTATCGTAATAGTATCAACATCATAAACATAAACATAATCATAACAACATTGGCATCATATGCAAAATCATCATCATCATAACATCATCACATAAACATCATATCCTTGTGAACATGACCCGCTAACTTGTCCATGTCACCCTTTGAGGTAAACAAGATCTCTGGTCCTTGAATAACCTCGCCGCGTCCGCCCCTTGAGCTACGTCTTCATATCCTTAGTAACTCGTCGAGTTATGTCTTCATATCCTTAGCAACCCCTTTTTGATGTGTCGCGTTCATCATGCTAACATCCATTCATATCATACAACATTCAAAATTACATACAATCCAGTCACATCATCATAATAAAGCATTTCATAATTCATAACGCATAAATCATTACATTCTCAGTCATACGAACGATCTTACCATTCGCAGCATAAACAAACAAAATTCTATCTAACTTCCTTACCTCAGGTCCAAGCAAAACAAAATGACAACTTCACAACGAGCCTATACCATAACCAAAATAAGGTCCCTTGGCATCACATAAACTCCATTTTGCCCACTCATTTAACCCATGTGTGCATGGGCCTTGCACACATGGTGAAAACTACTCACAACATCCAAACAAGGCATATTTACACATAAGGTCATAAAAGAATAATGCACATTCTACCTATATTACATGCATGGTCTCTTTATAAAAACTATATGGTTGCATAATAGGCATATTTTTTAACGTAAAAGTGAAATTTCATGTGACTTGCATACGCGGGAACGTTGTTTAAAAGCGGCGTTAAAAACAATAATTCCTACGCGCTTATTTCTATCATTTTGAAAATAATGAATTTGTAACATGCTTTCATTTCCATTGTTTTTCTTTTTAGAATTACTAGGTTGATCAAATCTCTCAAGACATTATTTTATTTCATAAAATAATTTATTTAATCATTTAAAATATAATAACTCCATTACTTACTTTTAAATTCCATAAAATAATCAAGACTAAATATTATGAAAAATACTCATAATTTAACATGTTTATTTAGAAAATAACATTATAATCCAATTAACAAATTTAATGAGAGAAAATGTAAAAAATTTAGATGTGGAAAAAATACATTTTTACTTGTATTATTTTTAAAACTAAATTTTTAAATAGAATTAATTCACAAGTGATAATTCAATAACTATTTTTAAAATATTTTTATAAACATTCAGCCACTATTTGATTTACTTAAAGATTCACAAATAAATTAAATTCACCATTTTCATTTTTTTTAAAACTCATATTTTCATCAAAATATAAAATAAAAAAAAATCTGTAGGTAATTATTTGCATAAAATATCATCTCAAGGCACTTTAAAATCCCCCATTAACTTCTTAAATCATCAAAACAACTTGTAAAATTTACTTAAGCATTCAAAAACATTTTTCTCATCATTTTGACACTTTTCATACACAAAAATCAGCAAGTACCCTAATTACGAAATTCATTCTTTTCATCATATTTCACATAATTCATTCATATTTATTTAACAATATTCCAACACAAACCCTAGCATGTTTCTACCCCTTTTTATTTATTTTAATGTTACCATTAGCATACAATAATTCATCAACCACTTTGAAACATATTCACAAGTCATAAACAAATAATCATCTTGATCTTGTCTTACATATACTCTTGATTTATTAATATCATGCAAGTATTCCAAAGAAACAAAACCACCATATATTTATTTAAAATCTTACAACACCCTATAATGTTTCTAAAATTTAAATTGACATAAAACATAAAAAAATAACAATCATACTTTGAAAATCACCATTAGGCCGAAATCCCCATAACAAAAAATAATCAAATCCTTTCATGTTATTTTTTTTAAATACTCATCATCATTTTCTTATAGATCACAATTTAAAACCTTTGCATATTTTCACATAGAGTCTTTAAGCCAAAAAATACCCACCATCAAATCATAGAAAATCTTTAATCAACATATCATAAACACCACATATCAATAATCAACTCCATGCACATACTATGAATATACATCTAAGAATTACAACCATATAAGAACCCAAACAACAAGAATACTCATGCCACTACAAGAAAAAACAATTTTTATAACACTTAAAAACTGCTAACCGGAAGTATTTATAACGCTTCTAAAAATGCTAACGTAGCCCCTGTTATTAAAAGTCGAGACTTTTCCGTAACAGTTTTAAGATTTTATTCTCAATGTTACAATAAACTATTCAATAACACTTCTTTAGTATTTATATTATTAAATTAAAAACAATTCATTCCTATAACTACTTATTAATTTATAGTACATATTAAGCATTTTTTTCATAACACTTTTAAGCTATTATGTATGATATTATAATAGACCATTTTATAACATTTTAAAATTGTTAAATTACATAAATTATAACTTTTTGTTGCACTTGTAATACATATAAAATTATAAGTGTTTTAGAAACTCAAATAATACCATTAATATGTTATTGTATTAATTAATCAACAAATGTACAATTAATCATATCTCACAAACTATGAAAATTATAACATTGAACATTTACTAATTCAAATCTGGTAACAATATTCAATACAAACCATAACTATCACTACTTAATAAAATTCTTAGGTGAAGTTTTGAAATATACACAAGACATAACAAACTACTAGACCTCCACATGTTTACTTAAAAAGTGAACAACAAAACATAATCAAAAGACAAAAAAGTTTTGAAGATAGCTCCCATCCAATGCATGATTCATTATGCTCTTCTTTCCATTGTGGAATCTGTTTGTTCAACTACATAATCTGCAATGCCAGTTAGTAAAGATGAGTTCAACAGAAAAAGAGAATACAAGTAATATCTAATATACATTAATGGTAACAAAAATTCATGAACTAAACAAAGAAAATCTTAAAAATATACATGAGACATGCTAAGTTGTTGTAAGATACATTTATGCACATATTTGGTCATTTCAAAGTTGTAAAACAGAGTTCATTTGAGTTTTTCTATCATGTAGACTACATTACAAGAAAAGATAAAGAAACAAAATTTTGTGAATAGTGAACTCACTGTACAATAAGGCTAAGGCAGTTGAGCAATATCACTTGATATATTGTTGTGTTATAATCTCTTGTGAAAATAAGAGTTGATAATCAGAGAACAAAGACCTATGAAAAAACATTAGCAAAAACTGATAAACTTGAGGGCGAATGCTTGACACAAACATAAATAATGGTTTGTGCCATTCAATGTTGAGAAACAACCCAAAAAAAAACTTACAATGAAAACAAGTTCTGAAACTGACTAAGTTCTTGAGGTCTTTAACCAGTAAAGTTGTTTGAAAGATCTCTACAATCCAAAACACATAAAATAAGGATTACATCAAAATAAAGAAACTTCCAAAATTTCCAAATACCAAACTCTTAATAACTCATATATTCAGAGGAAAATAAAAAGAAATCATTACTAATTCACTCTTTATATACTTTTTACTGCTATAAGCTATAGTATAAAAAAAATTATAAGAAAATAAGCCATGCAACCTTATAAGAAAGGGACCAAATTAATAAAATACTATGAAAACTTATAAGAAATTAAGATATCTGACATTTCTAGTTCATATAAATGACTTCCCAAATGCAATACTAAATCTACAATATGATTTATAGCTCAAATAAAAATAGCAAAACAGAGAGTACGTAGTTGTATTATTTTTCCATAGTTAAGAGTCCCAACAGTTCAATCAAGCAATATTGCACTCTAACAAAAGAATTTCCACGAAAGAAATATAGAATCTGCAGTTCAAGTATAAGTGTGATAATCTATGCTTTTCTAAGGCTTTCATATATTGCTAAGTGGTATGATTCTTACTTCTTAGGCTAAAAAGATTATGTTCTCATTTCTTAAATCAAGTTTGCTTCTAGCTAGCTTTATCCAATTTGGTGCGATATAGTTGAAGAACTTTTGGCAATTATTTATATCTAAATCAATATGTTATGTAGTTTAATCACAAGTTGAGACACAAAGCCATCATAAAGAAATTTTATATATGCCTTTGTAGTGCAAACTGCAACCTATCACAAAATCTTAGAATGCATCTATAAAATAATTTGACTTTACAGGTTGTATAGCCAAGAAAATATACTACTGAACCAAATAATATTGTATAGGAACTAGAATTAAATACACAAGGTACTATAAGAGAAAAGACAAACATATGAAAATTCAGGAAAAGAATTGTGGTTATATTCTGAATATGTACCATATTATACCAAAGTAGAACTAAAGTTTTAATCTATTCCACAATACAAAATCACAATCATTAGCAGTGAAAATAAAACTAAGCAACTTCTATTAAGGAAACATGGGTATTGGATTATAAACTATTCTATTGTTAAAAAAATCATTAAAATCATGTAATTAAACATAATATAATGGAAATTGTGGATCTGGCTAGTCCTCCACAAAATAGCTGCAGTAATGGAAATTAATCTCTGATATCAATATTTATTAAAGAAGAAAAAAATAGCAAGTGGTCTAAAAAAATAAAGAAAAAACACAGAAAGTAGCATACCTCAATAAGAATAGCATGCCAAGCTTGCAAGTGGCATACCTATTGGTGCACCCAAAGAAATTCCTACAAAAGCACCTACGGAGTAGACAACATAAGACTTATAATTTACACATAATTGTAAATTCCATTGTAAAAATTCCAAAATTATATTCATTGAAAATAAATAATTAGACAACAGTACAGGAAAATGGAAAGTCCCTAGTGTATGTTTATGACTTTTTTATTTTAGGATAAGAAGCAAGTTATATTCAAGCAAAAATCAGTGAAGCTATAACATAAGACATTATTAAAATAAAAGGCTTTAACGCATTACAGAAAGATACTCATAAAATAATGGGGGCCTTCGTATAATATTAGAAAAGTAAAACCCAATATCAATTAATCATTGTGAACATGTCCATTATATTTAAGTTTAAAAAGAAATGAACATGCAAAAGAAAAAGTCCCAATGACTCATCAAACCTCTTAGTAACGATAAGATCATTAATACTTGAAAATTCTAGTCATGAACAAGGTGAACATTAAAACTTCCTCAATTAAGCAAGAAATATTCCAAACAAGGGAAAACAGAATATTAAACGAAATGCAACAACAATAAGAATTGAGTGTAATATTTCAGAAAATAAGTTTCAACATGATCACCAACTTAATTATTCTGTTCTGACCAAAAAAGAGCCAAATTTTGATAAGACTATATATCTAATGGTGGATACATACTTGTATCAACCAAAATATAATTTAATTGTTTATAAAGCTAGCAAGAACTATACATCAAAGAGTAGCTCACTTATTTCAAACATACTTTTGAGTAACTTAATTCATACCAAGAACTATACATAGTTTTCTTATTCTATTTTTAAAATTTAAGTAACATTTTTTTTAGTTGATTGCTGATTATATAGTGTTTCTAATGTGTTGTTATGTACATGGTGACTAATTTATGCTTAAACCAGTAAGATAAATTGTAGAAAAAGCTTCTTTAAGGGCTTTTGGTTATTCTAATGTTAAAAGAATTATTTCTGCAAAAAATGTCAAAAAGAATAGAATTTCAAGAATAAACTACATTTATCAAGTGGCTTGGTTCCATTTACAAGAAAATGATTTCTATTTTGTTATTGGTGATGATATTTACTTATATTTCTACATTTTTTGCAATTTATAAATTTTGTCTACTTATCTAATTTATGATATCTAAACAGGTCTCAATGTTTACTTTCAATCTTTTATTTCCCTGCCATGCAATTCATGCACTTTTGCTATAGCAGTTCAATTTCGAGTCATTTTCATTCAAATACCTTAATTTCTAGACTCACTTTCCAGCAACCTAACTATTAGTAACTAATTTTGCTCAATTTTCAATCTATCATAGTTCAAGATAATTGAAAACCATTAATGAAGTTTTACCACAAATATAGTATAGATTTTTACTTTTCAAATTCTAACAACTTTTTCCATGCCATCCATTGCATTTCTTCCTACAATAACAAGAGAAGTAAACAACAAATTAAAATTTACAAGTTTAGTTACACATTCAAGTAAAAGCTTCTTAAAAAAGTGGTACTTCCATTTTTCTTGTTTAAATACAAAAAGGAGTTAGGTTAAAAGATGCAATGTCACAAGTAGAGTAAAACCCACTACAATTTGTACTAAACAACCCACCTATGCACTCAAGTTGCCATACAATTACAATTTTGTTTCAAATATCAAATACCAGTGCTAGATCACAAGTTTCGTTTCTTTTCAAAAAAAGAAAGAACAAATGGTTAATGCTCATCTTTTCATGCACTCCACAATTATAGTTTATCATAGGAAACTTAAGCACCAATTAACAATACATATTTGTTTATATAAATATGTGTGTGTGTATCCTGACAAAACAGTATAAACATCAAAAAAACCCGGGTGATAAGACACACCAACATAGTTGAGCATGAAATCATATGCCTTCTTACTTTCTTCTTGACCCTCTAGCCCTTTCTTGTCATTGGTCTTTCTTATGAACTTAATGTAGCACCGCCTACAAAGCATGCACAAGTAATAAATGAAACATATAATTAGAAGGTTAAACATACGAAAATAGATTAAAGAAAAAAGGAGGAGAGAGAGAGAGAGAACAATAAATGATGTGAGAAAAAAAACTTAATAAATAGTGAAAGTAGTGAGGGAAAAGTTGTTAAAGATATATTATAGAGAGATGGTGTAGCTAGTGATAGTATTCATGGTTAAAAAAACAATTTATATCTATCATAAATGCAGCTCAGTTGATAAGAACATAATTTAAAATTTACATATACAGCATGAAAGCAACTATAGTTCACTAATCACTACGATTCAAAAAACATACCAAAGTGGAACTTGAAGACAATTCAATAAACAATGACTAAATATCTGTTTTGCAGCATCATCATTATTTATAGCCATATGTGACTCCACATACTGTTTCCAAAACTTTGCCTGAAAAGAATAGAATTTATCATCATCAATGAAAATCTAGCACTGCATTTTTCGAACAAGCAGATGAATCTCAATAGATTCATGTACAGAGTGAAAGTTAATTCTCTAATACTACTGAAGTGGTCAGTTTTAGTTCTCTTAGTTTTGTTCTTATAGGTAATTCATTTGGGTTGCATAGAAGTGTGCATTGAGTCAAAATTCGGCATCAAATACTAAACAATATAGAGTCACTATAAGTTTCTTGTGAACAGATACAAATATGCACACAATTTCCTTAATACTACTCTTCTGGCCTCTAGGTTACTTGGGTCTTGCTTTACCTGGGTTATCTCAAACTAAGAAAAAACAATTAAACAAAATGTTATGCACAAAAACGAATTAAGAATAGGAAATTTTCAGACAGGTTCTTCAACATGCAGTAAGAAACAAAACTTTCACAACATTTGTGCTCTCAAAAGTTTCTCTCTTAACACATAAAAGCTCTTTGCTCTTTCTTGTATTCTAATGCTTACAACCTCTCTAATTTTTCTCACTATATCCTCTCCATTAGAAACAATTCCAACACAAACAAATATATGTATTGATATATTCAAAATGTTTTCTTGATATTAAACTGAAATCTAAATAAATAAAAGGAAAAGAAAACTCACAGAGACAAACAGCTTCTTGAGCAGCTGGGTTGATTGGGTTCTTGCTTCAGCAGGGGCGTCGTCATGTGTGCTTCAGCGACTCAACGGAAGAGAGTGACGAGAGACTAAACTATTTCAGTAGGCTTAGTCGTGGTGTTACAGTCAAACTAGAGAGTATAGGCACGAGGGAGAGAGAGCGGAGAGACTGTGACAGAGAGATAGAGAAAGAGCGAGGGAGGGAGAATGAGAGACTAGGTGTGAGAGGGAGAGAAAAAGAAGCAGAGGAGGCGTGATTATGTAGGGATTCATATTTGAGAGATTAGGGATAAGCTTTTTTTTTTATTTGCTTTTTCTTTTGTCATTTTCATTTTGCGCCTAATGAATGTTTCATTTGCCGCCTAAAGAGCTTTACTTTTATAAATAAAAATATGTCAAGTGTCTGTGTCTTTTATTTACTAGCATAAAACAATAGCACTTCTAAAAATTTGTAATATTTTAATGTAATATTTAGGCAAAATTCTTGTAGTGTGCCCCGCCTAGGTCAATTCCCACATGCATCATCATTAAAAAAAAACCATCAATCCATGAATCCAAGAAACACCATAACATTAGGGTTAGAGATCCATTACCTCTCTTGATTGTAAAATCAAGAACACCCAAAGTGACCAAAACCTCAAACTATATCACCCCTTTTTTTAGGCCTAGGATTTTCGAAAACCAACATGAGGAGAATGAGAGATTCAACAACAACACAACAAAACTATAGTCAAAATTACTAGAATCAATAGAAGAGAATTATACAAGCATAAACATAAAAGGCATACCCTAGAATTGGTTCTCTCTTCTCCTTCTTCTTCTTTTCTTTCTTCTTCTCCTTCTCTCTCTAGCTCATGCCTCTCTCTCTCTCTCTCTCTTCTTCTCTCTAATTTTGGCAGCCCAAGAGCATAATGCTCTCTATTTCCTCTCTTCCCTTTTTATTTTAATTCTCTCATAATACCCCAATAAAATAATTGGTAAGTTCCCCTTATTATTTATTCTAATTAAGCGTAAAAATCAATTATAAATAAAAGACTTAACTAAAAGGGAATGTGAACAATCCCCGTACCCAAAATAACATTTGCCATCTAATTTTTAATTTATTTGATAAAAAAAATAAATGGAATAAATTTTCTTCCTTTCCCACTCTACCACACACGTCCAAGACCATTTCCAATTATTATTTTTATATAGTTTTTTAATTAATTCAATAAATAAATCCAATAAAAGGCAACTACAAAGTGTGTAGAAAATTCTACACATGTGCACCATACAACCATGCACATGCACACACTCAATAACTAGGGTGCATCACTACCTACCATGCACCTTAGTGCATTCAACCAAAACTTAATTAATCATATTTTTAAATAAAATAAATAAATAACATTTAACAAATAAATTCACAAAATTCTACCAAACAATTCTAACAATTTATTTAAACAAACAAACAATTAAATAAAATAATTCACGACACTTAACAATAAAATAAAATAAAACACAAAAAATTTTAATAACTAAAAAAAAATTTTGGTGCACTACAATGTACCATTCTTAAAAGGAATTTCGTCCTGAAATTCTTTCTTACCAAATAATTCAGGGTATCTTTCTTTTATATCTTCCTCAAACTTCAATGTTGCTTCTCGTTCTGTACTATTCTTCCACATGACATTAACTAGTGGAATCCTTTTGGATCTCAGTTCCTTGATTCCCTTTTCAATAACGCGCTTAGGCTATTCATCATAACTCAGGTCCTGCTTCAGCTGTAATGGTTCATAACTCAAAACATGAGAGGGGCCTGACACATACTTACGTAACATCGAGATGTGAAGGACGTTATGCGTTTCAGATAATGCTGGGGGCAGTGCCAAATGGTAAGCAACTTGCCCGACTCTGTCCAAAATCTCAAATGGAGCAATATATCTAGGGCTTAACTTCCCTTTCTTTCCAAAGCGCATAACACCTTTCATAAGCGAGACATTCAAGAAAACAAACTCGCCCACAAAAAACTCAATGTCCCTTCTCTTAAGGTCAGCGTAGCTCTTTTGCCAACTTTTTGCGGTAAGCATCCTTTGGCGAATCTTCTCAATTGCCTCACTGGCTTCCCTAATTTCCTCGGGGCATAAAATCTGTTTCTCCCCAACTTCATCCCAGTGCAAAGGAGATCTACACTTGCGCCTATAAACTATATCATAGGGAGCCATCCCAATAGTAGATTGGTAACTATTATTATAAGAGACCTCCATTAGGGGTAAGTATCGGTTCCAAGACTCGAAAAAGTTCAAAGCACAGCACCTCAACATGTCCTCTAAAATCTGTATAGTCTTCTCAAACTGCCCATCGGTCTAAGGATGAAACGCGGTGCTAAACTTTAGCCTTGATCCCATAGCTCTCTATAGCCCTTTCCAAAAGTTCGATGTGAAAACTGACCCTCGATCAGAAATTATCAACTTTGGCACCCCCATGAAGTCTCACTATCTCACTTACATACAATTCTGCATATTGGTCCGCTGAGTATGTGGTCTTGACTGGCAGAAAATGGGCAGACTTAGTGACTTTATCTATTATTACCCACACAGAGTCGTGTTGCCTAGTGGTTCTGGGTAACCCTACCACAAAATTTATTGCTATATCCTCCCATTTCCATTCAGGAATGTAGAGCAGTTGAAGCAACCCTGCTGGCCTTTGGTGTTCTGCTTTGACTTGCTGGCATGTCAAACATCTAGCGACAAACTCAGCAATATCCATTTTCATTCCATGCGACCAATATAACGCCTTATGGTCTTGGTACATTTTTGTAGACCCTGGGTGTAAGGAATAAGGTGTTATGTGCACTTCTTTCATAATACTTTCCTTAATTCTAGCATTGTCAGGCACACAAATCCTATCCTTATGTCTCAACAATCCACCATTAGATATTGTGAAATCACTGCTGCCACCTTCTTGTACCAAAACCTTTTGTTTCACTAATGCTTCATCCAACTTCTGTCCTTCTCGAATTTGTTTTAGCAGGGAGGATTGCAATGTGAGGTTCGCTAAACTTCCCATCACAATTTTGATGCCGGCATTTATGATCTCTTTCTGAAGAGGCATCTCTATTGTATGTAGTGCTGAGACATTCCCTTGTCCTTGCCTACTCAAAGCATCTGCAACCACATTGGCCTTGCCTGGGTGGTATAGAATCTCACAATCGTAGTCCTTCACTAATTCCAACCACCTTCGCTGTCTCATATTTAGTTCCTTTTATGTGAAAAAGTATTTCAGACATTTGTAGTCGGTGTACATCTCACACTTGTCTCCGTACAAGTGATGTCTCCATATCTGTAGTGCAAACACTACTGCTGCCAATTCAAGGTCATGAGTAGGATACCGTTGCTCATAATCATTGAGTTGTCTGGAAGCATAAGCTACACATTTCCATCTTGCATCAACACGCATCGCAAACCATTCTTTGATGCGTCAAAATACACCACAAATTTCCCGCCCTCTGTGGGAACGCAAAGGAGAGGCGCAGAAATCAACTTATCCTTTATGGTCTGGGCGCTCTCTTCACATTTTTCAGTCCATGAAAACTTCTGATGTTTGCGGGTTAAGTTGTTCAATGGGGTGGTGATCTTCAAGAAGCCCTCTACAAACTTCCTATAGTAACCGGCCAACCCTAAGAAGCTTCGAACTTCTGAGGCATTCTTTGGCTGTGGCCTGTCTTTAATGGACTCGATCTTTGATGGGTCTACTGCTATCCCATTCTTGGACCCTATATGCCCTAGGAAAGTTACCTGTTCCAGCCAAAACTCACATTTAGAGAACTTGGCGTACAACTGATGTTCTCGCAATCTGTTCTTAGTCAACCTCAAATGCTCCTCGTGCTCCTCCTTGGTCCTCCAGTAAATAAGGATATCGTCTATGAACACTACCACAAACTTATCCAAGAAATCCTTAAATACCATGTTCATCATATCCATAAATGTTGCTGGGGCATTCGGGAGTCCAAAAGACATCACTAAGAATTCATAGTTCCCTTAGCGAGTTTTGAAAGCCATTTTTGGAAAGTCTCCCTCTTTCACTTTCAACTGATGGTACCCGGATCGCAGATCAATCTTTGAGGACACTGCTACCCCTTGTAGTCGATCAAAAAAGTCATTTATCCTAGGCAAAGGCTATTTATTCTTAATGGTGACCTTATTGAGTTATCGATAATCAATGCACATCCTCATACTCCCGTCCTTCTTTTTCACAAATAGGACTGGTGCTCCCCATGGCAAATGGCTAGGTCTTATGAACCCCTTATCCAACAACTCCTATAGCTAGTTCTTAAGTTCTTTAACACTGTCGGCGCCATTTGATAGGGTGCTTTAGAAATCTGTGCAGTTTCTAATGCAAGCTCGATTACAAACTCGATTTCCCTGTCCGGGGGTAATCCTGGTAATTCTTTGGGAAACACCTCCGGGAACTCACAAACAATATGTACATCTTCTGGCTTTAGTTCTGACTCCTTGGATTTCTCCACTACACTAGCCAGGAACACCGAACAACCATGTTGCATCATATTCCGTGCTTCTAGTGTAGATATTATGGGTGTTCAAAAACCCGTTACTTCGCCTCTAAAGGAAAAGACCTCTCCTTCTTTTGGCCTGAACTCTACAATCTTCTTTCAACAGTCTATCGTAGCCCCATGTTTGGATAACCAATCCATGCCAAGTATGACATCATCATATGGTATACTCACTTCTGTAAGATCTACTGGGCACTCCCTGCCCTCTACCATTGCTGGTGTTGACGGTACCCACTTATTTGACAACATCATATCTCCCGATGGCAACATTGTATTAAAGTTATGTTCAAATAGGTTATAAGGCATATTCAGTCTATCAATCACATTCATGGAAATATAAGAATGAGTAGCTCCAAAATCAATAAGGACTCTACACATCATATCAGATATAGGGAGTTGATCTGTGACTACGGTGTTGCTGTTGGCTGCTTCATTCTATGTTAAGGCAAAAACCCGTGTTGACACTAGGTTGTTGTTACTATCCTGTTCCGCTTTCCATTGTGGGAAATATTTTCTCAGATGTCTTGCCTAACCACACTTGTAACATTTGTTGGTGCCGTCTTGACATTCTCCCATATGTCATCTCAAGCATTTAGGACAACTAGGGTGCTCAACTTTATTGCTTTGGTGATTCCCACGGTTTCAATCATTATTGCAACTATTGCGGTTGTTGTGATTTCCATTTGGAGCTGCGACCTTGGGCATTTTTCCAGTACCACTGCTTTGACCCTATTAGGCCTCCTCTTGTTACTCTCTTGAAAGACTTTACTCTTATTAGCCTATATACTTGCGACACCATCCTTCCATATACATCTCTTTATGTATTCAATGTCTAAAGCTTTGTCCAGAATCTCAGCATAACTAACTGGCTCTATACTGGTAATTTTGACATCCTTGGCAATCACAGGCTTCGGTCTCCTTATGAATCCTTGAACACTCATGACCTTTGTTTAGACTATCTCAGATGCAAACCATGCAAGTCTGTCAAACTTCTAGGCGTACTCTATGACTGGAAGAATACCTTGTGTCAATGTCACAAACTCATTAACTCTAGTTGCTAGTACTGTAGCATTGTAGTACTGTTTGCTGAAAACTTGTACAAAGTCAGCCTAGGTCATGGTGTCTAAAGTTTGTGTCTTCTTAACCATGGCCCACCGAATTCTAGCATCCACTTTTAGGATTGCTAATTGTCTTGTTGTCTGTAATGACCCAAATTTCCTAATAAGATTAGGAGGCCGGGAGGGCCATAATTGATGTATTGTGTTATTAAATGATAATATACATGTTTAGGAATATTAAATATGCATGTGAACCCATTTACTAGGAATTGGGTGATTTTCATATTTTGGCCATTTCGGGCATATTTGGCATATGTGTGATATGTGTGAGGTGCTTTATTATTGTTTGGTTATGCTAGGGTTACTCAGAACAAGATGATCCTAGGAGGTAAGCTAGTGGGAAAGTCACAACGGGATTTGTTTCTTGACTAGGAGAGCGACAAGGGGTATTTAGAGCATTACCGGGTTATTGGGTAATGGAAATAATAATTTGATGATAAATTGGGAGTTAGTAAGATCAAGGGGAAATTCTGGAGGTATTGACTATTTTGCCCTCGGGGATGTTTTCGGGACCCCGAGCGTTAGGATTTGGTTGAAGCAACTTAAGCTTGAAGTAACCTTTTAAGAAATAAAAGGAACGTTCTGTACATTCTCTCTCCCTCAAAGTTCCATTTTCATCTCCCGATCGCATTTTCGAAGGTAACTTAAGCTTTAGGACTTGGATTCAAGCAAGGATCGAGGCATAGCGATCCTATAGAAGATTAGAAACTTATTATCGGAAGGATTTAGTTGGAAACAACTCAACTGAAGGTAATTCAAGTTTTAAGATTTTAAGCATGAATTGGACTTTGTATTTTGATGAGTTTTTGATCGAATTGAAGCTTGGGTTTTATGGGTTTTGGAACATGGGGATGTTTGGGAACTTTGATTTTTTTATTTGGAAGTGTTTAGGTATGTTTTTGGAAGGTTTAGGATGGGAGAAATCGAGCTCTTGGCTGGTTCTAGGTTGGGGGCCGTGGCCCAAGCTCGATGAAGCAGCTGGTGGAGTTTGGCATGTGCTGGGCGCCGTGGCGCTGGGTAGTGGGCGTCGTGGCCCTTGCTCCTGGTGTGGCTAGGGGCCGCGGCTTAAGGTGCTGGTTCGCGGCGCACGCAGGGTTTTGAGGCTGTTTGAGTGTTTTGATCTCAAGAACTTGGTTTTAGGCCTCGAGATCATCCATACTACTCGGATTAGTGGGGTTTAATGACTCGGAGGCTAGGTCTTGGTTCCGGGATTGGTTTTAGAATTTGAACTCATTGGTTCACCATTTATGGTTGTGACTAGGTTATCACTAGAGGCTTAAAGTAAGGATCGTGCTTGTGGCTTGTTTATTGGTAACCTGTGCTTGGACCAAAGGTAAGAAAACGGCACCCCATTTGTGACATGCATGGTTATTCTTGATGCATGTTGGATGTTTAAATGTGAATATTGATAGAAATCTTGCTCATTTTCGTATGGTTATTATTGAAGTGTGCTGAATGATGAAGTGTGATGCATGTGATGCACGAGAAACATGTGATTAGGGCATGCCATGAATATTGACTATGAGACTGATCAGAGCTTGAGTCTTTGTGTTTGTGCATGATCATAATTGGGCTAGCAACTGTTAAGTAAGCATGTTGAATGCCCTACGTTTGAATATTCGACATATGACATATGCTTGTTAGCATTGCTTACTTGTGCGTGGCACTGACTCATTAGTCATAATTGGCAAAGGTGTCAGTATCAACTGTGAAGCTGTGACTCATTAGTCAAGTTCGGTAGTGGTACTGGGCGCTGGTCACATAGTGCTGACTCATAAGTCAAGAACGGCCTTAGCGTATTCAACACAAACCAACAAAGATTAGATCTAATCAAGATCTGCATTAAACTCAGAAGAGCGTTAATGCCGGACCGACCTCAAGTTCGATGAAAACTAAAAGCGCTTGTGTGATTTACCCATCAGTCACTGATCTGTTTAAGCTAGTGACTACCCATCAGTCACTCATCTGTTTAAGCTAGTGACTTACCCAACAGTCACTCATCTGTTTAGAGCCATTGCAGGAAAGCCCAGGTAACGGTTTCGTTACACGGCTATGGGCATCAAGCCCCATAGTGACTTGCTTGTCAATCACTCATTATGGTTTAACAGAACCTCAAAGTGATATTCACTCATCTGTTCAGGGCTATAAGCTCTGTATGATTATTATGATCATCATTTGCATGGCTTTGGGTACTGAGCCCCGTAGTGACTTGTTTGTCAGTCACTCGGTGTGGTTTACCAGAACCTCAAGTGTTAAATCACTTATCTGATTAGGATTGACTTGATGGTCATCCAATCAGGAAGGCAGGATTTCTTATCCTAGATTCCCCAGAATTATCTGAGTTTATTTGCATGCTTGAATGGAGTTATGTTTGCTAGGCATGCCAGAAGTGATTTGATATCATGATATGATTGTTCATGAGCATATTGAGTTTTCTTGCTGGGCTTCGGCTCACGGGTGCTATGTGGTGCAGGTAAAGGAAAAAGAAAGCTGGACCATCCTTGAGTTGGAGAGCTTAGGTGACGATGTGTACATATGCAACTGCTCGACTGCCACTGCCGAGGTTTGAAGGAGAGGAACTAGGGTTAAACCTTGTTTTGTCACTTAGATCGGCTGGTTGTAAATATTTTGTTGTAATAGACCTTTAAATTATATTTTTGGGATCCCAATGTATACAGTAAATGTTCTAATGAAACGTTACATCTTAACCAAAGTTTTTAATCCCTAAATCGCTAATCATACCTAGTTACACGATTTTGGCCAAATGACTCGATTAGTGAGTTTAGCACTGTTTACTAGCCACACCGTAACTGTCCCTGGAGTTTATGGCATTACAATTTGGTGTCAGAGCCTGTCAAGGTTTATGGGTTCCTGAAGACAAGCTGGGCATGTACACTCGTCACTGAAGATAGCTTCACTTAGAGAATGGTAACTATTTCTGTAGTTATGTGCTTATTTGCTTAAATAGAATGTAAATGCTTTACCTGCACATTGTATTAGGGAGCATGAGATTCTGATAGAGCCTGGATCTTGACTATATGATTATATGCTCCGTGAATATATTTATGAATATGATCATATGATTACCTGCTACATGAATATATAGTTGTGATATTTGCATGCTGGAGTTGGAGGCATGGTATGAATGTTGGAAGAGCAGGGACTATGATTGATATATGAATGCCATGGGTATGTGTTTAGCACTCCAAGTGGTTTGTAAATGTGGTGTGGTAAGATTGATTCCATGGGGAAAGCTCTTGATATGCTCATCATGTTGAATGGGTCAAGTTATTGACTGCAGATTCAATCAGCAGGTTTATCCCCAAGGCAGATAATGAGGCCTGGTGGTGGTTATACAGAGGCTGGGAGTTACAGCTAAGGTATTAGTTCTTCATCTGCTCCTATGAATTTTCAACAGATGGTCACAGATTTGCAATCAAGATTGCAGAGGCATGAGGAAGAGATCAGGTGTCTGAAGCAACAGCGGAATCTATTGGGGAGCACTTCTTCCTTGGATATGCCAGGAGTGGCATCAGCTTTGGCTCAGCCTAGGGTTGAGAACAGATGGGAATTTCTTTATGGGAGATTCTAGGAGTATTACCCTACAGTCTTCGAGGGAGGCCTAGATCCATTCAAAGCTGAGCAATTGATGGGCATGATCAATTCCATTCTTGATAGTATGGGACTGGTAGGTCACGATAGGGTGGCTTGTGCGACATTTGTTTTGCGAGATGATGCTCGGACATGGTGGGAAGTAGTATTCCAGACACGAGACACAGCTCTGATGCACTGGAAAGAGTTTAGGCAGCGGTTCAACAAAAGATATTATTGTGATGCATCTAAGACTGCTAAGATGAATGAGTTTGTGAATCTCGTTCAGGGAAAGGCATCAGTAATTGAGTATGTTAACTGATTTGATGGGTTGGCCAAGTTTGCTTTTGACATGGTACCCACAGATGTAGCTCAGAAGGAAAGGTTTGTTCAAGGAATGAATCCTGTAATAGCTCAGGGCATTAGAGTTGCCCCAATGCATGAAATCCTTACCTATGCTTAGGTGGTAGAAAAGGCTCTTACTATTAAGAGCATAAGAGATGAGAAGAAGAGTGCTAGGGAGCACGGAGCTTAGATAGTGGTATCTCCACTTATTGGAGCAAGCAAGAAGAAAAGATGGACGACTTATCAAACATGCACTCGATGCCAGAGGCGTCATCTGGGAGAATGCCGAGCAAAGTCATGTTTTTCATGTGATATGGTTGGGCATATCATGAAGAATTTCCCAAGGCTAAGAGAGGATGAGCAAAAGGGGATGGACAGCTCGACTCCAGCTCGAGTGTTTATTTCGAGGCAGTCAGAGTCTGAGACTGAGACTACTTCCTCAGAGGTGGCAGGTCAGTTTTCTAGTTCTGATTTCTAAGTTATGCTGATTGGTTTTGGTGCCACGATGTTCCTTTGTTTGTTGTATATAGAGAAGCATAAAGTTAATATGCGGATCATATGGTCATGTTTTGATGGGAAGATGGTACTGTACTGGTGATTTAAGAGATGAGGTGGATTATGATGAAAATGACTCGTCAATTGATATGATAAGATTGGTTAAGACTGACTTTGGTATGATCTAGGATATGGATTGGTTAAGTGATTATGGGGCAATTTTAAATGGCAAGGAAAGAATAGTATATCTTGAGCTTGAAAGCGGAAAGCCTTGTGGCAGTTGGCACTGTTCATAGATTTGGTATGCTGATGACATCTGTATTGAGAGCTAGAGTTTTATGGCAGAGAGATGCATGGAACTCTTAGCTAGTGTGGTGGATACCACTTTGATTGTGCCAATGGGGTCAGAACAGACTGGAATTATCTGTGAGTTTCTGGATGAGTGCTTCTAGGGGATTTGCCAGACTTCCTTTATGTGAAGAAAATAAAATGGTGATTTGATTGGTGCCCGGAATGGAAACAGGTTTTAGGGCACTGTATTGAATGGCTCAGCAAAGTTGTAAGCTTTAAATGACTCATTTATTGAGTAAGATGGTATTCTCCAAGGTGGATCTTGGATCTGGTTAGTACCAACTAGAGATCAGGGAGAAAGATATGCAAAAGATTGTTTATAGAAGATAAGAGCACTGGGAATGCTAAGTAGGTTTGATAATTTGTTTAATGCCAAGTTTTTATGAATCAGATGAACAGAGCATTCAAAGGTTTATTTGAATGGGATTTGTGACCGTCTTGGATGGTGGTATCGTGATGTTTTCTCTGTGAAGATTTGCCAAGAACAAGGAACGCCTTAGGGGCAGGACTTTCCTTGGGTGGTAAAGATATTTCAGGTGCCTTAGGAAATAGTTCTGAGTATTTTTGCATATCAAAACCAGTTAGTAGGTGGTTATGACACCTCAGTGACAGGAGAAGTGATTTCTTATGCAATATGTTGGTTAAAGTATCTGACCAGAACTAGAGTAGAGTTTCTGGTGGGCCAGGTGGCCAGTTTATGTTTGAGATTATCATTTCGGAAAGGACTAGAAGGAAAGATGATTAAGTGAACCGCATATAAGAAAGATTGAGTGGAAAGTCTTAGCTGGATTAGCTAAGGATTTAACAGTGTTAGGTATGAATGTATTATTATATAAGGATCAGATTTGGAATCTGATGGACATTGAGGTTAATTGGGAGATTCTTGATGAATCTCATGCTATTCTTTTATTCTCTTCATTCAGGCATCATGGAAATGTGACAGTATATGAAAGCTTTATGATGGTGGCCTGAGATGGAGAGGGATGTAATGGAACGTGTGGTAAAGTTCTTAACCTGTTAGCAGGTCAAGTCAGAGTATCAGAATCAGTGGGACCATTGTAGCCTTTGAATATTTTGTAATGGAAATAAGGAAACATCGCGATGGGTTTCGTGATGGGATTGCCCAGGTTAGTGGGTCAGCGTGAATTGGTTTAGGTCATTGTGGGCCAGTGTTTTACGTGAGGTTATATTTGTCAGCAAGGACGAATAATACAGTTGATCAGTGTTCAGATCTCTATGTGAGAGAGATAGTGCGCCTTCATGAAATTCAAGATTTATCTTAACAAATGAGGACTTGGTTTTTACTTCCAGGTTATGGATGGGTAAAGAAAGCGATGAATGTATAGATGGGATTCAGTACAGTACATTATCCTTAGACTGATGGTAAATCAGAGAGAAAGTTGTCCAGTTATTTGAAAGGTACCTTGTGAGATAAGGTATGGTAGAGCATGCTTGTCACCCGTTCATTGGAATGAAATGGGTAAGATGTTGATTTTTGATCCTGAGGTAGTTCAGGGGATCATTGAGATTATTAGAGGTTAGAGCTTGGATGCTCACTTCTCAGAATGAATGGAAAAGTTTTACCGAATTGAAAAGAGGAACATGGAGTTCCAGGTAGAAGAATGTATCCTCCTTAAAAGTATCACTGTGGAAAGGGGTGAGGAGTTAGGGGCAAGTTGAGCCCTAGATCATTTTGACAGTTTGAGTCCTGGAAAGGATTGGTCAAGTTGACTTTGGATCGACCTTATCCTTGGCACTGTCAGTTGTGAACAGTGTATTCTGTATTTCCATGTTGTGGACATTGGTTAAAAGAAACTCATGGGTTGAGTTAAGAGAATCTGGGGATTTGAGGCTAAGTTATCTTGTAAAGAATAGCAAGTCTAGATATGAGACAGAAAGAATAAGGTTTTGAGGAACAAAGTTATACCTTGGGTTGAGGTATGTTACAAAAACAGTGAGGTCGAGGGAACGACCTGGGAAGCTGGAATCAGTTGTGCGGAATTTATATTCTAGGCAGTTCAGATAAATTTCGTCAGGAGGGGATAGTTGTAATCCCCCAAATTTCCTAATAAGATTAGGAGGCCGGGAGGGCCATAATTGATGTATTGTGTTATTAAATGGTAATATGCATGTTTAGGTGTATTAAATATGTATGTGAACCAATTTCTGAGTAATTGGGTGATTTTCATATTTTGGTCATTTCGGGCATATTTGGCATATATGTGATATGTGTGTGGTGCTTTATTATTGTTTGGTTATGCTAGGGTTACTCAGCACAAGACGATCCTAGGAGGTAAGCTAGTGGGAAAGTCACAACGGGATTTGTTCTTGACTCGGAGAGAGACAAGGGGTATTTAGAGCATTACTGGGTTATTGGGTAATGGGAATAAGAATTTGATGATAAATTGGGCGTTAGTAAGATCAGGGGGAAATTCTGGAGGTTTTGACTATTTTTCCCCTGGGGGTGTTTTCGGGACCCCGAGCGTTAGGATTTGGTTGAAGCTACTTAAGCTTGAAGTAACCTTTTAAGAAATAAAAAGAATGTTCTATACGTTCTCTCTCCCTCAAAGTTCCATTTTCGTCTCCTGATCGCATTATCGAAGGTAACTTGAGTTTTAGGACTCGGATTCAAGTGAGGATCGAGGCATAGCGATCCTAGGGAAGATTAGAAGCTTATTAGCCGAAGGATTTAGTTGGAAACAACTCAATCGGAGGTGTTTACCCAAAAAATAGCTGCTGATGACATGGCAAGGATTTCTCACACGTGGTTGACACGTGGCAAAAGTGTTGTTCAACTATCGACCAGAGGCACATCGCTTCGTCGGGGCTTAACTTTTAGATACGACCAGGCTGGTCATATAATTTGATTTGTTTCCTTCTAAGATTGTAATCTTATAATAATTGTATTGAATATTTCCTCATTATTTCCTTGATACGTGGTTATTACGGAAAGATATGGCCCATTGGCCCGTGTAACCCTCCTTGAGCCTATAAATGTGCATGAAATAGCTCAAGGAAGGGACTTTTGATCCCTGAATCTTTTTGCGAAGATAGAGAGAGAAAGAGAGCTATAGTGCAATTATCCATCGTTTCATTATATTTCTTCCAAGATTTGTGAAACTCAAGAACTCTAGTTCTTTGATCACGGCTTTGAGATTCAATATTAATAATAACACTAAGTGGACGTAAGTCATTACCATTCTTTGGGGTCAAACCACTATAAATCCTTGGTGTTTTCTTCTTTTCCATTGGATTAAATTCTTAATTGTCGTTTTATCTTTTTTCGTACATTTGACTACGTGTTGTTGGCCAAATCAAGGGTCAACATTCTGGTGCTTTCATTGAGAGTTTGACGAAAAATTGTGAGAAAATCTAATGGTGAAAACATCCAAGAAGACTGGACAGGCTGCTGGGGCTGCACCATCCCAACCTCCTCCCCCAAATGTGGCTGAGAATGAACCACATTTGGAGTTTGATGAGGAGGAGTTAGATTCTGAAACATTGAGGGAACTACTAAGGGTGTTACAGGATGAGTTGGCTAATCTGAGGGCCAATTAGGAGAATGCTGCGGAGACAATGGCGCTACAGCAAAGAGAAATAGAACGCCAGCGCTAGGAGCTGAGTGAGCGGCAGGCGGAAATGGATCGTCGGCAGAGGGATGCCATGGCCGCCCTTGAAGCAGCCATCCAACTGGCTAGGAGTCAGGCTGCACCAGCCTCCTAGCCAGATCAGTTGCCGAATGTACCACCGCAAAAAGGTCCCAATCCTACCCCTCCGATCCAGTCGGCAAGCCCTCAAAGGCCGAAGCAGCCGCCTGTGGCTCAGGATGATGTCCCACCTAGGGATCCTAAGCAACAGCCTCCATCTCAGGCTGGTCATGGCAATCCTCAGCGCCTGAGGCAGAATAGGGTCGGGCAACCGCCCCGCAGCCCTAGACACCCAGGGGATGAAGAGTCGAATCTACCGAGCAGGGAGCAGCGCCCTTCTGCCAACATAAGGAACACCGAGTTAGGCTCTGCAGTCAGGGGCCCCCCACAGCATAACAATGCACAGGGAACCAACGACCAGTGCAGGCCTCCCCCTGACACTTGAGAAATGTCAGCGCAAGGAGGAAATAGCGTGAACATCTGATCACGCCGTAGTCAGCCACAATTCACAGATGGCCATGACTATAATGAAGTTGATTTCGGCAGAAGAGATGTTGGTCGAAAAAACGAGGAAAGTGGTGGAGGCAGAAGCCCTCACCAAGTGATAATAGGCCAGCTAGCCAGAACGCTGGGGGGTAACCCAGGAAGTAGAATGTCTTTAGTCGGCTAGGAGCTAGTGAGCAGAGACATAGAGACGATGATTTATGGGACGTACTTAACGACCGCCGTGAGAGGCACGACGAGTACGCTCCCCCAGCACCGATGGCCCCAGTAGTCCCAGAAGCTATTCAGGCTCAGATTAATGCCCTGAACCAGGTGGTACAGCAACTGGTCGGGGGACAAACGTCCCATATTGAGTACGATAGGAGGAGGGGCACACCCTTTGTACAGAGGATTGCTGCGGTCGACACCCCCAGTAAGTTCAAGATGCCAGCATTGCCGAACTTTGACGGGTACGGAGACCCGATATCTCACGTTAATAAGTTTGAGATACAAATGGATATACAAAAAGTGTCGAAAGATGCCCGTTGCCGGATCTTCCCTACGACACTGTCTGACACCACTCAAGTTCCCTTCTGCTAGTATAGTATCTTGGGAAATGTCCGTTAAGGAATTTTACGGACAGTTCTACGCGGGTCGCGTACACCCCATAGAGGCCAACCAGCTGGTCGAGACACACCAGAAAGAGGGAGAGCACTTGAAATAATATGTCCAACGCTTCATGTGAGCAGCAGCTGGAGCCAAGATAGTGGGCGATGAAGGTAAGATGATGGCTCTAACTACTGGGGTTAGGTGAAATTCACCCCTCGGGAGTAGCCTCAGAAAGAATGGGGTAAGAAGTACCAAAGTATTTTTGGATCGGGCTGATCGATATATCAAGCTCGAAGAAGCAATTGCCAATGAAGGGAAATCGCCAACGAAAGACAAGGGACCCAAGGAAGAACCAGCCAAAGCTGCCAACGGGTTGGAAAAGCCCAATGGCAACGGGAATGGCAATGGAAGGAACGGTGAAAAATGGGAAAACAATGAACCCTCATCTTCTGAGAGTAAACGCCCCAAAGGCAATCGATACGAGCTGAGATTCACCAACTACATGGCCCTTGTCGAAAGCCGAGCTAAAGTCTACTTGGCGACCAGCTCAAGCGTGCCTTACAAACGACCCGCAAATATAAGGAAAGATATCTCCAAGAGAGATACGACAAAGTTCTATCATTTTCACAACGACTACGGGCACGACCCCAGTGAATGTAACCATTTGAAAGATGGGATTGGGTTCCTGATCAGGCAGGGACATTTAAGAAGATATGTGCGAGCCGCATGAGGGTCTCAGCGAGAGGCTCAAGGTGACAACGAGCAGGCGCCTGCACGCCAACGCTCGCCACCTCTACAGCCAGCTCCTGTGGCAGGCACTTTACTCACCATCTGTGGAGGCCCACATCTTGTAGGAGACAGTGGGAAGGCATGGAAATGATACGTTCGAACCCTACGCCAGGACCAGGACATCGAGATGATGAGTGTGGAGGATCGAGCACCAAAAAAGGCTCGAACAAAGGAGGAATTGATAACCTTCTCTGAAGATGATGCCCAGCACGTTCGATTCCCACACTCCAATCCGCTGGTCGTAGACGTACAAATTGCCAACATGATGGTGAAGAGGGTGTTGGTCGACACAGGAAGTTCGGTCAACATCCTGTACAAGTCTTCGCTGGAAAGAATGAAGTTATCCGTCAAGGACCTGGAACCATGCAACCAAACCATCTATGGTTTTTCCGGTGAAGGGCTCGCCCCAACAGGGTCGCTTAGGCTTCCAGTTACAGCAGGTACTGTACTTGCTAATAGGACATTACTCACTACTTTCATAGTAGTTGATTATCCTTCAGCATACAATGCTGTAATTGGGAGACCAATTCTGGTCGACCTATGGGCTGTCACTTCAATATAGCACCTTGCCATGAAATTCTCGATAGAGGCAGGGGTAGGATGCGTATTGGGAAATCAGCGAGAAGCAAGGGAGTGCTACAATGCCTCGATCACCAAGGCAAAGAAGGGTGTATTGAGAGATGTTCCTAGAAAAGAGTTGCAAGTGGTAATTGATGCTTAGTCCCAGTCAGGTGATAATGTCACCAAATAGGGCATTGCCCAAAGTGAGGATAGAGACTTGGATCCTCGCTTTGGGGATATTGAGGAAGAAACAGGACCCATCGAGGACCTTGAAGAGGTCCAACTCGATGAAAAAAATCTGACCAGGGTTGTGAAAGTAGGTAAAAACTTAGAGACAACAACAAAACAAGCACTGGTGGAGTTTTTAAGGAGGAACCAGGAAGTCTTTGCCTGGTCACACAAAGACATGGTCGGAATAGACCCTGCAGTCATCAGCCATGTCCTGAACATCGACAAGAGTTTTCCATCGGTGCAACAAAAAAGAAGGCTGCTCGACAAAGATAAATCAAAGGCTTTAAAAGAAGAAGTCGAAAAGCTGAAGGAGAATGGGTTCATCAGGGTGGCGTTTTATCCATCATGGGTCTCTAATCCCGTGCTAGTTCCCAAGCCGAATGAAAAATGGCGAACATGCATGGAATTCACAGACCTCAAGAAAGCCTACCCTAAGGATTGTTTCCCACTCCCTAGGATTGACCAACTGGTCGATGCCACTGCAGGGCATGAGATTCTCTCTTTTATGGATGCATACTCCAGATATAATCAGATTAGTATGCATCCCCCTGATGAGGATCACACTATCTTTTGGACTGATACAGGGCTTTACTATTACAAAGTAATGCCCTTCGGTTTGAAAAACACTGGTGTGACTTACCAGCGACTAGTCAACCACATGTTCAAAGAGCTGATCGGGATAAACATGGAGGTCTATGTCGATGATATGCTGGTAAAGTCAAAGAAGGCAGAAGGGCATATAGAGGAATTGCAAGAGTGCTTCAACGTCTTGAACAAATATCAGATGAAGCTTAATCCCCTTAAATGCTCCTTCAGAGTAGGATCAGGGAAGTTCTTGGGATCTATAGTTAACTCAAGAGGAATTGAAGCCAATCCCGAGAAAATTAGAGCCCTGATCGATATGAAATCGCCAGCAAAGATTAAGGATGTTCAAAGTTTAACTAAAAGAATTTATGCTCTTAGTAGATTTATTTCAAAATCAACAGACAAGTGCGTCCCATTTTTTAATCTACTTAGAGGCAACAAGAAATTTGAATGGATGGAGGATTGTGAGCAGGCTTTTCAAGCATTGAAGACTCACATGGCGCAACCACCCATCTTGTCAAAGTCGGTCGATAAGGAAACTTTGTTCATCTACCTAGTGATCACGGAATATGCTACTAGTGTCGTTTTAGTAAGGGAGGAAGAAGGTGTGCAGAAGGTTGTTTACTATGTAAGCAAAAGGCTAATTGGAGCAGAACAGTGGTACCCGCCCATTGAGAAGCTAGCCTATTGCTTACTTTTGGCCTCAAGGAAACTGCAGCCTTACTTTCAAGCACACCCAATCATCGTTTTGACCAACCAGCCCCTACGGCAAGTTCTGCAAAAACCAGAGGTTGCGGGTAGATTGTTAAAATGGGCAGTCAAACTTGGGCAGTTCAATATCTCTTACTTGCCACGAGCAGCGATAAAAGGGCAAGTCCTGGCTGACTTCATTGCAGAGTTCACCAAAGTTACAGATGGCGAGCAGAACGAAGAGCCAGAAAAGCCTGAGTTGCAAAACCAACCTCCCTCATGGAAGTTATTTACAAACGGCTCTTCCAATGAGCATCATGCAGGGGCAGGGGTGATCCTGATTACGCCTGAAGGACATCGTTTTCACTGTGCAATCAGGTTTGACTTCACTGCTTCCAATAATGAGGCTGAGTATGAAGCATTGCTCGCTGGGTTATGATTTGCCAGGGATATGAATATAAAGGTTCTCGACATCTACAGTGATTCGCAGCTGGTGGTGAATTAAGTCATGGGAGAGTACCAGGCATGAGGATTAAAGATGGTTTCCTATTGGCTCAGTTCGACAAATACACCCTCCAGCAAGTACCTCGCAACCAGAATTTCAATGTTGATGCTTTGGCCAAATTAGTAAGCGCGAAGGATGATGATACTCTGAATATGGAGCCAGTAGAATGACTATTTGTGCCAAGCATCTAAGCAGAGGAGACCACTTTGGTGATCCAGATGGCGGATACATGGATGGCACCATACGTAGAGTATTTGATGCAAGGCGTGTTGCCGACGAACAGAAACAGAGCTAGGACCCTTCAGTGACAAGCTGCTAGGTATGTCCTGGTAGATGGGGTCTTGTACCAGAGGGGATACTCAATGCCACTCCTCGGATGTGTTTCAAAAGAGAAAGCCAAAGAATTGATGAAAGAGGTACACGAAGGCTTTTGTGGGGCATAATGCTGGGAGGCAAAGCTTGTGAAAAAAGATCCAGAGGCAAGGATACTTCTGGCCCACGATGAATGAGGACTCGATGGAGTTTGTACAGAGGTGAGACAAGTGCCAGAGGTTCTCCAAAATCCCACAAGCAACCCCTAATGAGCTTAAACAAATGCAAAGTCTGTGGCCGTTTGCAGTTTGGGTATAGATCTAATCGGATCTTTTCCCACAGGAAAGTGTGGCGTCAAGTATGTTGTGGTTGCCTTCGATTACTTCACTAAATGGGCTGAGGCTGAGCCGCTCACAACCATAACGACCAGGAAGGTGCTGGATTTCGTGATCAAAAACATCGTTTGTTGCTATGGATTTCCAAGGAAAATCGTCTCGGATAACGGCACCCAGTTTGATAGTGATTTATTCACGGACTTTTGCAAACGACATGGTATTATCAAGAGCTTTTCTTCAGTCGCTCATCCCCAAGAAAATGGACAAGTCGAAGCAATCAACAAAACGCTAAAGGATACTCTGAAGAAAATACTGGAAGAAGCTAAGGGGGCATGGCCAGAGCAATTTCCTGAAGTCCTTTGGTCATACAAAACTTCCCACTGAACAGCAACAGGCCATACTCCACTCTCTTTAGCTTATGGGTATGAGGCTATGTTGCCTGTTGAGTTAGATCTACCTTCGCATCACAGAATAACGTACGATCAAGGTTCGAACAGCCAGCTATTGATGGAGTCCCTGGACTCGATCGATGAGAAACGCGAACAAGCCCAACTCCGAGTAGCTGCGTACCACCAAAAATTCGCCCGGTATTTCAACTCTAAAGTACGCGAGAGAAAATTCAGCGTTGGAGATTTAGTACTTCGAAGAGTTTTCCTGAACACTCGCAACCAAGTTGCTGGAGTACTCGGACCTAATTGGGAAGGGCCTTACCAGATTGAAGAAGTCCTCCATCCAGGCACCTACAAACTTGCTCGCTTAAACGGAGATCTCGTTCCTCGCTATTGGAATGGAGAACACCTGCGCAAGTACTATCAATGACCAATTCTTCTTAAAGGATTGGCTTGTATTAATTTTACTTTTTACAAGTTATGAAAAACGGTTGGTCATTTTATGTGACTAATCACTTATAAGTGTACGATCTTATTGATCACTCATACAGACACGTTTTGTCCATTTATTATGAGAAATATAAGGGACAGTGCGCAGTCAGTCATTCTTGCCATTTATTGTATTTTATACAAGTATTTGCTCATTACGTGTGTTGTTTTGCTGTATTATAATTTTAATTGTTTTGCTTCGAGCAGTAATGTTCAAACAGGTTTTGGTCAAGGCAAGTGACCAAGGACCTAGAGCTCCTCGATCACTTGGGGGGCATATAAGGTATCTAGTAAGCAAAGCAAATCGAGAGGTATGTAAACACATGAGCAAAATAAGTGAAAGCATGCTAGGGTACTTAGAGTATTTTTCAAAATTATGTATTTTGTTAAATCAAGCCAAAGTACTATGCTAAGTTCAGTCATGCGAACAGATGTTATAATAAAAGGAAAATATTATAATATCAAATGGAAACCCTTTACACTGCGAGCAGTCTGCTCAGATGTAATTGTTTGTTAAAAGAAAAAAGTAGCTGCCCGCACAGCAATAAAAATTATATTGTCTTTACATCACGACCCGTAGGCCATGTACTTGAAAGATTAATGAGTAAAAGGAAAAAAAGTAGGCTACGAGGCTGGAGGATCTTGAGGGATGTCCTGGTCAATGACAGTTGTAGCGTCATTTTCCGTCCCTTCTACGCTAGTTGCCAAGGAGATTTCGGGCGAGGTAGGCACCCTTGCTCTCTCTTCTTTTGCTAATCGAGCAACGCAGCGGGCTCTCTCAGCATGCCTTGTGTGCTCGGGAAGATAGCTGAAAATAGCCTCTTGGTTGTGGTTTTAGAAGTCATAGGAACACTTAACCGTGGCATTCTTGTACCTTTCCAAATTGCTGGCGTTAGCTTTTTCAAGCTTCTCGATCCGGCCCTCCAATGTTGTAGTCTCTTGTCTGCTCGCAATCAAGTCATCCTCGAGATTTTAAGCCTTGCAGTAGTTGACGCAGTTAGACTCCTTGAAATGGTCTCTTTGCTCGATGGCCTTGTCCAGCGCAGTCTGCTTCTCTCTTAACTCCTCAGCCAGCTTGTTATTCTCCTCGAGCAGCGCTGCATTTGTCTTCTGGGCCGCCTCAAGCTATTTAGCGTATTTCACTTCGGCAGCTTTGAGTTCCTCACCGTGCCATTGCTTGGAGGTGCTGGACTACTCGGTGATAGCAATCGAGCAGAGCCGGCCAGCAGTAACAATCAGCATTCCCTGTGATCAGAGCGAAAGTTAAACTGACTGTAATGTATAAAAGGGCTATCTCCACGGGAAAAAAAGTGACTTACACTGGCAAGCTCGTTTAGCGCGCGGGTTAAGATTTGGTCTACATCCATCATCTCTGTCCCCGCCATCGCCTCTCGACAACGTTCGTGCTTCAAAATTTTGGCCATCTTGTCTTTGGTTGATCTCAAGGCACGACTCGATATGTCGCCCCCTGTGGAAGCAGGAGCTGCCTGCTGAGTCTGGTCAGTTGGATCCAGTGGTGAAGGTGTCGACCCGACCAGAGCAAGAGGAGTTTGCTGCTCGAGAGAAGAAGGAGGTGGTGTTGCATTTGTTGACGGTCCGTCTGCCGAAGGGTCTGCAGTACAGAATTTCTTGGCCGAAGGCACTTTATTTCTTTCCCCCTGATGTTGCCTGCTCGATTTCTTCTTGCTCGCAGGAGCTTCAGGAGCCTCAGGAGCACAGTACATGTCGAACACATTCTCGGAGTCCATGTCTGTAAGAAAAGCAAATACACGAATAGTGAGATAGTACAAATGATTAAGTATGTTACGTCAGAAAAAGAAACAAAGAAAATTGTAAGTAAAATACCCGAACTGGTTGCTACATTATATACTTTACTATTGTTACTCTCACTCTCTGGCATGAAGAAGTCTGAATTTAAAGCAGGAGGAAATTTTAAATTGCCATCCCCATCGAAGAGGTGACAGGGAATAGCCAGGCTATCTAAGAGCGAAAAGCAGTACCATTCTCGTCCGATGACTCAGGCTCTGTGGCCTTCTTCTTTCCCTTCCCTGGAGGGGCCGGTGCGGCAGCAGGTCGAGGGGCACTAGTTGGATCATTGATGGTCACCCCAGTTGCCCTCCTGAGAGGAGGTTGTGACACATCTGGCTACTGTTCGGGGATTTCAGTGCCAGTAGCACTCCCCGCAGTAGATTCCCTCACATCCTGGTGAGGAGCCAAAAGGACAACCAGTCTTAGATTGGCCTCTGTGACCAGCTATTTGACACTTTTCTCAATGTGGGTCATTCTGGCCAGAAGGGTTGATCAAATCACCATGTCCGGAGTAGGCTCTAGTCGCAACCATAGGCCTGAAACGCACTAAATTTCTAAGGAAATGCAGCAAAAAATTGAAGAAAGATAAACGACCAGTGATACAAAGACTTTACCTCCTTGTGTGAAGGCCAAGTTGTTCGCGACCATGTCAGCCGTTAGGAAGTACTCCAGATGGTACCTCCCCACATTCGAGATAAAAATGGTGTCAGTTAGGAAAGTTCGGCCTGTTTCCTGGTGACAGAAGTCGAAAAACCCTGTGTTTTCCTGGTTGGGTTGGATTTAAGGTCGAACAGGTAGTTAACCTCATATGGCGTGGGGATAGGCCATTTTTTATGGCTATAGAGGATATAAAGTGCAGAGAGCATTCTATATCTGTTGGGAGTTATTTGAAAAGGAGCGACCCCGAAGTAATTGGCCACCCCTGGAAAAAAGGATGAAGAGGCAGGATCGCTCCTACCTCAATGTGGTACCTCGACCAAGCGCTGAAAGCGCCTCCAGGCACGTTTTCCCGTTGGTCTTGAGTGGGTTGTTCTAGAGTCACCCCAGGAAATCCATATTTTTTAATATAATTAGCGATCGTCCTAATCATTACCCGGCTAGGAGGGGAGACGTACCATTCAACATCTGGTTGAACGGCGTTTCGAAGCTGAGCACTAGTTTGAATGTTGGGGTCAGGGATATTTCTTTCCCGACCACTGGTCGAGGGAATTCTATCCTGAGGAGCAGGTTGATTTGAAGGGTTGGAAGGATTCTTTTTCTGAGCAGTGGATTTTACTCTACCCATGGCTGGAAGGTTTGACTGAGGTCTATTGGGTGGGGTTCGAGAAAAAGGAATTTTTGGTATCAACAGCGATGGTTGCTCCTCATCTTCAAGTAATTGGGCAAGCAAGTCATCATCGATAGGCCTTTCACCTCCCCACGGATCTTGCATGAAAAGCTGCGAACAGAGAAAGGGGGAGGTGAGAACGTAAAGCCTAAAAATATGTGTTGAGAGTTAGAATAATGTTGCTCGCGTATAAAAGTTAAGCTTTTATATGGCTAGCAGCATTCTAGCAAAAACACTAAGTTTTATACGAACTATTTGAAAAACATATTGAAAAGTGGAAGTAAAAAGTTTTTCAGGAAAAAAGCTTTTTCGACTCCAAAGGAGCGGGAAAGACTCAGTTTTTCAACTAGCCTAAAAATCAAATTTTTACTTCGATTTTACGCCCTAAATCTACAATCTCGACTACCAAACTGTCTCCTAACTCCTATGAAATGTTACTTCACTGCTCTATCAAGCATCTATTGATATACCCATAATCCCCATAACAATTTTAGCCATGAACATGCAAAGGATCAGAGTTAAAAATAAGCACAAAAAACAGTTTTGCATGGCATCTCAAACGATAAAGGGGTTAGCAAAACTAACTTGGATGAAAAGAGGAGTCTGGACACGGAGTCTGAACACGAAAGCTTTTGAACGTCCGGATGTTAGTTCCTGGGATTTCTGGGCTCTGAAGACAGAGGTTCTTCGTAGTTCTTGGAGAGAAGATGGCAAGTGAAAAGTAAAAAGTAAAAATGAGGATTTGAGATATTGTATATAGTGACTGCGACACGATAAAAGAGGTAATCATGAATTACTTTTTCTGAGCATGGGGAAGTGTGATAGCCGTCAGACAAGTTTTTGGGAAACCAAAAAGGCTTGATTAGACATGATTGATTTCTTTTTCCGAGAGGGTATGGGCAGTTCTGGCAGGTTTGGTGGAGTAAGCGAAGGGTCAGTTTCCTAAGTTTACTTATTGCTGGTCGCAATAAATAAACTTGGGGGGCAAATGTTTACCCAAAAAATGGCTGTTGATGATGTGGCAAGGATTTCTCACACGTGGTTGACACGTGGCAGAAGTGTTGTTCAACTATCGACCAGAGGCACATCACTTCGTCAGGGCTTAACTTTTAGATACGACCAGGCTGGTCGTATAATTTGATTTGTTTCCTTCTAAGATTGTAATCTTATAATAATTGTATTGAATATTTCCTCATTATTACCTTGATATGCAGTTATTAAGGAAAGATATGGCCCATTGGCCCGTGTAACCCTCCTTGAGCCTATAAATATGCATGAAATAGCTCAAGGAAGGGACTTTTGATCCCTTAATCTTTTTGCGAAGATAGAGAGAGAAAGAGAGCTATAGTGTAATTATCCATCCTTTCATAGTATTTCTTCCAAGGTTTGTGAAACTCAAGAACCCTAGTTCTTTGACCATGGCTTTGAGATTCAATATTAATAATAGCACTAAGTGGACGTAGGTCATTACCATTCTTTGGGGCAAAGCCACTATAAATCCTTGGTGTTTTCTTCTTTTCCATTGGATTAAATTCTTAATTGTCATTTTATCTTTTGTCGTACATTTGACTCCGTGTCGTTGGCCAAATCAAGGGTCAACAGGAGGTAATTCAAGTTTTAAGTTTTTAAAGTTTTTAAGCTTGAATTGGACTTTGTGTTTTGATGAGTTTTTGATTGAATTGAAGCTTGGATTTTATGGGTTTTGGATCATGGGAATGTTTGGGAACTTTGATTTTTGGATTTGGAAGTGTTTAGGTATGTTTTTGGAAGGTTTAGGATGGGAGAAATCGAGTTCTTGGCTGGTTCAGGGTGGGGGGCCGCGGCCCTATTCTTGGGCGCCGCGGTCCAAGCTTAATGAAGTAGCTGGTGGAGTTTGGCATGTGCTGGGCGCCGCGGCATTGGGTTGTTAGCGCCACGGCCCTTGCTCCTGGTTTGGTTGGGGGGCGTGGCTCAAGGTTCTAGGGTCGCGGCTCAGGCAGGGTTTTGAGGCCGTTTGAGTGTTTTGATCTCGGGAACTTGGTTTTAGGCCTCAGGATCATCCCTATTACTCGGATTAGTGGGGTTTGATGTCTCAGAGGCTAGGTCTTGGTTCCAGGATTGGTTTTAGAATTTGAAGTCATTGGTTCAGCGTTTATGGTTGTGACTAGGTTATCACTAGAGGCTTGAAGTAAGGATCGTGCTTGTGGCTCGCTTATTGGTAACCTGTGCTTGGACCAAATGTAAGAAAAATGCACCCCATATGTGACATGCATGGTTATTCTTGATGCATGTTGGATGTTTAAATGTGAATATTGATAGCAATCTTGCTCATTTGCGTATGGTTATTATTGAGGCATGCTAGATGATTAAGTGTGATGCATGTGATGCACGAGAAACATGTGATTAGGGCATGCCATGAATATTGACTATGATATTGATCAGAGCTTGAGTCTTTGTGTTTGTGCATGATCATAATTGTGCTAGCAACGTTAAGTAAGCATGTTGAATACCCTACGTTTGAATATTCGACATATGACATATGCTTGTTAGCATTGCTTACTTGTGCGTGGCACTGACTCATTAGTCATAATTGGCAAAGGTGTCAGTATCAACTGTGAAGCTGTGACTCATTAGTCAAGTTCGGCAGTGGTACTGGGCACTGGTCACATAGTGCTGACTCATAAGTTAGGAACGGCCTTAGCATATTCAACGCAAGCAAACAAAGATTAGATCTAATCAACATCTGCATTAAATGACTCAGAAGAGCGTTAATGCCGGACTGACCTCAAGTTTGATGAAAACTAAAAGCGCTTATGTGATTTACCCATCAGTCACTCATCTGTTTAAGCTAGTGACTACCCATCAGTCACTCATCTGTTTAAGTTATTGACTTACCCAACAGTCACTCATCTTTTTAGAGCCATTGCAGGAAAGCCCAGGTAACGGTTTCGTTACACGGCTATGGGCACCGAGCCCCATAGTGACTTGCTTGTCAGTCATTCATTACGGTTTAACAGAACCTCAAAGTGATATCCACTCATCTGTTCAGGGCTATAAGCATTGTATGATCATTCTGATCATCATTTGCATGGCTTTGGATACTGAGCCCCATAGTGACTTGTTTGTTAGTCACTCAGTGTGGTTTACCAAAACCTCAAGTATTAAATCACTTATCTGATTAGGATTGACTTGATGGTCATCCAATCAGGAGGGCATGATTTACCATCCTAGATTCCCCAGAATTATCTGAGATTATTTGCATGCTTGAATGGAGCGATGTTTGCTAGGCATGCCAGATGTGATTTGATATCATGATATGTTTGTTCATGAGCATATTGAGTTTTCTTGCTGGGCTTCGGCTCACGAGTGCTATATGGTGCAGGTAAAGGCAAAAGAAAGCTGGACCACCCTTGAGTTGGAGAGCTTAGGCGACGATGTGTAAATATGCAGTTGCTAGACCGCCACGGCCGAGATTTGAAGGAGAGGAACTAAGGTTAAACCCTGTTTTGCCGCTTAGATCGGCTGGTTGTAAATATTTTGTTGTAATAGACCTTTAAATTATATTTTTGGGATCCCAATGTATACAGTAAACGTTCTAATTAAATGTTACATCTTAACCAAAAAATTTAATCCCTAAATCGCTAATCATACCTAGTTACATGATTTTGGCCAAATGACTCGATTAGCGAGTTTAGCATTGTTTACAAGGCACACCGTAATGGTCCCTTGAGTTTAGGGTGTTACATTGTCCCTAGAAATCTTTAGTCTGTAGTAGTAGCCCTTGTCTTATTTTGTCATGTCACAACTCATTACTTATCCTCAATGTTGCGTCGGTTCGTATCTTGTCATTGTCCTCTATGTTTAACTATGTTATCATGGATTTACTCGCCTCTCCACCTCCTTAGTCTCCATTTACTCCATTGAGGTTTTGTTGTTACTTGCTACTAAATGTTGTGGCGTGTCCACTTTGTCTGCTCCTCTGCTACTACTCATATTTTTCTAGTTAACAACATCACCTAGCAATATAATGTTGTTGAATAAACTCCCTAACCTATGTCTTTATTAACAATCGCGTCGCAAAGCTTATGTGTCCTTTGATCTTGATAGTGTCCAATTTTATTATCATTGACATAATCCATTCTTTGCTTTACTTTAAACTTGATAGTGTCATACTTACGATTTCCTATGATGCATCTCATTCATTAAATATGATATCCATTCATCTCTGTCGTTTACATCATCTATATGAACCCTTGAGATCCCACTACTCTCATCGAGAAGTTTCTTTCTATAAGTCCTAATTACTAGAGGTATACTTTCTACACAGCAATTACAAAACTACAAAATTTAAAAGTAGGAAAGAATATAGATAACATTTAGAGCAAGTACTTACAACGCGGTGAGGCAAGATTTTCCCGTCTTTAGCGTGTATGGAGAGGGTCCTCGGAAACATGGACGACCGTCTCTGATACCATTTGTAAAACGCCCTAATCTAGTACTTTATAAAACATTCGTATGCACAAATGGGTTTATAAGAGAAAAACCACTTATTATAAAATCATAGTGGGGTCTTGCTAAAATCATGCAAGTTGGGCCCAATATTTTAAAAAGAAAAATAGAAGTTTTCATGCAAAGTTCTTAAAACAACCAAAGTTCAAGTCCCACTGATAAATTTAGAAAGTCCAATTTAACATAACATTATTAAAAGAAAGTGGCGTTTAAACTGATTGTTTCTCGTCCATAGGATGCCCCCACGCCATACACACCATGACAATAGAACTCCCTGTTGGGGTTTTATGCTCTAATTAAAACTCAAATTCTTTGTAATCTCATTTTATTATCAATAAAAGAATATAAATCATTTTTTGACTTGGTCAATCACTTTGCTCACATGTTTTATTTTCATGATTATTTGTTTAATATAAACTTCTATTAAATCCCGAGCATATAGCTAATCTTATTTATAGTGACGTAATCACAGTGGAATATAAATATGATTATATGTTCAAAATAAGTTAGTCCTAAGATTAGTCAGTGCCCAGGATTTACACTGACTTGTCAATCTACGATATGATCTACTTACACATTATAGTGTTATGTTATTTCCATAACATTAGCAAAGTAGATAAGATCGGATGTATTTGTTACATTGGACTGGACCGATATTGATAGTTGATAAGATAAGTAAACATACCGTTATTATCTATTCTAGTCATATCATATAGTTGACCATAGGTCAATTCAATCTCAATTCTGAGTGGTTAATATTCTAACTGATTGTATTATTTGAGTTCTTTGACTTGTTCGTTACCAGCTTACCCTACGGACTAGCCCATACTTACATCTTGGGAACTCAGTAGTATAATTGAGTGGGAGTGTTAATCATAGATATGAACATCTATAGCTTCTAATGAAGAAGTGAAACGATGGTTTCCTTTTAGTTTGGTTCAAGGTGTTAAATGATAGAGATCTCATTTCAGTAATTAAATTAGTTTACTGAAATATCATTTACAAGGAACTAAGTGTTTTATGGATAAAATGCAATGAGGGGTAAAACAGTATTTTAGTCCTATCTCATTGTAGATCGTCTATAGAGGATTGAGTGACAATTATGGTTGTAACAATGGATAATTAATAGCGTATCTATATTTGTTATAGAGCGTTCTATGAATTCAAGAGTGCAATTCCGAGTCTATAGTAGAGTCACGAGGAATTAATAAGTTAATAATTTTATTTGTTAGATTTATGATAACTTATTGGAGCTTGATTTCATAGGCCCATGTTCCCCATTGTACCTTGGATAAAATCATCTAGACAGTCTCAATTAATTGATTTAATTATCAATTAGAATTATCAAAGTTGACCAGGTCAATTTTGGATAGTTCACAGAATTGTGTAATTTTGAGAAGAAAAGAGAAATTATGGCAGATTTATTAATTAAGATAAATTTGTATCTAAATTAATAAATAAGTTTAAATCAAGGTTCAAATTATAAATAATTAATTTGATAAAGGATTTAAACAACTATTTAATTAATTAAATCAATAGAAAATAATACATGCCTTGTTTTAAGTCCAATGGGCTTATAATCAAATGGGAAATTTCATGGGACTAAAGCCCATAATAATTTCGACCTAGGGCTTCAAAATGGCTATTATTTTATTGATTTTTTAATTAAATTAAATGGCCTAATTGAGTTTATAAAAGGAGTGCTTAGAGAGAAGTTAAAACATAAGTCACAAGTCAGATTTTCTGATAGTTTTAGATTCTCTCTAAATACAAGTTTTTTTCTAAACCTCTTTGTTAGTTTCTCTTCTTTTTCTCTGTATCTATCTCATGTGTTGAGAATTTCCCACACTAGTCTAGGTGATTCTAAGGATACATTGGAAGGTTGTGAAGAAAATAGAAGATCGGTTCAGTTTCTTGATAATACTCTGCGACAAAGAGGATACAAGAGTTAGAGAAACTGAAGGAATGACTCTTTAATTCCGCTGCGTATACTGTAAGTATTCTATTTTTTGTTTCTCTTTGAATTCAATTTTAGAAACATGTTTTAGGCTATCTCATATTAATATTTTTAATATTAGATATACATGAAAATAAATAAAGAACATGTATAAGTTTTCCTAACACTCCCCACATCACCACATGTGCCATAGAGAAACCTATTTGCTACCTAGAAGGGAAAGTGAAGGGGTGAGCTAAAAGTCAGTAAGGAAGTACAAAAAGCACACAAGTAAATCAAAACAAATCATAATCGCATCATACATCGTCACACATCATAGCATCATTATCGTAACAGTATCAACATCATAAACATAAACATAATCATAACAACATTGGCATCATATGCAAAATCATCATCATCATAACATCATCACATGAACATCATATCCTTGTGAACATGACCTGCTAACTTGTCCATGTCACCCTTTGAGGTAAATAGGATCTCTGGTTCTTGAATAACCTCGGCGCGTCCGCCCTTTGAGCTACGTCTTCATATCCTTAGTAACTCGGGTTACGTCTTCAAATCCTTAGCAACCCCTTTTTGATGTGTCGCATTCATCACGCTAACATCCATTCATATCATACAGCATTCAATATGACATACAATCCAGTCACATAATCATAATAAATCATTTCATAATCCATAACACATAAATCATTAGATTCTAATCCATACAAACGATCTTACCATTCACAGCATAAACAAACAAAATTTTATCTAACTTCTTTACCTCAGGTCCAAGCAAAAGCAAAATGACAACTTCACAACGAGCCTATACCATAACCAAAATATCGTCCCTTAGCATCATATAAACTCCATTTTGCCCACTCATTTAACATATTAAATTCACCATTTTTATTTTTTTAAAAACTTATATTTTCATCAAAATATAAAAAAAAAAATTTGTAGGTAATTATTTGCACAAAATATCATCTCAAGGCACTTTAAAATCCCCCATTAACTTCTTAAATCATCAAAACAACTTGTAAAATTTACTTAAGCATTCAAAAATATTTTTCTCATCATTTTGACACCTTTCATACACAAAAATCAGCAAGTACCCTAATTATGAAATTCATTCTTTTCATCATATTTCACATAATTCATTCATATTTATCTAACAATATTCCAACACAAACCCTAGCATGTTTCTACCCCTTTTTATTTATTTTAAAGTTACCATTAGCATACAATAATTCATCAACCACTTTGAAATATATTCACAAGTCATAAACAAATAATCATCTTGATCTTGTCTTACATATACTCTTGATTTATTACTATCATGCAAGTATTCCAAAGAAACAAAACCACCATATATTTATTTAAAATCTTACAACACCCTATCATGTTTCTAAAATTTAAATTGACATAAAACATTAAAAAAAAAAAAACCATCATGCTTTGAAAATCACCCTTAGGCCGAAATCCTCATAGCCCAAAATAATCAAATCCTTTCATGTTATTTTTAAAAAAAATACTCATCATCATTTTCTTATAGATCACAATTTAAAACATTTGCATATTTTCACATTGTCTTTAAGCCAAAATATACCCATCATCAAATCATAGAAAATCTTTAATCAACATATCATAAACACCACATATCAATAATCAACTCCATGCACATACGATGAATATACATCTAAGAATTACAACCATAAGAACCCAAACAACAAGAATACCGATGCCACGCCTAGGTGAATTCCCACATGCATCATCATGAAGAAAAAAAAACCTTCTATCCATGAATCCAAGAAACATCATAACATTAGGGTTAGAGATCCATTCCCCCTCTTGATTGTAAAATCAAGAACACCCAAAGTGACCAAAACCTCAAACTATATCACCTCTTTGTTCAAGCCTAGGATTTTCGAAAACCAACATGAGGAGAAGGAGAGATTCAACAACAACGCAACAAACTATAGTCAAAATTACTAGAATCAATAGAAGAGAATTAAACAAGCATAACATAAAAGGCATACCCTAGAATTGGTTCTCTCTTCTCCTTCTTCTTCCTTTCTTTATGCTTCTCCTTCTTTCTCTAGCTCATGCCTCTCTCTCTCTTCTTCTCTCTAATTCCGGCAGCCCAAGAGCATAATGCTCTCTATTTCCTCTCTTCCCTTTTTATTTTAATTCCCTCATAATACCCCAATAACATAATTGGTAAGTTCCCCTTATTATTTATTCTAATTAAGCCTAAAAATCAATTATAAATAAAGGACTTAACTAAAAGGGAAAGTCAACAATCCCCTTACCCAAAATAACATTTTCCATCTAATTTTTAATTTATTGGATAAAAAAAATAAATGAAATAAATCCTCTTCCTTTCCCACTCTACCACACACGTCCAAGACCCTTTCCCATTATTATTTTTATAATTTTTTTAATTAATTCAATAAATAAATCCAATAAAAGGCAACTACAAAGTGTGTAGAAAATTCTACACATGTGCACCATGCAACCATGCACATGCACACACTCAATAACTAGGGTGCATCACTACCTACCATGCACTTTAGTACATTCAACCAAAACTTAATTAATCATATTTTAAAATAAAATAAATAAATAACATTTAACAAATAGATTCACAAAATTCTACCAAACAATTCTAACAATTAATTTAAACAAACAAACAATTAAATTAAATAATTCACAACACTTAACAATTAAATAAAATAAAACACAAAAAAGATGGATGCACTACAAAACCAGACTTTTATGTCACGGGTGTTAAACCAGACATCTTACTAACATCGGTGGCCAACCGTGCTTACTTACAAAGTCACCGGAGGCATCCGATGCTTGCTTACATACTTATCGAGAGCTACCCAGTTCTTACTTACTTGATACCGGTAGCTTGCTGGGTGTCATAATCATAACTGCTTACATTGCTTATGAGTATGTGAACCTCCTTAGGACAACAGTCTTAAGTAACCTTCTAAAACTAGTTTCTAACTTTATACTTAAGTCTTAATATTTACAAACTAGTCATATCATGTTGTAGCCAAACATTCATAAGTTGTCTTACCAAGGTCCTGGCTCCAACCCGAACCTACTTACCATTTAGCAGAAAATACAAAAAGCATTGCAAGTGTGGGTATTAAGCATACCCTGGTCTTAATGACCCAAACAAGACTAGTATAATATACTATTACAGCACATACTAGTACGTTCATGTTATAGCCAAAGAGTTCAAAGGATAACTTACCTAGAGTCCTTAGTTCCCACCTGGATCTTTTAACTCTGCTATCCGCTTTTCCCTTTGCGGTTACTGTAATTAATACAGTGTACTCGGATTAAACTATGACATACTCTTATAGCCAATATTCTACAAACAGCTTCATGCAATAAATTTCCTTCACAGTGTATAAGACCAGATTTTGTTTCAGTCATTTACAGTTTCATGAGAAAATTGGCCTCACTGCAACACGCTCTCTATGCTATGCATTTTAATATTCTGAACTCTCTTATTGGGTACTCGTATTTTGGTTTTTAGAAACAAAAAAGAGTTTTAAACAACTCTTAACTTATCAAAAACTACTAACTTTTCGCTCTCTTACGAAGTTTACCGTTTTCTATCCTTTACCAAAATACCGCTTTCCGTCCCTTTACCAATTAACACCTGTCAATGTTAATACTTTTCTACTTTTCTATTAACAGTTCTATAAAACCCAAACTCCCATTTTTTTTACCATTTTTATCCATAACCTAAGATCTCATTTTATGTTATTTTTTAAAAGAAGGGAAATTGGACCCTTAACTTTGAGAAATGATAAAAATCAACTTCAAACAAACTTAAGCTGATTTTGGATTGGTTAAATCTCCAAATCCTTAGCTATCTATGAAAAACTACTTCTTTTCATTTCCGAAACTTTACTTTTCACTATTCATTTTAAAGTGATAAAATCTTGCTTTTGAGCTTTTCCCCTATATTAAGTTCTTTGACCAAAACCCCTTAAACTATCATTCACATATTATGTCTCCTAATGATGGGAACTAGGTGAATGCCTCACGTTAAAACTCATTTTAGGTTAGGAGAACTAACCTCCCAAAACTCACTTTTCGTTAGGGTTCGAAATTACTATTTTTCCTAATTTTAGGGCAAACTTAGAAAAATTATTTCTTTTAAACCGTAACACATTTTCTATAAAATTTTACAAGGGTCTTGATAAACATCTTAATTAATTTTCTACAAAATTTCATAAATTTTGGGATGGAAAAACTTATTCAAATATTTAAAGAAATCTGGGCAGTGCCTGCTGCCCAGAAGTTTTTCCCAGATTTTTAATGTACTTTGAAATCTCATTTCTCTTACACCGTAGCCTAGTTATTTCAACTTTTACAGAGATCTTTACAAAATTCTAAATTAGCTTCCTTTAAAATTTCATAATTTTTGGGGTAGAACCCATTCAAAAGTTTAAAGCAATCTGGGCAGTGCTTGCTGCTGTTGACGGTGAAATCTCGTCAACGATTAAAGGTTAGAAAACTAAGATTTTTATACTAAGGGTAGCTTAGAATCAGGAGGAAAGAACTTCAATCAATAGAAAAAACCATAGCAACAATGGAACAAAGATTATGTATTTCTTAAACGTCTCCTCATACACTCAGTTTTCCAACCCCTTAACCTGAGGGGTTGAGGCCTATTTATAGGTGGGCTCTATTGGCCCTTGATACAAACAAGTCCCAGGAGACAGGGACGTATGCGGGTACACTGATAGTGCAGGGGCTCAGGGCGTAGTGGTGTCTGCCCTGACAATGCCAGAGTCGTGGCTCAGGACATAGTACTGTCGACTCTAGTGTATGGTCGGGGGTGTTCAAGTGGCGCCACTACTCTTCGTACAAATCCGTACTACCACTACTCCTCGAACGTAGATGACAGGGCCACGCCTCTGTTCCCTTCACAACCGTACATCTCGTGTCAGGACACGTGACCTACACCCGGCCGTCCTTATCAATCCCTGTCGATGCCTAATGTTCGTTTGACGCCCCCCTTAGGTGTCCCCAAGTGTTCCTCGTGCCTAGGCCAAGGAGGCTTCAACCTATGTGTATCATGAGAAGCCAAGGTGCTAGGGGTGGAGGTCGACCTACGTAGGTCACATGGAGGCGAGGCTCGAGACATGGGCGGCGCAACGAGGCCACACCCTCGCATAGTGAGGGTGTCTCACATAGCGAGGCTGGCCCTCTTCCCTCGGGTGTAGACGAGGCTCGAGACATGGGCGGCGCGACGAGGCCACACCCTCGCATAGCGAGGCTGGCCCTCTCCTCCTATGTGCAGGCGAGGCTCGCAAGGCATGGGGCACGCGTGAGGCAACAAGGCTGAACCCTCACAACCCTCGCATAGCGAGGGTGGTGTCCGTGTTGGTCAGCGGTTGGGGACCTTCGCATGGCGAGGGTGACTCCCTTAGCCCAACTCTCTTATGCCACATGACGCCCTTGTCTCTTTGTGCATGTGGTAAGCAGCCCAGTGAGGCTCTCGCCCCCTTCGTCCCACTAACATACGCCTCATAGTTTCTAGGGTGCCTCGTAATGTAGAGGTTCTCTTGAGTGGAATTCACAAGGGAAGAATTCATACATTTACAAGGGTAACTATTGACTATGGCTCTAGTCAATTTTTGGCATTCACAGCTGCCCAGAAGTTTTGTTTTCTAGATTGTTAGGGAAAACTTTGAAAAATCATCCATCTTAACCCATATTACATTTTCCTCTAAAATTTTACAGTGACCCTTATACACGTTTTAACTAATATCCTACCAAATTTCCTAGCTTTTAGATTAGTAAAACCCGTTCAACATTCAAAACAATCTGGGCAGTGCATGATGCTCAGAAATTTTCCAGATTTGCATCATAATGCCAAAAAGTTCATAACTTGGGTTTAAAAATACATTTTTACGATTTTCCAAAGCCTAAACTCAAGTACTCATCCGGAAATATGAAACTATGCAAATTATTTTCACAAACAGAGGCAGTAGGGTATAATCAGACCCATTGGAAGTCAAACCACGAAATTCTTGGCAGCATGCTGCATTTTCACACAACTTAGCTACAATAAGCACATCCAGCATTACCCTAGCCACATGCATGCATGCAAATCATCAAATCAACCAATCTAACTCTCAAGAATAAAATAAACTCCAAAAACAAATAAAATAGCCTATACAACCAGATCTAACAATATAACCCAAAAATACTCAAGAACCAACCAAAAATTCTACCTTTGATGGTCTAGCTTAGAGATGATAGTCCTTAGTGTTAGATTTATAACTTAGTGTTAGATTTATAATTAATCTAGATGCATAACAATCCTAATGCGGAATAAATAGATTGTTATATAGAATTTAGAGGATCAAAATTGAATACCTCCAGTCATTGATTTGATGAACCTCGATCTAAAAGCTTTAGATCTACAAAAGAGAAAAAGAAGAGAAATTAGAATGAGTACACGGGCTTCCAAGCTCTCACTAACTCTTTAGATGGAGTTACTGAAAGTCAGAATGAGCAGTGAGCTTGGGGACCGGTACTCTATATTTATTTGCAACAAATTGATTTTATATACCATATAAATAAATATTCCAACATTCTTCCACTTAGTCAGCATTTAAATTAATGTATTACTAAAGCCCAACGATTATCCCTGTTAGATAATAAACACATGAATCATGGCGATAGGTCCTCTTTTTATGGCGAGTATTATCTTCAATGTATTACAATATATTTATTACATAACAATGTAATTTATGTGGCTATGTACTTAAACGAATAAACCCTATGTTTATTCAGGTCCTATAAAATTTTCTCAAATAAAATTAAAATGCGCATAAATATGAGAAAACATCAAAATAAGAGTTTCATTGATAATAACTTCAGTTTGTACAATAAATTTACATAAGGGAACCAAGTCCCATGTTCACTACATGATCCTTGAATTTATGAGGTGGCAAGCCTTTCGTCATAGGATCAGCAATCATCAATTCAGTGCTAATATGTTGAATAACCACTTTATTTTCTTTAACACATTCTCTCATGGCTAAGTACTTTATGTCGATGTGCTTGCTTCGACTACCACTTTTTTTGTTCTTAGCCATGAATACAGTAGTTGAATTGTCACAGAACGTTCTCAAGGCCTAGATATGGAATCTACAACTCTAAGGCTTGAAATGAAACTCTTTAGCCATACACCATGCGATGTAGCCTCAAAACATGAAACGAACTCTGCTTCCATAGTAGAAGTAGCAGTCAAGGTCTGTTTGTGACTCCTCTATGATATAGCTCCACCGACAAACATAAACACATAACCAGAGGTTGATTTACGTGAATCAGTACAACCGGCAAAGTCTGAATTTGAGTAGCCAACTACTTCTAGTTTGTTGGTTCGTCTGAACATGAGTTTCTAATCCGTAGTACCCTGAAGGTACCTCATAACTTTCTTTGTAGCTTTCCAGTGGTCTAACCCCGGGTTACTCTGAAATCTTCCTAGCAAAACAACAAAGACAATGTCAGGTCTTGTGCACACCTGAGCATACATTAAGCTTCCGACAGCAGAAGCATATGGGATGTTCTTCATTTTTTCCTTTTTAAAATCATTCTTTGGCCTCTAGCTCAAATTTAATTTATCACCCTTAACAATAGGAGCAACACTTGGTGAACAATCTTTCATCTGAAATCTTTCTAAAACTTTGTTAATGTAGGCTTCTTGATATAGACCTAAGATACCTTTGAATCTATGTAGATGGATCTTAATGCCAATGACATAAGACGCATCACCCATATCCTTCATCTCAAAGTTCTTTGAGAGAAATTGCTTCACCTCATGTAGCATGCCCTTATCATTGGTTGCATGAAAAATATCATCCACACATAAAACAAGAAAACAAATATTACTCCCACTAACCTTCTGGTATATACATTGATTCATTTCAAATCCAAAAGAGGAGATGACATCATGGAATTTTAAATACCATTGGCGGGATGCTTGTTTTAAACCATAAATGGACTTCTTAAGCTTGCATGCCAATTGCTCACCATCACTAGAGGAGAATCCTTCTGGTTGTTTCATGTATACCTCCTTCTCTAGGTAACCATTTATAGGTGGAGAATATTATGGTCGATACATGGAAGATGGACAAGCACCTGGCCCTTTTGCAAAGTTTCTTCAAGAACATGGGATTGTTGCCCAATATACCATGCCCAGTACACCCGAGCAAAATGGTGTTACAGAAAGGAGAAGTCGAACATTGATGGACATGGTGCAAAGTATGCTTAGCACCAACCCTAATCTTCCTAGATCCGTGTGGACTGAAGCTCTAAAGACATCTGTGTACATATTAAATCGAGTTCCAACCAAGGCAGTCTCAAAAACTCATTTTGAATTATGGAAATGTTGGAAACCGAGTTTGCAACATGTACGCATTTGGGGATGCCCATCTGAAGTTCAGATATACAATCCATAAGAGAAGAAACTGGACCCAAGGACCATAAGTGGATACTTTATTGGATACGCTGAAAGGTCTAAAGGTTACAAGTTTTATTGTCCATCTCATAGCACTAGGATTGTGGAATCAAGGAATGCTACATTTCTTGAAAATGCCTTGATTAGTGGGAGTGATCAATTAAAGGACTTAGGTTCTGAGAAAGATCCTTCAAAACCCTCCACCTCAATAGCAAGATTGATTGTGGTTAATAACACCCCTAAAGTCCAAATGGATGCTGAACCACCACAACCAATTGTTGAAGATCCACAAGTCGATGATGAAGTTCAAATGGATCAATTTGTTCAGTAGTTGCCTACAATTGTTGAACTACAAGCTGAACCACCCGCTCCCCAAGAGCCTGCTGGTGTAGCCTTTAGACGATCCACTAGGATAACAAAATCGGTGATTCCTAGTTACTACATTGTGTATTTACAAGAATCTGACTACAATATTGGAGCCGAAGATGATCTAGAAATGTTTTCACAAGCTATTAATAGCAAAGAATCAGAATTGTGGTACAATTCCATGAATGAAGAAATGAATTCTATGAAGAGCAACGGATTCTAGGATCTTGTTGAGTTGCGTAATGGGGCGAGGGCTATTGGGTGTAAATGGGTCTTCAAAACAAAGAAAGACTCATTAGGCAACATTGAGAGACCCAAAGCAAGACTCATTGCTAAGGGATTCACTCAAAAAGAATGAATTGACTACACGGAAACCTTTTCTCCGATATCTAAGAAAGATTCCCTCAAATATATCCTGGCATTAGTTGCTCATTTTGATTTAGAGCTGCAGCAGATGGATGTGAAAACTGCTTTCCTAAATGGTGACCTAGAGGAGGAGGTATACATGAAACAACCAGAAGGATTCTCCTCTAGGTCACCATTTAGGAAAGCAGTTTTCACATCCATCTATTGCAGCTCTAAATCAAAATGAGCAACTAATGCCAGGATAATTCTGAGGGGATCTTTCTTAGATACCGGAGAAAAGGTCTCCGTGTAGTCAATTCCATCTTTTTGAGTGAATCCCTTAGCAACGAGTCTCGCTTTGTGTTTCTCAATGTTTCCTAATGAGTCTTTCTTTATTTTGAAGACCCATTTACACCCAATAGCCCTCGCCCCATTAGGCAGCTCAACAAGATCCCAGACTCTGTTGCTCTTCATAGAATTCATTTCTTCATTCATGGCATTGTACCACAGTTCCGATTCTTTGCTTTTCATAGCTTGTGAAAACATTCTAGAACATTTTCAGCTCTAATATTGTAGTCAGATTCTTGCAAATACACAATGTAGTCACCAGGAATCGCCGATTTTGTTATCCTAGTGGATCGTCTTAAGGCTACACCAGCAGGCTCTTAGGGAACGATTGGTCCAGCTTGTTGTTCAACAATTGTAGGCAACTCCTGAACAATTTGATCCATTTGAATTTCATCACCGACTTATGGATCTTCAACAATTGGTTGTGGTGGTTCAACATCCATTTGGACTCTAGGGGTGTTATCAACCACAATCAATCTTGCTCTTGAGGTGGAGGGTTCTGAAGGATCTTTCTCATAAACCTTTAATTGATCACTCCCACTAATCAAGGCGTTTTCAAGAAATGTAGCATTCCTTGATTCCACAATCCTAGTGCTATGAGATGGACAATAAAACTTATAACCTTTAGACCTTTCAGCATATCCAATAAGTATCCACTTATGGTCCTTGGGTCCAGTTTCTTCTCTTGTGGATTGTATATCCGAACTTTAGATGGGCATCCCCAAATGTGTACATGTTGCAAACTCAGTTTCCAACCTTTCCATAATTCAAAATGAGTTTTGAGACTGCTTTGATTGGAACTCGATTTAATATGTACACGGATGTCTTTATAGCTTCAGTCCACAAGGATTTAGGAAGATTAGGGTTGCTTCTAAGCACAGTCCGCACCATGTCCATTGCAACACCATTTTTCTCGGGTGTACTGGGCATGGTATATTAGGCAACAATCCCATGTTCTTGAAGAAACTTTGCAACAGGGCAAGGTGCTTATCCATCTTCAGTGTATCGACCATAATATTCTCCACCTCTATCTCATCTCACTATCTTAATTTGCTTGTTGCATTGTTTCTCTACTTCAGCTTTAAATATCTTAAAGACATATAATGTTTCGCTTTTGTTATGAAATAAGTAGATATACATGTAGCGTGAGTAATCATCTATGAAAGAGATGAAGTATTTCTGACCATATGAGTCAATGTCTGGACTACATATATCAGTATGTATGATTTCTAATAGTTCGTAACTCCTATGGACACCACTTTTCTTAGACTTGGAGGTATGCTTTCCCTTAATGCAATCCACACAAGTATCGAAATCAGTAAAATCTAAGGTATTGAGTACCCCATCTTTTACTAATCTTTTAATTTCATCAATGGAGATATGTCCCAATCTTCGGTGCCATAATGTAGAGGAATTCTCATTCATAACACATCGTTTATTGCCAGCGTGAACATGCACATTATTATAAGCGGTATTGTTTTGTAAATTAAGGCAGTAAAGATCATCAGACAAAATACCATTTCCAACACATTCAAATTTATTATATAAATTAAAAGATTTGTCTGAAAATGTAAAGAAAAAACCAAAAGGCACAAGTCTTGAAACTGAAATCAAGTTTCTAGAGAAACTTGGTACATAAAAGGTCTTTTCTAACTGTAAAATAAAACCACTACTTAAAACTAAATGGCAAGTTCCAATAGCTTCCGCATGTGAGCCCATCTTGTTTCCAAATAAGATGCTTTGCTCACCTCCCACTGGCTTCCTTAGATTTTGTAAACCCTGCAAGGAATTTGAAATGTGAATTGTTGATCCAGAATCAATCCACCATGTGTTAATATTAACATTAGCCATATTAGATTCATAACATACTAATGAAATTGGATGACCTTTGTCGTTCATCCATTTCTTGAAGTCGGCGCATTCCTTTTTCGCATGTCCCTTCATTTTATAGAAAAAACACTTGATGGAACCCTTCTTTATATTGCCTTGGGGAGGCACTTTATATTTCCCCTTGTCCTTCTTGTCCTTCTTGGATGGTTTGCGTTTATTTCCTTGGGTGGCCATGTGAGCACTTTCACCTAGTTCTTGTAGCAGCCTTGCTTCTTCTTGAGCACACATGGTTATTAGTTCATTGATACTCTATTTATCCTTATGTGTGTTGTAAGAAATTTTGAAAGGCCCGTATTGAGGTGGAAGATTGTCAAGGATGTAATGAACCAGGAAAGTTTCGGGAATGACTACTTCGAGCTTTTTCAGTTGAGCAGAAATGTCCCTCATCTTTGAGATATGTTATTTAACTCCTTTGACACCAGTGAGCTTTGTTGATGAGAACTAGTGGATGAGGTTGTTGTAAAGTGGTTTGTCTAAAGTGTTGAACTGCGCATCGATCAGCTTGATCAAGTCTTTGACTTTCTCAGGTTGCTCCACCGATCCACGCATTCCCAAGGGAATCTTGGACATATTGAACATGATACTGAGACGAATGGATTGCTCCCATTTTTCATATAGTGCGATCTCAGCAGTAGTGGTAATTGTAGTGATTGCAGCAAGTTCGTCCTTCCTTATTGCGTAGTCTATGTCGGCGTAGCCTAAATGAAGAAGAACTCGTTCCTTCCAGATTTTGAAATTTTCACCCCTAAGCTCAGGAATTTCGGTAAGGATTTCAGCGATACTAGAGGGGGATGAAGTAGCTACATGAATACGATTACAAATTTAGAATTATGAAGAGTGAGGCTAAATGAAGTCATGTTTTACCAATGTATAACATGCTGAAAGATGAAATTTTATTAAACAAAAATTGCATGTGGGCTAAATTTTTTATTTAATAAAATTGGATATAAAGTATGATAGATTATTCAAACTAATTATTGGATTAAGGTTTGATATTTCTATCTTAATAAAAATTTATAATAAAACTATTAAATTAATTATCATAACTCCTGTGGGTAAATTAAGAGAATCAATTTAATATATTATCCTAATTAAATATATAAATATAATAAAATCTATGTGGGGTAAAATTATTATATCTATATAATCAATCACAATTTATGTCCGTTATGTGAACCGAATTAGCTTAAGATATAATTTTATATAATTAAAGATGATGTGGCTACTCCCTAATTATTTAAAATTATATGGTTCACTAGACATTAGGGCTTAGGCTCTAAGAAAATCTGAGAACAATTTCGTTATAACATAATAAGCAATCACAGAGATTAGTGCTCCTAGTGTGGTCGTCCGAAGATCATTAAAAACCATTCTAGATTGAGCATTTGTCTCGGTTGTATGCTTTCGTATGTCAACCACAAAGTCGTTTATAAATTATTCATAATTTTATTCACCCTAAATGTTTTATGAATAATTTATGTATATTAATGTGCTAAATATTATTCAACCTATCTTAATGTTTGAATATAATCTAAATATAGCTAGCACAAGTATGGAATATAAAACGTATTTAAAATTATAAAGCCATACATATAAAATTAAAGATAATTATACTAAGAATAAATTTTGCATGAAGAATAACAAAATAATCATGCAAATTAGCATAATTAAATATATGTACGAAAATAAATACAATAATTCCATATATATACTTAATGGCAAAAAAAAATCATGCTAAATAAGACAATAAAATCAAGTAATTGCACATTTTAATTAATTTCCAAATATATAATATACCAAAATTATATGTTTTAATTAAATTGGCAAAAAAAATTTAAATTAAATTTATTGTCTAAATAAGCATTAAAATCAAGAAAATAATATAATACCAAAATAAATCAAAAATGTAATTTTCAGAATTTTCCTTCAATTTTTTTTTAAAATCTGTCGTCGTTTTCCCCATATTAGTGTCGTGTGACCCGTCAAACGACGGGTCCTTTTTCTGCAGCAGTGGGGAAACGACATGTCGTTTCCCCCGTCTTCTTCCCCCAGCCGGGTCGAAATCGACCCGGTTTCTGCATGTAGGTCGAACGGACCCAGTTCAAAACCCGGTCGGAAAAATGCATTCTGACGACCAAAATACTCGTTTCAAAGCCCATATTACTTGGAAATGAATAGATAAAGAGATTCATGGCATTATATTGATTAAACAACAACAAAAAATCGAACTTTAATATCAAAATTGTTTTTGGCCATAACCTGATTCTTCAAAAATTCAGCAATACAATGAGTTGGAAAACTCATTTTTAATGCATAAAATTATTTGAAAATATAAACTTAAGGATTTCTAATGATGTTGAGATTGAAAAACCGGTGTTGAATAAAAAAACAAAATATTAAGGCATTAAAAACTTTCGGGTATGTACACAAATTAATATATATGTGTATATTTGACCAGATTATTATGTTTATATTGCCAAAAATATGTTAGATATGAACAAAATAACATATACTTAAACACAAAAGCAATACAAACACAATCAAATTACAAAGAAAATTTTGAGATATACGGTCAATACATATCAAAAAATTATATATAAATATATATAAGTATATATGAATACGAATATAAAGGCATATATAAAGCAAATAAATATATATGCAAATAAAATTACCAAGGCAGAGAAAAGTATGGTGACTGATACCAACTATTAGATTAATAATTAATCTAGATGCATAACAATCCTAATGCGAAATAAACAAATTTTTATATAGAATTTAGAGGATCAAAATTGTATACCTCCAGCCATTGATTTGATGAACCTCGATCTAAAAGCTTTAGATCTACAAAAGAGAAAAAGAAGAGAAATTAGAACGAGTACACAGGCTTCCAAGCTCTCACTAACTCTTTAGATGGAGTTACTGAAGTCAAAATGAGCAGTGAGCTTGGGGACCGGTACTCTATGTTTATAGAGTGAGACATTCCATCAGAGTCTGCCACAGATTGAGATATTAAATCAATTAGTTGTAAAAAATTGATTTTATATACCATATAAATAAATATTCCAACACTTAGCTTGTCCAAACTTCCTTCTTGGATTCTATACCCTCAAATCGAGCCCCATAGGTTTCACATGCAGATTTTTAAAGAGTGTTAGGGTAGAAAAATGGAGATGAGTGGAAGAAAAAAAAACTTAACCAAACCCTAAAATCTTACCTTGATTCTCACTAAAGCACCAAAGAGCTTCTGAGCCTTGAAATCTCCTTAGAACCACTTTCCTTTTGCCCTAGAACACAAGATCCATGCCATGCATGGCCATTAGAACCACATGCATGCACAGAAAATCCACTTAGGGTTTCGGATTTGAAAGAAAAAAGAGAAGAGAAGGAAGAGACATGATCTGAAACTTACAATGCTAGAACTCTTGAAGATCTCCTTCCTTCAATGGAGGTGAGTGGACAAGCTTGAAGAGAGGTAAAAAAATTCAGAAATGGAAGAGTGTGAGTAAGGGGTTTCGGGTTTGGGGAGTGAGTGGAAGAGAGGGTTTTTGTGTTTCTATTTTTGAGAGAATAAAATTTGAGGGAAAATGTGAGAAATGGGAATAGCCCTTAACTTGTAGGGTAAGTGAAACTCTTGCTCTCCCCTAGGGTATGTGTCATAAGACACTTGAATGCATAGGCATAGCCTAGTCGTCCACCTTTCTCTCTCCTCCCTTGTGAAAAGACTTTTATGCCCTCCCCAAATTTTACCACACTTTAAGGCATTCAAGGACCTTTTGGTAATTTCACTTCTAATTTTTAACCAAAATTTTACCCTATAGTTTTTTAAATATCCCAAGCTAAAATTAATTAAATAAATGTGACCAAAAATAAATTTTGTCACGTAACACATAATTTTGGTAATTTACTCAAATTGACCAAAATGCCCTTAGAGGCTCGGGCAAGAATTTATATTCTTATGCCCGGTAGATTGGAATTAAATCCTCAATCAGTTTTTCTTGATTTTATTGGCTTGACTATACAGTCCCAATTGCCAAATATTTTTATGCCATTGTATTCCTTATTTTACTTAATCTGAGATTTTTTTTTTCCATTATTATGGTTTGCCCCTCGATCCAAGACCAATTTTCTTTGCATAGGCCTAACCCCTTTACCAAATTAGTACAACGGCTATAAAATTCACGTAATAACATAATTTCACATAATATTATTTATTGAAATAATATTCAATAAAAAATTTCACCAGCTAGAACCAGCTACTTACAAGTGTTCAAAACTCGGGATGTCCCAAAACAAAAATAAAGTTTTCCTTCCATAAAATAGAACTAAAACTAAATGAACTGCCCCAACTCTTTTATGAACTATAACACACTCTTCATCTTCATATATGTGTGTGTTTGTCTATTTTTATTAGTTCAACCCACATACTTGTAAAATAATTATTACGCCAAAACAAATTTATATATTCGATGATAATCTTGGTAGGATTACTAGGACTTGTTGAGAAAGAAGACAAAATATAAACATTTATATATGTACTAGATACAAGCAACGTGCAATACACGTTTTTTGCTTAGTTATATTTATAGAATTTATTAATTATTTTTATTAAATTTGTATTATTATCATATAAATTTCAAATAAATAAAAAATATTACATATAAAAGAATAACATAAACATATTAAATGAAAAATTAAACTAAAATAGTGTATATGATTTTTAAAAATATGTATAATATGATAACATTTTTAAACATAAATGATAATTTTTTAATAAAATTAAGATTATGTATTATATATTATTATTATTATATTTTATAATATTTAAATTTATATTAATATAAGTATTAAATATTTAGTCTTATATTAAATATTATTATAATAATAATATTTTATAATATTAGAATTCATATTAATATAATTAGTAAATAATTAGGATTACATATTATTATCATAATAGTATTTTATAATATTTAAATTTTTATTAATATAATTATTAAATATCTAGTCATGTATTATATATTAGTATAATAATGATATTTTATAACATTTGAATTTAAATTTAAATTTATATTAATATAGTTATTATATATGTAGTATTATATTAAATATTATTATAATAATGATATTTTATAATATTTGAATTTATATTAATATAAATAATAAATATCTATTTTTAATTAGTTTTAAATATATATTCTATTAAATATTTAGAATATTCCGTTAAAGTTAACAAAACAAACCGTCAAAACCAAAAAATTTCGTTATCTACACACTTTTTGTATAGAAGATATATATATATATCATGTGTGAGTGTGTGTAGCTAGATGCTATATATATATATATAAATTGTTGACGCCGTTTTTCGTCAAACAGTGAAAGAAGAGCACATAAACAATAACTCATAATGGCCAATTGAAATAAGACAATACAAACACACGGATTTTACGTGGTTCAGCAGTTAAATCTGCCTAGTCCATGAGTCTCTGTTATTAAACTCAAGATTATCTCTGAAAATTCTTAAACATGAATTCTTCAGAGTTTTCTCTCAAGGTTCAGAATTTCGGTCCTTTACAATGGTGCATGGCCTCTCTATGTATAGAGAAGGTTGCAGAATACTATCCCACATATTTTGGGTAGTTACTCTTTTTGTATAAATAAAATAAATGGCTTTAAATGCCTATAATCAGATATAAAAGGAAACGTCCCCTGAAGACCAGGGGACGTATAACTGACCAAATAATATCCCACGATTCTAGGGGATTTACATTAATAAATGAGGATTACATCTCGTATTTACAACACTTATAGATATTCAAGGTGGTTATCATGTATCTCTAAGGCTTTAGCTTCCCAGGTTTCCCGTCATCTTTCGAGCTAGAGACATCTCCCGAGGTCACATGGCTTTCGAGATCATATGTGCGTCGAGCTCGGGACCCCTGATCGAGGTCATCCCTGAAGATGAATGCGTCCTCGGAGCTACCTTTCGAGATCATGAACACTCCAAGGTCACCATATCCGAGGTCGTCTATGTCTTGCAGGCTCGATATTTAATCCTGGAGCATACTTCCAACCTTATGAGTCCACTTGTTTGTGAATCCAACTTTCGAGGTCATATTTAACATAGCTCGAAATCTGGGTATAACATCTTGCCCCCTCAAAAGTATTTGTTCGAATCCTAAGAGAAGGAAACTTTTGAACTACTTTCTTTGAGAACTGTACCGTCACAATTTTGAAAATGGGCACGCGTCAGTTGGGTATTGCTCATTTTTGGTACTTGAGTACCTTGAAAACATGCCCACGATCATCCGTCTACCACCTTTTCGGCGCCATCTTGTCATTGATCCCCATCCGTCCGATCTAGCAAGGATTTCATTCAACGCCCCGGATTAATCCCCCTTTTTCCATCTATATATACGAGACCCCAATCTTCATCTTCTTTTTTACCTTCGTTCACCAAAAGCAAGAAAAGAAGAAAAACGGAACCAGAGACCTCTCTATAAATTTTCTATTCTGTGCATGTTTTCTCAGCCAAAGAAACCCTGGTTTGTTCGAGTCAGTGAGTTCTTATTTGCAACCTCTTCTTTGATCGACAATCTCTCTGCAATCGCCATTATTGTGTAAGTATGCAATCTTTGTTTTCCATTTTGTCAGTTTTTATTCATGCTGTTCTTGCTGTGTATGTGTATATACTAGTTTACATCCTTAGCATAATATGATAGGAGGTTTTGATCCGATAGGCTCTTACGCTTTTTAGACTTCCATACTGGATTTACATCACTGGCTTATACCCAGTTTTCATATTCGAGTGAGGTTCCTATTTTTTGGGTTTTGAAATTTTTTAGGCAACGTTTCTTGTACACTAAGCTTTCGGGTAAAAAACATGGGCCTTGACAAATGCACGAAACCCAAGGCTGCCTTTCCTGGTTAACCGCCACTCTCTTTTCCCTTAATTTTCGGGATTTTAAAAAAAAATTCCACTCTCCTTCCTTTCCCGTGGAACACACGTCCTGACTCTTTAATAAGGGTCTTAATATATAGCTTGTTTTGCTCCTTAACCCCGAGCTCGTAAGTTCGAGCTCGAAACTCTTGCATGCATGGCCCTCACCATTTTTTCTTTCTCGCTAGATGTCACAGAATCTACAAAGACGGTGGGGGTCATTGCTGGCAATCCCTTACGAGCCAAAATCTCCGAGATCAGAATCGCTGTTCGCCCGGAATCAACGTCGGATAAGAGAATACAAGCTTGCGCGCGAGCAAGAGGACATTCGAGCTCACTACCGCCGCCAGATAGACGAGGTCACAGAGGGGAAGAGGAGAGTTCTTCGGGAGGCCCTCTATCCGAAATCCAATTCAGGACCTAGGCCAATTCCTCTCGATCCTGCATTAAAGGTTACTTTCGCATACCATCCAAGAGAGCTCAAATTTTCACTAATGGGGGAACCTTCTTCCTCGCAGGTGAGGAAAGAAATGTTTGAGGCCGAGCACTATTGGAGCTCGATTACCACAACTAGCCAGATAACTGAAATCCTGGCTTTCCACGGTCTCAGCCTGTCAGGCTCCTTGAAGTGTCGAGCTCTGGCCGAGCATGAACGAAGCTGCTTCGCCCCTGGGGGCCGCGACGCCAATGTAAAATACGTGGCCTGGAGCCAGGAACATATGAGGGCGGGAGCACTGTTGCCCTTGAAGTCTTTTTTCAAAGACTTCACGGATTTCGTTGGGTTGGCTCCGTTCCAGCTCAACACCAACTCTTACAGGGTACTGTCTGCCCTGAGGTCCTTATACCACGAGATGGGGTGGAAAGGACCTTCGCCTCAAGAGATCTTGTATCTCTTTTGCCTGAAAAGTAACCCCTCCCGAGCTCGGAGAGGGGATGGCTTTTATTATCTCTCGAGCTATCCCAAGGAGAAGAAGGTCTTTGGAGATCTTCCCAATCATCCGCTTGATTTCAAGAGGGCCTTCTTCTGGACAGACGGTCTGTCCCCGTCTCGACACTACTCGTTCAGGCGGATTCATAAGTATTCTTGTTATCTTTATTTCTGTGCTCGAGATTTTATCTCTTAGATCCGTACTTAGTAGAAATATGTTATCTTTCAGCCAATTTTCAGCGTCCCACTCCTAATGAGACAATGAAGGAGCATAGAGAGACCCTGCTCCAACTCTCGCATGGCAGGAGGTCTCTCTTATACCTTTTACACGAGGATAAGCTCCGAAAGTGCGGACTTTTGGGGGAGGGCCAGTCCACCTTTGACTGGTCCAATAAAAAATATGAACACTGGGAGCAGGTCCCCCCGCCCACAGGCGCCCTTCCTCCGAGGAGAGAAACGAGGCCGCCACCTCCAGTTCGCATAAGGAGTCCGCTGTCCGGGAATGAGGCTAATGATGAAGCCTCGAGCTGGGATTCGGATGAAGGTAAAGTCCTCCCTACCTCGAGAATGTGGTCCCCCACCTTACTAAAACACAGGCCCAATAGGTTAGTCTCGTGGCCACAGGATAGATACCACTTCTACATATGAAGTTGGGTAGATGACTGTGTCCATAGGTTTGATAGCGGGCTCGGGAAATACGACACCTTGTATACCACGGACGAGGTGTGGAACGGGATAGCTGTTCAGTATGGGACCAACGATTATAGGGACCTTTCGAGGTTATCTCCCACATATAGGGAAGGCACTCCCCCCGTCTCCTCTGAAGACGGGGGAATTTCATGGTCCCCAAGCTCGAGCTCGGGGGAGAGTTCCAGTTAGGTTTCTTCTATCATCACTTTATATGTCTGTCATACTGAAACAACTTGTATGCTTCTCTTATACTGGCTCACTCTGTGTTGTGACTTGTGCAGGCAACATGGACTCCGACCTCGACAACATCATCGATGGTGCTGGCGCCAAGAGAAGCAAGCGTCCCAGAGCGGGGTCGTTTAAGACTGACCAGTCGGGCAAGGGCCCCAAGAAGTCCAAGAAAACACCTCCCCTTGCTCCGCTGGTTTCGAGCTCCATCGCAGCGGCGACTTCCCAGGCCGGCGCTTCCACAACGGCACTGTCCTCGCAGGTCGTCGCCTCTGCTGTGGCGCTGACTTCGCTGGTCGGTCCCTCCGTTATGGTTGAGTCCCAACCTCCTGTGGTGGTTCAACCATCCTTAGGTCCGCCTTCTAGAAAGCCTTCTGCTTCCCGAGCTCAGAAGCTATCAATTTCCACCCACTTGGATGGATATGTGGTCGATAATGCCGCTGGGTCCCATGGATCTACGCTGATCTCGGATGTTATGTCCCAGATCAGCCAGAGCTATGGCAGTCTCGAAGCTCCCCAATGGCAGTGCTTAAATGACACCCGAGACTGCACTGTTCTCTACGAGAATAGTATCGAGCATACTGCCGCGGTGAGTATCCTTCTATAGTCCTTCCTTTTCTGCTTATAATCACACTGACCTGGAGCTAATGGTGGTTTCTTCCTTTTTCAGGCTCTTACCTTCACTGCCCAGATCAACTATAAGCTGAACAATGAGATCCACTCGAGCAAGTCTCACGCTCAGGAGGCGAAGGATCTCCAGCTCAAAGCATGCGATGATCTGAAGGCAGCGAATGCGAAGCTTGAGGCAGGAGCCAAGGAACGTGAGGACATGGCCACCGAGCTCGGGAAGCTGCAAGCTGAGCTCGAGGGGCATAAGAAGGAGATCACCCAGCTTCAGGAGACCAACAAGAAGCTTGAAGAGGAAAAGGCTGCCACCTTCGATATCATGGAGGATGAAAAAACTCGCCTCCTTGCTGAGTACAAAGAGAAGAAGGATCAAGCGGTTGACTCTGCTATGTACCGAATGTGGGCCTACAATGAAGATCTGGACACCAGCTTCTTAGGTCCTCACGAGGCGCCGCTTCTTGAAAGGTGGAATGCTCGGCTCGAGAAGGAAGAGGCTGAGCAGCTCGAGAAGGAGAAGGCTGATCAGCTCGAGAAGGAAAAGGCTGCTCGGGACGCCGTTTCGGAGGGAGCCCAGGAGGATAGCCATGCTAATCTTCCTGAGGAATTCGATGCTGCAGATGCTGAGAAGGCCAAGGAGACTCCTCTTCCTTGACTCTGATCTCGGGGAAACCATTTATTGGGGCTGCGTCCCCTTATTTCTGTAATTATTTTAATTTATGCCCTCGGGGCTGATACAATTTCTTTAAATATTACTTATATATTCTTTACATTTCTTGGCTCGAAATATTTGACACATTTTATATTGATGAATCAATTATGTTTATTTAGTCATACAAACATATTGTGGATTTAGGTTCGAAGCTCAATGCATTCATGCACAGTTTGCTCAAATTATCCGCTTCCGACCTCGTTATTTTTCAAAGTCGGATATTACTTCAACCATGAACCCAAAAGTACTTATATGGTATGTAATGTGAATGATTTGGTTATATCTTTTTTGCTTAGTCACTTTTTCTCATCCTCGGTTTTTGCTCCAAGGTTAAGAGTTCGAAACTATTTTCTTTAAGATATTCCAGCCTCGATTTCGACTTATCTCGGAATAGGTTTAGCTTCCTACTTACCATCGATTAGTTTTTTCTTTTGGCTGGTTTGTTCCAAACCGGTTAAGTTTGCACATCTGGTTAACTCCAAACGTTGTCGGTTTTTGATAATTCAGTTATGTCCGAACTATCTCAGCTCGCGTATTTGGTTATATCCAAATACTTTATATATTTTTTATAATTTGGTTATGTCCGAACTATCTAAGCTCGCGTATTTGGTTACGTCCAAATACTTTATATGTTTTTGATAATTCGGTTATGTCCGAACTATCTAAGCTCGCGTATTTGGTTATATCCAAATACTTTTATATGTTTTTGATAATTCGGTTCTGTCTGAACTATCTAAGCTCGCGTATTTGGTTATATCCAAATACTTTATGTATTTTTGAATATGTTATTTTATTTTTTAAGCTGATGGTATATGTACTAATGATGCCCCCTTAATATCCTATGAGTGTGACCATAGGTTATTAAATTAAGAGAGATTACAAAAATAAAAAGAAATAACATATTTGAACGAAATGGATCTTTTATTTGATGACATTCAAAAAAAAATAAGCTAATACAAATAGAAACTCATGGTTATAGGCAACACTTTTCCTACACTACTGATAGTAAGGTCTAAGGTGTTCGCCATTCCATGCTCGCGGTACTAGGCTCCCGTCCAATCTCGCAAGTTTGTACACACCAGGTCGGATGACTGACTCTATCTGGTATGGTCCTTCCCAGTTCAGCCTGAGCACTCCAGCTGCCGGATCTCGAGTTGCCAAGAATACGCGTCTTAACACCAGATCTCCCATTCCGAATTTTCGATCTCGAACCCTCTTGTTGAAATATCTGGTAGTTCGTTGCTGGTAGGCAGCGTTTCTCAGCTGGGCCTCTTCTCTTTTTTCTTCAATCAAGTCTAAGGTTTCCTTGAGCTGAGTATGGTTTGAACTTTGGTCGTTAATCTGAGTTCGGATCGTTGGGATTTTGACTTCTATGGGCAACATTGCCTCGCAGCCGTATGCTAGAGAGAACGGGGTATGTTCTGTCGAAGTTCGAGTCGTTGTCCTGTATCCCCAAAGGACTTAGGGCAATTCTTCGAGCCACCGTCCCTTTGCTTCTTCCAACTTTTTCTTTAGAGAACTCTTGAGAGTTTTGTTCACAGCTTCGACCTGGCCATTCACTTGAGGGTGAGCCACTGATGAAAAACTCTTTGTTATACCGTTCTTTTCACAAAAATTGGTGAATAGGTCGCAATCGAACTGGGTTCCGTTATCGGATACGATCTTCCTCGGCACTCCATATCGGCACACGATGCTCTTTACAATGAAATCAAGGATCTTCTTTGAGGTTATAGTTGCCAACGGTTCAGCCTCCGTCCATTTTGTGAAGTAATCCACGGCGACTACAGCATATTTCACTCCGCCTTTGCCAGTCGGGAGAGAGCCTATGAGGTCGATGCCCCATACCGCGAAAGGCCATGGGGATGTCAACATGGTCAGCTCGGATGGTGGGGCTGGAGGTATCGTGGCGAATCTCTAGCATTTGTCGCATTTCTTCACATACTCGAAAGAATCCGCTTTAATGGTTGGCCAGAAATATCCCTGGCGTATGATCTTCTTGGACAGGCTGTGCCCCCCAGTGTGATCTCCGCAGAACCCTTCATGAATTTCTTCAATGATTTTCTTAGCCTCGGGAGGGGTTACGCACCTGAGTAACGGCATGGAATATCCCCTTCGGTACAGCCTTCCATCCAAGATTGTGTAACGGGGAAGTTGATACATCAACTTTCGAGCTTGGTTCCGATCTTTTGGAAGAACTCCATTTTCGAGATAATCAACTATCGGGGTCATCCAGGTCAGCTCTGTTTCGATCATACACACATCTTCCTCTTCTGGCTCGTTAATGCTAGGCGCTGATAGGTGTTCTATGGGTACGACATTCAACTCTTCATCTTCGGCGGACGTAGCGAGTCGAGCTAAGGCATCTGCGTTTGAATTCTGCTCGCGGGGAACCTGTTCGATTGTATAGAATTCGAAACACTCTAACGCTGATCTTGCCTTCTCCAAATAAGCTGCCATTCTTGTGCCGCGAGCCTGGTATTCACCCAAGATTTGATTAACCACTAGCTGGGAGTCACTGTAGCAATGTATAGCTTTAGCTTTGAGCTCCTTAGCTATACGAAGTCCCGCGAGTAAAGCCTCGTATTCGGCCTCATTATTCGACGCTTTGAAGTCAAATCTTAGGGCAGAATGAAATCTGCTTCCCGCGGGGGTAACTAAAATGACCCCTGCCCCCGCTCCATTTTCATTTGACGAGCCGTCGACGTAAAGTTTCCACAGCTCGTGGGCCGTGGTTATTACCTCGTCGTCGGCTATACCAGTACATTCCACTATAAAGTCCGCCAATGCATGTGCCTTAATGGTCGTTCTCGGGTGGTAGGTGATCTCGAACTGTCCGAGCTCAACAGCCCATTTAAGAAGTCGACCTGAAGCTTCTGGTTTAGACAGGACTTGCCTAAGTGGTTGATCAGCCAGTACATGGATGGGATGTGCCTAAAAGTAGGAGCGGAGCTTACGGGATGAATGAATTAGACTGAGAGCGAGTTTCTCCATCAATGGATACCTTGACTCTGCCCCCAGTAATCTTTTACTGATGTAATAGACGGGTCTTTGCACCCTCTCTTCTTCTCGGACGAGTACTACACTTATCGCGTGTTCGGTAGTTGAAAGGTATAGGTACAGTGTTTCTCCCATTTCAGGTTTTGACAGGATAGGTGGCTCTGCAAGGTGCTTTTTGAGCTCCTGAAAGGCCAGCTCGCATTCCTCTGTCCATTCAAACTTCTTACCTCCTCTCAGTAAGTTAAAAAATGGAAGACCACGATCTGTAGATTTCGAGATGAATCTGCTTAGGGCTGCCATCCTGCCAGTCAGACTTTGGACATCTTTGTGCCTTTGAGGTGAGGGCATGTCAATCAGGGCCTTGATCTTGACGGGATTAGCCTCGATTCCACAAGAGTTTACAATAAAGCCCAGAAATTTTCCAGAAGATACCCCAAAAGTGCACTTTTGAGGATTCAGCTTCATGTTATACTTCCTGAGCACGCCGAAGCACTCTTCGAGGTCATCAACATGGTTCTTGTTAAGCTGAGACTTGACAAGCATGTCATCAACATAAACTTCCATGTTGTTCCCTATTTGTTCCGAAAACATCATGTTTATGAGCCGCTGGTATGTGGCTCCAGCTTTCTTGAGCCCGAATGGCATGACATTATAGCAGTATAGCCCTTTATCTGTGATGAAACTCGTATGTTCTTGGTCGGGGGCATGCATGGGTATCTGGTTATATCCAGAATAGGCATCCATGAATGACATCAGGCCGTGCCCCGCCGTCGCATCCACGAGCTGGTCAATCCTCGGTAGCGGAAAACAGTCTTTTGGGCAAGCTTTGTTGAGATCTGAGTAGTCAATACAGGTTCTCCACGTCCCATTGGGCTTTGGGACCAACACCGGATTGGCTACCCAGTCAGGGTAAAAGGCATCCCTAATGAATCGATTTTCCTTTAACCTGTCAACCTCCTCCTTCAATGCTTTCTTTCTGTCTTCGTTCAGCTGTCTTCGCTTTGGTTGCTTTGGAGGAAAGCTTTTGTCTATGTTTAGTGCATGGCTTGCTACATTCGGGCTTATCCCCACCATGTCTGAGTGCGACCACGCGAAGACATCCTGGTTTTTCTTCAAAAAACATATTAATTGCTATTTTGCCTCGTCTTGGAGGTGTTTTCCGACCTTCACCTTCTTTGAGGGATCAGTTTCCTCGAGCTGAATTTCTTCGAGCTCCTCTAAAGGTTCGAGGTCCACTTTCTCCTCAATCCTCGGATCAATCTCCTCGTCAATTTCTAAAACCGCTCCGTCTTTGTTTTGTATGATAACGAGTGCTTGAGCGTTCGTTTGTTTCTTTCCCCTCAAGGAGATGCTATAGCATTCCCTCCCTGCCAATTGGTCCCCTTTTAATGTCCCGACTCCGCTAGGGGTCGGGAACTTAAGGGCCAGATGCCTTACTGATGAAACTGCCCCCAGCCCGACCAGGGCGGGTCTCCCGAGCAATACATTGTAGGCAGATGGTAAGTCTACTACCACGAACTCCATTATCTTGGTTACCGAGACTGGGTAGTCTCCCAAGGTCACGAGGAGCTCGATGGATCCCATACAGGCAGTTCCTTCTCCTGAAAAGCCGTACAAAGTAGTTACACATGCTTTCAGGTCGCGAAGGGAGAGTCCCATCTTTTCGAGGGTTGCTTTATAAAGGATGTTGACTGAGCTCCCATTATCTATGAGAACTCGGTGGACCCTTTTATTGGCCAGTTGAAGAGTAATGACCAGCGGATCATGATGAGGGAACTGGACATGGGAGGCGTCTTCCTCGGTGAAGGTTATCGGTTGTGTTTCAATCCTCTGGCTTTTTGGTGCCCTAGGCTCGGGTTCATAAGGAGACCCGTCCCCTGTCTTTAACTCGTTAACATATCTCTTTTGGGCGTTCCTGCCTCCTCCTGCGAGATGAGGCCCTCCCGAGATGGTTATTACATCCTCTCCATCAATCGGCGAGGGCCTGTCTTCTTCCCAAGCTCGGGAGTTGTTGTTTTGTGTCGTCGGAGGCGCAGCTACTCTTTGGCTCGCGGCCGTCTGTCCAGTACCTTGGTTTTTGACATACTGCCGGAAGTAACCTCTCGAGATCAGCCCTTCGATCTCATCGTTCAATTGCCGACATTCATCGGTTGTATGCCCGATGTCTCTGTGGAACCGGCAATACTTGCTGGAATCCCTCTTGGATTTTTTATTTCTCATTGGGTCTGGACGCCTAAAGGGGACCTGGTTTTCATTAGCCAGGTATATGTTCTCCCGAGACTCGTTGAGCTCGGTGTATACTCTATACACGTAGAAATATCTCTCCCCTTTCTTTTTCTTTCCTCCCTCAGCTTCGGGGTTACTTCCTTCATTCTTTTTCCTCTTGGAGGGATTCTCCGAGGTAGGCTTTGGAGCTGCTGGGTCTGCCGAGGTTGAGGTAGAGTTGATGTTTATCATTGTAGTTTCGGACTGCGAGGTCGCTTTGAGCGTCGACCTCGCTTCCTCTACATTGACAAACCTCTGCGCTCGTCTGTTGAACTCGGTTATTGACCTTACCGGTTTCCCTTGCATGTCGTCCCAAAGGGCACTTCCCAGTAATACACCAGCTCGGATAGCCATTAGGTGTCCACTGTCATCCACGTCCCGAGCTCGGGCTACTTCCAGATTAAATCTTGTTAGGTAACTTTTCAATGTTTCGCCCGGTTGCTGTCGGACATTAGTTAAGGTGGATGCCTCTGGTCTGACCCCCACCATTGCTCTAAACTGCTTCTTAAAGTCTTTTGACAACTGCTCCCATGAGGTTATTGAGTGTCTCTTATATTTTTCGAACCAGCTTTTGGCAGGTCCTGCCAATGATGTTGGAAACAACATGCACCTGAGCTCGTAACCCACGTTACTGGCTCTCATGATAGTGTTGAACGTGCTCAGGTGACTACACGGGTCGGTCTTTCCTTCAAACGTAGGGACGTGAGGAATCCGAAACCCTTGGGGAAATTGAGTGTCAGAAATATGGGGAGCAAACGGCTCGAGCTCCTCATCAAAGTCCTCATATCGACCATTTCCTCGTTCATTCTTTAAAAGCCTAAAGGCTCTTTCGAGCTGATCGATTCTTTCTTGGACTGGGTCAGTAGGAGGTGCTGTCTGGAATTGATTGTCATTGATCGTGATTCCAGGCTCGCGTCTCCGCGAGGGATCTCTACGCCTATTCAAACGATCCCTCAGGTCCGGATTTGTTTGATCTCCATTTCCCCGACTCTGATTTAGGTGATTTCGTAGGTCGGGATGATTCTTGCGACTTCCAGTATTCTTATGACCTCGGTCGTGTTTACTGATGGACCTGGTCTCTCCGGACTCATCACTGGTGAAACTCATTGCTCGGTTATTTCGCGATAAATTCTTCCCACGTCGCCTCGTCTCCGCAGTGCGAGACCAAGACGTCTGACTTCTCTCAGATGGAGCGCCTCTCCGCTCCTGGAAAGTCTCCCTGTTTCCTTGTCTTTCCCCCGCACGCCCTTGATCCTGATCCCGAACAGGTTGAGCGTTTCTGCGGGGTGGCGAAGGATATCTTATGGGTGACAGAGGGAACCGTATAGGCGACGGTGGCTGCCACCCTTGTCGCGGCCTAGAGGGTCCAGAATTTGCCCGAGATGGGTCACTCGCATTTAGTGCGCTCCCAGGTACCTGAGTCCGAGCCTCTGCAGGGGTTTGGTTATTCTCAGCTCTTGCAGGCACTTCCACAGGTGGGTTAGCCGGGGCCCGAGCTCGAGTACTCCTCTGGGGCCTAGGTGGAACGGATGGCTCTGCTGGTGCCGGAGGTTGAATCGGCCTCCTTGTGGCAGCATCCTTTCGTGGACGCCCGCGGGGCCTCTGGGGAGGAACATGCACATCCCTTGGAGGAGGGACTTGGTTTTCGCGCGGAGGCGGGGGCTGAGCCACCTGTGCCTCTGCGGCTATCCTTGTCAACTCCTCATTCCGTTTGTTGGCCTCTGCCAACAGCTGCTTCAGTTGTCGGTTTTCAAGTTCCACAGTAGGAACGTACTGCTCCGGATTGTAGTACATATCCTCATCCCTTGGTGGAGGCAGTGGTCCCCAAGAATCAGAAGACCCACTCCTCTCCTCAACATCCGGGTTCTCCATTGGTTGTTTTTCAGGACGTCTTGGGTAATTTTCCTCAGGTGTGTTCTGATTGTTAGTGGCCATGACTTTTTCAGGGATGAATGCTTAAGGCTCTCAATGAAAGCACCAAACTGTTGACGCCGTTTTTCGTCAAACAGTGAAAGAAGAGCACATAAACAATAACTGATAATGGCCAATTGAAATAAGACAATACAAACACACGATTTTTACGTGGTTCAGCAGTTAAATCTGCCTAGTCCACGAGTCTCTATTATTAAACTCAAGATTATCTCTGAAAATTCTTAAACATGAATTCTTCAGAGTTTCCTCTCAAGGTTCAGAATTTCGGTCCTTTACAATGGTGCATGGCATCTCTATTTATAGAGAAGGTTGCAGAATATTATCCCACATATTTTGGGTAGTTACTCTTTTTGTATAAATAAAATAAATGACTTTAAATGCCTATAATCAGATATAAAAGGAAACGTCCCCTGAAGACCAGGGGACGTATAACTGACCAAATAATATTCCACGATTCTAAGGGATTTACAGTAATAAATGAGGATTACATCTCGTATTTACAACACTTATAGATATTCAAGGTGGTTATCATGTATCTCTAAGGATTTAGCTTCCCAGGTTTCCCGTCATCTTTCGAGCTAGAGACATCTCCCGAGGTCACATGGCTTTCGAGATCATATGTGCATCGAGCTCGGGACCCCTGATCGAGGTCATCCCTGAAGATGAATGTGTCCCCGGAGCTACCTTTCGAGATCATGAACACTCCGAGGTCACCATATCCGAGGTCTTCTATGTCTTGCAGGCTCGATATTTAATCCTGGAGCATACTTCCAACCTTATGAGTCCACTTGTTTGTGAATCCAACTTTCGAGGTCATATTTAACATAGCTCGAAATCTGGGTATAACATATATATATATGTCTGTGTGTATTGGGGATTAGGCTTTTGATAACCTTTGTTTCTATTACAACTCAAGACAAAATCATACAAGTAAATCAATCTCTAGGAATGATTAAACACAATTTACATAAACAAAATAAGAACAAAGTTTAGAGTAGACCTTCAATGAAGAACAACCCCTAGGAACATAAAATCACAAGCTATGATTTTATGTGAAATGCAAATATCGCAAGGCTTGACACAAATGAAGATTTGTAGTCCAAAAATCTCTATTCCTAGCCTTTCCTATGAAGATGCTTGAAGCTACAACAATAGAATGAGATTGGGATTCATAAGCCTTGGATCTCCACATAAGCCATGCCTTCTTGATGAAGACCTTGGAGAAAACTAGTAAATTTGGGGCTAGAGAGAGAGAGAGAGAGGTGAGTGATCAAGTCACCAATTAACTCATATGAACCACTTAAATAGTATAGGACCCTCATTAGAATCAACCAATGAGATTATAACATTTAAATTTAAGTTTTGGAGCTAAAACATGTAACTGTACGGACACTCTGTAACAGCCCAAGCAAAGGCAATGCATCATCTAACAGGTGATGTATCGCCTAGGACCAAGCGATGGATCGCCTATTCCGTTTATTAGGGTTTCAACGCTCCAGGCGATGCGTCTCCTCCTACAAGGCGATGTATCGCCGACGCCTTTGTAAAAACACTCCAATGGGTGTCTCAAAACACATCCAAATTCTCCCAAACTTCTTGGGTACTCTTATATACTCCAAATAAACATTTTGGACCCAAAAAGTTGATTTATAAATGCCTATACCAAAAGTCAACTTTCACATGTTGACTTTTGTGAAATCGTTATTGTTTTAGCACCTCTTCATGCTTAAACAATTCCACCATGTATTTAACCATTCTCAACATTCCCCCACTTGGTTAAATACATCCTCACTTCTCTAGCTAACGATATTGGTGCATAAAGTAAAGTACATTTTGGGTTTGAACTTTACCTTAGTGAAAACACTACAAAGCTTAAATCGAAATACTAAGGTATTCTTAAAGATTGAACTCAACATTCCTAGTGATAAAAACTGGTAATCTTTCACACACCTCTATCTGATTATTTATGTATTTCCCACTATTCACGCCCAGTACTATTAATGGCCATGTGCTTGATCCATTCATGAATCATCTGGAGAGAAAACTCTAACTCTCGAGAGAGGCGGCACCACCCCTAGGTTCACTTAGGTGAAATTCTTACAGTATCTTTGCTACCTTTAGAGATGCTTGTTACTCTTAACTAAATTTCATTAAAAGCCCTTGGATTAACCCTCACTCGATATCAACCAACATTAACTCACCCTCGGTGGGACTTAAAAGTTGATAATGTTGAAACTATTCCCTTATCAAATGACTTGTGGTTACCCATTGAATTCTATACTTAATGTAAGCAAGTTTTGAGTTGGGTTGCTATCATTGGGGAATCTATTGGTCAAGGAGTTTTAGTCTCATTCCTCTATTTGTGGAACTAACCAAATCTCTCCCAAGAGGTTTGGTAAACAGATCTGCTAAGTTCTCACATGATTTCACATATGAAATTGATATGATACTCTTATCAATCAATTCTCTCACATAGTCATGTCTTAGACTTATATGTCTAGACTTCCCATTATAAATTTTGTTGTAAGTTCTACTCAATGTGGCTTGATTATCACAATGTATTGAAATCATCGATACATCAACCGCGATTTTTGGTATCTACATCATGAGATCTCTTAGCACTCGGCCTCTTTATCAGTTGTTGTTAAAGCTACAAACTCGGACTCCATTGTTGAGTGACATATACATGTTTGTTTCTTAGAACCCCAAGAAACCGTACCCCCACCAAGGGTAAACACCCAACTGGTTGTGGAGAGATTATCTCCTACACCAGATATCCAACTTCCGTCGGTATATCCCTCAAGTATCTTAGGAAACTTAGAATATTGGAGGCATAACTCTTTGGTCCTTTTAAAGTATCCAAACACTCATTCAACTGCCTTCCAATGTAAGATACTTTGATTGCTAGTAAACCTACTTAGTTTGTTAACCGCAAATGCAATGTCCACTCTAGTACAATGAGCGGCATACAACAAACTCCCAATTGCACTTGCATACTCAAGTTGAGCCACCGCTCTCCCTTCATTCTTTTCAAGCTTTTGGCTTTGATAGAAGGGTGTGCTTTCCTCTTTGATATTAATATGACCAAACTTGTTAAGCATTTTCTCAACATAATGAGCTTGACCTAAGGCATATCCATCAACATTTATAAAAACCTTAATACCTAAAATGGTATCAACCACTCCAAGGTCCTTCATCTTGAAGTTAGAAGATAGAAACCTCTTCGTTTCTATAATGCCTTTCATGTCATTGCTTAATATCAATATATCATCAACATATAGACACACTAAGATGACATAGTCATCACAAGTCTTAGAGTATATGCACTTGTATGCACTATTGTGTCTAAACCCATCTGAAAAAATGGCCTCATTAAACTTTCCATGCCATTGTTTAGGTCCTTGTTTCAAATCATAATGATTTAACAAGCCTACACTCTTTATGTTCATTTCCCCTTAGATAAAATCCTTCTGTTTGTTCCATATACACCTCCTCATCGAGGTTACCATTTAGGAATGTCATTTCGACATCCATTTGATGAACATGTAGGTTGTATATTGATGATAAGACAAACAACAATCTTATTGAAGTTGTCCTTGCTATCGACATAGGTATCAAAGTAATATATGCCCTCCTTTTGTCTAATCTTGCGTTATAGGCTTGAATGGTCCCATTAATTAGTATTGTATTTCTTTCGAAATACTCACTTGAAACCTATTGGTTTTGATCCTTGTGGTAGATCAACAATATCTCAAGTGTGGTTAGACATAATTGAATCCATCTCATCGTTTATTGCCTCTTTCCAAAAGTTAGAGTCTCTTGAGGACATAGCTTCTTGGAAAGCCTAAGGATCATTCTTCACTTAAAGTACCATAGGATACTTCTATTTCTTTCCCTTATGGTTTCCCTCTATTAGATAAAGAGACTCCACTTGAGAGGTTTCATTTTGTGATCCAATCTCTTTAAGCCTTTGGCTTCTTCTAGGAAATATTGGTTGCTCTACAACCTTCAAAGGTAACTCCTCTTTAGTTCTTTCTAATGAGATTTGTTCTTGAGGTCTATTGTCACTATACAATGAACTCTCAAAGAACTACACTTCTCTTGATTAATTTATTACATTAGACTCCAAGACTAATAGCCTATAGGCCTTGCTATTTGAGGTATAGCCTACAAACACACATTTGATGGCCCTTGGACCCAACTTATTCATTTTAGGCTCCATGCTCTTGCAATTGGCAAGGCACCCCCACACTTTGAGATACCCTAGTTTGGGCCTCTTTCCCTTCCATATCTCATAAGGTGAAATTTGATTCTTTTTTAGAAGAATACGATTTAGAATATGACAAGCAGTAAGCAAGGCTTCTCTCCAAAACACAAAACTCAAATTCACATGTAATAGCATAGCATTAATCATTTCAACATAGGTTCTATTCTTTCAATCTGCTATACCATTTTGTTGGGGAGTATGAGGGGCTGTGCATTCATTTATTAGACCATGCATCTCACAAAACACATTAAACTCATTGAAAAAGTATTCACCGCCCCTATCACTTCTAATCACTTTTATTTTATTTTCCAATTGATTTTAAACTTTGGCTTTATATATTTTAAACATGCTAAAGGCCTCATTCTTATTCTTAAGCAAGTAAACATATGTGAATCTAGAACAATCATCAATAAAGGTAAAAAAAATACATATGTCATCTTCTAGTAATTATTCTATTCAATTCACATAAATAACTATGTATCAAATCCAACAAATTAGTTTTCCTTTCAACACTAGGAAAATGTTTATTTACCATCTTAGATTTAACACATAATTCATATTTGTCATGCTCAACATCATTGCATACAATTAAACCACATTTTGTAACTCTTTTAAATGTACTTGTAACGACCCAAATTCACTAATAAGGCTTAAGGGCCTTGATTAGTGTGCCGGGAGGGCATGATGAGAATTATGTGTGATGATTATGATTTTAAGCATGTTATATGATATGTGAATTATATTATGTGATAATTATGATATGTGAATTGTACTGTGTGGGTGCTGTGATACAAATGTGATGCACGTGCCAAGACGGTCCTAGGAAACTAGATAATGGTAACTGGTGATTTGGTAACCTGCGTAACTGTTAGTAACTATAGAAAGTAACAGGTTTCTTTGGGAAAGTGGTAGAATTGCAAAGTTAGGGAAAGGACAAATAAGCCCTTGAGGTCTAGTTAGTAAGTGATATTAATGGAGGGTTAAAATGGTAATTTGGTAGTAAATAGATGAGTTTGAGCTGAAGGAATAACATTTACGTATAACACTTTGGGAGTTGGTTTATGTTGAATATTGGAGACCTAGAAGTAGAACAAAAGAAAGAAGGAAAAGAGAAGCTGAACTCTAGCTCTTGGAAGGAGAATCAAGGGGGTGATTGAGGTTGTCAACTAAGCTTAGGCCAAGAAAACTCAGAGGTAAGGATTTGGCTATAATATGTTTAAGTTTCAAGTCTGAATTTGTAGAGATGAATATGAATTGAAACAAATTGGTGGCTGGTTTTGTATGAACTCAGAATTGGGAAATCAAGGGGGAAGGAGGTTTAGAGCTGGAGATTGGACTCACCACTCAAGGTAAGGTTTCTGTGTGATTATTAGGCTTGTTTCTGTTAAGGTATAGGGAGTTTGGAGTGTGGTTTGTGTTTGAGTTCAAGCTGTTCTTAATTTTCTGGTTTGAGTTGTTAAGTGTGAAATTCAAGAGTGACTTTTAGGATTGAAGGTGTGAGTGAGCTTAGGCATGATGTCTTTGGATTGTTGTGAGGTTTGTTAGGGGTTTAGAGTTGGTTTTGGGACTTAGGATAGAGTTTGGGGTGAATTGGTGAGGTTGGAGCTCGGAAAAATGCGAAGGAAAACCCAGAAATCTGGGTCTGCGATGGTGTGCCGCGGCACGGCTTTTTCTTGCCGCGGCCTAGGGGTCTCTGGAGGTGGGTGCCGCGGCACAAGGAATGTGGTGCCGCGGCACAAGGCAAATTTCAGGGAGTGATATTTTGCAATTTTTGACCTTTGCTCCGGGGGTTCGGGGGATGTCTCCGGGATGTTGTTCTAGGGTTTTGGGGGTTCCGAGAGTGTGGATTAGGTATCGGGAAGGTAGTCTTGGATTGGTTAATGACAAGGAATATTATATTTGTGTTTGATTAGGACTTTGGAGAAGCTCGGGATAGAGGACCGTGCTTGTGGCTACGTGATATCGGAAACCAGCGAATTGAAAGGTAAGAACACTGCACCCGAATGTATGATTGTGATGGGACTAAGTGCTCCCGAGAATTGTTTTGTGTCATCGTTGGTATTATGCCAAGGGACACGTGTAAGCGGTCTAAGAGTACCGTTCATGAATTTAGCGCATGGGACGCGAATTGGCCACTGGGAGCCAGAAACGAAAGGATAACAGAGGGAGCAGCTTGTGAGCGCTAGCCCTGGTTATCGTCTGTATATTGTGTTATGAGCTGATATGCTTTGTATATGAGATACTTGACTATTGATATACTTTGTATATGAGATACTTGACTATTGATATACTTTGTATATGAGATACTTGACTATTGATATGCTTAAGTTTATGAGATGCTATATGTAAGATTGACTTGACAGCTAAATGTGCATGCTCTATTATTGATGTGTGTTCTTGCTGGGCCTTGGCTCACGGGTGCTACGTGGTGCAGGTAAAGGCAAGGGCAAGTTGGACCAGGCCTGAGGTGGAGAGCTCCGAGGTGAAATGTACATAGCCAGCCGTTCGATCACCACGATCGAGGAGTGTGTCAGGACGGAGATCACCTAACTGCTCATTTTGCCTTAGTATGGCTGTTAATGTATATAAACTTTGTAATTTTTGTAGTATGGCTTTTAAACTGTCATTTTTGGGATCCCATGTACATAAACAATGTTTAGCAGTGAAAATGTATCTTTTGAGACCAAAACGCTTTTAACCCTAGTTCCTCTACTGTTTCAATAACACGTTTTTACTTTAATGACTTGATTAGCGAGTCTGGCACTTTATAAACACACAGTGTAGCGGTCCTGGCTATCCAGGGTGTTACAGTACTAAACCCTATATGAGCAAGTATATTATGCCACAAAGTAATAGAATCAAAACAAAGCAATAAGAGGAAGATGAGCATGCATTATTATCAAAATCATTGTCTTTGGTACACAATTTAATCATCCCATCACAAACATAACCCTTCCCAACAAAGTAATTACCCTTCAAAAGAATTAGCTTACCAGCCTCAAACACCGCTTTGATGCCTGGTTTTCTCAACAAATGCTCACTCACAAGATTCATATTCATATATGGAACATACAATACATTGGTCAAAAGAACCTTCTTTCTGGATGTGAAGTAAAGATCAACATTCCTTTTGTCCAACACCTCGGTCCTTTGCTCATTTCTCATTTGGATCCCATGCCCATCCTTTGATTCTTCAAAGGTCTTGAAGACCCATCTATCATAGGTTACATGAATGGTGACACAAGTATCATACCACCACCCTTGCACCTTCCCTTGGATGGCATTCACTTCACTCAAGGTTGCAACCAACTCCTCTTTGATTATGTTGACTCTAGATCCATGGTTATGAGGATTTCAATACTTATAATCTTTAGCTAAGTGATCACTCTTCCCAATAACAAAACAAGGGCCTCTCACTCCCTTGAATTGCCCTTCATTCTTCCTTGGGGCTAGATGAGTATACTTCTTTGATTGGGGTTTCTTGTGAGTCTTCCATTTGGATTGAGAGGGCTTCTCTATGGCATTATCTATGGATGTCCCACCATTGGACTCTTCCATACTCATGTCTCTAGAACAAGACTCCTCTTCAATCCATAGGTGTTTTAAAATTTATTCCAAATATATCTCTTCGTTTTTATGGAGAATCTTCTTCTTATAGCCTCTCCAAGATTAAGGTAGTTTTGGCTATAATCCCCCCACAATGAAGGGTTCCGGCAATGTTATCTTAAGGGTAGACAACTTATTCACAATCACTTGAAGTTCATGAACTTGGCGGAGTAAGGGTTTACCATCAAAGAATTTAAATTCCATGTATTGAGTGATAACGAATTTCTTGGTACCTTCTTCTTCGGTTTTGTATTTCTTCTCAAGGGCTTCCCATATCTCCTTTGTCGAAGTAGTGTTTGTGTAGAGATCATAGAGACTATCCGACAAAGTGAGTTCATCTTCTTCCCTTTTCTTCCTTTCTTTGATCACTTCTTGAGAGTCACATCCTTTGAAGGCTCCAAAGTCTTTAAGTCTTTGTCAAGTATGCAGTGAACTTTCAAAGTTGTGAGGAGAAACTTGATCTTGTCTTGCCACCTTACAAAGTTTGAGCCATCAAACCTATCTAACTAAATCTTGAGACATGAACTTAAGAGTTGAGATTGATGATCTTTCTTCCATGAATTTATCTAGCACAAAACCTTTAGAGATACAAAAATTTTGATACAAAACAAAGGTTTGGAGATAGAGATTTTTAAATGTTGGGGACTAGGCTTTTGATAACCTTTGTTTTTGTTACAACTCAAGAAAAAATCATAGAAGTAAATCAATCTCTAGGAATGATTAAACACAAATTACATAAACAAAATAAGAACAAAGTTTAGAGTAGACCTTTGTTGACGCCGTTTTTCGTCAACAGTGAAATAAGAGCACGAAAACAATAATTGGTTATGGCCAAGAAAAATATGATCACACAAATGGGATTTTTTACGTGGTTCAGCAGTTAACTCTGCCTAGTCCACGAGTCTTTGTTATTAAAACTTAAGATGATTTCTGGAAATTCTTTAAGAATGAATTCTCCAGAGTTTCTCTCAAGATCACAAAAATTCGGTCCCTTTCAATGGTACATGACTATTCTATTTATAGAGGAGATTTCAGAATACTATCCCACATATTTCGGGAAGTTATTATGTATACGTAAATAAAATTAAATGGTATTAAAGACCCGTAATCCTATATACAAGGAAACGTCCCCTGAAGATCAGGGGGCGTATAACTGAATAATAAATACCCCTTTATTATAGGGGATTTCCAACAATCAATGTAGACCGCATCTCTTCAAAATGGCTCACTAGGATATTCAAAGTTATCAACCTACATTGTCGGTGTTGTTCCCACCCGGGTCTCTTACTGACTTTCGAGCTGTGATATTTCCCGGAGATCATGCGACTTCGAGCTCATACTTATGTCAGGCTCGGAGCCCCTGATCCGAGGCCATCCGACAACAGACGTGTTTCGATGACTGTCTTTCGAGCTTGTAATGGTTTCAAGGCTCCCATCTTCGAGGCTGCCTGCTGCTTGTAGGTCCGGTGCCTAGGTTGCGGACACGTGTTCCAGACATTACGAGCCCATTACTAACGAATCCAGCTTTCGAGATCACAATTCTTAAGGCTCGAAATCTAGGTGTAACATTTTGCCCCCTCAAAAGTATTTGTTCGAATCCTATGAGAAGGAAACTTTTGAACTACTTTCTTCGGGAACCGCACCGTCACACACTTGAGAATGGACACGTGTTAGTTGGGTATTGCTCATTCAAGGTACTTGAGTACCTTGGAAATCCGCCCACGATTTTTTGCCTGCCACCTTTTCGGTGCCATCATGTCATTAGTCCCTGACCGTCGCATTTTATAAGGATTCTGGCCAATGGCTCAGATTAGTCCCTTTTTTACCACTTTTTACCATCTATATATAAGACCCTAGTCATCGTTTTCCTCTTATTTTACACTCATCAGAAAAGAAAAAAAAAAGAGGCAAAACCATAAGCCATCTCAGAGAGCTTTTTGCTTGTGCATGTTCTCCCAGCCGAAGAAACAAAGGACCGCCAGTTTGTTCGAGACCGTAAGGTTGAACCTGCAGCCTCTCCTTCAATCAACGATTTCTCTGCAATCGCCATCATTGTGTAAGTATCTGAAGATCTTTTTGTTTTCCTTTATGCCAATTTCTGTCTGTGTTGTTCTTTTATTTCTGGGAATGCACTAGTTTATTTTCTTAGTTTGACACGCTAGGAAGTTCTGACCGATAGGCTTTCACGTTTAAGTCTCCATGCTAGGTTTAAGTCACTGGTTCCAAATCCGATCTTGATGTAGAACTAGGTCTCTTTTTCTGGGTTTTCAAAATTTAAAAGACATATCTTGCACACCAAGATATCGAGTACAAAATCTTGGTTTTAAAGAACGCACGATACCCAAGATTACCATTTCTGAATAACCGTCATCCTTTTTCCCTTATATTTCGGGATTTTCAAAAAAAAATTATCCACTCCTCTCCTTTTTCTCGTAGAATACACGTTCCGACTCTTAATCGGGTTTTTAGTATCGAGCTCGTTTCGCTCCCAAGAACCCGAGTTTGTCTTGTCAAGCTCGCAATTCTTGAATCCTTGCATGCATGGCCCTCACCATTTTTTCTTTCTCGCTAGATGTCACAGAATCTGGAAAGACGGTGGGGGTCGTTGTTGGCAATTCCTTACTCGCCAAAAACTCCGAGCCCAGAGTCGCTGTTTGCTCAGAATCAACGTCTAATTCATGAATACGATCTCGCGCGCGAACAGGAGGAAACCCGAGCTTACTATCGCTGCCAAATCGTCGAGGTCATAGAAAAGAAGAGAAGAACCCTTCGAGAGGCTCTTTATCTGGAATCTAATTCAGGGCCCAGGCCGATCCCCCTCGACCCAAAATTAAAAGTGACCATCGCGTACAGTTCGGGAGAGCTCCAATTCTCGCTGATGGGTGAGCCTTCTACCTCGCAACCGAGAAGGGATTTCTTCGAGGCCGAGTACTACTGGAGCTCGGTTACCTCACTAGGCTAGATAACTAATATCCTGGCCTTCCACGGTCTGAGGCTGTCAAGCACCTTAAGGTGTCGAGCCCCCACCTCCAGTGAGCGAAGCTGTCGTGCCCCAGGAGATGGAAATCCTGATAACAAGCTGAGGTATGCGGCTTGGAGCCAAGAGCATATGAGGGCAGGAGCGTTATTGCCTTTGAAGTCATTCTTCAAGGACTTCATGGACTTTGTTGGGTTGGCCCCATTCCAGCTCAACACTAATTCTTACAGGGTTCTGTCTGCCCTGAGGTCGTTATACCACGAGTTGAAGTGGAAAGGACCCTCACCAAAGGAGATTTTGTATCTCTTCTGTCTGAAAAGCAATCCCTCCCGAGCTCGGGGAGGAGATGGCTTCTACTATCTCTCGAGCTACCCCAAAGAGAAAAAGGTGTTCGAGGACCTTCCTAACCATCCACCTGACTTCAAGAAGGCCTTCTTCTGGATAGATGGCCTGTCCCCGTCTCGATACTACTCATTCAGACGGATTCGTTAGTACCCCAACCTTCTTTATCTTTGTGCTCGGACTTTTGTCTGTAGGTTGTACTTAGTTGAAATGTGTTTTGTTTTCCAGCTAACTTTCACCGTCCTACTCCCGATGACGTGGTGAAGGAGCATAGAGAGGCTCTGCTCCAACTCCCTTATGGCAGGAGGTCTCTCTCATATCTTTTGCATGAGAGTAAGCTCCGAGCTTGCGGGCTTTTGGGAGATGGCCAGTCCACCTCGGATTGGCCCAACAAAAAGTACGATCTCTAGGAGCTCGTGCCTTTGCCAACAGGCATCCTCCCTCCAAGGAGAGAGGTGAGGCCCCCGCCTCCGGTTCACCGATGGAGCCCGCAGTCGGGGAACGAGGCCAACAACGAAGCCTCGAGCTCGAGCTCGGATGATCAAGGTACAGTCATCCTAAGCTCGAAAATGCGGTCCCCCACCCTGTTAAAACACAAACCCGATAGGTTAGTATTATGCAAGGACGATAGGGACCATTTCTATATATGGACTTGGGTAGATGATCGAGTTCATAGGTTTGATAGTTGGCTCGGGAAGTATGACACTATGTACAGTCTGAATGAGGTGTGGGATGGAATAGCCGTCCAGTATGGGACCAATGACTATAGGGACCTTTCAAGGTTGACGTCCACCTATAGGGAAGGTACTCCCCCCGCCTCTTCTGAAGATGGGGGAATTTCATGGTCTCCGAGCTGAAGCTCGGGGGAGAGTTCCAGTTAGGTCTTTCTTTACTTGGTTTTTGTTTTATCTTCCAAGTTTATTAGCATTATGTTTAACTTCGATTGGAACTGTGCAGGTGCTATGGATCCCGACCTTGACGCCGTGCTTTTCAGCGATGAGGGAGCTCAAAAGAGTAAACGCCCGAGAGGCTCGCGGAGATCCGATCGGCCGTCCAAAGTCCCCAGGCTCCATGAGAAGACCCCAACGGCTCAAACTGCTACGAGCACACCCGAGGAGCCGAATGCCCAGGTTGAGGCATATGTTTCGACCGCACCTGCCACGCTTCCTCCAGCCGCAACTCAGCTAACCATCGGCCGACCTCCGAAGAAACCCTCGATTTCTAAGGTACTCCTACCGTCGGCCCAACCTCATGTTGAAGAGTTCGTGCTTGATGGTACTGCTGGGACCCAAGGATCTGAACTTAGCTTGGACGTTCTCTCTCGAGTGGGTCAGAGTTTTTCAGGCTTCGGCGCTGACCACTGGGATCTTGTGCACAAGGCCCCAGACTGTAATACTCTTTATGATAAGAGCATTGAACTTACTGCCACAGTAATTTTAGCAACTCTCCTTTAATTGTTTATGTCTTGGCTCGTGATCTAATTCATCCTTTGTGTTTTAGGCCCTCGTCGTTTCGGCACAGCTTAATTATAAGCTGACCAACGAGGTGCATACGAGCATGTCTCTGGCCCAAGAGTCGAGGAATCTCAAGCTTAAAACGGCTGATGAACTCAAAGACTCGAAGGCTGAGCTTGAGAAGGTGAAGGCCGAGCTTGAACAGGTGAAGACTCGTCTTGCGGAGCTGGAGAGGGCTAATGCCAAGCTTGAGGAGGAGAAAGCTGCCACTTTCGAGATCATGGAAAACGAGAAGGCCCGCCTCCTTGACGAGTTCAAAGAGAATAGGGAAAAGGCAGTCGACCAAGCCATGTACAAAATCTGGGTCGATAATGCCGACCTCGACACCAGCTTCCTAGGTCTTCTTGAGGCGAAGTATGTAGAGCGGTGGAATGCCCGTCTTGAGGCGAATGAAGCTGCTCAGGAGGCTACTCAGAAGGATAGTCATCCTATTCGTCCTGAGGGGTCTAGTGCTGCTGATGCTGAGAAGGCCAAGGGAACTGCTCTCTCCTGAACCTCAACTCGGGGCTGCGTCCCTTTATTTTTGTAATTACTTTAATTTATGCCCGTAGGGCTGATACAATTTCTTTTTATTTTAATACATATGCTTTACATTTCTTGGTTTGAAATATTTTGCACATTTTATATTAAAGAATCGTATATGTTTATTTATTCGTACAAACATAGTTTGGATTTAGGCTCGAGACTCAATGCATTCATGCACCGTTTGCTCGAATTATCCGCTTCCGATCTCGTTATTTATCAAGGTCGGATATTACTTTAACCATGAACCCAAAAGTACTTGTATGGTGTGTAATGCAAACGGCTTAGTTATATCTTATTGCTTAGTTACTTTTTCTCGTCCTCGGTTATTTCTCCGAGGTTATGAGTTCGAAACTATTTTTCCATAAGATATTCCAGCCTCGATCTCGACTTATCTCAAAGTAGGTTTAGGTTCCAACTTATTCACTACAAGAAAAAACAGTATTCATAACACTTAAAAAGTGCTATCTGGGACTATTGATAGCACTTCTGAAAATGCTAACGTAGCCCATGTTATTAAAAGTCTAGTCTTTTCTATAACATTTTTTTAATGTTATGTTCGGTGTTATCTTAAACTATTCAATAACACATTTTTAGATGCTATAATATTCAAATAATAACATTTAGATAGAGTTTTTGATTATAAATTTGAAATTTAATCTTGTATTTTTTTCATAACACTTTTCAACTGTTACATTTGATTATTTTAATAACATTTTTAGTTTGTTATATTATATAAACCATAACGATTTTTTACGCTTATAATATGCTTTTAAATCATAACATATAGTAATAAAATTTTAAATTTTATTTTGATAAGTATACTTATATGGTTTTTTTTTAATTAAAAGATTTTCATTATTGTATTTTGATAAAAAAAAATCAAAATTAATCATAAAATGTAATTCTCAATAGATTGATAAACCATAAGTATTACATTAAACAATAACTAATTCAAACCATAAATGTGTCTACTTCATGAAATCTTAGTTCTAACTTAAGTTTGAAAGCATAACATAATAAAGTTTTATAATCTTGAACAATTTTTACTTCAAAAATGAAAAATAGAAACAAAACTTTATAGTAATTTTCCTAAACAAGAAAAGTTTTTGTTCATTGAAGATGAGAGAAATACAGCATCCATAAAGTTGACCATTACAAAAACAACAATAACAACAACATGATACCAGCCTGCCATCATTTAATTTGGAAAGGCTGAATATACATGCCATTCTCAACATAGAACAAACACTTGTGCAACATTTTCTCAGTAAATTCCGGGGATGACCCTGTACCGAACCTTCTCGCAGTACGATTTCCAGTATTTTCCATACCTACAATAACAATCACATGTCAAGATTTTATGCCTTTATCTGTATGAAAACGCGCAAACCATTATTCATTTCGTCTACTTATTTATTTTTCTCTACACTGGCATCGGTTTGTAAATTGTCTACACCTGTTGGACCAGAAACCACTAACATGATCAGAGTTTGTCTCTCCCATACAAGCAAATAAACTAGTAGCACTCGTAAGGTAAGTTACGTGGTTAAAAAGAGCTGGAACAGTCCAGAAAAATGCAGCTAATATTTCTGGGACATAGTGGTTATGAATGAAAGCTAATATTGCACAAGTGGCAGCTATATTTACATGGATCAGCTAAAATTACTAACTTGGATCAGCTAATATTTCTTCTTGGTTATGAACCCCCCGCATTCATAACCAAGAAGAAGAAAAAATCCAGTTAGTTCAGATTTACATGGCAGAGCCTGAAAACGTACCATCCCGAAGTTAAAAGAATGCTGCTTTTTGTTTCCCCAGTTGTGGTAGTGTAAGTGGCAGTTATCTGTGAAACAGAAAGGGAAGAATTATGCAGGATTTAGCAGCAGATATACAGAAAATTGTATGTATAATGAGAACCAAATAACGAGTTTCAGAGAACCATATACCTTTGATGGAGCTTTACCCCAAACCAAAGCTTTGCCATTTGTTCTGCGAAACTCTTGCCTTTGCCTATCACAGTCGTAGTTGATGTATATGCAAAGAATGCCTGCTACTAGGATGTAGAGTGCCAACTGTGACAAAGCAAAGTAGACAACTAAAATTAAGAATTAATTTAACAGGGACAATGGGAAAATAGGACAGAAAAGAAAGTATGGTTGGTTGCAAAAAAAATCAAGTCTACGCTCATCTCATGGGCTTGGCAGCTTACAAACAAAGTTACAAGCATTCAACTTTTGCATTTGGCTGGTAGAATAGATTTGCAGCTTCTAACTCAAATCTAGAATCAAATTGCCAATATACAGCTTTTACAAGCTAATAATAATATTACTGGTGTATACCAAGGGGAGTTAGCTCAAATGGGAAGACATGTGGTTTGCTTCCATAAGGTCTAAAGTTTGAATCCCACCAAGGTATCTACATAGCCATTGCTATAGTTTCCTACTCTCTAGTAATGCAGAAAAGTGTTCACATTTTGAAAAGGTTGAAAAACATTTTGGAACTGTTCGTGAACGAAAGCAGTAATATTACATTTTATTGACCAAATAAACTTAGAATAGAAAACTTTATACCTGAGTTCCAAGGTGTACGGGATGATTGACCAGGTACATGCCAGGAGAAGTATATATAGAAGGCACCCATACAAGGCATCCCCAGCAAATATAAAAACCAGCTGTCAAAATGATAGGTACAATGATCCAAATGAGAGAAAGTATGAACAAACCAAAAGAACGGGAAAGAAGTAATAGATAAATTCAGCACTACAAGAACATTTGTTTAATAATTATTTGGTCTCTTCTAATCACAGTGAAAAATTAGGTAGTAGAAACAATTTATCTGCTAAAATTAAGGCCAAGAATTTGCAACGTCATGGTAGCCAATCCAAGTAATTGGGATCAAATACAGCAATAGATGGAAAAGGTTAAAGGGGAAGTAACTATAATCTTCGAATGGTAACGAAAGTAAGAGACTTTAATGATGATGACTTCATAGAAGACGAGTTATCTTATTTCTATCTCACTTAATTCATAAATATAAGTTATGCTTAGTATGCATTCAAAAAAATAATAAGACATCTAAATTTGTACATGTTCCAAAATATCAAACCATCCAGAAGATTATTGCCAAAATGATGTTTAATAAAATAATGGATAACAAGGATGGAAAGTTAAAATAAAAGGATGTAGAACCTCGATCATGTGCAATATCCATTGTGCTCCAGTATCCAGCTTCCCACCAAAAAAACTTAGTAACATACACCAGCATCAATATGGTATTAACAAGCATTGAATTAACCACTTTGTCGTTCACTTCATACTGGTAAAAAGAAAAAAGATAGACGTTAAATACTAGCAAAAGAGCTAAAGAGTGTGTCCACAAAGCAATCTGTTGTAGAAGTGTAAAACAGGAAGGTCGGGTCTGATTTAGAGGTAAGAAATAACCACCAGGCCAGCTGCACGGGCACACAGTAAAGTAAGATTAAGTGTTCTTTTTGTTCAAATGAATTATCAATTCACTTCCCATCTATCAATCTCCTCAATCTTTCGCACAGGAGAACTGATATCAAGAGCCAAATGGAAAATTTTAAACACAATGCTAACCTATAAAATTCAGAGCATGAAAATAAAAAACATGACAAATACATACATGAAGACAATCCAAAGCAGATTCTAAGATTTTCAAGTTCTTTGTCTCAAATGCAAGTCGAAGAGGACTCAACACAAGTTCTGCCACAGACCCCTCCAAAGTATTCCCAGCACTTGCCAAGACAATGGAAATAGTTGCACTTATGCTCACTGGCTTAGCAACTGGAATAGCCTCGGCATCGTGAGGAACTGTTTGTGACTGGCTTTCCTCTGTTTCAGATTTTGCAGCTCCATCTTCAAGTGAACTGCAACAGAAAGAGATACCATACACAACAATTAAAGGACATCTTATTGTTACAGAGGATTTGATAAGTAAAGTTTTACATGTTAAAGATGTGCTACTTGACCTGATTGCATAAAAAAAAATCAACAGAAATTACACAAGAACAAGTTAAAGATTGTAACAGTTACATTAATCTTTAACCATGGAAAATAATCTTCTCGAAGGTGTCATTCTGACTTCTTTGGGGAAGCTAAGGCTCTTGCAAATGCTACTGTTGAATGGGAATGCATTATCAGGAGAAATCCCCTCATCCTTATGAAACCTCACACAACTCTCAGTGCTTAATTTATCAGAAAACAATTTTAATGGAAGCATAACTCCAAATATTGTTGACTGCCAAAGGCTGCAGAAACTTAACCTTTCAAAAAATAATTGACTATATATGACTATATAATCCTATAAGTTTCTTTTTATGGGATCTCAATACTACATTGTATATATGTAAAGCCATTAATATTTCTCAAATTTGTAAATGATGGTAAACTCTTAACAGATGGACAGGACTTCTGTTCTGGGAGATGCCATCAATTATGTAAAACATCTGAAAGAACGAGTAAAGACACTAGAGGAACAACAAGAAATGAAAACCGAAAACCATAAACCAGTCATTTTGATGAAGAAATCTCTGCTATGTACTGTCGAAGATTCTTTGTCTGATAATGACATGGTTATGCAGCCACTGCCTGAAATTGAGGCCAGAGTTTCCAACAAGGATGTTTTGATAAGAATCTATTTTAAAAATAATAAGAAAAAAGTAATCATTCCTTTTAAATCAAAGTCAATAATATTAAGTGAACTGATCTAAAAGCATGTTGCTACATGCATTTTAATTTCTCATTAAGACCTGGCTAAAAGCAATCAATACAAAATATTATATAACCACTATGTCAAAAAGCAATCAATTGAATATTTATATTAGATGAAATTAACGCATAAATGATCAACTCTTAATATACCTTAATGTAGCAACAAGGAAGGGGTGGCCCTACACGGCCCACTGCTATGTCATCTGCCTCAGAAAAAGTAGCTCCAGCAAAAGTTTCTATCAAGCCATATCCTTGGCCAATAGGAGCCATATTTAAGCATAATCAACCAAAAAGAAAAGTATGCAATAATAAGCAATAGATACACATGAAATGAAAAATAACACGACCCATTGCAAGAATTTCACAGTGCATAGTTAGTCTAGCATGGAACTAAATATGGAAGCATTAGCATCTAAATGAATTTGGACGAGTGATTGTGTGCATATAAGTATGACATATAACTTCACATGTGGACACACTAATCTAGTAGAGTTTGTAATCCAATCATTTAACCTTTTAATCGTATTAAATAACAAGGTTAAACCTCAAATTCAATTATTGTAAATCTCAAGAATATGAAATAATTACCCCATGCAGATATTGATGAAGCGTTGAGAATCCGCAGATAAAGGAGCTCCACCACAGAGCATAAATCTAATATCTCCTCCAAGTACAGAGCGTATTTTCTTAAAGATGATTAAATCCCACAGCATTTTTTCCAGTCCCCAAGCCCCAAACCAGCTTCCTTCTACAGATCTGTTAATCAAGCTTTATGGCTGAGATGGGAAGTTAGGAAGACTGAATTATTTGTAGAAAAAATTTTGTGATGCTATAGGCTCTAACCATGAAATGAACTTATAAAGAACTTACAAGACAAAGTCACAAAAAGTAAACTTGGATGCTCTCAAGCAGTCAGTTGGATGCACAATATCAAGCCTCACAATATAATTCAAGATATATATATGTATATATACATGTATATAAGAGGCATTTACAAGAATTTGAACCTCACACCACTCACACAAGCAGTCACTTACAACTTGAGTTAGCCTCAAGTGGCATATATATATATATATAAGGAATAGTTTGCCCTTAGTCCCAGATAGGGGTTAGCCAAGGTAGAAACATCACAGTAAAAACAAAGCAAGTTTTCTCATTTTAGAAAGAATAGGAAATTAAGTGCCAAGGATTACACTGCATATGTAAATTGCTAAAAAAACGTATGTACTAGTTTATGGGATATATTTTTTTATCCAACAGTTGGTAAAGAGGAAGTAAAGGGAAAAGCAGACATAAAGAGTAAAATGGGCAGTTTGGTTGGAGAGAAAAGAGTGAAAGAGCAAGAAAAGTGAGACCTGCAATTTTTCTTTCTCCAGAAATCCAGAAAAGGGGTGAGAACTTTTTGAAACAAGTGTAATACAATATTTCTATTTTGCCCTACATACTACAGTTACCCACATACCCCTCTATTACCTATATTCTATTATTTTACCACTTTACCCCTCATTCTAGTTGCTTCTTAGGATGCAGTTTTATACATAAACCATTTAATGAAATGACTAGTGAACAATATAAGAACTCCCCACATGATTTCTATATACTCAACAGAATAAAATTCTACACACTTCCGTCAAAAAGTGTATTTTAGTAACAATGCATGCACAACATTTCTAGTCCCTTGATATGAAGAACCATATCTCATATCATATCTATACATGTATAGTGTATGTGAGAAAAGAGACATATTCTCTGTTTTTGTTTCCAATGCATTAAGCTCTGTTAAAAGGGACTTTGGAAGAGCTACTAAGTTTTGTTTCCAATGCATTAAGCTCTGTTAAAAGAGCATTGAAGCTCCAATCAGGTTCAGGGTCGGCAGCAATTCCCTCAACAGTTTGGGGACAACGAAGTTCCAACTTAACAGCTCCCCTAAACAAATCCAAATTGATCCCACAGATCAGAAACAACCCATGATATCAACAGCCATTTGCTTATACGATTTAAAAATCATAATTTTCAGTCAAAAAGAAAAGTGTCAAATTCGTATCTCTATTCCTAGATGATAATCAAACTATGAATTCCAATAAAAAAAACTGCACTCTCTCTTTATAAATGTAATTGAATTACAGAAGAAAATTTAACCAAAATATGAACGATAGAAAGAATCAAGCTTGAAACTTACATTGCGTAAAACTTCAATTCGAAAAGCTTCGGTTCCCCTAAATAATAGGGTTTCCGCAATCCACTGTATAGTACCTCCCCTCGTTCGTGGCTCAAAACGCAATCACCAACACCAAGTTAGGGTTTTTGGTTTTTGACCGTTGGCAGCAATACCACACTGGACGAAAGAGGTTGTTCAGTGATGGCCAAGCAAGCTGTTTTAGTCCCTTCTTGGATTAAAAAGAAAAGAGAGAGAGTACTCACCATGAGACAAGAGCAAAAGCTGGGCCTAGCCTCGCACTGAGAGAGAGCCTCCTCTGCTGGCTTGCGGACGATTTCGTCGCCACTCAATGAATCGGTCAAGAACGAGTATATCGCTGGGAGGTCTGATTTCGATAGCGTCATTACAAGCGAGCTTTCGAATCAGTGATTATCTGATATTAAATTGCAATCTTAAATTAAAAAAATACCTCACATAGACAAACGAGGTTAGAGTGCTCTTGCCTGGGTTTTTGCTTCCAGCAGGAGAAATGCCGTGAAGGAGAAGGAGCAGCAAGACTTGCATGAGGGAGAAGGGGGAGACTGAGCAGCAAAAATCGCGTGAGGGAGAAGGAGCATCAAGAATCGTACAGATCGTGGTGATCCAGCGGCTGAATGGATTAGAGACATAGTGTGAGAGAGAGTGAGAGAAGGAAAGATAGTGGAGTCTGAAAGAGAGGGGCAGAGGAGGCAAATGGGTTAGACAAAATTTTCATTAGGCGCTTCTTTCTTTTTTAATTGGCGCCTAAATTGGCTGTGAAAAAAAATTAAACGTGTATTAATATTGTTTTTTAATAAGTGCTATTTTTTACTGTAATATATACTCAAAATTGTTGTAGTGATTGTTGATTAGTTCTAGTTGGTTTGTTCCAAACCTTTTAAGGTTGTGATTGGTTTGTAATCCATTCACTTGTACGTTTTAGACAGCTTGGTTATGTCCAAACCGTCCCAACTGGCACATTTGGTTATCTCCAAATCCTTGCATGCATTTCGTGTATGTTATTTTATTTTTCATGCTAATGGTATATATACCAATGATGCCCCCTTAATATCCTATGAGTGTGACCATAGGTTATTAAATTAAGAGAAATTGCAAAAATAAAGAGAAATATAACATATTGAACGAAATAGATCTTTATTTGATGGAATTCAAAAGTAGACAAAATAGTACTAATAAACAATCATGGTTACAGGCAACATCCTTCCTATACTATTGGTAGTAAGGTCTTAGGTGTTCGCCATTCCATGCTCGCGGTACCAGGCTCCCATCCAATCTCGCTAGCTTGTAAACACTGGGCCGGATGAATGATTCTATCTGGTATGGTCCTTCCCAATTTGGCCCGAGCACACCAGCTGCTGGATCTCGTGTTGCCAAAAATACGCGTCTTAACACCAGATCTCCCACACCGAACTTTCAGTCTCGAACCCTCTTGTTGAAGTACCTGGTAGCTCGTTGCTGGTAGGCAGCATTCCTCAACTGAGCTTCGTTTCTTCTTTCTTCAATCAAGTCTAAGGTTTCTTCGAGCTGAGTGTGGTTCGAGTTTTGGTCATAAATGTGAGTTCCTATTGTTGGAATTTCGACCTCGATAGGCAACATAGCTTCGCAACCGTATGCTAGAGAGAATGGAGTATGTCTCGTTGATGTTCGAGCTATAGTCCTATATCCCCATAGGACTTGGGGAAATTCTTCAGGCCATCGTCCCTTTGCCTCCTCCAACTTTTTCTTTAGTGAACTCTTGAGAGTTTTGTTTACAGCTTCAACCTGGCCATTCGCCTGAGGATGAGCAACTGACGAAAAACTCTTTAGTATTCCATTCTTCTCGCAAAAGTTGGTAAACAAGTCGCTATCGAACTGGGTTCCGTTGTCGGATACAATTTTCCTCGGCATCCCATATCGGCATACGATGTTTTTTACCACGAAGTCGAGGACCTTTTTGGAAGTTATTGTTGCTAACGGTTCAACCTCTGTCCACTTTGTGAAGTAATCTACGGCAACTACAGCATACTTCACACCGCCCTTGCCAGTTGGGAGAGAGCCTATGAGATCGATTCCCCATACCGCGAATGGCCATGGGGAAGTCAACATGGTCAGCTCGGATGGTGGAGCTCGAGGAATCGTGGCGAATCTCTGGCATTTATCGCATTTCTTTACGTACTCGAAAGAATCTGATTTAATGGTAGGCCAGAAATATCCTTGGCGTATGATTTTCTTGGACAGTCTATGCCCCTCGGTATGGTCTCCACAGAACCCTTCATGAATTTCTTCAATGATCTTCTTGGCTTCGGGTGGAGTTACGCACCGAAGTAATGGCATGGAATACCCCCTTCTATACAGCTTTCCGTCCAAAATGGTGTAACGGGGAAGTTGATACATTAACTTTCGAGCCTGGTTCCGATCTTTTGGAAGGACTCCGGTCTCGAGATATTCAACTATCGGGGTCATCCAGGTAGGCTCGGACTTAATCATACACACATCTTCTCCCTCCAGCTCGTTAATGCTTGGTGCCGAGAGGTGTTCTATGGGCACAACATTTAGTTTATCATTCTCGGCAGAGGTAGCGAGCTGAGCTAAGGCATCTGCATTTGAGTTCTTCTCTCGGGGAACCTATTCGATTGCATAAAACTCAAAATGTTCCTATGCGGATTTTGCCTTCTCTAAGTAAGCTGCCATTTTCGTGCCATGAGCCTGGTATTCTCCCAAGATTTGATTAACCACAAGCTGGGAGTCTTTATAGCAATGTATTGCTTTAGCTTTGAGCTCTTTGGCTATACGAAGTCCCGCTAGTAAAGCCTCGTATTCGGCCTCATTATTCGACGCCTTGAAGTTAAATCTTAAGGCAGAATGATATCTGCTCCCTGCGGGGGTAATCAAAATGACCCCTGCCCCCGATCCATTTTCATTAGATGAGCCATCGACGTAAAGTTTCCACAGCTCGTGGGCCGGGGTTATAACTTCATCATTGGTCATGCCAGTACATTCCACTATAAATTCTGCCAATGCCTGTGCCCTAATGGTCGTCCTCGGGTGGTAGGTGATCTCGAATTGTCCGAGTTCAACCGCCCATTTAAGAAGTTGACCTGAAGCCTCTAGTTTAGACAAGACTTGCCTAAGTGGTTGATCAGTCAACACATGGATGGGGTGTGCCTGAAAATAGGGTCGAAGTTTACGAGATGAATGAATTAAGCTGAGAGCCAGCTTCTCCATCAAGGGGTATCTCGACTCTGCCCCCAGTAACCTTTTGTTGATGTAATAGATGGATCTCTGTACCTTCTCTTCTTCTCGCACGAGCACTGCACTTATTGCGTGTTCGGTGGTGGAAAGGTATAGGTACAGTACTTCTCTCGTAACATGTTTTGATAAGATGGGGGGTTCTGCGAGGTGCTTTTTAAGCTCCTGGAAGGCCAGCTCGCACTCCTTCGTCCATTCAAATTTCTTGCCTCCCCTCAAAAGGTTGAAAAACGGAAGACAACGGTCTGTAGATTTTGATATGAACCTACTTAGGGCCGCCATCCTGCCAGTCAAACTTTGGACATCCTTGTGTCTTTGAGGTGAGGGCATGTCAATCAGAGCCTGGATCTTGTCAGGGTTGGCTTCTATTCCATGAGCGTTCACAATAAAGCCCAGGAATTTTCCTGAAGATACACCGAAGGTGCACTTATGAGGATTTAGTTTCATGTTATACTTCCAGAGCACGCCAAAGCACTCTTCGAGGTCATCAACATGGTTATTGTTAAGTTGGGACTTGACAAGCATGTCGTCAACATAAACCTCCATGTTGTTCCCTATCTGTTCTGAAAACATCATATTTACGAGCCGCTGGTATGTGGCCCCAGCATTTTTGAGCCCGAATGGCATGACAGTATAGCAGTATAGCCCTTTATCCGTTATGAAGCTCGTATGTTCCTGGTCGAGGGCATGCATGGGAATCTGGTTATATCCAGAATAGGCATCCATGAACGACATCAGTCCATGCCCTCCCGTGGCATCCACGAGCTGGTCAATCCTGGATAAGGGAAAACAGTCCTTTGGGCAAGCTTTGTTGAGGTCTGAATAGTCAATACAGGTTCGCCACGTCCCATTAGGTTTTGGGACCAACACCGGATTGGCTACCCAATCAGGGTAAAAAGCATCCCTAATGAATCGGTTTACTTTTAACCTGTCGACCTCCTCCTTTAGTGCATTCTTTCTGTCGTCATCCAGCTGTCTTCGCTTTTGTTGCTTCGGAGGGAAGCTTTTGTCTATATTTAGCGCGTGGCTTGCTATGTTTGGACTTATTCCTACCATGTCCGAATGTGCCCATGCGAAGACATCCTGGTTTCTCTTCAAAAAAGCAAATTAGCTGCTATTTGGTCTCTTCCTGGAGGTGTTTTCCAACCATTATCTTTTTCGAGGGATCAGACTCCTCGAGCTGAATCTCTTCGAGCTCTTCTAAGGGTTCGAGGTCAGCTTTCTCCTCAACCCTTGGATTGATTTCTTCATCAATCTCTAAGACTGTCCCGTCTTTATTCTGAACAATGACGAGAGCTTGTGCGCTCGTCTGTTTCTTTCCTCTTAAGGAAATGTTGTAGCATTCCCTTCTAGCTAACTGATCTCCCTTCAACGTCCCGACGCCACTAGGGGTCGGGAACTTAACGGCCAGATGCCTCACGGGCAAGACTGCCCCCAGCCCAACCAGGGCGGGTCTCCCGAGCAGCACGTTGTAGGCCGAAGGTAGGTCTACTACCACGAACTCCATCATCTTGGTCGTTGAGACTGGGTAGTCTCCCAAGGTCACGGGGAGTTCGATGGACCCCATGCAGGCGATCCCTTCTCCTGAAAATCCGTATAGCGTAGTCGCACATGCTTTCAGGTCGCGAAGGGAGAGTCCCATCTTTTCAAGGGTTGCTTTATAGAGAATGTTAACTGAGCTCCCATTGTCTATGAGGACTCGGTGGACCCTTTTATTTGCCAGTTGGAGAGTGATGACCAGTGGATCATGGTGAGGAAAATGAACATGGGACGCGTCTTCCTCAGTGAAGGTTATTGGTTGGGATTCAATCTTTTGACTTTTTGGAGCTCTAGGTTCGGGTTCATAGGGAGACCCGTCCCCAGTCTTTAGCTCATTAACATATCTCTTTTGGGCATTTCTGCCCATGCCCGCGGGATGAGGCCCTCCCGAGATGGTTATCACGTCTTCTCCATCTATCGGCGGGGGCCTATCTTCTTCCCTAGCTCAGGAATTGTTGTTTTGTGTGGGCTGCAGCGCGGCTGCTATCTGGCTCGCAGTCACTTGATTAGTACTCTGGTTCTTGACATATTGCCTAAAATAACCTATCGAGATCAACCCTTCGATCTCATCTTTCAGCTGTCGACATTCATCAGTAGTATGCCCGGTGCTCTGTGAAACCGGCAATATTTGCTGGAGTCCCTCTTGGACTTCTAATTTCTCATTGGGTCTGGACGCCTGAAGGGGACCTGGTTTTCATTAGCCAGATATATGTTCTCTCGAGACTCGTTGAGCTCGGTGTACACTTTGTACACGGAGAAATATCTCTCCCCCTTCTTTTTCTTTCCTCCTTCGGCCTCGGGATTACTCCCTTCGTTCTTTTTTCTCTTGGAAGGGTTTTCCGCAGCAAGTTTTGAAGCCGGTGGGTCCGCCGAGGCAGAGGCAGAGTTCACGCTTATCGTTGTAGTTACGGGCTGGGAAGTCACATTAAGTGTCGACCTCGCTTCCTCTACATTGACAAACCTCTGTGCCCGTTTGTTAAACTCGGTTAGGGACCTCACCGGTTTCCTCTGCATGTCTTCCCAAAGAGTATTTCCTGGCATAACTCCAACTTGGACAACCATTAGGTGACCGCTGTCATCCACATTCCGAGCTCGGGCAACTTCCAAGTTAAACCTTGTAAGGTAACTTTTCAATGTCTCTCTTGGCTGCTGCCGAACGTTAGTCAGGGTTGACGCCTCAGGTCTAACCCCCATCATGACTCTGAACTGCTTCTTGAAGTCTTTAGACAGCTGATCCCAAGAAGTTATTGAGTGTCTTTTATATTTTTCGAACCAGCTTTTGGCTGGTCCTGTCAGTGATGCTGGAAATAACATGCATCTGAGCTCGTAACCCACGTTACTTGCTCTCATTATGGTATTGAATGTACTCAAATGGATGTACGGGTCGGACTTTCCCTCAAACGTTGGGACGTGAGGGATCCGAAATCCTTGGGGAAATGGAGTGTTGGAAATATGGGGAGCAAACGGTTCAAGCTCCTCATCGGAATCTTCATATCGATCCTGAACTTGCTCATTTTTCAAAAGCCTGAAGGCCTTTTCTAACTGATCAATTCTTTCCTAGACTGGGTCTGCGAGGGGTCTTGTCTGGAATTGGCTGTCGTCGATCACAATCCCAGGTTCACGCCTCCGCGGGGGATCTTTACGCCTATTTAAGCGATCCCTCAGGTCCGGGTTTATCGGGTTAACATCACTTCGACTTTGATTCAAGTGTTCCCGTAGGTCGGAGTGATTCCTGCGGCTTCCAGTATTCTTTTGACCTCGATCATGCATGCTGACCGATCTGGTATCTCCATAGTAATCACTAGTAAAACTTGTCGCATGATTATTTCGAGATGGGTCTTTTTCGTGCCGCCTCGTTTCTGCCGTGCGAGACCGAGACGTTTGACTTTTTTCAGATAGGGCGCCTCTCCGCTCCTAGAAAGCTTCCCTATTTCCTTGTCTCCTCCCCGCATGCCTTTCGTCCTGATCTCGAACTTGTTGAGCATTCCTGCGAGGAGGTGAAGGATATCTTATAGGCGATGGAGGGAATCGTATGGGTGACGGTGGCTGCCACCCATTTCGTGGTCTCGACGGTCCGGAGTTTGCCCGAGATGGGTTGGTTGCATTTTGTGCGTTCCCAGGGACTTGAGTCTGAGCCTCTGCAGGGGCTCGGTTGTTCTCAATTCCCGTAGGTACCTTCGCAGGTGGATTAACTGGGGCCCTAGTTCGGGTACTTCTCTGGGGTCTCGAGGGAGCGGATGGCTCTGCTGGTGCTGGAGGTTGTTCCGGCCTTCTTGTGGCAGCATTCTTTCGTGGATGCCCACGAGGCCTGCGGGGAGGAACATGCACGTCCCTCGGAGGGGGAGCTTGGTTTTCACGCGGAGGCGGGGGCTGAGCCGTCTGCGCCTCTGCGGCTATCCTTGCTAACTCCTCATTCCGCTTGTTGGCTTCTGCCACTGTTGTTTCAGCTGCCGGTTTTCAAGTTCCACAATGGGAACGTACCGCTCAGGATTGTAATACATATCCTCATCCCTTGGTGGTGCGGGTGGTCCCCGAGAATCGGAGGATTCGCTTCTATCTTCAACATCTGGGTTTACCATCAGCTGTTTCCTAGGGCGTCTCGGATAATTTTCTTCAGGAGCGTTCTGATCATTAGCGGCCATAACTTGTTCAAGGATTGAATGCTTAAGGCTCTCAATGAAAGCACCAAACTGTTGACACCGTTTTTCGTCAACAGTGAAATAAGAGCACGAAAACAATAATTGGTTATGGCCAAGAAAAATATGATCACACAAATGGGACTTTTTACGTAGTTCAGAAGTTAACTCTGCCTAGTCCACGAGTCTTTGTTATTAAAACTTAAGATGATTTCTGGAAATTCTTTAAGAATGAATTCTCCAGAGTTTCTCTCAAGATCACAAAAATTCGGTCCCTTTCAATGGTACATGACTTCTCTATTTATAGAGGAGATTTCATAATACTATCCCACATATTTCGAGAAGTTATTCTGTATACGTAAATAAAATTAAATGGTATTAAGGACCTGTAATCCTATATACAAGGAAACGTCCCCTGAAGATCAGGGGGCGTATAACTGAATAATAAATACCCCTTTGTTATAGGGGATTTCCAACAATCAATGTAGACCGCGTCTCTTCAAAATGGCTCACTAGGATATTCAAAGTTATCAACCTACATTGTCGGTGTTGTTCCCACCCGGGTCTTTTATTGACTTTCGAGCTGTGATATTTCCCGGAGATCATGCGACTTCGAGCTCATACTTATGTCAGGCTTGGAGCCCCTGATCCGAGGCCATCCGACAACAGACGTGTTTCGATGTCTGTCTTTCGAGCTTGTAATGGTTTCGAGGCTACCATCTTCGAGGCTGCCCGCTGCTTGTAGGTCCGGTGCCTAGGTTGCGGACACGTGTTCCAGACATTAAGAGCCCATTACTAACGAATCTAGCTTTCGAGATCACAATTCTTAAGGCTCGAAATCTGGGTGTAACAACCTTCAATGAAGAACAAACCCTAGGAACATAAAATCACAAGCTATGATTTTATGTGAAACACAAATGTTGCAAGGCTTGACACAAATGAAGATTTGTTGTCCAAAAATCTCTATTCCTAGCCTTCCCTATGAAGATGCTTGAAGCTACAACAATGGAATGAGATTGGGATTCACAAGCCTTGGATCTCTACACAAGCCAACCTTTCATGATGAAGATCTTGGAGAAAACTAGTAATCTTGGAGCTAGAGAGAGAGAGTTCTTCTTTAGAGAGAGAGAGAGAGAGGTGAGTGATCAAGTCACTAATTAACTCATTTGAACCCCTTAAATAGTATAGGACCCTCATTAGACTCAACCAATGAGATTAGAGCATTTAAATTTATGTTTTGGAGCTAAAACATGTAACTGTACGGACACTTCGTAACAGCCTAGGCGACGTATATTCGCTTCAAAAACAAAATAAGTCATTAACTAAAAAATTATTGGTATAAGATTTCTTTGTTTTTTAAAAAAAAAATAGAGAGAGAGAATATAACATTTGGTACCCTGTGTTTTTAATAATGCTCATCCGGTACCATGTAATTTGAAATTGTACATATTTTGTACCCTGAACTCAAATTTAAACAATACAATTTTATCAATTTGACCAAATCGCCCTCAATTATATGCAATTAAGTAATTAAATTTGAATTTGGAACTCATATAATTAAGGACAGTTTTGCCATATTGATAAAATTTAAGTCCAGTGTACCAAATAGGTACGATTTCAAATTACAGGGTACCAGATGAGTATTATTGAAAACATAGGGTACCAAGTATGTATTTCAATAAAACTCAGGGCACCAAATAAGTATTTACCAATTTTTTTTTAAGTGTTTCACATTCCTGGGTAACTGAAAACCACCTATCAAATGAGTTTCACTTGAACCCAGAATCAAGTAAAGTTAAAACTCCTATATACCAAACGACCCCTAAGTAGTGTAAGAATCGTTATTAGTGTAAACCAATGATATTAGAGCATTTTATAATTAGTTTTGGAGCCAAAACAATGTAACTGTGCGGACCCGGACGGACCGCCCATGTGAAGCATTGCATGTTGTGGTTTTTGTAGGCTAAGCGACGTGTCACCTCCAACAGGGGACGCAACACAGATGCCTATGTAATGTTGCCCCAAACATTGCTCCAAAATTCTAAATGCCTCCAAACTTTTTAGGTACTCTTATATATTTCAAATAAACACTTTGGTCCCAAAAATATAATTTTTAAATGCCTACACCAAAAGTCAATCTGCTCATGTTAACTCTAGTGAAATCATTATGATTTTTGCACATCTTTGTGTTTAACCAATTTCACTATATATTTAACCAATCTTAACATTTCACAACTAGAAATTTTTAGCTTTATTACTATTTCACAAACGTTTGGTAGTATTGCTATATAACAAATTGTGTACATAAATATAATCAAAAAATAAATTGGATTTACATTGTAATTTTTTTTTAATATATATTTATGTATATATATATATTATGGGAGAAGAACTTGTAGTTAGCTATATGATGCTAACTACAAAATACTTTTGTCCTGGAAGACAGTTTAAAATGCTTCTCACAATATGGATTGTTCTCATTTTTTGTCCTCCTCTTTTTCTTCAATCATCAAATAACATTTTTTGTGTGACTAGGTTCTCTTCCAGCACTCTTATTGAAGCTCCTCTTGCTTTTATGAATATTCTTCAATGGGGTCATCGCACTCTTGGCCCCTCACAAATTTATTTTAACTATGTTTCAAATTTAAATCTGTATTAATAGTTAAAAGATTTTAGCTAAAAAAATGGTGTCATATAGACATGACTTAATAATATTATATTTCACTTTTTAGAGTAGGTACAAGTTCGATACTCCTACCTACTATAAATATATAGGGAAATTATTTTAAGGGCTTCACTTTAAGTTTTATCGATGAGATTCTTAGTATTCTCGATCCACCAATAGTTTTCGGTGTGATTTTTTTTTATGACCGTATATATTATAACTATTTAGAGCATCCTGCAAATTTGTAGAAAATTCCGAATAGTTTACAGTACCGAAAACTAGGTTCAAACATGTTGTTTTGCGCGTGCAACAAACATGTTTGAACCTAGTTTTCGATACTGTAAATTATTCAGAATTTTTTTGAAAATTTGTAGGATGCTTTAAATACCTACAATATATACGGTCATAAAAAATAATCGCGCCGAAAACTATTTACGGGTCGAGAAATACTGAGAGTCCTACTAGTAGGGTTTAAAATGAAGCCTCTATAAAAGAATTGTCCTAAATATTGTAAAATTTATAAAGTGATAAATATTTATTGAGTATTGTTATTTGATATTTTAAGTTGTCCAACAATACATAAAATGACACTCATAATTAATTAACGATAGTTTATAATTCTTATATTTGATTATACCTATAGCAATATAAAAACTTTTTGTGTTGTTGCACACGAGTAGTGCTCATGATACCTAAGCCGACCAATTGGCCTCTAACTTAACACTTCTATAGTTTAATCAAGTCAATAATGCTTATGGTGGAAACGAAACGAAACGATCATAAGATAGGTAGAGTAGCATGTGGTGGCTAGTCAAAAATTGAAGCTTCTAAAAAAATTGTCAATTAACAAGCCAATCAGAATTCAACGTGCTTTCATTGAACTATCACTATGTCATGTCAAGAAATTACACAAATCAGATTTCAGTGGATGGTGATTTATTTTTCAAAGGCCGCCTATTCTATAGACTCCATGCTATACTCACTTTTATCAACAGAAGATCAATGGGTTTTTAATTTATGTGAATTTAAAATAGCTCTTTAATTTGGCTTTGTGTCCTGGATTTATCATATATATACCAATTTTGATTTGGTTTTGTTATGTTATAATAATAGTATTTATTTGTATCTAGGTTATTTGCTATATTTTACTACAAGTTATAAGAAAAGGGACTCTCATTCGGTTTTCTTCGGTTAGAAGAGTTTCTTAGTTTTTTCACATATCACTTATGTTAGTTTTTCATGTGGTCTATAAACCTTTTCATTGGACACAAGATGCGCAGACTGTTTTTTTTGGTGTCTTTTTTTTCTTCAAGCATTATTGTCTAAATTTTCAACAACAACTCGTTTCATACGAGTCACTTATATTCTGACCTTGTATGTCATTTGACTAGATAATAAACTTTTTAATTTGACATAATTCCGTCTCTTCATTGCATTTTTATTCATCTTAAGGTTGTTAAATCACTTTTTTTTTAAATAGTTCTTAAGTGAGAAAGCTGGTTAAAAAAAGTCATTTAATGGGAAAGCTTAGCCAAACTATAATTAAGCTCAACTTTTGTATATTTTGAAAATAATAATCCTAGAAACACTTACAAAGTGCACTTAATATTCACCCATTATAGTTAAGTATTATTTTTAACTACATAATTATTTTAAAAAATGTACTCCAATTTAAAAATAATATTAATAATATTTAAAATTAAATAATATTTTGTAAGCTAATCTCTTTTTTCATGTTATTTTACAAAAATGTTTCTGTCAATAAAATATTTGCCCCCGTAATTTGATAAGACTCAATAATTTATCAACAAAAAAAATATATAATTAATTTTGCCAAAAAATATATCAAAAGTTTTATATTTATTTATTTGCTAAGGAAAAGTTTTATATTTATTAATTACTTCTATAGTTATGGGATATTTTGGATGCAATTTGCAAATGTAGCCAAAATTTTATCTTTTGAAAAGACATCAAATACTACTGGTCACGCCTTTTAATTAAATTATATATCTGACAATTCACTATCGTTAGTCGTTTCTTTCTATTGTTAGTCTCCACTCCAAGTCAAGTCTTTTGCAAAAAAACAAAAAAAATTAAAAACAAAAATGAGAGAAAAACAAATGAAGTCAAGGTCGTCTTGGAATATTTTTGGGTTGGGAATATTTTTGCTAAGGAAAAGTTTTATATTTATTAATTACTTCTATAGTAATGGTATATTTTGGATGCAATTTGCAAATGTAGCCAAAATTTTATCTTTTGAAAAGACATCAAATACTACTGGTCACGCCTTTTAATTAAATTATATATCTGACAATTCACTATCGTTAGTCGTTTCTTTCTATTGTTAGTCTCCACTCCAAGTCAAGTCTTTTGCAAAAAAAACAAAAAAATTTAAAAACAAAAATGAGAGAAAAACAAATGAAGTCAAGGTCGTCTTGGAATATTTTTGGGTTGGGAATATGAAGCCACGGGCACTACAAGAACATGCTGACAAAGTAAAATGGTGCACAAATCGACCCAATAATTGGTGTGAAGTACTTGTATTTCATTGTATACCACAATATAGTAATTATAAAGTTATCATCATCATTGATTTTTCTTTAAAATCTTGTTTCACTTGTAGAAATTCTTCCTTAGCTTTCATTCTTCATTCAATCTTTCTCTTATCTTGGGCTCTCAACTTGTTTTTTTCAGATTTTTTCTTACAAGTAATGATATCAACGAATAAAACAACTTTTTTTATAAAAAAAAAATATTATTTCTTTAAATCCAGTATAGTGGTTTCTCAGACGTGTCCTCGTTGGATTTAAAAAAATTGAACAATAATAAATAAAAAAAACCAACATTAATAGCACAATAATTTGTGTTTAGCTAAAATAAAAGAATTAATTTAAGTTTTTCACACAAAAACAACTTGGGAATTTCGTTTTCTAACAACTTTAACTCAATATTTTGCTAATTCCACTTAAGATACTTTCAAATATATAGATTTATTTTCTAATATTAGGAAAGCACTGTAATAATATGGAAAAAATATGGCGAAAGTACTCGATGTTTAAAGTTTTTAGTACTCAGTATTTTTTTGGCAAAAATACTTTTGTGTATCTATTGGTACCTCTCTTAAATATTGGCTGGGTATACACGTGGCGTCAAACAATTGTTCCACTATATAATAATTTTAAAAAAATTAATTTTAACTGAATTTAAAATAAAAAAATAATTATAATTAATTTTAATCATTTAAAAAATCTTAAAATTAAATATAAATAACTTCATTCTCAAACTAAATATTAATAATGAATTTTAATGATTTGCCAAAAAAATAATGAATTTTAATGAAATTAAAAAAAAATTCTAAACTCATTTAAACTTTTGATTAAATCATATTGACAATTAAACTAAATTTGATTTAATTAAAATTAAAATACAATCTGATTTATTTATTTTTTCCAAAAAAAATTACCACAATCAAACATAATGAATCACTTTATCAAAACAAAAAAATTAAATCATACAAACCCACCACCGTGTTCATCACTGCAGCGGCTTCGACCAAAGCTCACCCTAACTTTTGCACAATAGCCAACTGAAAGCTCTGCCCAATCTCTCACCATCCTAACCACCGAAAGCTCCGCCGTGTTGCAAAGATTGACGTCGTCCCAGTTGGCGCCTTTCTTGATGCCGGCGTGGAGCAAATGTGGAGAACCACACCCACGGGATAACACAGTCCAACCATCCTCATGGCTCCTCCGTCGTAGCCCACCCAAATCTAGAGACCCATTCCTGATACCGGCGGTAGAGGTCTTGTTCCTCACTGTGGAACCCCAAAGCTTCATTATCAGAGAAGACGGAGGTAGAGGCCACACCTCCCCATCGCAACATGTCGTCACCGAGATTTGCCTTCAAGCAAACCCAGATCGCCTTGAACCATGCTCATGCCCATGCCCATATCCAGACGCTGCTTGTGACTAAGAAGAAGATGAGGAGGTATCGATCTAGATCTGGTTAAGGTTTTCTTGTTTTAATTTTTATTTTGTTTTTATAAATAATCTATTTTGATTTATTTTTAATAATCTATTTAGATTTGTTTTAGTTTAATTTTTTTAAATAATTAATTTTTAATTTTCAAATTTTATTTTTAAGATTTTATATTTTTAATTATTTTTTAAATTCAATTAAAATTAATTTCTTAAAAAAAATTATAAAGTGAACCAATTGTACGAGGCTACGGATATACCCGGTCAATATTTAACGGAGGTGTACCAACGGATCGTCGGATACATACAGAATTTGACATTGGCTATTATTGTCATAAAAATAAATTAGGTACTAAATAGCAAGAAACTTTAAACACTGTGTACTTTTGCCATATTTTTTCCTAATAATATTAAGGGACGAGTGATATTAAGGGACGAGTGATTTTTGCCACCCCAACGAATAATATCCAATATATTATTTTATGGTACTGTAATTTTTTTAAAAATAAATAACCTACAACAAAGTTAACAACTAGTAGTCAATTTATTTACACATTTTATTTCTACCTTCCTGTCTCACATTCATTAGATCTTTCACTGAACACGTCTAATGGTAAGTAACGGAGTTATGCAAAGAAATTGTTGAGACGTTTATAATTAATTGAGCTCTCAACTTTTGATTATTGTAATATTGATTAGTGCCCCCAAACTAATAATGTCAAATAGAAAGAGAAAGTATACCAATAAAAAGATTGATAGAGCTGTAAATACAGGTCGGATTTTCTAGCACGACACAAATTAAAAATTGGCACGGCATGACACGACAAGTCCGAAGGCACGACACGAAAGCACGAACAAACTAGCCTGAAAGCATGACCTGATAAAAAGTCTGATATTTTGACATTAATAATCATAATAAATTTTTATTTGTCAATTATTAATAAATTAAAATGATAATAGAATTCTTATTTTTCTCAATGTTTATATTTTTATAATTATATTAATTTATTTTAAGATTTGTAAGTTAAATCTTTTAGCATTTATTAGTAGGTATTAAAATTCTAATAATTATTTTTGATATAATTTTGTGCAAAATATTGTTAAAAAGTATATAAAAATATCTAAAATTATAACTTAAACAAATAAATGTATTTGGTTTGGTAGTAAGTTCATCAAAGGTTAAAGAGGATGTGGAGGGTTCAATTTTCCATCTTCATATTTTTTGGCAATAATAAAGTGGACTCAAATTTTGGTCTGAATAATGAAAGTGGGCCGGCCCAACATGGCACGACATAAGTCGGGCCCATAAGCTATGCTGGGCCTACTCTTTTAAAAATGAGCCGACTCGGCCTGACATAAATTAAATATAGACTGAGCCCGATCCAATCTGAATTTATCGGAGGCACAAAAATGTGGGCCGGTCGTATAGACGGGGATTGGCACCATTTTATATTAATTTGTATTAGTCAAGTCGTCTTCCTTTAGCAAAAACAAAAGTAGGGCCCACATTTACAGCTCATAGAGATGGGGATTGGCACCATTTTATATTAATTTGTATTAGTCAAGTCGTCTTCCTTTAGCAAAAACAAAAGTAGTTGATAAAAAAAATGTAACTCTTTCTTTCGCTTGTCTTGTCACTATTGGCAAGTCAAGTCGTCTTCTTTTAGCAAAAACAAAACCAATAAAGCATATTCAGGAAAAGTAATAATGATAAAAATGAAGAGAAGTCAACTTTGTCTTGGAATAATTTTGGGCTGGCAATGGGACACACCTTACAAGAACATCTTGACAAAGTTAAATAAAGGTTGATCGACATGGAAAAAGCATACAAACGTTAAACAATTTGAGTTTGTGCTTTCGGATTTATGGGATCGACTATGACAGAAACTCATGGTTAGAGGCAAAATACGACGTATCTATTGTTGATATGGTTTCTCAACGAATACGTACACGGATTTTTTCTTAACATTAAAGACTGAAATTTCAGCCTCTGGTATTTGAGAGATTATAAAAAATATATATATTGAACCTTGTAAGTAGGGGTGAGCATCTAAACCGCCAAACCGCGGTGACCGACCGCACCGCACCATACTACACCGCAAATCGCGGTGTCAAAAGTGTAATGGTTCGGTATGGTTTGTATTTTAGCTAAATCGCGCGGTGCGGTGCGGTGTGCGGTTTGGCGGTGTGAAATTTTGGTTTGCACCGCACCGCACCGCATACTTACAAATATATTAAAAAATAAATAAACTTTACATATATACCATTTTTTATAGTTACCCAATATGGGAGACTTGTATATTTTTTTTTTGTTACACTGAACTTAATTGATAACTTGGGATGTTGTTTAGAACTTATTAAGGATTTGTTATGAACTAAGGATCTAGTATTTTTTTAAAAATTTAAATTTTGTTATGACATATTTTTTAACACAAACCGTGGAAAACCGCCCAAACCACACCGCAAAAAATGGTTTGGTTTGGTCGGTTTGGTGCAACCAAATCACACCGCATGGTGTGTTCTAGTTACTAAACCGCACTTGTGGCGTGGTGTATTAAAAAGTGTTCAAACCGCCCAACCACACCGTGCTCAACCCTACTTGTAAGACGTCTAGAATTGGCTTTAAAATATGAAAACTAGTTGGATAAGAAGTTAAAACATTTTAAGAATAACGCAATATCCTTCAAATAGTATTATAAAAAAGTATTTGTTCTGTAATGATAGTTTTAATAAATTAACGAAAATTAATTAATTCAAATTTTTTATAACAAACAATTCAAATTAAATTTGAGAAACTAGAAAGTATTACCTCATGTGACAAAGATTAGTAGAGGAAATAAATAAACAGAAATAATATAAAAAATTTCTAGGACATATTAATTTCACCAAAATTAAATTTGTTGAAGAGAATAGATTATGTTAAAGTGTCATACTTATTTAGTAATGATCGAATTTACTTGTAACTATAGGCATATGAAGAATTATATATGTATATATATGCAGAATAACTACATAGATTGTATATATTAAAATATTAAAGAGGATATCAATCTAGTGTACTCCTGCCATTAATCTTGATAGCTTCGATCTATAGATTAGTTCTGCAAAAATAAAAAAATGAGAATCAGTGAGAGTAAAAGACTTCAAGCTCTTACTAACTCTTTAGATGGAGTATGAGAATGAGCGAATATGAGCAATGAGCTTGGGGAATAGTACCCTAAATTTATATATATGAGATTTTTCATCAAAGTCTATACTACAATTGATGTCAGAATATTTGATAATCAGAATTTGAAAATTGGGTAACTCAATATATGCAATTGAATACCTGAATTAATGCTAAACATATTTGTTACACCCAAATTTTGAGAATAAATTTGAAATGTAGGCTCGCAAGAGATAAGTTCAGAATTAATAAGTATTCAACATGATACTTAAGCAAATGATCGAAAAGTTCCAAGGTGTCATGTTAGGGGTACTCGAACATGAGTTGCAGGCTTGAAAGCAGGAGTCTTCTTCGAAAGATGATTTCAAAAGATTAATCAAGTAAGGAGGTGGCAATAACTGGAATGATGAGCTCGAAGCTATATGTAAGCTCGAAAGCGCGTTGAAGTAGCAAACAAGCTCGAATACACATTTGATCAGTACACGGAGATGCTGTTAGGAAATTACTATTTGTATGGGATTAGTTAAAACCGTGTGTAACATCCCTATTTTTAAGGGATCTTTTATTTAATAATGAATTTAAATTGTATTATTCAAATATTCATTTGAATTTGAATATTATGTTGTAACTTCCCTAGAATTTAGGGAAGAATATTCTTGTAACTGGGTTTATAAATAGTCTGGATTCAGTCATTTGTACTCACGCACAATTTTGTACTGAGAAAACTCTGTGAAATTATTTTCAAAGCTTTAATGCAAATTTTAATAAAAATTACTTGTGAACGTCGGTAGATTTTAACTACTGAACTACGTAAAAATCTTTTTCTTTTCTACCTATTTCAATTGTTTAATCACTCTACTTAATTTAGTTGACAAAAAACGACGTCAACAGTTTAGTGCTTTCATTGAAAGCATTAAGCAATTCTTTACAAACCGTCCGTTCAACAAAAATGTCTACCTTGAATATCCCTGAATCTGGTGGATGACCATTTCCCTGCATTCCTGAGGAAATAATTCGCGCACTGAGGAGCATCTTCGAAGGCTTGGCAAACAGCCAGTTGTTGATCAGAATCCCGATGAGGAGAGTGCCTCATCGATGTCAAGGGAGCGAAATCCCCCTCGAGATCCTGGTCAAAGTTCCAGACCTACAAATCATGATTATTATAATCCTGAATGGTATGTACCAGCAATCGAGCTCAAAAATTAGAGACTGCATGAAATATTAGCCGAGGCCACTCAGCTAAATGAGGAGATGGCGAGACGGGAAGATGAAGCCCAGGCAACCCCGCATAGGACTAGGGGCGACCTCGAGGCTAGAGTGATCGAACAAAGGGCCCAACAAGCTCAAGCAAGGCCTAGAGAAAATACCGGGGATAACTGGCCTATGGTGTCATCTCAAAACCCTGCGAGAACCATCCCGACCAGGGACATTCCTACTGATACTGAGAATAACCGAGCTTCCTCACAGACAATACAGAATGATAACCCTGAACCTACCAAGGGTAATAACCCTGAGCCTGCTAGGCCAAACAATGAGAGACCACCACCATCACCCATAAGACCCCCTTCTCTAGGTTGAGATATACCTCAGTAGGCTCCTAGAAACCGAGCTGGGGAAAGGGCATTACAGAGGCTTGCTCAAAGTGCTAGGAGTGGAAGCCAGGACAGAAATCTGCAAGCTCAAGTCGAGCAGAGAGGAAATCACAAGGCCCCACTGGGGGCAAACCAATGGTAGAGACAACCGAGATAACCCCAGCCATCTGGGAGTTATATGTCGAGGTCACGTGAATAATCCACCTCGAAACCATGCCCCACAACAACAACAGTAGCCATAAAGGACTGTCAGTTTTCTTGAAGACAGCCAAGATTATAGCAGGTCGGTGAGTGTCTATAACACCTAACCTAGATACTACAGGAATTATCTAAATGATCATCCTGATCTTCGAGACCATCTGAATCAGATTTGGGGGCAGTTCAATTAGCCAAACCCGGACCTAAGGGCACATTTGAATGCCCAAAGGGAGCCCATACAACCAGTATATGGAAACCAATATAACCCTATACTGTAACAAGGAGCTGGAGTTCCTGTGAACAATAACCGACTCCCAGTAACACAAGCCATCCCTCCAGTGAACTTGGTCCAAGAGAGAATTAACCAACTCGAGGAAGCTTTTAGGCTCCTTCGAGAAGGGAAAGACAAGGATAAGGCTTATGACTCAAAAGAGGAGCTCGAGCCCTTTGCTCCACATATCTCGAGCACACCTTTCCCCAACAAGTTTAAGATACCTCACATGGCACCATATGATGGGACTACCGACCCAGGTAACCACCTAAGCACGTTCAATACAGTAATGAGGGCCATGAACGTCTGATACGAGCTCAGACGTATGCTCTTCCCGATCACACTAACTGGGCCTACAAATAGCTAGTTTGATGAATTTTGATGACATTCGATCTCGTCATGGGAACAATTGTCAAAAGAGTTCAAGAAATAATTCCAAGCTGCAAGAAGTATCAAGCCCGAGGCTTCCTCCTTGGAAAATGTTAGATAACAGCCAGGAGAATCGTTAAAGCGTTACTTGGTGAGGTTTTATATAGAGGCATCCCAAGCTCACAACGTTAATGACATTGCTCTTCTTATGGCAGTACGAGCCGGAGTCCTACTAGGAAGTCCTCTTTGGGACGATATGCAAAGGAAGCTCATGAGAACGATAGCCAAGTTCACCACTCGAGCTCAGAGGTTCGTCAATGTAGAAAATGCAAGGTTAGCGCTTAAACTGGCTCCTCCTCCCTCAATAACTACAACGACCAACATTAACTCAGCCACGAGCTCGGCTATGCCTTCCACGACACAACCTTGAGAAGGCAATTCTTCTAAGAGAAAAAAGAATGAGGGAAATAACCTTGAGACAGATGAGGGTAAGAAGAAAAAAGGGAGATAAAAATTTCTCCATATACACAGTGTATATCGAGCTCACAAACACTCGGGAGAACATATTTCTCGCAAAGGAAAATCAGGTCCCATTTAGACGACCTAAAGGAATGAGACATCAGTGTACCAAGAGGGATTCAAATAAATTCTGCAAATTCCATCGGGACATAGGACACACAACCGAGGAATGTAGGCAACTCAAGGTCGAATGACTGATCTCAAGAGGTTACCTCGGGCAATATGTCTGATATAGAAATCAGGCTCAGGCTCCACCTAATCAAAGGGCAGCCCCGACTCAACCTGCTCAACCTATCGCAGCACCACCCTCGAGGGAGGATAATCGACCTCTCCTAATTGATGGAGAAGATGTAATAACCATCGTTGGGGGACCTCACATAGATGGATCGAGCATAAATCCCCAGATGAGGTACGTCCAGGAGCTCAAAACAAGAGATGGATCTCCTTACATACCTGAACCTCGAGCTCCAAAGCAACAAATGGTCGACTCCCAACTTATCACATTTACAGAAGATGATGCTTCCCATGTAAAATTTCCTCATAATGACCCCCTGGTCATAACCTTCTAGCTCACTAATAAGAGGATTCGTCGAGTCCTGGTAGATAACGAGAGCTCAGTCAACATCCTTTATAAAGCGACCCTAGAAAAAATGGGGCTGTAATGCCCTGGTTAGCCAAGACCGTTACACTGTGTTCTTTAAATAGTGTTGGACTCGCTAATCAAGTCCCTTGGTTATAAAAGTGTAACTAAGGTTAATGACAAGGATTAGGGTAAAAAATGAACGTTGAATTTTCATTAAAAGTTTAGTTTATACACGGGATCCCAAAATAAACATTTAAAAGGTTATTTACATTTGAAAATGATACAACAAGCTGGCCTAAGCGAAAAAAAAGAGGGTCCAACCCTAGTTCCTCTAAGATAACCCCGACCGTGGTGGTCGAGCAGCTGCATATGCGCCACCGAAGCTCTCCAACTCAGAGCTGGTCCTGCTTCCCTTTGCCTTTACCTGCACCATGCATCACCCATGAGCCAAGGCTCAGCAAGAAAACTTTAAACATATGCATGAATAGTAAATACAGATTCCAGATGCATATCTAACATGCCCAGCAGTAATAACCTACTCATCCATGCATATAATTATAAGTAAATGATTATAGGATCATTATGGGGCCCGTTGCCCTAATAGATAACCATAGAATCATCTCAGGCACTATGCCCTAGTTAAGTGACCAAGGAGTCACCCCGGCCCTATGCCCTTATCTAAGTGACCATAGAGTCACCCAGGCCCTATGCCCTAGCTAAGTGACCATAGAGTCACCCGGAGCCTTCTTCCCTAGCCTTGTATAACCAGCCATAGAGCTAGCCAAGCAAACCTGACGCTCAATTTCCCAACGACCATAGGGTCAGTCAAACGTATTAGTACGCTCCTAGGTGGCCCATCCATAACGACCAATGCTCAGCGCGCTAATGTCGCCCTTGACTAATAAGTCAATGCCTTAACCATATAATCAGATAACAAAATAAATAGATAACCAGATACAAATCAGCATACTCCAAATAACACAAGTATGCATACATAATCATCATTTCTCAATCCATTAAGTACACACACAGTAATAACTACGCTCATTAGCTGGGTCGAGCCCTAATCATACAGATATTCACATATAGCACATACTGGGTGCAGTTTTCTTACCTCAGGTCAAATGCTAAGCAAATAAAAACGACCCTCGAGCACGATCTTGGTTCAGAAACCCTAACGGTAACCTAGTAACAACCAAAATATAGAATCCCATCGATCATAAGAAAATAAAGGCTTCCGGACCGAGTCCTAGCCTCCGAGACTTCCAATTCTACTAAACCAAGTCTTAGAATCAGTACCTAGCCCTTAGGGTTGAGTCCCCACAACTCTAAAACTCATTTTGGCCAAATTCCCCAATTAGGGCTGCGACCCACCCCAAGTCAGAGTGCCCCGAGGCTCTCCTCTGATGGACATGCACTGCGACACTAAGGCGATATCAGAGACCTCTTCGTCCCTACAGTTCATACGAGTTGCGGCGCTCAAAGAACAGCACCGCGACGCGACATGAAAACCCAGAATTTCCATAATTTTCTCCAAGCCAAAACACTTAAAAAGTCATCCCAAACAACATCAAAACTCAAAAAGAACATCCCAAACAGTTTCGGTACATCATAAGCTTCATTATTATCCCCAAAGTAAATTCAAAATCTCATTAGAACCCAAATTTCAATCTTGAGCTTCAAAGCTCCAAAACTCAAACTAAAACCAGAGTAAAACAGAGATTAAGGGCTCAAAAACGTTACCTATGTCACCACAACGATCCTAGACTACCCTTAACCTCAAATCCCAGCTCTAGTCTCCTTGAATCCCAAGCTAATCCTCCAAAATCCAAGAGAAAAGAGAGAGTGAGAGTGCACAAGAGAGAGAGAGAGAGAGAGAAAAGGTGAGAGTTTATGTTTTTCTACAAGTTGCCTTAGTGACTAAGTCACCTCTTGACACATAAGGCCAAAAATCATCCCCGAGTGTAAAATAGTCATTAATCCCAAACTTCCCAAAAATCCTCGAATAATACTATTATTCCCAATTAATCTCGCTATCTCCAAATATATTACAAAATATTCATTCCCATTACCCGATATCCCAGTAATGTACTAAATACCCAAAATACTCCTAGACTCGCCCCGAGTTGGGTATTAGGTCTTGTTGTGACTTTTCTGCTACCTTGCTCACTAGGATCATCTCGTGTTGAGTAACACAAATACATCCACATAATAATGTGGTCTCAATCACATATCATATATATATATACACTCATATATACCCTTAACGGGTCCAATTTACGAAATTTTCCATTCTAATAAAGAAACGAGCCCACATGCATATTTAATACACTTAAACATGCCAATATAGTCATATTATAATATAACTCAAATATTACATAACGATATACATATATATATATATATATATCACATAATCATATAATTCATATAATTTCCTTAATTGCCCTCCTGGCCCCCCTAATCAAGGCACTAGGCCTTATTAGGAAATTTTGGATGTTACAACTATCCCATTCTTATAGGAATTTCGTCCTCGAAATTTTACCTGAACAGCTCAGGATACTGATCCCGCATATTTGACTCTAATTCCCAAGTCGCCTCTTCGACCTTGCTCTTCCTCCACAATACCTTAACCAAAGGTATGATTTTATTTCTCAGGACCTTGTCCTTCCTGTCTAAACACTACTACAAAATTGGGCTTTCCCGACATCCAACCATGAAAATCAACAGAGTTGACTGTCGTAATTGCTTAGTAGGGCTCTACGCTGACTATTAAAAACTGTAGGCATAGAGACCAACACCGACAGCTAATAACTGTCATAATTGCTTTTGACTATCGCTATTGACCCCAACCCTGACAGTTAATTCGAGACCAATGCCGACAGTTAAAAGTTGTCGCTATTGACCCCAACGCCGACAGTTCATAAAAGTCTAATGCCAACAGTTAAACGTTGTCGTTATTGACCCCAACGCCGACAGTTAATAAAAGTCCAATGCCGACAGTCATAAAATGTCGCCAAAATTCAAATAAATCTAAAAATATAATTAATGAATAATATAATTTTAAAATTAAACTAAATTATGTAAATATATATTTATAAAAATTATGTATTTATTAAAAACTTTTAAAACTAGATTTTTTTTGTGTTTAAAATTTTCATATTATTAACTTTTGTGTTTAAAATAATTTTTATATCAAAATTTAAATTTATTATTCTTTAACATTGTGGATGCCAAAAATCCACCAAGAAAAAAATCCCCGGTAAATGGTTAAAATATAAGGCTATAGGTCACTTAGTCACATTATCAGGCTCAGACCTGTAAGTCTTGTGAAACCGGGAGATTATCCCAAAGGAAGCATCACCTTGTGGGCTGTGAAGTATGGCCTTGCTAGGCTAGGAGGCCAAGATACGGGTCACAAGGGGGCAGGCGCATCAAGGGCCTCGCGCCATGCACCCCCCGACCACGCACAAGGGTCTCACTATGCGAGGCTACCCTTCCCCCGCATGCGCCTACCAAGGCCACAAGGGTCCCACTATGCGAGGCTACCCTTCCCCCGCATGCGAGGCTACCCTTCCCCCGCATGCGCCTGCCAAGGCCACAAGGGTCTCGCTATGCGAGGCTGCCCTTCCCCCGCATGCGAGGCTACCCTTCCCCCGCATACGCCTACCAAGGCCACAAGGGTCCCACTATGCGAGGCTACCCTTCCCCCGCATGCGAGGCTACCCTTCCCCCACATGCGCCTGCCAAGGCCACAAGGGTCTCACTATGCGAGGCTGCCCTTCCCCCGCATGCGAGGCTACCCTTCCCCCGCATGCGCCTGCCAAGGCCACAAGGGTCTCACTATGCGAGGCTGCCCTTCCCCCGCATGCGAGGCTACCCTTCCCCCGCATGCGCCTGCCAAGGCCACAAGGGTCTCACTATGCGAGGCTGCCCTCACCCGCGCGCCTCACGACCTAGATGCACGCCAATGCCTCGCACAGCAAGACACACCTCACCACGCTCGTGTGCGTCTCGTGAGGTATCACCACACTAAGGAGCCTCGTGCCACCATCGTCTTGTGGCCCTCATGCAACCCCATCACGCCTTGTGAGACCCATGTCTGAGCCTCGTGAATGCCCGGGTCATACATGGGTACTCACTTAGGCACCAAGGGTCTTGCCTTGTGAGACCCATCCCCAAGCCTCGTACATGCCTATTTCCAAGCCTCCTACCTGGAGGTAAGGACGGGATAAAAGAAGTATGGATTGACACTTACTAAAATATAAAGAAACCTAGAGAAGATATTTAGGTAAAGGGGACCACTAGGGATGAGATAAATGTACAAGCACGGGATGTACAACCCTGAAAAAAGGCAAAGGCATGACTCTGACATCTGTGTCCTACAAGTAGTGGAGGTACGGATTTGTACAGAGAGTGGAAGCACTACATGCATACCTCTGACTATGTACCAGGCCGACACCATAACCTTCTGCTCCACCACGACCTGTGCCACTACCCTGACAATGTACCTATGTACAATCTTGTCCCCTGGGACCACAATGTATGGGGAGCCATTAGAGCTCCAGTATAAATAGATCATCACCTCTCTAGAAAAGGGGTTGGAAAATTGATTGTATGCTAAGGGTTTTGAGTAATATACAATTTCGACTCCATGGCAGTTTTACATATTTACTCTCTCAAGTTTTCTCCATCTTCTTCTGAGATACCTTTGGCAATATAGTCTTAGTTTTCTAACCTTATATCGTTGACGAGATTTCACCGTCAACAGTTTGGCGCCGTCTGTGGGAAGAACAAGCATCAAGCCGGTGTTCTTCCATCACTTCCAACAAAGAAAGATGCTAAGATGTTCAAAACGCCTGCGGAAAATACAAGAGGTTGAGGTTCGCCGAGACGAAGTAGAGCGGAGGGCTTCCAAGAAAGACCCCCCTCCGCCCGAGCATGGAGGTGGACTGGAAGAACCTCTTCCCCCAGGGGAGGAGAGGGAAGCATCGTCCCTAGCTATCCAGCCCGACGAAGGTCATTCAGAGCCACTAGTATATCCACTTAACCTGCCTCGGTTGACACCACGCTCAGGCCACCAGGACCCCGGTCCCTCGACGCACTGGCCAGGCAAGGGTCCCGGGGTACGCTCGGTAAGTTCCAGCTCAAGGACGCGCTTCTACAAGGATGAGATTCACGAGTTGCATAAAAAGACTCGAGGGCTGGAAACCACGATAGAGAACATGCAGGAGGTTTTAAACGACCTACTGCAAGGGAAGTCAAGCATACCCCTCCCCAAGCGTAAAGGGAAGGAGCATTAAAAAGGGGAAAGCACTGTCCCCGTAGACGATGGGGGAACCCAACTTTCCACCAGTAAAACCCCCCAAACGAAGTACCAGGGAGGACCTAGGCCAACTAAATGTCCCCAGGAGCAAAGGCGGAGGGGGGGTGATGGTCGTAAGAACGAGGCCGAAGTCCCCTCAAAAGAGGCACCCCCTGGCCTAAGAAAAGAGCTCCATGGGGAGAGGTCAGAAGTAAGAGACGCACCCCCCGCGGTTCCCCCGAGGGACACAACCAAGGCAAGGGATCAGCTCGAGAACCCGCAAAACTCCTTATGCAAAAAGAGGAGAGGACTAGACACCAAAATGCGAAGCCCTCGAGGCAAGATCACCACTGCACTTGGGGGGCACATGGATGACGAAGAATTCGACCGTGATTCACCCTTCACAAGGGAGATTCAGGCTGACCAAATGCCCACTGGCTTCAGAGAGCCTCGCATGACTCCGTACGAGGGTACTACAGACCCAAAATATCACTTAGACTCCTTCAATAACTTGATGAGGTTAAGAGGGGTCAACAACAGGGCAAAGTGTCATTGCTTCGTCGTTACGCTTAAAGGAGTGGCGTACAAGTGGTTCAAGAGGTTAAGGCCAGGAACAATCAAATCATGGCAGCAACTCTCTGATGAATTCCTGCAGCAACACCATGCAGCCTGTGATTACGTCATGCCAACTACCAACCTCGCTAACATAAAACAAGGCGAGGATGAAAGTCTGAAGGACTACGTCCATAGGTTCAGTATGGAAGCAACAAAAGTGGGAGATTTAACCAAAGTAGAGTTCAAGATGGCTATTACAGCCGGAGTTCGTCCAGGAAGCAAGTTATGGGGAAGCATGCTCAAAAGAGAAATTTCGAATTTGGATGACTTCTTCGAGAGAGCACAGAAGTACATACGTGTGGAAGAGGGCCATAAGAACTTCCATGTCGAAGAAAGCAAACCTTTCTTCAGTGGCCATACTACCAATACGTCTGGAGATTCCATATAGAAGGGGGCATCATGCTAGAGGGGTCGCTGACCATGTTTGAAATCGAACGAAGACCCTCTATCCATGAAAGTCCCCACCCGAGGGGAAATCACCTCAAAAGCAGACACCTCCGAAAAGGGTCTCCGAAGTAGACACCTCCAAAAAGGGTCTCCAAAGTAGACGCCTCCAAAGAGGATCTCTGAAGTAGACACCTCCAAAAAGGGTCTCCAAAGTAGACGCCTCCGAAAAGGGTCTCCAAAGTAGACGCTATCAAAAAGGGTCTCAAAGTAGACGCTTCCGAAAAGGGTCTCAAAGAAGACGCTTGCAAAAAGGGTCTCAAAGAAGACGCTTGCAAAAATAGTACTATGCCTAATGACGAGAAGGACGCTTCTCGCAAGATATAATAAGCGCGCGCAAAAATAGATAAAAGGATAGCTAGAACCCAAAGGGTCAACATATCCTTATAGATACAACCAAGGTGCACCAAAGAGAGACCTATCGAACCCCCATTCGCGTGGGCTCCAAAGGACCTCGAGCATAAAAAAAAAATACGATAAAAAATAAAAAGGAAGAGAAGAGTCTACAAGAATGCCTAAAGGCCTCCCTATAGACTGGGGGGCAAGTGTGGATGCCAAAAATCCACAAAGAAAAAAATCCCCGGTAAATGGTTAAAATACAAGGCTATAGGTCACTTAGTACATTATCAGGCTCAGACCTGTAAGTCTTGTGAAACCGGGAGATTATCCCAAGGGAAGCATCACCTTGTGGGCTGTGAAGTATGGCCTTGCTAGGCTAGGAGGCCAAGATACGGGTCACAAGAGGGCAGGCGCATCAAGGGCCTCGCGCCATGCACCCCCCGACCACGCACAAGGGTCTCACTATGCGAGGCTACCCTTCCCCCGCATGCGAGGCTACCCTTCCCCCGCATGCGCCTGCCAAGGCAACAAGGGTCCCACTATGCGAGGCTACCCTTCCCACGCATGCGAGGCTACCCTTCCCCCGCATGCGAGGCTACCCTTCCCCCGCATGCGCCTGCCAAGGCCACAAGGGTCTCGCTATGCGAGGCTGCCCTTCCCCCGCATGTGAGGCTACCCTTCCCCTGCATACGCCTACCAAGGCCACAAGGGTCCCACTATGCGAGGCTACCCTTCCCCCGCATGCGAGGCTACCCTTCCCCCGCATGCGCCTGCCAAGGCCACAAGGGTCTCACTATGCGAGGCTGCCCTTCCCCCGCATGCGAGGCTACCCTTCCCCCACATGCGCCTGCCAAGGCCACAAGGGTCTCACTATGCGAGGCTGCCCTTCCCCCGCATGCGAGGCTACCCTTCCCCCGCATGCGCCTGCCAAGGCCACAAGGGTCTCACTATGCGAGGCTGCCCTCACCCGCGCGCCTCACAACCTAGATGCGCGCCAATGCCTCGCACAGCAAGACACACCTCACCATGCTCGTGTGCGTCTCGTGAGGTATCACCACACTAAGGAGCCTCGTGCCACCATCGTCTTGTGGCCCTCATGCAACCCCATCACGCCTTGTGAGACCCATGTCTGAGCCTCGTGAATGCCCGGGTCATACATGGGTACTCACTTAGGCACCAAGGGTCTTGCCTTGTGAGACCCATCCCCAAGCCTCGTACATGCCTATTTCCAGGCCTCCTACCTGGAGGTAAGGACGGGATAAAAGAAGTATGGATTGACACTTACTAAAATATAAAGAAACCTAGAGAAGATATTTAGGTAAAGGGGACCACTAGGGATGAGATAAATGTACAAGCACGGGATGTACAACCCTGAAAAAAGGCAAAGGCGTGACTCTGACATCTGTGTCCTACAAGTAGTGGAGGTACGGATTTGTACAGAGAGTGGAAGCACTACATGCATACCTCTGACTATGTACCAGGCCGACACCATAACCTTCTGCTCCACCACGACCTGTGCCACTACCCTGACAATGTACCTATGTACAATCTTGTCCCCTGGGACCACAATGTATGGGGAGCCATTAGAGCTCCAGTATAAATAGATCATCACCCCTCTAGAAAAGGGGTTGGAAAATTGATTGTATGCTAAGGGTTTTGAGTAATATACAATTTCGACTCCATGGCAGTTTTACATATTTACTCTCTCAAGTTTTCTCCATCTTCTTCTGAGATACCTTTGGCAATATAGTCTTAGTTTTCTAACCTTATATCGTTGACGAGATTTCACCGTCAACAAACATATTTATAAAATTAACTATATTATTATTTAACATATTTATAAAATTTATATTAGTTAAAAAGAGTTGTTTTATTAATTGGAAAAATATTGTAAAAAAATTTAATATATAAATTTATTAGTTATGATTTCTTTTAATATATATATGTTTAAATAATTTTTTTTATAAAGTAGTAACGTATTGGAGCAATGTCGATGCTGACAACTATAAGTTGTCGATATTGGAGGCAATATCGACAACTTATAGCTGTCGGCATTGCCCCATTAAAGAAAAATACAGACTCTAATTTCCCCCCACCATCACGACTAAACTCTTTCTTTTTCCCTCTTCTCTCTTCCACACTGTGCAACTGCTTCTCTTCTAGCCACCGTCGACGCTGAAACCTCCAGCCACGTGCGACACCGGCGGTCGTTCCTCCAGCCACCTGCGACAGCCAAAGTCCTCCAACCACCTGCGTGTGTCTCCTCCATCTTCCAGCAGCCGCGATGTGTCCCTTCAAGCATAAATCTTCCATATATCAACCCATTTATTTGTTATTTTGGTATGGAAATTTATGTTTTATATGTGTTTGATTGTAGTGTTGACTTATTATTTGATTTCTTTGTATAGATTTAAAGATTTCAAAGTTTAAAATCCTAAAATCTCAAAGTTTAGGGTCCGAATTTGTGGTTGTAAATTCAAGGTTAGTTTGTCTTTTTCATGCAAAATAACATTCATTTATATGAACATTACCTTTGATTTTGTCATTTATGGATGTCTTTTGGTAAATAACTATGTGTTTTAGTTTGGATTTTGAGTTGCACACAAAGTGTTTGATAAAATGCACTTAGTGTATTTCCTTGATATACTTTGTATTTTCTTTGCCTTGTTCTAGTTTGAAAATTTTGATTTATTGATTTTGTTTTGATATAAAGTATTAGAGAGAAAAAATTAGTTCATTGAAACTTTTGATTCTGGAAAAATATATATATATATATAAAATATTTGTAATTGTTGCATAATGATTATTGCCAAGAGCCAAGAAGTGAGCATAAGAAGAAAGCAAGCATGTCATTGTCTTGATTTTACATTTGATAATATGTTTAATTATAGAATATGCAAAACATTACATTCAACATAATAGACAAGCTAAACTTCTTTGGTATAATATTACATGCAAAACATTATATTTTTATGTATAGTATTTTGGCTTGACTTTTATATTATTTGTAATTGTTGCATAATGATTATTGCCAAGAGCCAAGAAGTGAGCATAAGAAGCAAGCAAGCATGTCATTACATTCTACATAATAGGCACGTGCACAAACAAAACAAAAGTTTGACATTAGCATATTGGTTGATAATTCATAGTTATATTGGATTCTAAGTTTCATTCTCTTGGACTAGCATTTATTTGAGTACAACACTTTTTTTGGTTCCCATTCATACTTGTATTACTTTTGAGTACAATATGTTCCATGTTATAATATTTCAAGCATTAATTTTATTTTTAGGTAGTCGAATTAGTGATGAGCATTAGAAAAACTTGCTATTGCTTGGAGGAGGTATATTCTTTTATTATTTTTAATATTATACAAGTGTATGTTAGAGGAGTTTAAATATCTTAAATATTCATCAATAGTGAAGTAGGTTCTGGGATTATAATTGTGTGTTGCGGTGATAACGAAAGGTTGAGAACTTGCATATCTTAGTGAAGTAGGTTTTGTGATATATATATATAATTGTATGCTGGGGGAGATATAAGGATGAAAAATTGCATGTTGTTTGAATTAATTGAATTATTTGAACTGGTATTGACAGATGGTTAAGTTACAAATATAGGAGAAATGCTGCTCATTTTAAATTTAGCCATGATAATTATGTTATATTATTTTTGTTTGTTTAATTCCTATGAATTTAGTTCATATTCTAAATTGGATGTACTATATTAACAAAAGAATCTCTGTCAATTTCTTTTAGATTATTTAATTTAACATAATTCTGAAAATAGTTTTTGCTTATTTTTTTTGTCAACTTTTTTGGACATAATAATGGCAATCGATAAAGATTTGATGTCAGCGGATAGATTATCACTGAAATATAATGATGGAGTTGAGCATTTATTGGAGTTTTGTGCAAGAAATGCTCAAGATCCTAATACCATTAGTTGCCCTTGTATTAAGTGTGGTAAATTATATTCATGTTTTTTATAATTAAATATGATTACTAGGTTGTTGGACGATATACTACATACCAATGGGTTGGATCATTTGTACGCGTTTCAACATCCAGGTAAAGTTAGTGTAGGTCATGAGAATAAGCGTGTTCAAACACTTAAAGATCGATTCATTTAGATGGGCGAGAAGCAATTCCTTATTTGTCCCTAGAATAGAAAGTAAGTTTATATTGATGAGTTTGGAAATATTAAGTTCATATAGTCATCTTCTAAATATTTGATTGTTTGTTTTCTAGTGAACATTGGATGTTATTGATATTTCAACCTCACTCACATTCAGTGGCGTTTTTGGATCCCTTGAACCTTAAGTTTTGCAATGAGATTAAAAATATTGTTATGTTGTAAGTTTATATAACTTTCATTCCTTAATGTATATTATCTTTTTAATAGTACTTGTTTGCTAATTAAAATACTTTTATTATGTATAGTGCTTTCACGCTATATGGCACAGAAAAGGGAAAAAGACCTGCAAGCCTAAAGTATTACAGTCCAAATATTAGTAACATTCAACTTTATAAAACATAAGATTAAAATTATAAGTACACTAACAACTATATCTTTATTTTTGTCTATGTTAACAGTGTCGACAACAACCAAAAACCACAGAGTGTGGTGCCTACTGCATGAAGTATGCTAGGGATCTCATTTCACAACAAAAAACCAAAGCATATCTATCGAATAATGTAATAATTAACTGTGTTTACCTTTTAACTTTAATAAAGTTATATTTTAATTACATATATATTTGACATCTAACTTATAATTTCAATTATTTGCAGTTCAATTCAGATTTACCGTATACTGATGCTGAACTTAATGAAGTTCAAGAAGAGTGGGCAAAATATATTCTACCACATCTCACTAAATGATGGCATGCATGCTCAGTACTTATGTGAGGAGATTTAGTCATTTTTGGAATTTTGTATTTCTTTTATTAGAAATTGTTAGAACTAATCAAATATAGAATCAATCTAACAAATTATAGGATTAGTTACCTTACATTTTTTATGTGCATACTTTGCTAGATATTCATTTTATCACAAACTAGCTTTGTTTGGAACTTCGCAAGATATCCATTTTATGGAAAAAAAATTTGGAACTTTGTATTTCTTTTATTAGAAAGAGTTAGAACTAATCAAATACAAAGTTAATATTACCAATGTTGATTCAATTACTTTTGATGTACATTCTTTTACTGCAATTGTTGCATTTATTTTGAAACCAGGGGGCATTGACACCAATCAATATATGTCGTGCCTTCTGGTGTGGAAATTTTGTGACAGCTGTTAACTGTCGGTGTTGCCATCAACGGCGACAACTGTTAACTATCGGCGTTGCCAGAAAAGGCGACAGCTATTAACTATCGGCGTTGCCAGCAATGGCGACAGTTGTTAACTGTCGGTATACCTACCCCTACACTAGTATAGGCAAATACGATAGTTAGCCAACTGTCGTCATTGCTCAATAGCGACAGTTAAAAACTGTCAGGAAAGCCTATTTTTGTAGTAGTGAAAATTGTATTGGCTGCTCCTCAAAGGATAAATCTGTCTCTAGTTCCAAATTCTCATAACTCAAAACGTGAGCCTCATCTGATACATACTTCCGCAACATGGAAATATGAAATACATTATGCACTCCAAATAGTGTCGGGGGTAAGGCCAATCTATAGGCCACCTGACCAATCCTTTCTAGGATCTCAAAAGATCCTACAAATCTAGGGATTAGCTTGCCCTTATTTCCAAATCTCTTTACTGCTTTCCATGGTGAAACTCTAAGGAACACATGCTCTCAGCATGTCCTTCCAATATCTGGATAGTCCTCTCAGACTGACCATTAGTCCGAGGATGAAAAGTTGTGCTGAATTTCAGCTGTGTACCCATTGCCTTCTATAAAACCTTCCCAAAACTTGGAAGTAAAGATAGGGTCTCTATCTGACACGATAGACCTCGGAGTCTCATGAAGGAGAACTATCGCTCTCACATAGAGATCTGCGTACTGATCGACTATATAATTCGTCCTCACTGGTAGAAAGTGATCTGACTTCATATACCAGTCCACGATGACCCAGATTGAATCATGCTGGTCCACTATTCTGGGTAACCCCACCGCGAAATCCATCGTGATGTCCTCCCATTTCCACTCTGGGATACCCAAAATCTGTAATAGCCCTGCTGGTCTCTGATGTTCTACCTTGACCTGCTGTCAAGTCAGGCACTTTGTTACGTATTCAGTCACGTCCCTTTTCATCCCAGGCCACCAATATAAAGCTTTCAGGTCTTGGTACATCTTCGTGGTGCCTGGATGTAGAGAATAAATGGTAGTGTTCAGAATCTCCCCTTTAATCCTATTATCCATTAGAATACAAATCTGATCTTTGTACAGCAATAATCCCACATTTGACCCTGTATAGTCCTTGGCCACTCCATTTAGGATGTCCCCTCTAACCCTTGACAGTTGTGGGTCACTCAATTGTCTTTCATTTATCCCCTTTAAAAGAGTAGACCGCAGGGTGATGCTGGCTAACTGGCCGACCACTAACTCTATCCCTGCTCTAGTCATATCCTGCCAATTCCCTAGATATCTGCCTCGACCCATACAACTTTCCCGGACCTTTCCGGGTTAAGGCATCTTCCACTACGTGGCTTTTCCTGGGTGATACAAGATCTCGCAATCATATCCTTCACCAGCTCCAACCAACACCTCTTTCTCATATTTAGGTCCTTTTGTTTGAAGAAGTACTTCAAACTCTTATGGTCTATGTATATCTCACACTTCTCACCATACAAATAATGTCGCAACACCTTTAGTGCAAAGACCACTGCTGCTAACTCCAAGTCATGTGTGTGATATCTTTGTTTGTATTCCTTTAACTAACATGATGCATAAGCAATAACCTTCCCTACTTGCATAAGCACACATCCTAACCCCTGCCCAGAGGTATCATAATATACCACAAATTTCTCCTTATTCGATGGAAGATTCTTGAAAGTTGTTGTCACACCTCTTTGACCACACAAACCTCTGATTCTTACGCGTCAACTCCATTAGTGGTGAAGAAATATTGGAAAATCCTTTCACAAAAAGTATATGTTGACGCCGTTTTCGTCAACAGTGAAATAAGAGCACGAAAACAATAATCAGCAATGGCTAATAAAAATATGATAACACAAATGAGATTTTTTACGTGGTTCAGCAGTTAAATCTGCTTAGTCCACGAGTCTTTGCTATTAAACTTAAGATGATCTCTGGAAATTCTTCAAGGATGAATTCTCCAGAGTTTTCTCTCAAGATCACAAAAATTCGGTCCTTTACAATGGTGCATGACCTCTTTATTTATAGAGAAGATTTCAGAATACTATCCCACATATTTTGGGAAGTTATTCTGTATATGCAAATAAATTAAATGGCATTAAAAGCCAGCAATCCTGTATACAAGGAAACGTCTCCTGAAGATCAGGGGGCGTATAACTGAACAAATAATATCCCTTGATTATAGGGGATTTATAGTAATCAATGTAGACCACGTCTCTTATAGATGGTTCATTAGGATATTCAAAGTTATTATCCTATATCGCCAAGGCCTTATTCACCCAAGTCTCTTATCGATTTTTGAGCTATAGCATCTTCCCGAGATCATGTGGTTTCGAACTCATACTTATGTTGAGCTCGGGACCCTAATCCGAGGCTATCCCGAGAACAGACGTATTTCGGGGTCAGCCTTTCGAGCTTGTGAGGATCTCAAGGCTACCATCTTCGAAGTCGCCTCTACTTTGCAGGCCTGATGCCTAGGCTTCGGAGGTGTTCCAGATATTACGAGTCCATTCATTATGAATCCAGCTTTCGAGGTCACAATTCTCATGGCTCGAAATCTGGGTGTAACATTTTGCCCCCTAAAAAGTATTTGTTTGAATCCTATGAGAAGGAAACTTTTGAATTACTTTCTTCGGGAACCGCACCATCACATACTTGAAAATGGACACGTGTCAGTTGGGTATTGCTCATTCAGGGTACTCGAGTACCTTGGAAATCTGCCCACGATCATTCGTCTGCCACCTTTCTGGTACCATCATATCATTAATCCCTATCCGTTGGATTTTACAAGGGTTTTGTTTGATGGCTCAGATTAATCCCTTTTTACCATCTATATATAAGACCCCAGTCATCGTCTTCCTTTTATTTTGCGCTCATCAGAAGAAAGAAAAGAAGCAAAATCAGAAACTATCCCTGAGAACTTCTTGCTTGTGCATGTTTTCTCAGCCGAAGAAACAGAGGACCGCCAGTTTGTTCAAGACCGTGAGCTCATATCTGCAGCCTCTCCTTCAATCGACGATTTTTCTACAATCGCCATCATTGTGTAAGTATCCGATTGTCTTTTTATTTTCCATTATGCCAGTTTCTATCCGCGTAGTTCTTTTATTTCTGTGAATGTACTAGTTTATCTTCTTAGTTTGTCACGCTAGGAGACTTTTGACCGATATGCTTTCACGTCTAAGTCTCCATGCTAGGTCTAAATCGCTGGTTCTAAATCCAGTTTTGGTGTAGAACAAGGTCTCTTTTTTCTGGGTTTCAAAATTTAAAAGACATATCTTGCACACCAAGATATCAGGTATAAAATCTTGGTTTTAAAGAACGCACGATACCCAAGATTACCATTTCTGAATAACCGCCACCCTTTTTCCCTGATATTTCGGGATTTTAAAAACAAAAAAAAAATTATCCACTCTCCTCCTTTTTCTCGTAGAGTACACGTTCCAACTCTTTAGACGGGTTTTTAGTATCGAGCTTGCTTCGTATCCAAGTACTTTTCGAGCTTGTCTTGTCAAACCCGCAATTCTTGAACCGTTGCATGCATGGCCCTCACCATTTTTTCTTTCTCGCTAGATGTCACAGAATCTGGAAAGACGGTGGGGGTCGTTGCTGGCAATCCCTTACTCGCCAAAAACCCCGAGCCTAGAATCGCTGTTTGCTCGGAATCAACGTTTGATTCGCGAGTACGATCTCGCGCGCGATCAAGAGGAGATTCGAGCTCATTATCGCTGCCAAATTGACGAGGTTATAGAAAAGAAGAGGAGAACCATTCGAGAGGCTCTTTATCCAGAACCTAATTCTGGACCCAGGCCGATTCCCCTCGACCCTAAACTAAAAGTGACCGTTGCGTATAGTCCGGGAGAGCTCCAATTATCGCTGATGGGTGAGCCTTCTACCTTGCAACCGAGGAGAGAATTCTTCGAGGCCGAGCACTACTGGAGCTCGGTCACCTCGATAAATCAGGCAAGTGATATCCTGGCCTTCCATGGTCTCAGGTTGTCTGGCTCCTTAAGATGTCGAGCTCCAACCCCTAGCGAGCGAAGCTGCTATGCTCCAGGGATTGGAAACCCTGACAACAGACTGAGGTACGCAGCATGGAGTCAAGAACACATGAAGGCAGGAGCGCTACTACCTTTGAAGTCTTTCTTCAAGGACTTCATGGACTTTGTTGGGTTGGCCCCGTTCCAGCTCAACACTAATTCTTACAGGGTTTTGTCTGCCCTGAGGTCATTGTACCATGAATTGAAGTGGACAGGACCTTCACCCCAAGAGATTTTGTATCTCTTCTGTTTGAAAAGCAACCCCTCCCGAGCTAGGGGAGGAGACGACTTCTACTATCTCTCGAGCTACCCCAAAGAGAAAAAGGTGTTTGAGGACCTTCCTAACCATCCACCTGACTTTAAGAAAGCCTTCTTCTGGACAGATGGCTTATCCCCGTCTCGATGTTATTGATTCAGGCGGATTCGTAAGTACTCCAGCCTTCTTTATCTCTGTAATCGGGCTTTTGTTTGTAGGTTTGTACTTAGTTGAACTGTCTCTTATTTTCCAGCCAATTTTCACTGTCCTACTCCCGACGACGCAATGAAGGGGCATAGAGAGACTCTACTTCAAATCCCTTATGGCAGGAGGTCTCTCTCATACCTTTTGCATGAGAGTAAGCTCCAAGCTTGTGGGCTTTTGGGAGATGGCCAGTCCACCTCGGACTGGTCCAAAAAAAAGTACGACCGCTAGGAGCACGTGCCTTTGCCTACAGGCATCCTCCCTCCAAGGAGAGAGGTGAGGCCACCGCCTCCAGCTCGCCGAAGAAGCCCGCCATCGGGGAATGAGGCTAACGATGAAGCCTCGAGCTCGGACTCGGATGATCAAGGTAAAGTCATCCTTAGATCGAAAATGTGGTCCCCCACCTTATTAAAACACAAACCCGATAGGTTAGTTTTATGCCCGGATGATAGAGACCACTTCTATATATGGACTTGGGTAGATGACCGAGTTCATAGGTTTGATAGTTGGCTCGGGAAGCATGACACTATGTACAGTCTGAACGAGGTGTGGGACGGGATAGCCGTCCAATACGGGACCTCTCGAGGTTGACGTCCACCTATAGAGAAGGTACTCCCCCCGCCTCTTCTGAAGATGGGGGAATTTCATGGTCTCCGAGCTCGAGCTCGGGGGATAGTTCTAGTTAGGTTTCTTCTATCAGTACTTTGTATATCTATGCGATGTTGAATCGCTTTATATACTTTTTCTTTTTTGGTACGACCCACATTGTGGCGTGATTGTGCAGGCAAGATGGATTCTGACCTTGACAACATCCTCGAGAGTGGCGGTGCCAAGAGGAGCAAGCGTCCCAGGGCGGGGTCGCGAAAGGTTGACCGGCCCACCAAAGTCCCCAAGAGGTCCGAGAAAACACCTCCTCCCCTGGCTCCGCCTGTTACGAGCTTCGTCGCGACGCTGACTTTGCAGGTCGGTGCTTCCATCGTGGCGCCGACTTCGCAGGTCAGTGCCTCCATTATGGCCGAGCCCCAACTTCCTGTAGTGGTCCAGCCAACACTTGGTCCACCTCCCAGAAAGCCTTCTGCTTCTCGAGCTCACAAGCTGCCAGTTTCTACTCACGTCGAGGAGTATGTAATTGACAATGCGGCTGGACCCCATGGGTCTATGCTGGGCTCAGATGTTATGTCCCGAGTCGGCCAGAGCTTTAGCAGTCTCGACGCTCCTCAATGGCACTTTTTGAACAATACCCGAGACTGCACCGCTGTCTATGAGAAGAGTATCGAGCTTGCTGCCACGGTAAGTTTTCTTCTACTTCTTAGTTATATTTATACAGTCCTGGTGTTAATGACGATTTTTTCTTTTGTCAGTCTCTTGTCGTTACTGCCCAGCTCAACTATAGGTTGAACAACGAGATCCATTCGAGCAAGTCTTATGCTCAGGAGGCGAAGGACCTTCAACTCAAAGCGAGTGATGACCTGAAGGCAGCAAACGAAAAGCTTGAGGCAGGAGCCGAGGAACTTAAGGCCAAGGCATCCGAGCTTGAGAAGCTGAATGCTAGGCTCGCAGAGCTCGAGAAAGAGAATGCCAGGCTCGCGGAGCTTGAGAAGGAGAACACTCGACTCCAAGAGGCTAAAAAAAAGCTCGAAGAAGACCAGGCCGCTACTTCTGATATAATTGAGGGTGAAAAGGCTCGTCTCCTTGCTGAGTATAAAGAGAAGAAGGACCAGGCGGTTGATTTGGCCATGCACAGAATGTGAGCAAACAACGAAGACCTGGATACCAGCTTCTTAGGTCCTCATGAGGCGAAGCTTCTGGATAAGTGGAATGCTCGGCTTGAGGCGGAAGAGGCTGCTCGGGAGGCCGCCTCCGAAGGTGGTCAGAAGGATAGTCATGCTATTCGTCCAGAGGGGTCCAGTGCTGCCGATGCTGAGTAGGCCAAGGAGACTCCTCCTTCTTGAATTTGATCTCGGGGAAATCTTATTTTGGGGCTGCGTCCCCTTATTTTTGTACTTACTTTAATTTATGCCCGTAGGGCTGATACAATTTCTTTTTATATTAATACATATGCTTTACATTTCTTGGTTCAAAATATTTTGCACATTTTATATTAATGAACCGTTTATGTTTATTTATTCATACAAACATAGTTTGGATTTAGGCTCGAGACTCGACGCATTCATGCATCGTTTGTTCGAATTATCTGCTTCCGATCTCGTTATTTATCAAGGTCAGATATTACTTTAACCAAGAACCCGAAAGTACTTGTATGGTATGTAATGCGAACAGTTTAGTTATATCTTATTGCTTAGTTACAGGGCTTTGTCCTCGGTTATTTCTCCGAGGTTATGAGTTCGAAACTATTTTCCCTTAAGATATTCCAGCCTCGATCTTGACTTATCTCGAAGTAGGTTTAGGTTCCAACTTACCGTCGATTAGTTTTGGCTGGGTTTCTCCAAGCCTATTAAGTTCGTGTTTGGTTTGTAATCCATACGCTTATATTTTTTTTCTAGTTCGCATATTTGGTTACATCCAAATACTTGTATGTTTTTGATAATTTGGTTATGTCCAAACTATCTAAGCTCGCGCATCTGGTTATATCCAAACACTTGTATGTTTTTGATAATTCGGTTATGTCCAAACTATCTAAGCTCGCGCATCTGGTTATATCCAAACACTTGTATGTTTTTGATAATTCGGTTATGTCCAAACTATCTAAGCTCGCGCATCTGGTTATATCCAAACACTTGTAGGTATTTCGTGCATGTTATTTTATTTTTTAAGCTGATGGTATATATACCAATGATGCCCCCTTAATATCCTATGAGTGTGACCATAGGTTATTAAATTAAGAGAGATTGCAAAAATAAAAAGAGACATAACATATTGAACGAAATAGATCTTTATTTGATGGAATTCAAAAGCAGACAAATTAATACAGATAGAAAATCATGGTTACAGGCAACACTCTTCCTATACTATTGGTAGTAAGGTCTTAGGTGTTCGCCATTCCCTGCTCGCGGTACCAGGCTCCCATCCAATCTCGCTGGCTTGTAAACACTGGGTCGGATGACTGACTCTATCTGGTATGGTCCTTCCCAATTTGGCCCGAGCACACCAGCTGCTGGATCTCGTGTTGCCAAAAATACGCGTCTCAACACCAGATCTCCTACACCGAACTTTCGATCTCGAACCCTCTTGTTGAAATAATTGGTAGCTCGTTGCTGGTAGGCAGCATTCCTCAGCTGAGCCTCGTTTCTCTTTTCTTTAATCAAGTCTAAGGTTTCTTCGAGCTGAGTGTGGTTTGAGTTTTGGTCGTAAATGTGAGTTCGGATTGTTGGAATTTTGACCTCGATAGACAACATTGCCTCGCAACCGTATGCTAGAGAGAACGGGGTATGCCCCATTGATGTTCGAGCTGTGGTCCTATATCCCCATAGGACTTGGGGAAATTCTTCGGGCCATCGTCCCTTTGCTTCCTCCAACTTTTTCTTTAGTGAACTCTTGAGAGTTTTGTTTACAGCCTCGACCTGGCCATTCGCCTGAGGATGAGCTACTGATGAAAAACTCTTTATTATTTCGTTCTTTTCACAAAAGTTGGTAAACAAGTCGCAATCGAACTGGGTTCCGTTGTCGGATACAATCTTCCTCGGCATCCCATATCGGCATACAATGTTTTTTACCACGAAGTCAAGGACCTTCTTGGAAGTTATTGTTGCCAATGGTTCAGCCTCCGTCCATTTCGTGAAGTAATCCACAGCGACGACAGCATATTTCACACCGCCCTTGCCAGTTGGGAGAGAGCCTATGAGATCGATTCCCCATACCGCGAATGGCCAAGGGGAGGTCAACATGGTCATCTCGGATGGTGGAGCTCGAGGAATCGTGGCGAATCTCTGGCATTTGTCGCATTTCTTCACGTACTTTCAAGAATCTGTTTTAATGGTAGGCTAGAAATATCCTTGGCGTATGATTTTCTTGGATAGGCTATGCCCCCCGGTGTGATCTCCGCAGAACCCTTCATGAATTTCTTCGATGATCTTCTTGGCTTCGGGTGGAGTTACGCACCATAGTAATGGCATGGAATATCCCCTTCTATATAGCTTTCCGTCCAACATGGTGTAACGGGGAAGCTAATACATTAACTTTCGAGCCTGGTTCCGGTCTTTTGGAAGGGCGCCAGTCTCGAGATATTCAACTATCGGGGTCATCCAGGTAGGCTCTGACTCAATCATACACACATCTTCCTCCTCTGGCTCGTTAATGCTAGGTGCCAAGAGGTGTTCTATCGGCACAACGTTCAGTTCATCATTTTCAGTGGAGGTGTCGAGCCGAGCTAAGGCATCAGCATTTGAGTTCTGTTCTCGGGGAACCTGTTCGATTGCATAAAATTTGAAACGCTCCAATGCAGATTTTTCCTTCTCCAAAAAACCTGCCATTCTCGTGCCACGAGCCTGGTATTCTCCCAAGATTTGATTAACCACGAGCTGGGAGTCGCTGTAGCAATGTATTGCTTTAGCTTTGAGCTCCTTGGCTATATGAAGCCCTGCCAGTAAAGCCTCGTATTCGGCCTCATTATTCGACGCTTTGAAGTTAAATCTTAAGGCAGAATGAAATCTGCTCCCTGCAGGGGTGATCAAAATGACTCTTGCCCCCGATCCATTCTCATTGGATGAGCCATCGACGTAAAGTTTCCATAGCTCGTGGGCTGGGGTTATAACTTCATCGTTGGTCATGCCAGTACATTCTACTATAAAGTCTGCTAATTCCTGTGCCCTAATGGTCGTCCTCGGGTGGTAGGTGATCTCAAACTTCCCGAGCTCAACTGCCCATTTAAGAAGTCGACATGAAGCCTCCAGTTTAGACAAGACTTGCCTAAGTGGTTGATCAGTCAACACATGGATGGGATGCGCTTGAAAGTAGGGGCGAAGTTTACGAGATGAATGAATTAAACTGAGAGCCAGCTTCTCCATCAAGGGGTATCTTGACTCTGCCCCCAGTAACATTTTACTAATGTAGTAAACGGGTCTTTGTACCTTCTCTTCTTCTCGCACGAGTACTGCACTTATCGCGTGTTCGGTGGTGGAGAGGTATAGGTACAGTACTTCTCCCGTAACAGGTTTTGATAAGATAGGGGGTTCTGCGAGGTGCTTTTTAAGCTCCTGGAAAGCCAGCTCGCACTCCTCCATCCATTCAAATTTCTTACCTCCCCTCAAAAGGTTGAAAAACAGAAGACATCGGTCCATAGATTTTGAAATGAACCTACTTAGGGCCGCCATCCTGCCAGTCAAACTTTGGACATCCTTGTGTCTTCGAGGTGAGGGCATGTCAATCAGGGCCTGGATCTTGTCGGGGTTGGCTTCGATTCCACGAGCGTTCATGATAAAGCCCGGGAATTTTCCTGAAGATACCCCGAAAGTGCACTTCTGAGGATTTAGTTTCATGTTATACCTTCGGAGCATGCCAAAGCACTCTTCGAGGTCATCAACATGGTTATTGTTAAGTTGAGACTTGACAAGCATGTTGTCAACATAAACTTCCATGTTATTGCCTATCTGTTTTGAAAACATCATGTTCACGAGCTGCTGGTATGTGGCCCCAGCATTTTTGAGCCCGAATGGCATGACGTTATAGCAGTATAGCCCCTTATCCATTATGAAGCTCGTATGTTCCTGGTCGGGGGCATGCATGGGAATCTGGTTATATCCAGAATAGGCATCCATGAACGACATCAGGCCATGCCCCGCCGTGGCATCCACGAGCTGGTCAATCCTTGGTAATGGAAAACAGTCTTTCGGGCAAGCTTTGTTGAGGTCTGAATAGTCAATACAGGCCCGCCACGTCCCATTAGGTTTTGGGACCAACACCGGATTGGCTACCCAGTCAGGGTAAAAGGCATCCCTAATGAATCGGTTTGCTTTTAACCTGTCAACCTCCTCCTTCAGTGCCTTCTTTCTGTCGTCGTCCAGCTGTCTTCGCTTTTGTTGCTTCGGAGGGAAGCTTTTGTCTATATTTAGCGCGTGGCTTGCTATGTTCGGACTTATTCCCACCATGTCCGAATGTGACCATGCGAAGACATCCTGGTTTTTCTTTAAAAAGCAAATTAGTTGCTATTTTGTCTCATCCTGGAGGTGTTTTCCAACCTTCACCTTTTTCGAGGGATCGATTTCCTCGAGCTGAATTTCTTCGAGCTCTTCTAAGGGTTCGAGGTCAGCTTTCTCCTCAACCCTTGGATTGATCTCTTCATCAATCTCTAAGACCGTCCCGTCTTTACTTTGAATAATGACGAGTGCTTGTGCGCTCGTCTGTTTCTTTCCTCTCAAGGAAATGTTGTAGGATTCCCTCCAAGCTAATTGATCTCCCTTTAATGTTCCGACACCGCTAGGGGTTGGGAACTTAAGGGCCAGATGCCTTACTGATGAGACTGCCCCCAGCCCAACCAGTGTGGGTCTCTCGAGCAGCACATTGTAGGCTGAAGGTAGATCCACTACCACGAACTCCATCATCTTGGTTGCTGAGACTGGGTAGTCTCCCAAGGTTACGGGGAGCTCGATGGATCCCATGCAGGCGGTCCCTTCTCCTGAAAATTCATATAAAGTAGTTGCACACGCTTTCAGGTCGCAAAGGGAGAGTCCCATCTTTTCGAGGGTTGCTTTATAGAGAATGTTAACTGAGCTCCCATTGTCTATGAGGACTCGGTGGACCCTTTTATTTGCCAGCTGGAGAGTGATGACCAACGGATCATGGTGAGGAAACTGAACATGGGACGCGTCTTCCTCAGTGAAGGTTATTGGTTGAGATTCAACCCTCTGACTCTTTGGAGCTCTAGGTTCGGGTTCATAGGGAGACCTGTCCCCAGTCTTCAGCTCGTTAACGTATCTCTTTTGGGCATTTCTGCCCATGCCTGCGGGATGAGGCCCTCCCGAGATGGTTATCACGTCCTCTCCATCTATCGGCGGGGGCCTATCTTCTTCCTGAGCTCGGGAATTATTGTTTTGTGTGGGCTGCGACGCGGCCGCTTTCTGGCTCGCGGTCACCTGATTAGTACTCTAGTTCTTGACATATTGTCTGAAGTAACCTCTCGAGATCAGTCCTTTGATCTCGTCTTTCAGCTGTCAACATTCATCGGTAGTATGCTCGGTGTCTCTGTGAAATCAGCAATACTTGCTGGAGTCCCTCTTGGACTTCTGATTTCTCATTAGGTCCGGATGCCTAAAGGGGACCTGGTTTTCATTAGCTAGGTATATGTTCTCCCGAGACTCGTTGAGCTCGGTGTACACTCTGTACACGGAGAAATATCTCTCCCCCTTCTTTTTCTTTCCTCCTTCGGCCTCGGGGTTACTCCCTTCGTTCTTTTTTCTCTTTGAAGGGTTTTCCGCAGCAGGCTTTGAGGCTGGTGGGTCCGCCAAGGTTGGGGCAAAGTTTATGTTTATTGTTTTAGTTGCGGGCTGGGAAGTCATATTAAGTGTCGACCTCGCTTCCTCTACATTGACAAACCTCTGTGCCCGCTTGTTAAACTCGGTTATGGACCTCACAGGTTTTCTCTTCATGTCGTCCCAGAGAGCATTCCCTGGCATAACTCCAGCTTGGACAGCCATTAGGTGACCGCTGTCATCCACGTTCCGAGCTCGGGTAACTTCCAAATTGAACCTCGTAAGGTAACTCTTCAATGTTTCTCCTGGCTGTTGCCGAACGTTAGTCAGGGTTGACGCCTTAGGTCTAACCCCTGTCATGGCTCTAAACTGCTTCTTGAAGTCTTTAGACAGCTGCTCCCATGAAGTTATTGAGTGTCTTTTATATTTTTCGAACCAGCTTTTGGCTGGTCCTGTCAAAGATGCTGGAAATAACATGCATCTGAGCTCGTAACCCATGTTGCTTGCTCTCATTATGGTGTTGAACGAACTTAAATGGCTGCAGGGGTCAGACTTTCCCTCAAACGTTGGGACATGAGGGATCCGAAATCCTTGAGTAAATGGAGTGTTAGAAATATGGGGAGCGAGTGGTTCAAGCTCCTCATCAGAATCTTCATATCGATCCCAACCTTGCTCGCTTTTCAAAAGCCTAAAGGCTTTTTCGAACTGATCAATTCTTTCCTGGACCGGGTCCGCGAGGGGTACTGTCTGGAATCGGTTGTCGCCGATCACAATTCCAGGCTCGCGCCTCCGTAGGGGGTCTTGTTGCCTATTCAAGCGATCCCTCAAGTCCGGGTTTATCGGGTTATCATTACCCCGACTTTGATTCAAGTGTTCTCGTAGGTCGGAGCGATTCCTCCGGCTCCCAGTATTCTTACGACCTCGATCATGCTTGCTGACCGATCTGGTATCTCCAGAGTCGTCACTAGTAAAACTTGTCGCATGGTTATTTCGAGATGGATCTTTTCTATGTCGCATCATTTCCGTTGTACGAGACCGAGATGTTTGACTTCTCTCTGATACGGCATCTCTCCGCCCCTGGAAAGCTTCCCTGTTTCCTTGTCTCCTCCCCGCACGCCTTTCGTCTTGATCTCAAACTGGTTGAGCATTCCTGCGAGGGGGTGAAGGATATCTTGTAGGTGATGGAGGGAACCGTATGGGTGACGGTGGCTGACACCCATTTCGCGGCCTAGACGGTCCAGAGTTTGCCCGAGATGGATTGGTTGCATTTGGTACGCTCCCAGGGACTTGAGTCCGAGCCTCTGCAGGGGCTCGGTTGTTCTCAGTTCCCGCAGGTACTTCCACAGGTGGATTAACCGGGGCCCTAGCCTGAGTACTTCTCTGGGGCCTAGGGGGAGCGGGTGGCTCTGCTGGTGCCGAAGGTTGTGCCGACCTTCTTGTGGCAGCATTTTTTCGCGGACGCCCACGGGGCCTACTGGGAGGAACATGCACGTCCCTAGGAGGAGGAGCTTGGTTTTCATGCGGAGGCGGGGGCTGAGCCACCTGCGCCTCTGCGGCTATCCTTGCTAACTCCTCATTCCGCTTATTGGCCTCTGCCAATTGCTGTTTTAGCTGCCGGTTCTCAAGTTCCACAATGGGAACATATCGCTCAGGATTATAATACATATCCTCTTCTCTTGGTGGAGTGGGTGGTCCGCGAGAATCGGAGGATCCACTTCTTTCTGCAACATCTGGGTTTTCCATCGGCTGTTTCCCAGGACGTCTTGGATAATTTTCTTCAGGAACATTCTGATTATTGGCGGCCATAACTTGTTTAGGGACTGAATGCTTAAGGCTCTCAATGAAAGCACCAAACAGTTGACGCCGTTTTTCGTCAACAGTGAAATAAGAGCACGAAAACAATAATTAGCAATGGCTAATAAAAATATGATAACACAAATGAGATTTTTTACGTGGTTCAGCAGTTAAATCTGCTTAGTCCACGAGTCTTTGTTATTAAACTTAAGATGATCTCTGGAAATTCTTCAAGGATGAATTCTCCAGAGTTTTCTCTCAAGATCACAAAAATTCGGTCCTTTACATTGGTGCATGACCTCTCTATTTATAGAGAAGATTTCAGAATACTATCCCACATATTTCGGGAAGTTATTCTGTATATGCAAATAAATTAAATGGCATTAAAAGCCAGCAATCATATATACAAGGAAACGTCCCCTGAAGATCAGGGGGCGTATAACTGAACAAATAATATCCCTTGATTATAGGGGATTTATAGTAATCAATGTAGACCGCGTCTCTTATAGATGATTAATTAGGATATTCAAAGTTATTATCCTATATCGCCAAGGCCCTATTCACCCAAGTCTCTTATCGATTTTCGAGCTATAGCATCTTCCCGAGATCATGTGGTTTCGAACTCATACTTATGTTGAGCTCGGGACCCTAATCCGAGGCTATCCTGAGAACAGACGTATTTCGGGGTCAGCCTTTCGAGCTTGTGAGGATCTCGAGGCTACCATCTTCGAAGTCGCCTCTACTTCGTAGGCCTAATGCCTAGGCTTCGGACGTGTTCCAGATATTACGAGTCCATTCATTATGAATCCAGCTTTCGAGGTCACAATTCTCATGGCTCGAAATCTGGGTGTAACAGTATATAATAACATGCCAATCCTAGAAAACTTCTAATCTCTGAAGCATTCTTCGGCGTCGGGCAATCCCTGACCGCCTCAATCTTCGCTGGATCCACCATAATCTCATCCTTACTGACTATGTGACCTAAGAAAGTCATATGCGGTAACCAGAATTCACACATCTTAAATTTCTCATACAGTCTGTGCTCTCTCAACCTCTGTATTACCAATCTGAGGTGCTGCTCATGCTCTGCCTCCGACAAAGAATAAGCTAGTATATTGTTGATAAAAATGATCACAAACTGGTCCAGATAATCATTGAACACCATGTTCATTAAATCCATAAAGGTTGCCGGGGCATTGGTCAATCCAAACGACGTCGCCAGAAATTTATAATGTCCATACCTGGTGCGAAAAGTTGTCTTCGGTACATCTTCTTCCCTGATCCTCAACTGGTGATAACCAGATCGAAGATCTATCTTTGAGAATACCGTCTTACCCTGTAACTGATCAAATAAGTCATCTATCCTTGGCAAAGGGAATTTATTCTTAATAGTTAGCTTGTTCAATTCTCTGCAATCAATACACATCCTCAGAGAACCATCCTTCTTCTTCAAAAGCAAAACTAGCGCGCCCCATGGCGAGAAACTGGGTCTAATAAAGCCCAAGTCTAACAACTCCTGCAATTGCACCTTTAGTTCTTTCAACTCTGTCGGAGCCATTCTGTACGACGCCCTAGACACTGGTTCTATCCCTGGTGCCAACTCTATAACAAATTATATCTCTCTATGTGGAGGCAACCCTAGTAAGTCCTCTGGAAATACATCTAGAAACTCACAAACTAATCAAGTCTTTTTCGATCCCATTGGCACAACCTGAGTGGTATCCACCACACTAGCTAAGAACCCTATGCAACAACCTTGCATTATATCTCTAGCTCAAAGGTTACCATCTTTTTCTTATAAGTACACTGGGTCCATGCATAGTGCCAACAAATACAAAGGGATCCTCACCCTTAAGCCCAAAGGTTACCATCTTTTTCTTACAATCTATAGTTGCCCTATACTTGGCTAACCAATCCTTAACTAAAATCATTCATAACTATTCAATCGAAACTACTGACAACTCTCTGCCCTCCATTGTCACTGGTAAGGCTCTAACCCATCTCCTTGGAACAACTAATTCCCCAGTAGGCAGTAAAGTACCAAATCCCATAGTATAATATTCACAGGGCCTACACAGTCTATCAATAATTCTACTAGCAACAAAGGAGTGCGTAGCACTAGAATATATCAAAATAGTATAAGAAGTTTCAATACTAGAAAGCTAACCTGTGACTACCGAGGGACTAGCCTTGGCCTCGGCCTCTGCCTAAGTCAAGGCAAACACTCGCGCAGGAGTCAAGGTGTCTGCCTTCTTGGGCTCTTCTTTCTTTGCTTTTGGGCAGCCTTATTTTAAATGCCCCACAATCCCACACAAAAAGTAGGCCTTCACCCGACATTCCCCTATATGGCGCCTCCTCCACCGAGCGCACTCTAGGAAAGCCTTCCAAGTCTCACCGCCACCCTGGCGGCTTATCTGTATGCCCTGTGGCCTCCTATCTGGCCTTGGAGCTGAAAAGGCTTCTAGAGCCTTCCTCTTTTGGTCACTAGGGCCTCCGCCCCTACCAAAACTTACAAATGGAGGTCCCATTCTCTTGGTATCTCTTTTGGCCGCATTCTCGTGCCATATCTTATTCTCTGGGTTCTCAGCTGTAAGTGCCTTCTCCGCTATCTATGCATAAGTAGTCACTCCTGGCACAATAGTAATACAGACATCCTGGGCTATCATAGGTTGTAGCCCTTGAAGGAATCTCTCCCTCCTAGTCCCATTAGTGGGCACTAATTCCACAGCAAATTTGGCCAATCTATTGAACCTCAGTGCGTACTCAGTCACTAACATGTTCCCCTGAACTAGTCTGCCAAATTCCTCTGCCTTTGCAGCCCTGACTACATCATTATAATATTTTTCATTGAAAATTGTTTTGAACTTATCCCATTTCTGGTCTGGGATATCACTTCCCACCATATTCGGGCATCCTCCCAAAACATGTACGTGGCATAGGCCACTCTCTCATTCCCACCTACCATCATGAAATCTAGGATAGTGGTCATCATTGTAATCCATTGTTCAGCCTTCACTAGGTCTGAACTGCCCTTAAATACTAGAGGGTGTTGCTTCCTGAACCTTTCGTACAAAGGCTCCCACTTGATCTCAGCCACTAATTGTTGTACTACTGTCGGTACCACTACCTGTGGCACTACTGGCTGCACGTTCCCTTGGGGAACCTACTGCTGTCTCAGGAGGCGAATCTCCTCTTCCTGCGTCAGCAACCTGCCTTGCATATCAGTAAGCACTTACTGCCAACTCTCAAGAGTTATCTTCTCCCCTGGCCTGGACTTCCTGGCCAGCTAACCCATCTAATGATCCTGGAAGAAAACTTCCAGACTAGTTGCTCTCTATCTGCAGTATTTAATTCGACCAGTCAAGTAAGTAATAACTATACCTCTTGTCACCTAGCGGTCAAAGACCGATCTAACAAAAAAAATACAATTCTTATAAGCATGCCAGTTTAGATTCAATCATAGCGCTAATAAGCACTTCCTGACATTCATCAGCAACCATCGATGCTAATAAGCATTTTCTGGCCTATATATACAATTAACGACACTAATAAGTGTTTCTTTAACGTTCACAAGCATTCACAGTGCTAATACACATGCCTTTAACATTCACAATCATACCTAGTGCTAATAAGCACATCTTTAACATGCATACCACAGTCAAGACGCCTGGCCCTATCTAACAATCCCATGCTCCCTAATAAGGCATGCGGATAAGGCATATACATTCATTTAAGCAGCTAAACACTTAATCACATATGTAATTACCGAACCCTGAGTCGAGCTTGTCTTTAGTGGCGAGTGTACATGCCCGACCAGTCTTCAGGAACCCTTAAACCTTGGTGCTCTAATACCAAGTTGTAACGCCCTGATTAGCCAAGATTATTACACTATGTACTTTAAATAGTGCTGGACTTGCTAATCGAGTCCCTTTGTTATAAAAGTGTAACTAAGGGTAATGACAAATATTATGGTTAAAATTTTGGTCAAAACGGAACATTGACTTTTCATTAAAAGTTTAGTTTATACACGGGATCCCAAAATAAACATTTAAAAGGTTATTTAAATTTCACAAAGATACAACAAGCCGACATAAGTATAAAAAGAGGGTCCAACCCTAGTTCCTCTAAGATAACCCCGACCGTGGTGGTCAAGCAGCCGCATATGTACATGTCGCCACTGAAGTTCTCCAACTCAGAGCTAGTCGTGCTTCTCTTTGCCTTTACCTGCACCACGCATCACCCGTGAGCCAAGGCTCAGCAAGAAAACTTTAAAAATATGCATAAATAGTAAATACAGATTCCAGATGCATATCTAACATGCCCAACAGTAATAACCAACTCATGCATGCATACAATTATAAGTAAATGATTATAGGATCATTCTGGGGCCCGTTGCCCTAATAGATGACCAAGAGTCATCCCGGGCCCTATGCCCTAGTTAAGTGACCATGGAGTCACCCCGGCCCTATGCCCTTATCTAAGTGACCATAGAGTCACTTGGGCCCTATGCCCTAGCTAAGTGACCATAGAGTCACCCGGGGCTCTCTTCCCTAGCCTTGTATAACTAGCCATATAGCTAGCCAAGCGAACCTGGCGCTCAATTTCCCAACGACCATAAGGTTGGTCAAACGTACTAGTACGCTCCTTGGTGGCCCAGCCATAATGACCAACGCTCAACGCGCTAATGTCGCCCTTGACTAATAAGTCAATGCCTTAACCAGATAATCAGATAGCAAAATAAATAGATAACCAGATACATATCAGCATACTCCAGATAACACAAGTATGCATACATAATCATCATTTCTCAATCCATTAAGTACACACACAGTAATAACTATGCTCTTTAGCGGGGCCGAGCCCTAATCATACAAATATTCACATATAGCACATGCTGGGTGCAGATTTCTTACCTCAGGTCCAATGCTAAGCAAATAAAAATGACCCTCAAGCATGATCTTGGTTCAGAGCCCCTAGCGGTAACCTAGTAACAACCAAAATATAGAATCCCATTGATCATAAGAAAATAAAGGCTTCCGCACCGAGTCCTAGTGCAACGCCCTGGTTACCCCAGAACAGTTATGGTGAACCGGAAATTTGACTCATTGCCTGAGTCCTTTGGTTAAAAACGTGTTCTAAGTGTTATTAACAGGCTACGGTGAAAACCAATAAAAAGGAACGGATATGTTTTATTCAATACATAAAACTGTTCATGGGCCCACAAGAACATTTACAAGTTATTTACAACTCAAAAAGGTCATTACTGTTCCAAAATTACAAACCCGTCGACCTAAGCGGCAAAAATAAGATAAACCCCCTAGTTCCTCTGAGCACTCCTTGGTTGTGGTGGTCAAGCGACCGCATATGTACACACCACCACCTAAACTCTCCACTCAAGGCTGGGTGAGCTTTTCTTTCCCTTTACCTGCACCACATAGCACCCATGAGCCAAAGCCCAGCAAGAAAACATAGCATTGTATATAAACATTATCAAAGGATTATCATTATAATCACACATAGCTCATAGCTCTCAAATAGACGAGTGAATATCACTTGAGGTTCTGGTAAACCATACTGAGTGATTGACAAGCAAGTCACTAATTTAAACAGAAGAGTGGCTGTTGGGTAAGCCACTAGCCTTAACAAATGAGAGACTGATGGGTAAGTCCCTAACTTATCAAATGAGTGACTGATGGGTAAGTCACCAAGCGCTTATAATATTCATCGAACTTGAGGTCGGTCCGGCATTAATGCTCTTTGAGTCATCTAATGAAGAAAGTATATTAGATCTAATCTTTGTTGGCTTGCGTTAACACGCTAAGGTTGTCCTGACTAATGAGTCAGCACAATGTGACCAGTGCCCAGTACCACTGCCGAACCTGACTAATAAGTCACAGCTTCACAGTTGATGCTAGCACCTTTGCCAAATCTGACTAATGAGTCAGTACCATGCACAAGTGAGCAAGATTTGCTAGGCATTAGATAATCAATCCATGTCCACATTTACACAATCAGCATGCCTCAAGAATCACCATGCATGTCACATATGGGGTGCAGTTCTCTTACCTCTGGTTCGAGCGAGAAATGATAATAAGAACGACTACTGAGAACGTCGACCTTTGATACCTTAGCAGTCACCTAATCACAACCAATTATAACCTCAATTAAAGAGAATCCAAAATGATAGGGTCTTAACCTAAGAACCACTCTCGGGACCTCGAAACATGCCCACACGGTGAGTAGATTCGATACCGGGCCTTAAGGATTGAAACCCCAAGTCAAAAACCCTTAAAAACACTCAAAATGGGACTTTGAAGGAACAGAGTAGCGCTACAATGCTGAACCCCTAGCACCCCAGCGCTATACTCAGAACCCCCAACATGCCCATTTGCCTCCTGAGTAGCGCTGTAGCGCCCTAAGGTGGGCGCTACAGCGCTACCTCCAGCACTAAAATCCCCTAAAACGCCCTTCTTCATCTCCTTCGATTCCCACCTGATTCCAAAGCTTCCAAAACCCGTTTTTGATGGCAAATGAACCCAAAAACCATCCTAACATACCCCAAACATCCCAAACAAAGGAACCCTAGCCAAAACTCCCAAGAAAACCAAAGTCTCAACCTAGAAATCACAGCTGCAAAACAAAGCTAAAACAGAACAAATCAAGGAATTCTATGGTTAGAAACTTACCCAAAGCTCAGCTTATGAAACCCAAAGCTCAGCTTATGAAGCCCTTCAATGGAGAAACACACTCCCAAACTCCCAAGGCTTGCTTCCCAAGCTTGAATCCTCAAGATTGATTCGAAAATCACAAAGAAAACTGAAGGGAAAATGGTACGGGAAAACTCTTAAACGTGCTCTGTTTTTCTACCTCTTCCTCAGCCAAAAATGACTTATATCTATCCTAGCGGTGAAATGACCATTTTACCCCTAGGTCAATTTAAAGTTCCTAAAGGCTCCCAAGGGCATATCTAGTATTTTCCACCTATCTCGTTAATCATAATTAACGCTCTCTAATTCATGCTATTCTCGATAATCTCAAACACCAATAATTCACATCTCGTTACCCTTTAATACCCGGTAACGCTCTAATCATTAAAATCACCCTAAGACTCAACCCAAGCCCCGATCTCAAACCTGTTGTGACTAGACCGCTAATCAACATTCCAAGATCGTCTCATGCCGAATGGCTCGAACAAACCCACATTATGATGTGGTCTCAACATATATCACCGACATGCATACAAATATACAATTATGCCCTCAACGGGCTAAATTACCATCACACCCCTGTAATTAAAATGTGGACTCACATGCATGCATTTAACATCATATTATAATATAATTCACATATTCATGCATAATATCATTTAATGGCATAATTAAACAAGTATGGCCCTCCCGGCCTACTAATCTCACCATTAAACCACATCGGAGAATTCGGGGCATTACACCTAGCCTCCGAGACTTCCAATACTACTAAACCAAGTCTTAGAATCAGTACCTAGCCCTTAGGGTTGAATCCCTACAATTGTAAAACCCATTTTGGCCAAATTCCCCAATTAGGGTCGTGACCCGCCTCAAGTCAATGAGCCTCGAGGCTCTCCTCTGATGGACACATGCCGCAGCGCTAAGATGATTTCAAATACCTCTTCGTCCCTGGTGTTCATACAAGCCGCGACACGACATGAATTTCCAAAATTTTCTCTGAGCCCAAACACTTAAAAACTCATCCCAATCAACATCAAAACTAAAAAATAATGTCCCAAACAGTATCAGTACATCATAAGCATCATTATTATCCCCAAAGTCAATCCAAAATCTCATTAGAACCCAAATTTCAAACTTGAGCTTCAAAGCTTCAAAGCTCCAAAACTCCAACTAAAACCAGAGTAAAACAGAGATTAAGGGCTAAAAAACGTTACCTATGTCACCACAACGATCCTAGACTGCCCTTAACCTCAAATCCCAGCTCCAATCTCCTTGAATCCTAAGCTAATCCTCCAAAAATCCAAGAGAAAAGAGAGAGTGAGAGTGCATGGGAGAAAGAGAGAGAAAATGTGAGAGTTTATGTTTTTCTACAAGTTGCCTTAGTGACTAAGTCACCTCTTGATACTTAAGGCCAAAAATCGTCCCCAAGTGTAAAATGGTCATTAATCCCAAACTTCCCTCAAATCCTCGAATAATACTATTATTCCCAATTAATCTCACTATCTCCAAATATATTACAAAATATTCATTCCCATTACCCAATATCTTGGTACTGTACCAAATACCCAAAATACCCCTAGACTCGCCCCAAGTCGGGTATTAGGTCTCGTTGTGACTTTTCTGCTACCTTGCTCACTAGGATCGCCTCGTGCCAAGTAACCCAAATACATACACATAACAATGTGGTCGCAATCACATATCATATATATGTATATATACTCAGATATACCTTTAACGGATCCAATTTGTGAAATTTTCCCTTCTAATACAGAAACGGGCCCACATGCATAATTAATACACTTAAACATGCAACTATAGTCATATTATAATATAACTCAAATATCACATAACGATATACATATATATATATATCACATAATCATATAATTCACAATTAATTCATATAATTTCCTTAATTGTCCTCCTGGCCCCCTAATCAAGACACTAAGCCTTATTAGGAAATTTGGGACGTTACAAGGGCTGTTTATTCGAGACTTAAAAGCTTGCACAACAACCTTGTACGGATTCTCAGGAGAGGGAATCGTCAGTACAGGATCCATCGAGCTCCGAATGACCTTAGGGTATTATCCAGTCTCGATAACTAAGATGCTGGAATTTATAGTAGTAGACACCCCATCTGTCTACAATGTTTTGCTCGGGAGACCATCCCTAATCGGGTTCGGGACATTCACATTTGTCAGGTATTTGGCAATAAAATTCCCAATGCCTGGCGGTATCGCATTGAAAGGAGATCAAATAACAGCTCGAGAGTGCAATAATATCTCCATGAGGGGGAAAGGCCAAGCTAGTGCACAGACACTAGTTATCATAGAGGAAATTGAGGAAAGAGTCTACGAGGTCGAAGAAGGAATCGACCCAAGATTAGAAGAAGATAGGGTCGATCTTGGTCCAAATGAAGAGCTTGAAAACATTCAGCTCAGTGATAAGGACACCACCAAAGTGGTGAAGATTTGGAAGAACCTCACTAAGGAAGTGAGATAGCAATTAGTACGTTTCCTGAGGGAAAATCAAGATGTAATTGCATGGTCGCATTCAAACATGATTGGGATAAGTCCCAATGTCATGAGCCATGTACTAAACATTGATAACAACTTCCCTCCAAAATAGCAAAAGAAAAAACACCTTGACGATGAAAAGAAAAAGGCATTGAAAGAGGAGGTCGATCGATTAAAGGCAAATTGGTTTATCCGACATGCTTTTTACCCAAAGTGGATAGCCAATCCAGTGTTGGTTCCGAAACCAAACGGCAAGTGGCAAACTTGCATCGATTATTCGGACCTCAATAAGGCATGCCCGAAAGACTGTTTCCCATTGCCTCGAATTGATCATCTCGTGGTTGCAACCTCGAGTCACGACATCATGCCGTTTATTGATGCATATTATGAATATAACCAGATAGAAATGCATGTACCTGACCAAGAGCATACGAGCTTTATGATAGACAAAGGGTTGTACTGCAACAATGTGATGCCTTTCAGGCTCAAAAATGCTGGAGCAACATATCAAAGACTGCTCAGTAGAATGTTTGCTGAACATATAGGAAATAACATGGAAGTATACGTGGACGACATGCTAGTCAAGTCCAAACACGAAAATAACCATGGTGATGACCTCACAGAATGCTTCATTATACTTCGAAAATATAACATGTGACTCAACCCACAAAAGTGCTCATTCAGGGTATCTTCGAGAAATTTTCTGGGATTTATAGTGAATGCTCGAGGCATCGAAGCAAACCCGAATAAGATCAAAGCCTTGATTTGTAATGTCCCAAATTTCCTAATAAGGCATAGTGCCTTGATTAGGGGGCCACGAGAGCAATTAAGGAAAATATGGAATTAGTTGTGAATTATATGATTATGTGATATATGTGTATATCGTTATGTGAGTTATGTTATAATATGACTATATAGGCATTTTAAGTGTATTAAATATCCACATGGACCTGTTTCTTATTAGAAGGGAAATTTTAGTAATTTGGACCTATTAAAGGTATATCTGAGTATATATATATGTGATATGTGATTGAGATCACATTATTATGTGAATGCTTTTGAGTTCTTGGCTCGAGGAAATTCTAGTGAATAAGGTAGCAGAAAAGTCACAACAAGACCTAATACCCGACTCGGAGCGAGTCTAGGGGCATTTTGGGTATTTAGTACACTACCAGATTTCGAGTAATGCGAATGAATATTTGGTAATATATTTGGAGATAGAGAGATTAATTGGGAATAATAATATTATTTGAGGATTTTTGGGAGGTTCGAGATTAATGACCATTTTTCCATCGGGGACGATTTTTTTGGCCTTAAGTGTCAAAAGGCGACTTAGTCACTAAGAAAGGCCAGATATAAACCCAAAAACAGAAAACTCTCACATTTTCTCTCTCTCTCCCGTAACTCTCCCTCTTTCCCTCTTCTTGGGTTTCTGGAGGATTGGCTTAGGATTCAAGGAAGTTTGAAGCTGGGAATTCAAGCTAAGGCCACCCTAAAGTCATTTTAGCATCTAAGGTAACTTTTTACCAGAAAATCACTGAGCTTTTATGAGTTTATTGAGTGTTCTTGAGTTGTGAAACTAAAGGTTGAGTTTGTGATTTATGGTTGAGTTTTGGGGTTAGTTTATGGAGTATTGTTGATGCTTTAGTGTAAGTTTGGTTCGGAAAAATGTTGGAAATTTATGGGTTTAGGGGCTCGTACCATGGCCTGTATGAACTACACGGATGAAGAGGTCTCTGAAACTTCCTTAGCGTCGCGACGTTGGGTATAGTGCGCCACTGCGCGTGTCCATCCGAGGAGAGCCTCAGGGCTCTCTGACTTGGGGCGGGCCACGACTCTAATTGGGGAATTTGGCCAAAATGGGTTTTAGAGTTGTGGGGACTCAACCCTAAGGGCTCGGAACTGATTCTAAGACCTGGTTTAGTAGAATTGGAAGTCCCAGAGGTAGGAGTCGGTCCGGAAGCCTTTACTTGCATATGATTGATGGGATTTTATACTTTGGTTGTGACTAGGTTACCGCCAGGGGCTCTGGACCAGGATCTTCCTCGAGGGTCGTTCTTATTTTTCTTAGCATTGGACCTAAGGTAAGAAAACTGCACCCAGTACATGCTATAAGTGGATATCTATATGATTAGGGCTCGGCCCCGCTAAAGAGCATAGTTATTACTGTGTGTGTACTTAATGAATTGAGAAATTATGATTATGTTTGCATACTTGTGTTATCTGGAGTATGCTTATTTGTATTTGTATCTGTTTATTTAGTTTTATGATTATTTAGTTAAGGCATTGACTCATTAGCCAATGGCGGCATTAGCGCACTAAGCGTTGGTCGTATGGCCGGCCACCCAAAAACGTGCTAATACATTTCACAGACCCTATGGTCGTTGGGAAATTGAGCGCCAGGTTCGCTTGGCTAGCTCTATGGTCACTTAGCTAGGGCTAGGGCAGAGGGCCTCGAGTGACTCTATGGTCACTTAGCCAGGGCTAGGGCAAAGGGCCCTGGGTGACTCTATGGTCACTTAGCTAGGGTATAGTGCCTCGGGTGACACTATGGTCACTTAGCTAGGGTATAGTGCCTCGGGTTACTCTATGGTCACTTAGCTAGCGTATAGGCCTCGGGTGACTCTATGGTCACTTAGATAAGGGCATAGGGTTAGGGTGACTCCATGGTCACTTAACAGTCGCTACCAATTTTTTTCAAAAATTAACAGTCGCTATCTCCTCAATTCTTCAAAATTTTCTCAACACATACACAAGACCAAGTAAAACCCGAAGCCTAAAATCAATTTCCTACCTCCCAAACACAAATTTTCCTAGAAAATCATCGATTTTTACAGAAAAAGCCAAAAGTTTTAACAAGAACATCAAGAACACTGGGTTTCGAAATCATCAAAAAAGCATGCAAAGTAATACAAGAGGCTACAAAAGTCAAGCAAATATGATTGCAAGTTCAATAAACTTACTGTATTGAATATTGTGAGAAGGATCTTAAGAAAGGATTAAATTTTAGGGGAGAAAATGAAGACCAGAGCTTCGGTTTGAGAGAAATTTTGAGAGAAAAAGCTTGTGAATTTTTTAAAGTGTAAAAAATGAGAAGATAAATACATGCCTATTTATAGGCCTATGACTCACGTGCGAGCAGATGGCGTTAGCAGAGGAAAATCATCATGAATTTTGGGTTGATGTGATGTTAGTCACGTGGGGTAGGGGAAAAGTTGCCAACTTTTTTCAAAAAGTACAATCATGACTGCATTGGGAAAAGGTGTCAAACTACATAGGGTCTCCAAAAGTTTTCAATTATTCTATCGAGGAGACGCGATCATTTCCTATATATGTGATGTTATGAGTTTTAAAGTGTTCGAATGTGAAGAGGTGCCATCCTGGTTCGAAGTATGAAAGTTGATCCAGTGCTGGTCGCATCAGGATAAACTTGGGGAGGGGGCAAATTTTTAACAAAAATTTAGACATAGTGATGTGGCATTTGAAGAGGACATGTGGCAATCAATGGCATTAAATCCTGGGAGTTGGTCGAGATGGGATAGCTGCTTGAGGGAGCCATATCATAACAATGAGTCATGATTTGCTTGATCCAAGTATCCTGCTAGAGAACAAGCAAGATGGTGTTGTCCCTTGAAGCTGCTCGAAGACAAACCTGCTCGCCATACAAGACGCTCTCCACCTGAAGATCTGGATTTCATGAGATATTATAAAGTATCCCAAGATATTTATGTAACTGATATTTGAATTTATTTTTCCCATATTATTTGAATTTGTAATCAGTTGTAACAATCTCACACTACACGTGTAGGGCCTATATAAATTTGTAAGGGCCCATAGCTCATTAAGAGGCTTTATAAATAGAGATCTCTCTCAGTCATTATCTCTAAGCTGAATCGGTGCACACTTTACATACAAAACCCTATTGAATTGTATTTTTCTCTCAAGCTTAAGAAACTCAGTTGAACCTTGCCTCTTCTTAATCTTGAGTCTGATGCTTCATTGATTAATAAAAGTGCAAGTGGACGTAGATCATTATCAACTCTTGGGACCGAACCACTATAAATTCTTTGTGTTGTTTTACTTGATTTAAGTTCGTTGAATGTTAGGTCATTACCAAGATTGTTCTTGTTGAATGTTAGTGGTCAAAGTTCTGCTGTTGGTGTTAATCATATTCGATCTCAACCCAGGACAGTAGTTTCTTGCAACCTTGGAAAATTATAGAGTTTTTCAGACCTAATCAACAATCTGATTTATCGTGGGATGTTCCAAGATTAACAATTTCACTAACCAAGATTGTTCTTGTTGACTGTTAGTTGTCAAAGTTCTGTTATCGGTGTGAATCATAGTCGATCTCACCCCGGGGTAGTAGTGTTTTTAAACCTTGGTTAACTATGGAATATTTCAAACCTAATTAATGGTCTAATTATGGCTAATGTGACTCAAGATTTACAATTACACTAATTAAAAAAATTACATTAATAGGCTTTTAGTGGCGCATTTCGCGAAATGCGTCGGCAAAAGTTGAGCGGGAAAATTCTTGCGTTGCCCATTTCGAAACTCATGTGGGAAAGACTTTTGTCGGCGCGTTTCACCTAACACACCGGAAAAAGTCCACGTTTTAATTATGGTAATTGGGTTGACTTTTGGCGGCTCGTTTCGTTGCGCCGGCAAAAGTTAAATCTCTGTCGGTAAAAGTCTCATTAAATGAATCGATGTCGTTTTGAATTAGGGCAGTTGGGGCAACTTTTGCCAGTGCAATTTTTTACTTTTGCCAACGTAACTAAATGCACTGGCAAAAGTCTTAGTGATAAACATAGCCGCCCACCCATTCTTCCTCATTTCGAAATTTTTACAGATTTTCTCCTTCTCCCTCTCTCTCTCTACTCTCTCCCTTTCTCTAGTTTCATGGCCCTCTCCGCCCCTTTCCGCCCTACACATGACCTCCACCACCACCATCCATGGTATTATCTTTTAATTTTTATTTTATTTTAATGGTTTAAATATATTTTTGTTTGCTAAGTTATTTTTTTAGGGATTGCCAAGAGCAACTGTGAAGGAGCTCCCGATCACCTCTGCCCCTCTGCCGAGCCCCCACTGTAATTTTTTCTATATTTGTTATACTTTTTTGTCAATTATATATTTTGTAATTTTTTTGTTAATATGTACTTTTGTGTGTGTGTGTATATATATATGTATATGTTTAAAAAAAATCGTATTATTTGTGTAGGATGTTTTTGTGTTATTAAAAAAAATAGATATTGTATATATTTTTCTTAGGTACACTACAACAAAAATGAGTTTTAGGGGCGACAATATCAGGGGCGACACTATGTCGCCACTAATATAGGAAATATCAGGGGCGACAGGTTGGCAGTCGCCCCTGATATTTTTTTATTTTTGACACATGTTCTAAATATTAGGGGCGATACGTGTCACCCCTAATATTCTGACACATCGCCACTGATAAGCTTAATTTTGACACATATTCTAATATTAGGGGTGACACGTGTCGCCCCTAATATTGAAAAAATAACCTACTTCTACCCCATTTCTGTCAAATTCCCAACCGCGCCTCCACCTTCCCTCCTTTCTCCCTCAAAAATTTCAGCCTCCAAAAATCAACAAAAACCATCTCCCTCCTTCCATAGCTCTCTCTCCCTAAGCATCTCCATCTTGGCTCTCTCTCCCTAATGCTCGGACTCCATCTCGGCTCCCTCTCCCTGACGCCGACGGTCTGCTCCCTCTCGGGTCTCTCTCCCTAACGCCGACAGTCTGCGACTCCCTCTCGACTCTCTCTCCAAACGATCGGCGACACCCTCTCAGGTCTCTCTCCCTTTTGGCTACGAGTTGCTCTCTCTGCCAAAACACAGGTAACCCGAAACCCACCCAAGTGTATATATATATATATGTATATATAATATATAAATATGTTTAACCTAGATTATATATATGTGTATAATATATAAATATGTATAACCCAAATTCTATTCTATATGTAGAACCCCCACAGTCGCTCCTTCACTCGCTGCTCATCTCCGACCACCGCGAACCCCCCACAGTCGCTCCTCCACTCGCCGCTCATCACCGACCACCGTGAACCCCCCACAATCACTCCTCCAAAGAGAGCTCTGGTATATATTTTTGCCTCTGTTCTTTCGTGGTTCTCAGCATTCATAATATATAATATATAAATATGCCTCCTGCTTATATATACAATATATATAAATATGTAAACCCAGATACCTATATATATAAATATGTATAACCCGTATTATTTATATATATATATATGTATAATATATAAATATGTGTGATGCTTTTCGGTAATATAATCTCTGGGTTTGAATAAGTGGGGAGCAATGTTTTCGGAATTTTTTAATGTGATTGATTGGAAATGTTATAGGATATATGTAGAGGAATTTGTTTGTTATAGTTTAGAATTGATTATGTTTGATTAAATGCCCAGGAGAAATCCAATAGAGTGGATTTTCTCTGTTTCTTGTTTCTCTTCATATTTTTCATTCTCTTATTATTTCTCCTCACTTTTTGCATCTGATAAATTATATATATATATATACACACACATCCGACTTGCTGGCTTTGGTCTAAAATGACAAACATCTGATAGTTTCAAAGATTTTTTGGTGCCAAAACTATTGTTTCTATTGTATCTGATTGTGCTCCTGGAAGGTTTAGTCAATTTGATTTATTATTTCTTTGACATCTGGAGTGCTCTTTTCCAAATCATGCTACCTTGTATGTGTTTACTATCCTTGTAATATTGCTCTTGTTATGTATATGAAAGTCGATGTTGCATTTTAGCTTTAATTTGATTGATACTTTTACTTAGTCAAGGTTTTGTGTATTTTATACTGAGCATAAATTACAGATGTCTATTAGTTTAATTTTGTACTTTTACTCAGTCAAGGTTTAATTTTTTTTAAATTTAATTTTTTGGGTTGATTTTGTGTAGAAATTGAAGGAGTATCTATTGGAAATTTGGTCACTAGAGTATTTATAATTTTGTGGCATCAAGGTATTTATTTTTTAATTATGTTATTATTTTAATTAATATGTGAATGTGTGTACAAAGTAAGATGTGTTTAGTGATAAATTTATATATGTGTATAAAATTGTAGCATGTGTTAGTATTTAAATTTGATTAATAATATGTATATTGTGAATGTTCTGGGAATTTTCTGAGTGTTTTTTGTAGGGTTTTAAATTTTTGGGATATGTTATAATAGAAATGTTATGCTGCCGAAATTTTAGTAGAGTTAGAGTACTAAATAAATAATAATATAATAAATAAAACATTGAATACTTAGAATTAACAAAATAAATTAAAACATTAGATAAATAATTTAATTTAATATTAATAATTTAATAATTTTAAAATAAAGTGAAAAATTATAATTTAATATTAACAAATTTAGTAATTTAAAAATAAATTAAAGAATTAGATATATAATTTAAAAATAAATTAAAAGTTAGATAAATAATTTCAAAATAAATTACAAAATTATAATTTAATTTAATATTAACAAATTTAGTAATTTAAAAATAAATTAAAAGTTAGATAAATAATTTCAAAATAAATTACAAAATTTTAATTTAATTTAATATTAACAAATTTAGTAATTAAAAAATAAATTAAAAAATTAGATAAATAATTTCAAAATAAATTAAAAATTTAGATAAATGAATTAAATAATTATAATTTTATTTAATATTAACAAATTTCGTAATTTAAAAATAAATTAAATAATTAGATAAATAATTTCAAAATAAATTAACAGTTAGATAAATAATTTCAAAATAAATTATAAAATTATAATTTAATTTAATATTAACAAATTTAGTAATTTAAAAATGAATTAAAAGTTAGATAAATAATTTCAAAATAAATTACAAAATTTTAATTTAATTTAACATTAACAAATTTAGTAATTAAAAAATTAGATAAATAATTTCAAAATAAATTAAAAATTTAGATAAATGAATTAAAAAATTATAATTTTATTTAATATTAACAAATTTGGTAATTTCAAAATAAATTGAATAATTAGATAAATAATTTCAAAATAAATTAAAAGTTAGATAAATAATTTCAAAATAAATTACAAAATTATAATTTAATTTAATATTAAAAAATTTAGTAAATTAAAAATAAATTATAAGTTAGATAAGTAATTTCAAAATAAATTACAAAATTTTAATTTAATTTAACATTAACAAATTTAGTAATTAAAAAATTGGATAAATAATTTCAAAATAAATTAAAAATTTAGATAAATGAATTAAAAAATTATAATTTTATTTAATATTAACAAATTTCGTAATTTAAAAATAAATTAAATAATTAGATAAATAATTTCAAAATAAATTAACAGTTAGATAAATAATTTCAAAATAAATTACAAAATTATAATTTAATTTAATATTAACAAATTTAGTAATTTAAAAATAAATTAAAAGTTAGATAAATAATTTCAAAATAAATTACAAAATTTTAAATTAATTTAATATTAACAAATTTAGTAATTAAAAAATTAGATAAATAATTTCAAAATAAATTAAAAATTTAGATAAATGAATTAAATAATTATAATTTTATTTAATATTAACAAATTTCGTAATTTAAAAATAAATTAAATAATTAGATAAATAATTTCAAAATAAATTAACAGTTAGATAAATAATTTCAAAATAAATTACAAAATTATAATTTAATTTAATATTAAAAAATTTAGTAAATTAAAAATAAATTATAAGTTAGATAAGTAATTTCAAAATAAATTACAAAATTTTAATTTAATTTAACATTAAAAAATTTAGTAATTAAAAAATTAGATAAATAATTTCAAAATAAATTAAAAATTTAGATAAATGAATTAAAAAATTATAATTTTATTTAATATTAACAAATTTCGTAATTTAAAAATAAATTAAATAATTAGATAAATAATTTCAAAATAAATTAACAGTTAGATAAATAATTTCAAAATAAATTACAAAATTATAATTTAATTTAATTTAATATTAACAAATTTAATAATTTAAAAATAAATTAAAAGTTAGATAAATAATTTCAAAATAAATTACAAAATTTTAATTTAATTTAACATTAACAAATTTAGTAATTAAAAAATAAATTAAAAAATTAGATAAATAATTTCAAAATAAATTAAAAATTTAGATAAATGAATTAAAAAATTATAATTTTATTTAATATTAACAAATTTGGTAATTTAAAAATAAATTAAATAATTAGATAAATAATTTCAAAATAAATTAAAAGTTAGATAAATAATTTCAAAATAAATTAAAAATTTAGATAAATGAATTAAAAAATTATAATTTTATTTAATATTAACAAATTTGGTAATTTAAAAATAAATTAAATAATTAGATAAATAATTTCAAAATAAATTACAAAATTATAATTTAATATCATAAGATTTTATAAGACATCATAAAACATCTAGTGTTAAAAAATATTTCTTTTTTTGTTGCTTTTCTTTGGTGATAAAATTTGATCACCAAAGATTTGATATAAGTTTTATATATTATCACTTAGTGATAATGTTTTATTAATTATTTTCAATCACGAAAAGCCTTAGACCCGTTCAGTGAAGCTAGTCAGTAAGAACTCTTAAATATGCTTCTTTGAATTATCCAAGACTGTATGTGTCCGCATGGATAGTTTGGATTTGTTGTGTACCTATAATTTGATATAGTACTCATTTTATTGTTTCGTTAATAGAGATTTCAATATGTGTCTCCTTATTTGTTCTCGGAAGTGGGCAAACTTAATTTTAGTTTGCCCACTTATGAGAACTATAGGGAGGTGCTGCCGAAATTTTTACATAAACGAAACAATTTTAAGAGTGTAGATTAAATTATATGTATACTACAAATCTGAATGGGATAGGTTCTTTACCCTTATAGAAGTATAGTGAAAAGGTGGATTAGGGCACACACACATAGTCAATAATTTTTAATTATTGTTTATTCTTGTATCGTAGATGCCGATCGATAAGATTTGGACGACATTAAGGAATCGTAACTGTGATGCTTATTGGAACGGTCTCCAAGCCTTCTTGAGAATGGCAAAAGAACACGTAGACTGCGACAGGAGAATTTTATGCCCGTGTGTGAGGTGCTTGAATGTTAAACTACAAACTATAGATACAGTGGAGGCTCATGTCTTTGATAAGGGTTTTCAACAGAATTATCAAAAGTGGGTTTACCACGGTGAGGTGGAAGCTAGTGTCGCCAATGAGGTAGTTGAGGAGAATGAAGACGTAGACGAGATGGTTGACGTCGTTGATGATTTCCTCTTACCGACAAATGCAGAGGAAGCAGATGGTGTGTCTGGCAGTCGAATGGGACAGTATTATGACGAGTTGTTCGACGAGATTGAAGCTTAGTTATATCCGAGTTGTGATTGGATATCATCCTTAAACTTTTTGGCGAAGTTGATGCATTTGAAAGTTAGGGGGAAGTGGCCAAATAACTCTTTTGATGAATTGTTGAAGTTACTAAAATTTGCATTTCCGAAAGATAATAAAATTCCCCCAACACACTATGAGGCGAAAAAGAAGCTGAGCAAGTTAGGGTTGGGATATCAATCAATCCATGTGTGTAAGTATGATTGCTCCTTATTTTATAACGAGCATGCAAGCAAAGATTCATGCCATGTGTGTGGGAGTAGTCGATGGGTCAATGAAAAGAAGAAGGGGAAAAAGGTTCCACACAAGGTGATGCGTTACTTTTCGTTGACTCCCAGATTAAAGCGAATGTACAGTTCAAGACATACAGCTAATGACATGTTATGGCATCATACTGGGAGATCAATAGAAGATGGGGTGATGCGTCATCCGGTTGACGGGTCTGCATGGAAAGACTTTGACGCCACCCATCCTGATTTTGCAAAAGATCCTAGAAATGTTCGTCTAGGCTTGGCTGCTAATGGGTTTAATCCTTTTGGAAACATGAGCTTATCATACAGCATGTGGCCTGTGATTTTGACGAACTACAATCTCCCCCCTTGGCTATGCATGAAGGAGGAGTATTTTATGCTAACTCTGCTTATTCCTGGGCCAAAATCACCGGGTAAAGGCATGGATGTATTTCTAAGACCCTTGGTGGATGAGTTAAAACAATTGTGGATTAACGGGGTCGACACAAGAGATGGCACAAGGAATGAATTGTTCAAGATGCGTGCAGCCCTTATTTGGACAATTAACGATTTCCCTGCTTGTAGTAGCTTGTCTGGTTGGAGCGGGCAAGGGTATAAAGCATGTCCAACGTGCAATGAAGACACCACTTCCATTCGAGTGATTGGTAAGACATCGTATGTCGGTCATAGGAGATTCTCGAGGAGTAATCATAAGTATAGAAGGGACAAATAATTTGATGGCAAAGTTGAGAAAAGAAATCCTCCACAACAGTTTACTTGTCAACAAGTTTTAGATCAAGTCAATGCTTTACCGCTTCAAGTGTCTGGTAAACATGACAGATTTGGGGGGGTGAAGCGCAAGCGAGGTGCAGGGGAAAGTAATTGGAGGAAAAAAATATTTTCTATGAACTTGATTACTGGAGTTCAAATCAGTTAAAACACAACCTTGATGTGATGCATGTTGAGAAGAATGTGTGCAACAGTGTCCTTGGGACTTTGTTAGATAATGATAAATCTAAGGACACCACTAACGCAAGACATGATTTAAAGAATATGGGGGTTAGGAAATCGTTGTGGATTTACGAGGATGCCAATAAAAGGTTAATGAAACTGCATGCTCCATACGTGTTCACTTTTGAACAGAGGTGAGATTTTTGTCAATTTTTGAAAGGAGTGAAGTTGCCCGATGGTTTTTGTTCTAATCTAAAGAAAAAAGTCACAGACAATGACTCAAACATTGTTGGGTTGAAGTCCCATGATTGTCATGTGATAATGCAATGATTACTTGCAGTAGGTGTTCGCAAGTTTTTACCAGAATCTATATCCACTACCATCACTGAATTGTGTAATTTCTTCAAACAATTGTGCTCTAGGACACTGAACGTTTCTGATATGGAGAAAGCTAAGGATGACTTGATTGTTATTTTATGCAAGATGGAGTTGATTTTCCCTCCAGCATTCTTTGACATAATGATCCATCTGGTTTTGCACTTGCCTGATGAAGCAATATTGGGAGGACCTGTATTTATGAGGTGGATGTATCCTTTTGAAAGATACATGAAAAAATTAAAAAACTATGTCAGGAATAAAGCTCGTCCTGAAGGATCTATAGCAGAAGGATATGTTGCAGATGAGGCTTTGACATTTTGTTCAATGTATTTCAAAGCTGTGGAAACAAAATTTAATCAGCCTGATCGTAATGAAGATGCACCGTATGGGAATCGACACCTCACAGTGTTTGAATCTCAATGTCGTCCTCTTAGTAAGGGAATTCTTGTGCCCCTCGATGAAAATACTCGGAATAAAGCTGAGTGGTTCATATTGGATAATTCTCCAGAAACTGAAGTGTATTTAGAGTAAGTACAAAATTAATATTTATTTTATCCTTTGTTCAATCTACTCCTTAATTAACAATATTGACATTGTTAATTAATTAACAGGGAACACCTAACTGAGGTGCAACAAAGAGATCTGGCTGCCAATCATAAATTGATACATAAGAGAGAGTTTCGTTCATGGTTTTATAAGAAGGGAACTTGTACTTAGAAAATTGCATACTACAAATTACATTCTCATTCTAATATATTTCTTTATTATTAGATATATGACTTGCACCAGCTTGGGTCATTAGAGCATGTTGATGAATTACTAGCTTTAGCATCTTGGTCAGATCTATTGGCTTACTGATAACTCTAGGATTTAGAGTTATTTTCACATCTTTAAACTTAATTTTTGAACCAAACAAAAGAGTAATGAGTTTTTATTTCTTGTAATTGTGCTCAATTTAGTGTGTCTGTGTAGCTAGGGACCTTGTGTTTGCATTGTCATATTTTTGAGTGATTTTTGTAGTTTAGTGTATGTGTTAAACAGGAAAGGAAGCTGAAATAAGTGATCGGGGACTTTGGAATCAAAAAGGAAACAACAAGTCTGGAAAATGCATGTTGCTGCTTCAATGCTGCAGCATCACCGTAGCAATTGGCAGAGCCCAGGAAGGAAACGTGACAAATGCGAGCTGGACTTAATGAGGCATAAGTGGCGCTGAGGTGGCGAGAGTATTGTACAATTAAGTCAGCTGGGTGGTGTGGCAAAGGACAGGAGGCAAGATTGACTTTGACTTGCTAATTAGGGTAAACCAAGTACCCTAAAAGGGAGGTACCAGCCGAAATATTAGGGGAGACCCATTATCATTGAAGTTTTGCTGCATATTTTTCAGAGAGAAGTACAGAGAAAAAAAGGAGAAGAAAAAAGTACCAAGCAGAGGAGAAGAAGGCAGATGCCATAAGGAGGATTTGAGCTCACAACTCATTCTTCCTACACCATTTCTTTCTCTTTGTATTAATTTCATTTAATTTTTGCAAACTCCATGGATTACTTCTGTATTATTTTCATGTTCAAGTTTGCAACTATGAACTAATTTCCTAAGGGTTTGGGTGATTATGAACCCTCAAGTATGAACTCAACATATAAATGCAATGGCTAAGTGATTATGTCTTTGTTCAATTGAATGTGCTTTACTGTTATTGAATGTTAATTATTGGCCATTTTTAGCATTTACTAAGCTAGATCTAACTTGGAAAAGGGAACTCTAGCTGATTTCATTCAATTGATGCAAGAGATTCATCTAGTTTTAGGTGATTTTGAGTAGTAGAATAGGAATGTTTTGCTACCTTGCATAACTTAAGAATTGATGCTTAAATGAATGTTTATAATCTGATTTCATGCAGGAATGTATAGAAGGGGAGTATAGACATTAGATTGCACGTTTTGGGAAAAACTTGCTGGGTTTTACGAAATTTGTTAACACTGTCATAATTGCTAACCCATTGCTGAGACATTGCTGTAACAACTGGAACGAACCGAGGGGAATTAATCACCCGAATCCATTTTTCTTATATCTGAAAACCACCCAGTATTTTGTCATTTTAATCTCTGATTTTTGGTTTAATTCCTTTGTTTGTCTACAATTATTTTCAGAGTTAATTACCCACTCTTTCCTTTGTTTTGGTTACTATTTTATAAGTTGTTTTTGGTTGATTTTACATTAATTTAGTTAAAAAGTCCCTGTGGATACGAACTTTGACGCTTTGTCACTGTATTACTTGTTGTCGATTGTGTATACTTGCACATATTTTAAACGTTAGAAATTCCACAACTCTTACTCCTACCAAGCATGTATAGTGAACGGAGTTCGATTTGTTTCATACAATCGAGATCATAATCGAATTACACAAAATAGTGGAGTGTGTGTTACTAGAATAGAAGGTTTTAACTATTACAGGCAACTTGAAGAAATACTCCAGTTGTCTTTTAGTGGTTCTTATTCGGTGGTATTATTTCGATGTAAATGGTTCAATACAGATCCGAAAAAAAAAAGAAAACCATCACTGTAAATAATATTACTAGTATCAACGTCAGTGGTGAATGGTATAAAGATGAACCATTCATACTAGCTAGTCAAGCAAAACAAGTATTCTACATTGATGATCTCGTTAGAGGACGAGATTGGAAAGTTGTCCAAGAAGTGAATCATCGGCAAGTTTGGGACTTTCCAGATGCTTCAGATATGATTGCTGATGTTGATGTTGTACATGACACCAACTCATCGAATTTTGTTTTGACTATGGATCTCAGAGAGTTGGTTGTTCAGCAATCTGATGTACCAGCGACTCAAGTCAACATGGCCCATCGACCTTCTTTAGTTGTTCAAGAAGATGATGGATTTATTAATGACAATGAAGATGATATGGCAGACAGCGTAGAAGAAGCAGAAGATGAGGATGAATTAATTGTCAACCTTAGTGATGATAATACTGATGATGTGTGCCCGATAGATGTTGATGTAATTAGTGAGGATAGTGACTATTCTACTTAGTTTTGTATCTAGTGTTAAATGTATTATACATATTGAGAAATAAAAAGTTTGTTTCCAAATAGCATGTTTCACATTACCTAATCAATTGAAATAATACTCAATAAATTAATTATAAATAATAATTAAATATTAAAATAGATAGGTTAAATTACTGTCGTGTTAGCAGATGTCAGCAGATGTGGCTAGAGCTCACGGTGGAGACTCTGGCGGTGATCCTCCACCGGATCCTACTAGGATCCTGACTACATGCGAGTCAGGTAATTTTTTTGTTATTTTATTTACTCACATATGTTTATCATGTATATACTAATATTCTATGTATTATTAATAAAAAAAATACAGGAATCCCAACTAAGAAAAAGGGTCGTGGCGCAGCTATTGGAAAAGATCTAGATGAGAGGCGGCGTAAAAATGGAAAACCACTGGAAGTAACGTTTTGCCCGCAAACATACAAGGTTGTTGGGGGCGAGCATGCTGCTTTTGTCCGCCTCGTGGGAACCCAAATTAAAATGAAAGTTCCCGGATATTTCGATTCATGGGAATCAGTGCCTAAACAATACAAGGTTCAGGTCCTTGGCATAATCCAGGTAAAAATAGTATTAAATATATTTTTTAAAAATTTGTCTTTAATATAGTACATATATTATTAATATGTATAATTTTCAATTTAGTACTATTATCAAATAGCGGGCCGCGAGGATTTCTTAAAGTGTTTAGATGGTATCGATCGAGAGATGAAAGACCGATACCGTAATAGGAAAACACTAAGACACGAACACTTTGAGAAACACTACAATAGACCGAAGGATTGGGATAAGGTTCTAAACAACCCAACCAATGATGTTAACAAGGAGGAGTGGAAGCAGATCTGTCAGTTATTTACAAGTCCACAATTTATTGCGCGCTCCGTAAAGAATAAGGAAAATCGGAAGAAACAAAAGTATTCTACAATGCAGGGTACAAAATCACTGGCAGCCATCCGTTTCGAAAAAGTAAGTGAAAGATAAAAATATTATCAAAATTACGTTCTTTTAAATTATATGTTCTCTAACATTTGGGTTATATTTTTTAGACGAACTCGGACCTTATTGAGTCATGGAAGGAATATCATTGGAAGAAAGCAACAAATGATTTCGTGAACGATGATGCTCGCCAAGATTATGTAAGTTTGAATTATATTTTTTAATATTAATAGAGTTATATTTAATGTTAGTGTCTAACATTTTTCGAAAACAGGAAAAACTGAAGGCTGATTTTGAGTTACAAACTCAGCAAACATCCACTGATGCTTCTAATAATGATAGTCCGACATCAGTTGATCAGGTGGAGGTACTACAAAAAGTATTAGGCCAAAGGCGTGGACATGAGCGAGGAGTGGGCCGCAAATTGAAGGGGTCGGGGTCATCATCTACCCAACACTCTCACTTCAGCGAGTCTCAAGTTCCTTCTCATCATTTAAGAGAATATATAGAAAAATTGGAGAATAATATACAGAAATTGACTGATCAAGTTAATTTCTTATCTCAATTTTTTGTACCTTCATTTCGTCCACCAAACGTTCAGATGTCGCCTGTGCCTGATAGTGACAATATTTCTAGGGCTTCGTCTTCTCAACCTCCAGCTCCAACCCATCCTTCCATGTACGGGGTAGCGCCGTCTCAACATATGGTACCTCCATATATGTACGGAGCAACACCTTATCCGTGGCCGATTCCACCGTCCTCCCAGCCTTCGTATCCCTACATGTATGGAGCTGGATCGTCCACATTACCTCCCCAATATCCTTGGCCGATGCCGCCACCGCAGCAACCACAACCGCAGCCACCGCAACAACCACAACAAGAAGACAATAGGGAGGAGGACGAGGCAGCTGATTTAGGAGACTAGGTTTATTTTATTATTAATTATTGTTAAATTATATGAACAATATGAATATTTGTTATCTTAATGTATTATGAATATGTACAATTGTTATTTTAATAGGGACATTTTTTCAGGGGCGACTAATCAGGGGCGACATGTCGCCCCTAATACATATCAGGGACGACTTTTCGGGTTATTAGGGGCGACATGCGTCGCCCCTAATATAGTGGTATATATGTTTATGAAATTGTATTTTTTAGATAAATATGTGTATGTATGTGTTTGTATATATTTTTTAAGATAAATATGTGTATGATTAATTTTGATAGGAAATTATTATTTGTTATGTTTTTATTTTTTACATGTTCTAGGAATATTCTGGATTTTTGTGTGTAATTTGTAGGTTTAAAATTTTTTTTGTAGTTAAGAATATAGCTGTTATGCTGACCAAATTTTTTTAGACTTAGGAAAATTAACATTAATTAGTCAAATACTTAATTATTTTCATCAATTTATTTAAAATAATGTATAATTTAAAAAAAAAACTCTTTTTTTAACAAAATTTTATATATATTTTTTATGTTAATTTTTTTATTTAAATATTTCAAAAAATATTTTTTTTATGTATTTTTTAGAATATGTAGTATAAAAAAAAATTAGAAAAAATATAAGCACAAGTTGAATTTTTTTTAACATATATTAATTTTTAAGAAAATTGTGTGTAATAATCAAATTTTGGGGTGCAAATATAATGACACTTAAATAAAAAAATAAATAAGTTAAAATTTAATTATTATTAAAAAATTAAAAATAATAATTACTTTAATTAGTAAATAAATAATTTAAAAATAAAATTGTTATTACTTACTAATTAATAGGTTGATGTAACAAAAGTTTAAGTATAATTAAATATAATTATAATTTAACTAAATAAATTAGTAAAACTTTAATTATAATTAATAAATAATTAAATGATTTTTTAAAATAATATTGTAATAATTAATAATCAACTAAATTATTAAATAAAAGTTTAATTGTAATATAATATTACTAATTTACTTATAAGGAAAAAAATAAAATTGCATATGACATAATAATTTATTCTTGCATAACACATCATAATTTTATATTTGAAAAATAAGAAATCATAATTAACTACATTTTCTTTGGTAATTATAAATATTTATTTTTGTAAATATTATTCTCACCTAATGATAATTAGAGAGACAAAGAGTCATGAAATTATGACTATGATTTCCCTCAATTTAAGATAATTATTAATGTTTTCTTAATTATTTTGGTTGAAGATATGGAGCGACAGAAACTAGATGAGTGCTAGGAATCGTTGGTCACCAGATGTTATGAAGATGACGACGACGTTGGTGCATCTGACAAAGGCGGGGATGATGAGCACATCACTACCCATTTGTAGACATTTTTTCTTTATTTCTAGTTTATATTATTAGACCACAATGTATATTTTAATTTAATATGCTACTTTAATATTTTTATGTTTAGTGGAGACAATTAACATTAATAATTATAATTTAATTTTTAATTATTACAAATGAATTTGTATTAAATAAATTAATATAATTACTAAATGAATTAAAAATGAATAGAGAATTAATTCAATATAAATTAAAATTATCAAATAAAAATATTTAAATATTTCATATTTTATTTTAATTTTATAAAAATAAATATATATTACTTTTTTCGGTGCAAAATTGTGTCGGCTAAAGACTTTATTGGTAAAAATAAATAGACTTTTGCCGGTGCAAAATTGCGCCGCCAAAAGTCTTACCCTTTGTCTGTGCAATTTTATGCCATTAAAAAGTGCACTTTTGCCTGCGTGATTTTGCAAGGCAATTTTGTTTTGCGCCAACAAAAATCTTATTACTGACAGAATTTTGCAGTCAGCATTTACCGACGCAAAAATGCGTCGGTAAATCCCAGACGACTTTTGTCGACGCAAAAACGCGACGGCAAAAGTGATATTTTTTGTAGTGATAATGTATAATTATAAAAATTACAAGTTATATATAGGAGTTGATAATAATTAACGAAAATATATATTTTTATAAAATCATAGAATAAAATTTAAAAGAAATACAAAATGATGATACGTGATGTAAATAATATAGTTTTGGCAAAAAAATTAGCTAGTTAATTTTAAAAGATAAAATTAGTAAAAAGTGTAGTGTGTATATATAATTTAATTATATAACTTTATACAACTAACTTTAAAAAGGCATTAAAAAAATTCAAATTAATTAACCCACAAACTAACCCTTATTTGCTCTAATATTATAACCATATCTCTCTCTCAAAGTATTTTACAAATATAACCTCTTACCCAGTTGAAAAGTCGAAAATACCCTTAGTTAACATTAAGCTTCCTTTTCTTCCCCTTAGTTTCTCTTTTCCTCTCTCAATTGTTGTAGCAGCCACCAACCTTTTCTTGGGGGGGTCTTCATTGACGACATCGTCAACGTGGACATCAGTTGCAACCCCAGCCAATCGGATCATGTCTAAAATTGGTAAGAACCAAGTCCAAATCATGTCCGAAATTGGTCAGAACCAGGTATGAACCTATGTTCGAAATTGGTCAGAATCAAGTCTGAAATTGGTCAGGTCCGAATTTGGCATAAATATACGGTCTAAATAAAAATTAAACTAACTTTAATAACAGAGTGCATTATCACATCAATGCCACTTACAACTAGAAAACTAGAAAAATATTTAAAGTATACAAATGATCAACAAAACTATTGTAAATGATAGTCTTTTGCTTCATCCCTTTGCTTTGTTTCGCACTAAATGACCAATCTTCATTGACAAGTTGTTCCCACTCTCCATCATATAACACAACAATATTTATTTGTGATTGGTCTGTAAAACATATGAGAAAATGTGATTAGATAAAATTGCAAATATATATATACAAGGTCCGAACTATATCCAAATTTGGTCAGAATAAGGTCCGAACCAAATCCAAATAAGGTTCGAACTTGGTCAGAACTTGGTTCGAACCAAAAAAACCTAAAATCACAGAAATTGCAAAATATACGAGATCTCAACATAAAATTTATTTTTTGGTTATATTTTCAGCCCAGAATAGTTCGAAAAACAACTACAAACTATTATATAACAAATCCATAGCCCATAAACACCAATAACACTTACCCATCATCAAAAATACTTTCTTCCTTCAACTTTGGTCTCTTTTTGAATGAAAATTAGGGAGAAGCTTAAATTTTAGTAGAGAAACGACAAAACGTCAAAATAGATGAAGAAGATACACTGTAAATTGGATGAGGAGAAAGAAAGAACATAACCATCCATGAGAGTATGGTTGCAAATCGTGACAGAGAAAAGAGAGAGGAGAAAAGAAAGAAGGAGCACTAAGGGTATTTTCGACTTTTCAACTAGGTAAGAGGTTATATTTGTAAAAAACTTTGAGAGAGATATATGAATATATAATATTAGAGTAAATAATAAATGGTTAGTTTATGGAGTTTCCCTAGAAACTATCGATCTTAAAAGGTGTAATCCAAATCGATTGAAAAAAGGTTACCGGAAAAAGTGAGAAGACATTATAGTTAAAGAAAAATGAGTCACCATCAATATACATGAACTTAAACATTTGATATAAGAGAATGAAAGAAATGTAGAGACTACTGCCATACAAACAATTCTAGAATGAAAGATTAGATGAACAGAGATATCCCACCATTAAAGAATGTAAATAAGTCACTAATCGAAGAACCTTAAGTACCTAGGAAATGCATTAATTTTATATGTTATTATTGAAAAAATCCTCATGGCTTTGCTTGGATTAGTGGTCATTTTTACAAGGTAATAAGCGAAACAGGGGACATGAATATAGTGAAAATGAAGATTGATGATGCATGATACAATTTAATTACAAAGAGATACAATTTGATAACTATAATTCTAAATTTGTCGCAAAGAGTTACAGTTTAGTTATTATGAGTGGTGATTTATTTACAATGAGTTACAATTGAATTATTATTAATTACTAATTTTGGTTCCCAAGAGTTACAATTTAGTTACTACAATTTAGAATTTAATTACCATAAGTTTCTAATTTAGTTACCATAAGTTACAATTCAGCTCCACGTAAACATAATTTTTCAAGTTAAATTTTCATTAGGTATAATATTTTAATTTTAATAATAACTTAGCTGATTTGTGTTCTTTTTCTTCGTGTCTTCTTTCCAATTATCTTCCCATATTATGTTTTAATTTTTGCATTTCATAATTTTATTTTACGCATAGACATTTATGTTGTCATAAACTATAGTGTTACATTCAAAATATTAGTCAGCTACTGTTCGTTTATATATATATATATATAATTGTTTATATTTAAAATTTCTAATTGTGCTATGCGTAAATATATTAATCAAATTAGCAACATTACAATATTATCTGAAATAAGAAAGTGAAAATATACATATTATTTATATGTGACATTATGTTTCAGAATCATTGGAGCAAAGATTATACATAGTAAAGAAAAATCAACAATGCATAATGAAGGTGGAGTTCTATTTATATAATTTATATATATATATATCTTTTATATAAAAAATGTGTAGATAAAATAAATTTTTTGTTTTAATGATTTGTTTTGTTAACTTTAACAGAATATTTTAAATATTTAATTGAATATACTTTTAAATCTAACTAAATTTGAATTTATATTAATATAATTATTATATATGTAGTATTATATTAAATATTATTAAAATGATGATATATTATAATATTTAAATTTATATTAATATAATTAATAAATATCTATCTTTAGTTAGTTTTAAAGTTATATTACATTAAATATTTATAATATTCCATTAAAGTGAACAAAACAAACAGTTAAAACCAATCCAAAGTTTTTACTAATTATATTAATATGAATTCAAATATTATAAAATATTATTATTATTATAATAATATTTAATACAACACTACATATTTAATACTTATATTAATATAAATTTAAATATTATAAAATATCATTATAATAATATATAATACATAATCTTAATTTTTATTAAAAAAATTATCATTTATGTTTAAAAATGTTATCATATTATATCTCTTCTATATAAAAAGTGTGTAAATAACATAATTTTTTGGTTTTAACTATTTGTTTTGTTCACTTTAACATAATATTATAAATATTTAATGTAATATACCTTTAAAACTAACTAAAAATAGATATTTATTAATTATATTAATATAAATTCAAATATTATAAAATATCATTATTATAATAATATTGAATATAAGACTACATATATAATAATTATATTAATGTAAATTTAAATTTAAATGTTATAAAACATCATTATTATAATAATATATACAAGACTAGCTGTTTAATAATTATATTAATATAAATTTAAATGTTATAAAATATTATTATGATAATATTATATAATCTTAATTTTTTACTAATTATATTAATATGAATTAAATATTATAAAATATTATTATTATAATAATATTTAATACAAAACTAGATATTTAATACTTATATTAATATAAATTTAAATATTATAAAATATCTTTATAATAATAATAATATATAATACATAATCTTAATTTTCATTAAAAAATTATCATTTAAAAAAGTTATCATATTATATATATTTAAAAAAATCATAAAGTTTTGATTTTATTTTTCATTTAATATGTTTATGTCATTCTTTTATATATTATTGTTCATTTATTTAAAATTTATATGATAATGTTACAAATTTAATAACAAATAATTAAGAAATTCTATAAATAAAACTAAGCAAACATGTATTGTACGTTGTTTGTATCTAGTGTATATATATAATTATATAAAGTGAGATATACATTATTAAAATTCGTACAAGCCAAATGGAGACTGTTTTTTGGTTGTACTCTAAATTGGAAAGAAAACTAGAAATGATCCTGGTAAATCCTCTGGAAATACATCCAGAAAACTAACAAACTAGTCTAGTCTCTTCTGGTCCCACTGGCACGACCTGAGTGATATCCACCACACTAGTCAGGAATCCTATGAAACCACCTCACAATAGGTCTCTAGCTCTTAATGCTGATATCATAGGTGTTAGGAAAAATAATATTTGCCTCAATGGAAATGGTAAGATAATACAATTCTTGGCAATAATATTACAAATAAATAATGATTGATGAAATAAAGTTGCAACTCTATAACTGAAAGTTACAAATAAGCAAAGAAAAGGAAGAAGAAGATGAAGACGAAGAGAATAGTGAGAATACAACTCTAAGCAAAAGATTACAAATAAAGTAAATGTGTTTGAAACAAAAGAAAGGAAGATTACAACTCTAAACAAAAGTTACAAGTAAATAGAACAAGAGAATAAGAAGAAAGCAATAGAATAAAATGTAAGAACAGAAATAAAAGTAAACTCTCACTTACACAACCTAAGATCACCAACTTGAACAAGGTTTAAAACCTTTGTCCAAAACCTTATTTCCCCCTAACTCAAGCACTAAGGGATCTCTCTCAGATATTAGAAATGCTTTCTGGAATTATCAAGCCTCAAGGTGTTTCTAGCCAAGTGCTCTAATGAATAGAAATGTTGTGTCTTTCAAGTGAGCTATAGTTTAGAGACACCCTTTGAATTTCAAATTCCACCAACTTCCATGGCTGTTACCAATGTTTAATTGGATTAATATGGAATTAAAAATGAGATTTGGGAGTTATTTGGTTTTTCTGAGCCGTTCAACAAAGATTGAAAAAACTGAAAAAATGGTCAGTTTTGGCCTGTGGTTGCAGCCAGAGACATTAGTGGCTGCAGCCAGAGACATTAGTGGCTGCGGCCACTACATTCTGTCCCACAGGCTGCGGCCACCAACATTCAGTGGCCGTGGCCACTGACCATTTTCAACACTTAAAAATGTGCTGTTTTTCCAAACGGTTCCAAACCCTCCCAAATGATTTTGTATCCCCCAAAACACATTATTGGGGGTTAAAATCATATCTCTAACAACCATTTCACATATGGCTTTATGAAATTCATTTCAATATTGTGTAACACCAAATTTACACAATAAAGGGTAATGTAACGCCCTGGTTAGCCAAGACCGTTACACTGTGTGTTTATAAAGTGCTAGACTTGCTAATCAAGTCGTTTAATTTAAAATAGTGTTACTGAAACTATACAAGTACTAGGGTTAAAATGTTTTGGTCTCAAAAGTCACATTTTTCATAAAGGAACATTTCCTGTTTACACGGGATCCCAAAAAAATGCTAAGTTTGAAACTGTTTACAAGAGATTCAAGAACTAAATACTATATCAAGCCATATTAAGGCAAAACAGACAGTTAGGCAATCCCTGTCCTGATCCACTCCTCGACCATGGCGATCGAACAGCTGGCTATGTACATTCAACCTCGCAGCTCTCCATCTTAGGATTGGTCCAGCTTGCCTTTGCCTTTACCTGCATCACATAGCACCCGTGAGCCAAGGACCAGCAAGAAAACACAACAACAAAGCATAAGGAATCAACAGACAAATCAATATCTTATGTTGCATCACATATTCTTAATCATATCAACACTCAGAATAGTCAAGTATTCAACATACTAAACATATCAATTCATATCATACACCAAATCACATATGATAACTAGGGTTTGCGCCCTCAGGCTGCACCCTCCGTTATCCCACTGACTCCGGCCCGCTTAAACCGAGCTCAGTGAATATTAAGTTTTCCTCGGCTACCAGTGGCCAAGCCGCGCCCTGGCACCTGTTAGGAGTGTGTCCTAAAAGCATGTAAAGACATTTGTTTTTTCTGTGAATAAATAAATACAATGGTTTATTATTATTGTCATATTTAGATTGTTAAATTATTGTTTGAATAATTTTGTAAATATCAGAAAAATTCCATATTCATTATTGAGGATGTGATCTTGTATTAGTACGAGAGAATTAAGATCACATGAATGAATAAAAATAGTCAACAACGACAAATTAAAGTTATGGAATTCTTTAATTGGAGTTGTAAGTACGGTTTACTGAGTATCATAATGATACAAATAATCTAGATTCAGATTATTGATGTGGTAAGACATCTCGGTAAATGTGCTTTATATAATATGATTATATATGACATGGACCGATATGAATTAAAGTCTTTATCCAAAAACCATTCAACAATAAAGACTTGTAATTCATATCATAACTGATGATCATTTATAGATCAACCTAAATCCTGAGTGTTCATGAACTCCTGTTCATGTTTATTAAATCTTTTGATTCATTCGTTAAGGTCTCTTCAAAGAATGATGCTAATGACTTTTGTTTTGGAGATTTAATATCATGGATGGCTGGGAACATGTATCAACAATACGGAATCTAATCTTTCCTAACGGATCGTATATTAGTTCCCTTAAGGGTTAATTCTGGAACTGAATGATTTTGAGCTCAAGTCTATAATTAGATTATAGATTAATTATTCACTAGTGAACTAATGGTACTTAAGGAATAAGAAGTAAATTAGAAAGGTTAAATGGTAATTCTCCTGTTATACCCAGATTTCGAGCCATGAGAAGTGTGACCTCGAAAGCTGGATGCATAGTGAAAGAACTTGTAAAGTCTGGAACATGATTCGAAATATAAACATCGAGCTGGCGAAGCAGAGACGACTTCGAAGATGGTAGCCTCGAAATCCCCATGAGCTTGAAAGGTAGGCCCCGAGGTGCATCTGTTCTCAGAGATGACTTCGGGTCATGGGCTCCGAGCCTGATGCGCGTACGATCTCGAAGTCATGTGGCCTCGGGAGATGTTATTAGCTCGAAAGTCGATAAGAGACCTGGGAGAATAGGACCTTGGTGATATAGGATATTGACCTTGGATATCCTAATGAGTCATTTATAAGAGACGCGGTCTACATTTATTACTATAAATCCCCTAAAAACATGGGATATTATTTGATCAGTTATACGCCCCCTGGTCTTCGGGGGACGTTTCCTTTTATATCGGATTACAGGCATTTAAGGCCATTTAATTTATTTGCATAAAAAGAGTAACTACCCAAAATATGTGGGATAGTATTCTGGAATCTTCTCTATAAATAGAGAGGTCATGTACCATTGTAAAGGACCTGAATTTGGGTGATCTTGAAAGAAAACTCTGAAGAATTCATCCTTGGAGAATTTTTAGAGAACATCTTGAGTTTAATAACAAAGACTCGTGGACTAGGCAGATTTAACATCTGAACCACGTAAAAAATCGTGTTTTGTATTATCGTATTTTCATTGGCCATTACTGTTTATTGTTTACGTGCTCTTCTTTCACTGTTGACGAAAAACGGCGTCAACAGTTTGGTGCTTTCATTGAGAGCCTTAAGCATTCAGTCCCTGAGTAAGTCATGGCCACTAATGATCAGAACGCTCCTGAAGAAAATTACCCAAGATGTCCTGGGAAACAACCAATGGAAAACCCAGATGTTGAAGAAAGAAGTGAATCTTCCGATTCCCGGGGACCACACGCTCCACCAAGGGATGAGGATATGTATTACAATCCTGAGCGGTATGTTCCCATTGTGGAACTTGAGAACCGGCAATTGAAACAGCAGTTGGCAGAGGCCAACAAACGGAATGAGGATTTGGCAAGGATAGCCGCAGAGGCGCAGGTGGCTCAGCCCCCGCCTCCGCGTGAAAACCAAGTCCCGCCTCCAAGGGACATTCATGTTCCTCCCCGTAGGCCCCGTGGATGCCCACGGAAAAATGCTGCCAGAAGAAGACCGGCTCAACCTCCGGCACCAGCAGAGCCATTCGCTCCCCCTAGGCCCCAGAGAAATACTCGGGCTAGGGCCCCGATTAATCCACCTATGGAAGTACCTGCGGGAACTGAGAACAACCGAGCCCCTGCAGAGGCTCGGACTCAAATCCCTAGGAGCGCACCAAATGCGACCAACCCATCTCGAGAAAACTCCGGACCATCTAGGCCGCGAAATGGATGGCAGCCACCGTCACCCATACGGTTCCCTCCATCACCTATAAGATATCCTTCGCCCCCCCCCCGCAGGAATGCTCAACCAGTTTGAGATCAGGGCAAAAGGCGTACGGGAGGGAGACAAGGAAACGGGGAAGCTTTCCAGGAGCGGAGAGGCGCCCCATCAGAAAGAAGTCAAACATCTCGGTCTCGCACGGTGGAGACGAGGTGGCATGGAATGAATCCATCTCGAAATAACAATGCGACGAGTTTTACCAGTGACGACTCTGGAGATACCAGGTCGGTCAGCAAGCATGACCGAGGTCGTAAGAATACTGGAAGCCGCAGAAATCGCCCCGACCTGCGAGAACACCTGAATCAAAGTCGGGGTAATGCTGACCCGATAAATTCGGACCTAAGGGGTCGCTTGAATAGGCGTAGAGATCCCTTGCGGAGGCGCGAGCCTGGAATTATGATCGATGACAACCGATTCCAGACAGTACCTCTTGCGGACCCAGTCCAAGAAAGAATCGATCAGCTTGAAAAGGCCTTTAGGCTTTTGAAAAACGAGCAAGAGAGTGATCGATATGAAGATTCTGATGAGGAGCTTGAACCATTTGCTCCCCATATTTCCAACACTCCATTTCCACAAGGGTTTCAGATCCCTCACGTCCCGACGTTTGAGGGAAAGACCGACCCATATAGTCATCTGAGTACGTTCAACACCATAATGAGAGCCAGCAACGTGGGTTACGAGCTCAGATGCATGTTATTTCTAGCATCATTGACAGGATCAGCTAAAAGCTGGTTCGAAAAATATAAGAGACACTCAATAACCTCTTGGGAGCAGCTGTCTAAAGACTTCAAAAAGAAATTCAAAGCCATGATGGGGGTTCGATCTGAGGCGTCAACCCTAACTAATGTTCGGTAACAACCAGGCGAAACATTAAAAAGTTACCTTACAAGGTTTAACTTGGAAGTCACCCGAGCTCGGAATGTGGATGACAGTGGACACTTAATGGCTGTCTAAGTCGGAATAATGCCAGGAAGCGCCCTCTGGGACGATATGCAAAGAAAACCGGTGAGGTCCCTAACCGAGTTTAATAGACGAGCGCAGAGGTTTGTCAATGTAGAGGAAGCGAGGTCGACACTTAATGTGACTTCCCAGCCCGAAACTACAACGATAAACGTAAACTTAGCCTCAACCTCGGTGGACTCGATAGCTCCGAAGCCTGCTGTGGAAAACCCTTCCAAGAGAAAAAAGAACGAAGGAAGTAACCCCGAGGCCGAAGGAGGAAAGAAAAAGAAGGAGGAGAGATATTTCTCCGTGTATAGAGTGTACACCGAGCTCAACAAGTCTCGGGAGAACATATACCTGGCTAATGAAAACCAGGTCCCCTTTAGGCGTCCGGACCAGATGAGAAATCAAAAGTCCAAGAGGGATTCAAGCAAGTATTGCCGATTTCACAGAGACACCGGGCATACTACCGATGAATGTCGACAGCTGAAAGACGAGATCGAAGGATTGATCTCGAGAGGTTACTTTAGACAATATGTCAAGAACCAGAGTACTAATCAGGCGACCGCGAACCAGAGAGTTGCAGCATCGCAGCCCGCACCAAACAATAATTCTTGAACTTGGGAAGAGGATAGGCCCTCGCCGATTGATGGAGATGATGTAATAACCATCTCGGGAGGGCCTCACCCTGCAGGAACGGGCAGAAATGCCCAAAAGAGATATGTTAACGAGCTGAAGACCGGGGACAGGTCTCCCTACGAACCCGAACCTAGAGCTCCAAAAAGTTAGAGGATCGAATCCCAACCAATTACTTTTACTGAGGAAGACGCGTCCCATGTTCAGTTCCTTCATCATGATTCGCTGGTCATCACTCTCCAGCTGGCAAATAAGAGGGTCCACCGAGTTCTCATAGACAATGGGAGCTCAGTTAACATCCTCTATAAAGCAACCCTCGAGAAGATGGGACTCTCCCTTCGTGACCTGAAAGCGTGTGCAACTACTCTATACGGCTTTTCGGGAGAAGGAATCGCCTGCATGGGCTCCATCGAGCTACCCGTAACCTTAGGAGACTACCCAGTCTCGACAACTAAGATGATGGAATTCGTGGTAGTGGATCTACCTTCAGCCTACAATGTTCTGCTCGGGAGACCCGCCCTGGTCGGGCTGGGGGCAGTCTCATCGGTAAGGCATCTGGCCCTTAAGTTCCCAACCCCCAGCGGAGTCGGAACGCTAAAGAGAGATCAATTTGCAGGGAGGGAATGCTACAATATTTCCTTGAGAGGAAAGAAACAGATGAGCGCACAAACACTCGTCATTGTTCAAAATAAAGACGGGACAATCTTAGAAATTGACGAAGAGATCGATCCAAGGATTGAGGAGAAAGTTGACCTTGAACCCTTAGAGGAGCTCAAAGAAATTCAGCTCGAGGAAGCCGATTCCTCGAAAAAGGTGAAAGTTGGAAAACACCTCCAAGATGAGACAAAATAGCAATTAATTTGCTTTTTGAAGAAAAACCAGGATGTCTTCGCATGGTTGCACTCGGACATGGTGGGAGTAAGTCCAAATATAGCAAGCCACGCACTGAATATAGACAAAAGCTTCCCTTCGAAGCAACAAAAGCGAAGCCAACTGGACGAAGACAGAAAGAAGGCATTAAAGGAGGAGGTTGACAGGTTAAAGGCAAACCGGTTCATTAGGGATGCCTTTTACCCTGACTGGGTAGCCAATCCGGTGTTGGTCCCAAAGCCTAATGGGACGTGGCAAACCTGCATTGACTACTCGGACCTCAACAAAGCTTGCCCAAAGGATTGTTTTCCATTGCCAAGGATCGATCAGCTCGTGGATGCCACGGCGGGGCATGGACTGATGTCGTTCATGGATGCCTATTCTGGATATAACCAGATTCCCATGCATGCCCCCGACCACGAACATACGAGCTTCATAATGGATAAGGGGCTATACTGCTATAATGTCATGCCATTCGGGCTCAAGAATGCTGGGGCCACATACCAGCGGCTTGTGAACATGATGTTTTCAGAACAAATAAGGAACAACATGGAAGTTTATGTTGATGACATGCTTGTCAAGTCTCAACTCAACAAGAACCATGTTGATGACCTCGAAGAGTGCTTCGGCGTGCTCCGAAAGTACAACATGAAGCTAAATCCTCAGAAGTACACTTTTGGGGTATCTTCAAGAAAATTTCTGGGCTTTATCGTGAACTCTCGTGGAATCGAGGCCAACCCCGACAAGATCCAGGCCCTAATTGACATGCCCTCACCTCAAAGACACAAAGATGTCCAAAGTTTGACTGGTAGGATGGCAGCCCTAAGCAGGTTCATCTCGAAATCTATGGATCGTTGTCTTCCATTTTTCAACCTATTGAGGGGAGGTAAGAAATTTGAATGGACGGAGGAGTGCAAGCTGGCCTTTCAGGAGCTCAAAAAGCACCTTGCAGAACCACCCATCCTGTCAAAACCTGTTACGGGAGAAATACTGTACCTATACCTTTCCACCATCGAACACGCGATAAGCGCAGTACTCGTACGGGAAGAAGAGAAGGTGCAGAGACCTGTTTATTACATCAGTAAAAGGTTACTGGGGGCAGAATCAACATACCCCTTGATGGAAAAGCTGGCACTCAGCTTAATACATTCATCTCGTAAACTCCGCCCCTACTTTCAGGCGCATCCCATCCATGTGTTGACTGATCAACCACTTTGACAAGTCTTGTACAAACCGGAGGCTTTAGGTCGACTTCTTAAATGGGCGGTTGAGCTCGGGCAGTTCGAGATCACCTACCATCCGAGGACGACAATTAGGGCTCAGGCTTTGGCTGACTTTATAGTGGAATGTACTGGCATAGCCGACGACGAGGTGATAACCCCGACCCACGAGCTGTGGAAACTTTACGTCGACGGCTCATCAAATGAAAATGGAGCGGGGGCAGGGGTCATTTTGGTTACCCCCACAGGGAGCAGATTTCATTCTACCTTAAGATTTGGCTTCAAGGCGTCGAATAATGAGGCCGAATACGAGGTTTTACTCGTGGGACTTCGTATAGCAAAAGAGCTCAAAGCTAGAGCAATACATTGCTACAGTGACTCCCAGCTCGTGGTTAATAAGATCTTGGGAGAATACCAGGCTCATGGCATGAGGATGGCAACTTATTTAGAGAAGGAAAAATCCGCATTAGAGTGTTTCAAATTTTATGCAATCGAACAGGTTCCCCGAGAGCGGAACTCAAATGCAGATGCTTTTGCTCGGCTTGCTACCTCCGCTGAGAATGATGAACTAAACGTTGTCCCCATAGAACACCTCTCGACACCTATCATTAACGAGCCGGAGAAGGAAGATGTGTGTATGATCGAAACAAAGCCTACCTGGATGACCCCAATAGTTGAATTTCTCGAGAACGGAGTCCTTCCAAGAGATCGGAACCAGGCTCGAAAGTTGATGTGTCAACTTCCCCGTTACACCATTTTGGACGGAAAGCTATACAGAAGGGGATATTCCATGCCGTTACTTCGGTGCGTAACCCCACCCGAAGCTAAGAAGATCATTGAAGAAATTCATGAAGGGTTCTGCGGAGATCACACCGGGAGGCATAGCCTGTCCAAGAAAATCATACGCCAAGGGTATTTTTGGCCCACCATTAAGTCAGATTCTTTCGAATATGTAAAGAAATGCGACAAATGCCAGAGATTCGCCACGATTCCTCAAGCTCCACCATCCGAGCTAACCATGTTGACATCCCCATGGCCATTCGCGGTATGGGGAATCGACCTCATTGGCTCTCTCCCAACTGGCAAAGGTGGTGTAAAATATGCTGTAGTCGCGGTGGATTACTTCACAAAGTGGACGGAAGCTGAACCATTGGCAACAATAACTTCCAAAAAAGTCCTTGACTTCGTGGTAAAGAACATTGTATGCTGATATGGGGTGCCGAGGAAGATTGTGTCCGATAACGGAACCCAGTTCGATAGCGACTTGTTTACCAACTTTTGTGAAAAGAATGGAATAATAAAGAGTTTTTCGTCGGTGGCTCATCCTCAGGCAAATGGCCAGGTCGAGGTTGTAAACAAAACTCTCAAGTGTTCATTAAAGAAAAAGTTGGAGGAAGCGAAGGGACGTTCGCCCGAAGAACTGCCCCAAGTTCTATGGGGTTATAGGACCACTGCTCGAACTTCAACAGGACATACCCCGTTCTCTCTAGCATACAGATGTGAGGCTATGTTGCCTATTGAGGTCAAAATTCCAACAGTCCGAACTCAAATTTACAACCGAGACTCAAACCACACTCATCTCGAAGAAACCTTAGACTTGATTGAAGAAAAGAGAAACGAGGCTTAGCTAAGGAATGTTGCCTACCAGCAACGAGCTACCAGGTATTTCAACAAGAGGGTTCGAGATCAAAAATTCGGTGTGGGAGATCTGGTGTTAAGACGCGTATTCTCGGCGACACGAGATCCAGCAGCTGGTGTGCTCAGGCCGAATTGGGAGGGACCATACTAGATAGAGTCAGTCATCCGGTCCGGTGTGTACAAACTTGCGAGATTGGACGGGAGCCTGGTACCGCGAGCATGGAATGGCGAACACCTTAGACCTTACTATCAGTAGTATAAAAAGTGTGTTGCTTGTAACCATGATTGATTATCTGTACTAATTTGTCTATTTTTGAATTCCATTAAATAAGGATCTATTTCGTTCAATATGTTATCTCTTTTTATTTTTGCAATCTCTCTTAATTTAATAACCTATGGTCACACTCATAGGATATTAAGGGGGCATCATTGGTACGTATACCATCAGCTTAAAAAATAAAATAACATACACGAAAAACATAAAAGTATTTGGATATAACCAGATACGCGAGCTTAGATAGTTTGGACATAACCGAACTATCAAAAACATAAAAGTATTTGGATGTAACCAGATACGCGAGCTTAGATAGTTTGGACATAACCGAACTATCAAAAACATAAAAGAATTTGGATGTAACCAGATATGCGAGCTTAGATAGTTTGGACATAACCGAACTATCAAAAACATAAAAGAATTTGGATGTAACCAGATACGCGAGCTTAGATAGTTTGGACAACCAAATTATCAAAAGATAATAACGTTTGGATTTAACCAGATGTGCAAACTTAATAGGTTTGGAACAAACCAGCTAAAACTAATCGTCGAGCTAGAATTTAAACCTACTTCGAGATAAGTCGAGATCGAGGCTGGAATATCTTATGGGAAAAAAGTTTCGAACTCATAACTTCGGAGAAATAATCGAGGACGAGGAAAAGTAACTAAGCAAAAGGATATAACTAGACCATTTATATTACACACCATACAAGTACTTTCGAGTTCGTGGTTAAAGTAATATCCGACTTTGATGAATAACGAGATCGGAAGCGGATAATTCGAACAAACTATGCGTGAATGCATCGAGTTTCGAGCCTAAATCCAAACTATGTTTGTATGAAGAAATAAACATAAACTCATTAATATAAAATATGCAAAATATTTCGAGCCAAGAAATGTAAAGCATATATAAATTAATATAAAAAGAAATTGTATCAGCCCTACAGGCATAAATTAAAATAGTTACAAACAATAGAGGGACGCGGCCCCGAGGTAAGAATCAAGAAGGAGCAGTTCCCTTGGCTTTTCCAGAGTCAACGTCACTAGACCCCCCAGGACGAATAGCATGACTATCCTTCTGAGCAGCCTCTCGAGCAGCTTCACTAGCCTCAAGACGGGCATTCCACCGCTCTACATACTTGGCCTTGAGAGGACCCAGGAAGCTGGTATCGAGGTCGGCATTGTCAACCCAAATCTTGTACATGGCCTGGTCGACTGCCTTCTCCTTCTGCTCTTTGAACTCGTCCAGGAGGCGGGCCTTCTCGCTTTCCATGATGTCGAAAGTAGCAGCTTTCTCCTCCTCGAGCATAGCATTAGCCTTCTCCAGCTTGGCAAGACGAGTCTTCGCCTGTTCAAGCTCGGCTTTCGTCTTCTCCAGCTCCGCGAGACGGATCTTCACATTCTCGAGTTCGATCTTCGAGTCCTTGAGTTCATCAGCCATCTTAAGCTGCAGATCCCTTGGCTCTTGGGACAGAGACATACTCGCGTGCACCTCGTTGGTCAGCTTATAATTAAGCTGTGCTGAAACGACAAGGGCCTGAAATACAAAGAATGAATTAGATCACGAGATGGGACACAAACAATTAAAGGAGAGTTACGAAGGTTACTGTGGCAGTAAGTTCAATACTCTTGTCATAAAGAGTATTACAGTCTGGGGCCTTGTGCACAAGGTCCCAATGGTCGGCGCCGAAGCCTGAAAAACTCTGACCCACTCGAGAAAGGACGTCCGAGCTAAGTACAGCCCCTTGGGTCTCAGCAGCATCGTTGAACACAAACTCCTCAACATGAGGTCGGGCCGTCGGCAGTAGGACCTTGGATACGGAAGGATTCTTCGGAGACCGACCGACTGTTATTTGAGTATCGGTTGGAGGAGACAGGATGGGCGAGGTTGAACCAGATGCATCAACCTGGATGATCTGCTCCTCGGTTGTGCTCGCAGTAGCCTGAGCCGTTGGGGTCTTCTCGGAGCGTTTGGGGACCTTGGATGGTCGGTCGGACCTCCGCGAGGCTCTCGGGCGCTTACTCTTCTGAGCTCCAGCTCCCTCATCACTAAAGAGCACTGCGTCAAGGTCAAGATCCATGGCACCTGCACAGTTCCAATCGAGGTTAGACATCCTGGTAATAAACTTGAAAAAAAAAAAAGAAAAAACCAAGTAAAGAAAGACCTAACTGGAACTCTCCCCCGAACTAGAGCTCGGGGACCACGAAATTCCCCCATCTTCAGAAGAGGCGGGGGGAGTACCTTCCCTATAGGTGGGTGTCAACCTCGAAAGGTCCCTATAATCATTGGTCCCATATTGGATGGCTATCCCGTTCCACACCTCGTTTAGACTGTACATGGTGTCATACTTCCCGAGCCAACTATCAAACCTATGAACTCGGTCGTCTACCCGAGTCCATATGTAGAAGTGGTATATGTCATCCGGGCCTAAAACTAACCTATCAGGTTTATGTTTTAATAAGGTGGGGGACCACATTCTCGAGCTAAGGATGACTTTACCTTCTTCATCCGAGTTTGAGCTCGAGGCTTCATCATTAGCCTCATTCCCCGATGGCGGACTTCTTCGGCAAGCTGGAGGTGAAGGCCTCACCTCTCTCCTCGGAGGGAGGATGCCTGTGGGCAAAGGCACCTGCTCCCAATGATCATACTTGTTGTTGGACCAGTCTGAGGTGGACTGGCCATCTCCCAAAAGCCCGCAAGCTCGGAGCTTGCTCTCGTGTAAGAGGTACGAGAGAGACCTCCGGCCGTAAGGGAGTTGGAGCAGAGTCTCTCTATGCTCCTTCATGGCGTCGTCGGGTATAGGGCGGAGAAAATTGGCTGGAAAATAAGACACATTGCAACTAAGTACGAACCTACAAATAAGAACCCGAGCACAGAGATGAAAGAAGGTTGGAATACTTACGAATCCGCCTGAATGAGTAGCATCAAGACGGGGACAGGCCATCTGTCCAGAAGAAGGATTTTTTGAAATCAGGTGGATGATTAGGGAGATCCTTAAACACCTTTTTCTCTTTGGGATAGCTCGAAAGGTAGTAAAATCCATCTCCTCCCTGAGCTCGGGAGGGATTACTTTTCAGACAGAAGAGATACAAAATCTCTTGCGGCGAGGGTCCTTCCCACTTCAGCTCGTGGTATAGCGACCTCAGGGTAGATAGAAACCTGTAAAAATTGGTGTTGAGCTGGAATGGAGCCAACCCAACAAAATCGGTGAAGTCCTTGAAAAAAGACTTCAAAGGCAATAGCGCTCCTGCCTTCATGTGTTCCTGACTCCATGCCGCGTACCTCAGCCTGTTGTCAGGGTTCCCAGGGGCATAGCAGCTCCGTTCACTAACGGTCGGAGCTCGACACCTCAAGGAGCTTGACAACCTAAGGCCATGGAAGGCCATAATATCAGTTATCTGATTTGTCGAGGTAACCGAGGTCCAGTAGTGCTCGGCCTCGAAGATGTCTCTCCTCGGTTGCGAGGTAGAAGGCTCCCCCATGAGTGAAAATTGGAGCTCTCCCGGGCTATACGCAACGGTCACTGTCAATTTAGGGTCAAGTGGGATCGGCCTGGGCCCTGAGTTGGGTTCTGGATAAATAGCCTCTCGAAGGATCCTCCTTTTCTTCTCTATGACCTCGTCTATTTGGCGGCGATAATGAGCTCGAATATCCTCCTTCTCGCGCACGAGGTCGTACTCACGAATTCGACGTTGATTCCGAGCAAACAGCGATTCTGGGCTCGGGGTTTTTGGCGAGTAAGGGATTGCCAGAAACAACCCCCACCGTCTTTCCAGATTCTGTGACATCTAGCGAGAAAGAAAAAATTGTGAGGGCCATGCATGCAAGAGTTCAAAAATTACGAGCTTGACAGGACAAGCTCGGAGCTTAAGAACGAAGCGAGTTCGAAACTAAGACCCTTATTAAAGAGTCAGAACATGTATTCCACGAGAAAAAGGAGGAGAGTGGACAATTTTTTTTTTTTTGAAAATCCCGAAAATCAGGGGAAAAAGAGTGGCGGATATCCTGAAAGGGTAATCTTGGGTATCGTGCATTCTGCAAGGCCAAGGTTTTATACTCGATATCTTGGTATACAAGAAATGTCTTTTAAAATTTTAAAACCCAGAAAAAAGTGATCTTGCTCCAACACCAAAACTGGGTATGGAACCAGTGATGTAAACCCAATATGGAGACTTAAACGTGAAAGCCTATCGGTCAAAAATTCCCTAACGTATCGTACTAAGAAAATAAACTAGTACATTCACAGAAATAACAAGAACGATATGAACAGAAACTAGTATAAGGGAAAATAAAAATTGGACACTTACACAATAATGGCGATTGCAGAGAAATCGTTGACTGAAGGAGAGGCTGCAGATATGAGCTCACGGTCTCGAACAAACTGGAGGTCCTTTGTTTTTTCGGCTGAGAGAACATGCACAAGCAAGAAATTCTCTGGGATGGCCTCTGGTTTCGTCCCTTCTCTTTTGTTTCTGATGCGTGTAAAATAATAGGAAGAAGAAGACCTTGTATATATAGAGGGAGAAAAGTGATAAAAAGGATTAATCTGAGCCATTGGCCAGAATCCTCATAAAATCCAACGGTCAGGGATCGATGACATGATGGTACCGAAAAGGTGGCAGACGAATGATCATGGGCAGATTTCCAAGGTACTCGAGTACCATGAAAGAGCAATACCCAACTGACGCGTGTCCATTCTTAAGTATGTGACGGTACGGTTCCCGAAGAAAGTACTTCAAAAGTTTCCTTTTCTTAGGATTCGAACAAATACTTTTGAGGGGGCAAGATGTTATACCCAGATTTCGAGCCATGAGAAGTGTGACCTTGAAAGCTGGATGCATAGTGAAAGAACTTGTAAAGTCTGGAACATGATTCGAAATATAAACATCGAGTTGGCAAAGCAGAGACGACTTCGAAGATGGTAGCCTCGAAATTCCCATGAGCTCGAAAGGTAGGCCCCGAGGTGCATCTGTTCTTAGAGATGACTTCGGATCATGGGCTCCGAGCCTGACGCGCGTACGATCTCGAAGTCATGTGGCCTCGGGAGATGTTATTAGCTCGAAAGTCGATAAGAGACCTGGGAGAATAGGACCTTGGTGATATAGGATAATGACCTTGGATATCCTAATGAGTCATTTATAAGAGACGCGGTCTACATTTATTACTGTAAATCCCCTAAAATCATGGGATATTATTTGATCAGTTATACGCCCCCTGGTCTTCGGGGGACGTTTCCTTTTATATCGGATTACAGGCATTTAAGGCCATTTAATTTATTTGCATAAAAAGAGTAACTACCCAAAAATATGTGATAGTATTATGGAATCTTCTCTATAAATAGAGAGGTCATGTACCATTGTAAAGGACCGGAATTTGGATGATCTTGAAAGAAAACTCTGAAGAATTCATCCTTGGAGAATTTTCAGAGATCATCTTGAGTTTAATAACAAAGACTCGTGGACTAGGCAGATTTAACTACTGAACCACGTAAAAAATCGTGTTTTGTATTATCGTATTTTCATTGGCCATTACTGTTTATTGTTTACGTGCTCTTCTTTCACTGTTGACGAAAAACGGCGTCAACATCTCCCATTCTAATTTATGAACTAATTAATTAGAGGGTTGAACTATTGTAAGATGGTTATATCAATGGACGACTTAAGAAAAAGATTTCTGTAAAAGTATATCTATAACATAAAGAGTGCAATTCTGAATTTATAGTGGAGTAATATCAAAATTAATAAATTAACTATTATAATTAAATAGTTTAATTATTTAGTTTCAATTTATTGGAGCTTAATGTTATAGGTCCATGGTCCCCGAAATGGCTCAAACAATCACTGTCAAAGGCAAATACAAAAAAATGGGCAAAAAGGACTTATGTGATAAGTAAAATATTTTTCTATGTATCAAACATAATTATTGTTTAATTATGTGTAATTAATTAATTATTTGATTTAACAAAAATATAATTAATTTTGAATTAATTTATTTTTGGGATTTTTGGTATTTAAATAATAATAAAAATTGGGAAAAATCACATGCTTGCACAGGCATGTGGTACACGTGTGGCACAGTGCACAGGCACTATGCTACACGCATAAGAGATGGACTTAGTCTCTTGATTCCACAATTTTAGTTATTTAAATATTAAATAAATAATGAGATATTTTAATATGATTAAAATATTATTATTTAAACAAAAATCTGATAACTGATAAGTTATTTTGAATTTGTTTAAAATAAAAAATATTTTAATATATTGGATATTATTAAATATTGGATATCAGTTTTCACAGAACATAATTTTTCAGGGATAGAAAAATATCTAGGATTCTCTCAGAGAAAAGATAAGTGACAAAAACAAAGGTCATTGTTCTTCACAAAACCTAGGTCCAAACTTTATCAGACTTCATGTGTTGAGAACATCTGATAAATAGTTATTGCCTATTATTTGTATAGCGAGCCCACACTCGTTCTTTGTGTGCCTGAGAACATTTTGGAAGATCTTGGTGTGAGATCTCAAGGATTCAACCATACGAAAAGATAGCAGCAAGGAAGGACCTGAGGTAATTTTTCTATTTTTGTCCTTGATTCAATATATATATGAGTGTGAAGAAGTAGATCTAGAAATCTTATGGGAATAATCTGACAATTTGATTGTTGTTCCGCTGCGCATAATCTCTGATTTGATCAATAAAAACCAACAGCACCGACATAGGAGGTGCCTCTGATACACTAACCACTACAGGCACTTGCTGCTGTCTTAGGAGACGAAGCTCCTCTCCCTGTTTCAACACTGTTGCCTGCAAGTCATTAAACAACTGCTCCCAGTTTACAGGTACACCAAACACCCATTACCATAACACATGATTATAATAGAATTTAAAAATAGTTATTGTAAGTGAAAAAAATTTCAGGCAGCAACTTAAAATAAGGTACCGCTAAAGGACTTAGCTTTTTTTTACTTAACTTTTTTTTACTTAACTTTTTTCAACCCGTGTACCCATTTCCCCTATACCCATTTCCTCAATCATTCTTCGGTCTTCCCCTTCCTGGTCTCTCAGTCCCTTCAATCTTCAATCGTTCTTCGTCTTTCCGTTTCTGGTCCGTTCGTGGCCTATCTCTCTCGGTTTCCCGTAGACTCAGTCTCTCACTCGGTCTCTCGGTTTCCGTTCGTGGTCCGTTCGTAGCTTGCTCTTGCAGGTCAGCCCTCTTACATGTCTTCCCGTAGCTTGTTTTGTTTTTGTTATTGCAGTATGGGTTTTGTGTAGATTGTTGCTCTGTTTTATCGGACATTTGTTTCTAATCTGCATTTCTTTTGCATTTCTAATCTGCATTTCTTCAGTCTTGCAGGTCCCATAGCTTGCTCTTGCAGGTCAGCCCTCTCTTTATACCAAGTTCTCCTTTGCTCTATCAATGGAGGAGCCTCTTCTATTCTGAGAAATACCTCAAACCCACCAGCTGTTTCACTCATTCTCAGGTACACAAATTAGGCACCTTTACTGTATTTTTTAACATTCTGTTTTCATGAAGCTTGATAACATTCTGTTTTCATGAAGCTTGATACTAGTGCTTCAGCAACAAACAATTTTTATTAGCTTGTTACTGGGGTGCTCTTTATCCATTTGATAAAACATATATAGTTTTGTTTTTTTTCTTTCTTTCGTATTCGTTGTGCTTTCACTATCAGTTTTTCTGATTCTGTTAGCTATATATAATCTAATCTATGCATATTTATGTAAGGTGAGTGGAATTAAACTTACTTTTGAATTTTAATTATTAATAATGTTTCAGAAAATGGGTTTTGTTTTATATCTGTTTCTTTACTTATTATTATTGGGTCAATAATTTGTTTAAGTTCAGTACTTCACTGAATCACTGATCAATCTTTCTGAAAAAGAAAGCAGATTTTCATGTTGCTCTTACAAGTAAATATGAATCAAATAATAATCTCATGAAAATTTCTACATATTTACTTATTCTATTAGACCATATATGAATGAAGAAACAACTTAAGTAACCTTAATTTTTATTTGCTCTTCTTGTCTTTAATAAACTAATAATCTTGTAAAAAAAATTAGTTGTTATTAGAATTTTTTTATATGCATGTTGAACATTGTAATAATATCCTGTAAAAGTTCAAACCTTGGTTGCTCAAGAAATCTTTGATGTGTTCGTTCAAAAAAAATAAAATCTTTTATGTGTTCTTTAAAAAAAAAAAAGAAATATTTGATGTGATCACTACTCTCACAGATCTGTATCAAAGATTGATAAAATTGTAACTTCTGACAAATAACCATGTCTATATATACATTTTATGATTTGATTAAGCACTGTGAGATATACTATCATTATTTTTGGGTAAAATGTACATTGATTTTGAATTTGGTGTCCTTTATAGTTAAACATGGATTTTTCAAAATTAATCAAATCAACTTTATGGGGTTTTACTTATTAATTTAAAACGTCGAAAAGTCTTTCTTTTTTGGATTTAGGTGTGTGATACCAATCCATCCATGCAGTGTTTGAATTTTCCTTTATTATTGTTTCATGAGTGCCTTATTTAATTTTTTTTAACATAATAAATTTATTGTTTAGCTAAAGTACATGTAAATTAATCCAATTTATATGAAATAGTTGCAAAATGAATGAACTTTTAATTCATGGACTCAAGTCATTGTGTTGCAAAAATTTCCCAGCACCAAAACATGCCAATCCAAATATATAAGCAGAAAACATAACATATAAGTTACAAATATATTGACCAACTCCATTAGATGTCATCCGTATATTCAAAAATCGAATCAGTATATATTGTCTCTTGGATATCTTTAAATATATAAACTACAAATTTACATATATTACCTGTTAAATATAAAATATATTTATATTTATATTTATATTTTCTTTATACAGTTCTTTTAAAGATAGTGTTGTGATATTGGGTTTAGTAGGGAATTTTATTCCATGTAAGTAACTGTCTTTGGTATGTGGTGATGGCTGCACGGCTGTCTTATTTGGTAATGAAATTCTAATTCATTAATTGAACCATTTTTAGATAAGAATTATTTGTTCTTATCTCATGTAATTGTTATTAATTTTAGACTATTTCAGTAAAAAAAAAAATAGTACATTTGACAATTTAATTATTTTGTTTTCTATCCATTTCATAAAACCCATTTCAGCATTCCATCCTCCATCCCAATCTGTAGTTTCATAAAACAATACCTGGTCATAATCATATTGGAATAATCTTACTACATCAGGAGTACATCTATTGCTTATGGTTAAACAGTTTGATGACATTTCATGTTGATCAAGAATAATTGAAATTAGAGCATATGCATATAGTCCATGATTTATTACATGAAGATCTTAAAATAGGTATTTTAAAACACTATTGCTGTCTTGTGCTAGCAAAATAGTACAAAATGCCCCATAACAGACCAATTGCAACTGAAATTGTGAAAGGCAAAAAAAAAAAAACATAAGTTTATAGCCTCTGCATTTGCTTACAGTAGGAAACCTCTTCATCTGCATTTAGTATACTGTTTCATACTGAAGTCACTGAACCATGAATGGCTCATATCATTGATGTTTCATTTCATTTCCATGTATAAATGAGAATACAACTCTTCTTTTTCCTGTGCTTATATCAGTGTTTGGTTGTTCTACTAAAAGTTCTCTATCATTGTTAATTATAAAGTTCCATAATTTTGATAATGATTGTAAAACTAGTCTAAAAAACAATAAAAAATGTATATAAATCTTTTGCAAAGTAAAAGAGAAATCACATCTGTAAAAACGAGCTTGTGTGAGACTAAATATGCTGATATGTATGTTGAGTCTACTTTGCTAAAGTTTATTTTAAGATTTTGGTATCAATATCAACTTTGACGAAGTGGGTGAGTTCAAATAATAAAAAAATACAGGGGTCAAAACATGAGATTCTCAATAGTGTGCGAGTTATTAATACATCTGCTCGTCAGTTTTTTCTAAGGCTTATTGGTAGCAGTAATAACACTCCCATGAAATGTTACATTTTTTTGATATTCCAACTTTTATTTTTGGTTGTTTGAGCTTGCTTGCCATGTTGTTTAGTTTGTTAGTTTATCATACATGCTTGTTTAATATCTATTGACAAATTTTAATTTTGTATTAATCTTTTAAGTATTGATTATATTCTTTAGGCTGGGGATCGAATTGGCAAGGAGCATTGCAAAGGTAATTTGCAAGAGGTACGGAATTTGTTCTTTTAACTCTTATTATTAATATCTTTAAAATGTTAGAGGAGTTTGAATATCTTAAATATTCATCCATAGAGAAGTAGGTTCTGAGATTAAAATTGTGTGCTGCGGTGATAACGGAAGGTTGAAAACTTGTGTGTATTAGAGAAGTAGGTTCTGGAAAATTTGTTTGTGTGCTGCGGTGATATAAGGAAGAAAACTTATTGTGTGTTGTTTGAATTTTTTGACTTGGTATTGATAGATGGTTAGGTAAGCTTTTATATGTATAGATTAGATTTTTCATTATATGTATAGATTAAAATTTTCATTTAGTCATATTGTTTTCATTATTTCCATATGTATAGATTAGATTTAATTGCCACAACCCAGGCTAAAATCTTGTCTTTGATCCAAACCCAATTAGTTAGTGGCTACAATTTTAGAATCTGATTTTTAAATTAAAAACAACACTAGAATCTCTTGAAAGCTTAATGAAACTAAAGTACTAGAAATTAGTAATAGATTTAGACCAAGAAATCTTTAGTGGGACTAAGAATCATGGTACTAGAAAATCAAGTAACTGCTATAACATACAAGTAAAAATCTCAGCACTAGAATAATCAAAACCATTTGAGCAATAAGGAATGAATTTTAATAGGTAAAAAAAGAAAAAGAGAATATATAAACTTTAGAATGAATGAATCACTGAGATGATCTTATCATTGATTCACTATAGCATCTGGTTATCATTATAGCATTTATATAATTAGTCATCATGATTTGTCCTACACGTGATGCATAAATTAAAGCAAGGCTTTTGGAATGATTATTCATTGGAATTTAGAGTGTCCCACTAAAACAATTCCAATTAGTACTAATATTAAGGCTAATTCTTAACCAAATCCATTTAAAAAATCTGCTTTCAAAACAATAGAAAAAAGAAACAATATCTCATGATAGTAAATTAGTTTCCTACCAGAATATTACCTTATCTTGTTAAAAAAAATTGATAGTTCCTCCATCCCTATTGCCAATAAACTATTGATTTAGTTCTTTCTATAAAATGACATGAAAATAAAAACATCAGTGGACAGTTGAAGCTAAAAAAATAACCTACTATTATTATTCTTCATGAAAGTGAACCTTTTAAACAGTAGGGGCGCTAAAATGTATTCGATAAACAACTAGCCAAGAAGAAACAAAGAGAGAGACTATGAACCATACTTGAAACTCATTTAATCATAACTTGCAAGCTAGCTTCTCAAGTCCCATCCTCAATTTTCTGAAATTAGAAAGATTATACAGAAACAATTAGAAGAAAATAACTATACTTAACTTTCTTTGATAATATTTTCTCTAATTAATCTACTAGACAACTGCATACAAATATATTAAAGCATTAGATCATATATAAATCTTTATGATTACAGTTATTATATTAAAACTACATATTCATGCTATTTTAGATCATATAGCTATAAACCCAGCTACACAATTTATCATCTCTTTATGCTTTCTTTAGTTCTCAAGATAGCAAATTAGAATCAATCAAGTTTTCCATAGTCTGTAGCAATACTATGGGAAGCAGCCATTGTGGAAAACATCAGTAATTTCTAAAACCCGAAGACTAACAAAAGCACTCTAGTTTTCTTCCCAGAGCTCCTGAAAATGGTAAAGTTATTAGCCACCTAAGGGTAAAATATGACCGAACAAATTCAGAATGGGGTTGGAGTACTTTGCTATGCAAAACAATCTGCTTTGCTACAAATTCATTAATACAAATAATGTAGGCTTATAATTTCGCAAACATACTTAGATATACATAATACAGTATGTCAAAACAAAGTGAGCAATGAATAAGAATATCAACCATAACAAACCATAGACAGTAAAAAAATATTATCATTCTGTTAAGAGGTGATAATTATCTGATTGAGATAATATTGCTCAAATTAAAAGACAAACTATACATATACCAAAACCCTTTTCCTTAAAAAAGTAAAATGTCTACATGTGCTGAAGCTTTAATGAAAAAATCACACCTACTTTTGAAAATATAGGCACTCTAAAAGTTAGGGTATTGGACCTTTTTTAAATTTTCTCTTAAATAAAACAGTGAGTTACTAAAATATTACCCCTTTAATATCTAATTAATCATAATAATCATTTGGTGTGCTAAAGTAAATTTTACCATTACCAATATAAATTTGTAGCTTTCTTAGTTAAATACTTAGAAAAGTCCTCATATGTTTCTCTAAGTATAAACTTTATAAGTCCTAAGTTATAACTGGATTAGTTTGAAAATTATAATTGGAAAACTACATCTCCAAAAATTCTCAAACTTCACAGAATTAACCTTGGCTATATCAAGCAGTTTCTTGTAAAATTTTACACAAACATAATTATTTTTACTTAGTGACATTTATTTTCAAAAATCTTACTTTAAGGCTATCTAGGAATAGGTCAATCTTTTTAACAAATTTTGAGACTTTATAAAATCTATTTGGTTTATTAATTTGGTCCAAATTTTTTTATGACCATAATAGGCTGTGTAAAAAACACTCACACCAAAAATAAAATCATTTTAGGCATTTTTACTTGGTAAAACGGATACTCAAAGTTGGCTATCCAGAAACTATGGTAAATTCTCATAAATTTTTATCAAATTTTTTGAAAATTCATAACTCACAGCTCTTTTAAAATTCTCCTTTGAAATTTGGCCATTTGATTCTTAAATATTAAAATAATGTATTCTCCAAAAATCATCCAAAAATGCAATGATTTTTCCACCGAAATAATTGTCCAAAATCAGCCATTTACCTCATTTTTTAAATGCTTTTCCCAGACTACACACAAATTTTGCAAAGGCTATCGCTTGGTCAATTCAAAACCTTCTTGCACGTTTTTACACATTATGGACATCTATACATCCTAAAATGCAAGATAAAATACAAGAAAATTCATAATTAGTTTGACCCATAACTCGTTTAACCCACTAGAAGTCAGCTCCTAACCATTTTCTTACAAAATCAAGATTTTTACATATGGAATATTGGATTCCATTATTAACAATTATGTAAATTCTTATGCATGTACAATCAGCCATTAATTTAACATATAATGGCATGGAAGCCAGCTACTAATATATTCAAGAATAATGCCTCCTCCCCATGTTGCTTGCCCTGATTAACAGCCAAAGTTTTAATGTTTATGACCCATGAAACAGTACTTATTAATCATGGCAGAAACATATTTCAGTACTCCTAAATACTCGATGAAAAGAAACAATCAGACTAGTACAAAATGCTATTTCGAACCAGAAGGTATTTTAAACGATTTGAGTAATGAAACCAGGGATTCAAGTAGTTTTACATTGTGCAAGTATGCAGGAAAATTGGATAAACTAAAATTGGCTGAAAGAACATATATACAGGAAAAAATATTAAAATTATGGGAAGTATACAACCTGTGTCATGCCTTTCCGGCTCATCTTAAATCGCTTAACATCCCAATTCCCAGTAGAAAGGCTCCTCTCAAGTCCCATTGTTATGCTATCTCTCACTATCCACTGCATTAGCATAAAAACAAAAGAAATGATACACGATTTTCAAATAACACAAAGAAGAACCGAATTACATTCCATCAAAATTTCATATTTGCAATCTGTTTTCTGTAGTAAAATTCTTGCACTTAGAGAGAACTTGGTCTTGCATACCTAGGTTTTTCTATATTTCCTTATTCAAAAATACAGTCCCCCTGAATTCTCTCTATTTATTTAATCCTATTGTTTGATATCAATTTGAGCCTATCATACTTGTCGCTAAAATTAAAATCAGTCTGCAGAAAAATTGAATACATCTGTTGAATATGAATCTAATAATTTGGATACAAGCTAGACTAGAATGAAATGAAGCCTAGTCTAAAAATGCTTAGGACAGTACCAAACAATAGTTTTTTTCCTGTGTAATCATACACGCATCAAAGATCTATTTCTTTTTCCAGTAGTAAAGAAAACCTAGTCAAGTCAATCAAATTTTAAGTTGTCCACTTCACATGCACCCTAGATAAGAATTAGATAACAAATATTCACTTGAAACCATCAAATTAATGGAAAAAAATTCAGTGTTTTTATCTGTACCCAAAAAGAAATAAATTATAAGTTAATCATTTTGGTTCCAATATCCTCCAACCTCCTAATAGAAACTTTGGAGAGCTAAGTAAACATTAGTGATAAAAATATTTCTCATCACATTTCTGTTAAAAAAAATTAGTAATTAGCAGAGCTTACCTGAGAAAAGTCAAAACGACTAGACCTGCTGGGCTTTGTTAAAATAGCATCCACAGTCTTCTTAACCTCACTAATCATTGTCTTGAACAAATCCTACAATATTAAAAAAAAACACCCAAACAAAATTTAAAAAGTTAAAGATCTAGTTATTATACAATGCAAAGCATTAGATGGGAAAATATATGTTTACCTCAAAAAGTAGGGAAATAAGCTGACCAGATAACTCCAACCGCTTGTTCCCAACATAATCCTGAAATCATCACAGTATAATTGTTTCTATAGAACAACATTAGCTTATTAGTGACTTTATAGAATGTTAATTTAAGAATACCTATTTTTTCTTTAAAGTTGTAATAACTAGAGATGATGAAGTATCACCTATATTATATCCTAGAAAGTCATTAATAGGCACTGCATTCTAAAACATCTAATAAGATATGCGACTATTACATATAAAGACCACAAATGCCAATCAAAAAAGAAAAAGAACATTGACAAAGTAAAGGCCCTAAAGTACTTATTGTTGAAGATAGCCACCCATTTCAAGTTCTTGACACTGTTTTTGACACTAGTAAGAAATGAATGAATTGTTGAATTCTTCCTCTGTTGATTCTCTTTAAATGTTCACCTTCTCTGTTATTATTCTATTTCTCTCTAAAGTTCTATTTTATTTTCTATCTTAATTCTCTCTCTAAATCTAAAATAACCCGGTTCTTCTAGAAATGTTTACCACTTATTCTGAACACAACTCACCATACACGGTTATATAATCAAACTGAGAACTAATAATGATCTATAAACCACAAATCTGGAATCAATTATAAATTTATATCCATTAACAATCAGAAAAGGTACGAGACCATAAAGAAATCCCAAACACTCTACAGGGAACTAGAACAAATTTGTAAATTGGAATTAATTAATTAACTCCACTCTAGAATCTTCAGCAAAAGTGATCATTTAACTCTGAACAAGCAACTCTGCCCCTGAATGAAATTCAATAAAGCTTTAAACTTCAATAACCCAAATATACTGAAATTCAACCAAGGCATGTTTTCTTTTAAAAGCATGTGTGTGAATGACCTTGTCATGACCCTGATATTACAACCGCAAATAATGTGATTGTCTTGTCTAACAGTTGTTAAACCTAGACAAAAAACAAGATTTTAGTAAGAGAACAACATCAAATACAAATTCATTGGAGATGGATAAAAGTTGGATCCATCTTAACAGGTTAGTAACCAAAATCATATAGTTTATTTTGGATATAAGTTTAAGTGTTAGTGCTTGATTATTGACGTATGCTCTAAAATTGTAGAGTAACGGTGGAATATGAGCAAAAAGCTAGAGAGTTTGTTGAGACAGCCATGACGAATCTTGGATTTCCAGCCAAGATTCTTTGTCCATGCAACAAATGTCACAATCTAAGACATCAACTTTCAGTCCCCTAAGGTAAATTATAAAAGTTGTTATTGTTTTAAATTTTCATTTTAGAAGAACAATTACAGAAACTAATATATTGTCTTTAAAATAAATTTGGTAGAGTATTGCACTAGAAAAAAGACATAACTTTACAGAAGGGAAGAATGCTTGCTACTTGCTTGACTGGGCAGATGCAATTGTTGCTGAAGGTCGTTGGGGTTCTAGTGATCCAAATATAACTGTACATGGAAAGCCTCTTGGACCAGATTTTATGCGAGTATGGGTTGATGTTGCTATTGTACCAGAGTCTTACTTATTTCGTCCTAATCATGCAATGCTTACAATACAAGAAGCAGTTGGTTCCACAGTTGCAAGGCCTTCTAAAAAAGTTATTCCAAGAGGTACATTTTCATACTCAAAAAATAACTAATGTCTTATAATTTAGTGTTTGGTTTCTTTGTTTGCTTTGGTGTAGTTGTGAATCTATTATTTTGTATGTGGTGTCCTTTGTTGGATATAATTTCCATAGCATTTTTCTAGAAGTAATTTGTGATGCTAGATAATAACAATAAAATATTTCTTTGTTTATTTTACAGATATGACAAGCGAAGTATAAAAGGATACTTAAGACTCCTTGAAAGTAGTAACTTTGTTTATTTCTTTGTGTTGAAAGTAGTAACTTTTAGACTCCTTGAATACTTAAAGAATATTTTGTTGTTAATGACAGTGTTGCATGTTTTAAACTAAATTGTGGATTGTTAATTCAATGTAGAATGTTCTTACTTTTTGTTATTTGAAAATCAAGTTCATTTGATGATGCTAGTATATATTAGAAAGCTAATTTTAATTATATAAAAAAATTAAAATATAATAGAATAAATTAGTGTAATATAAATAAAATATATAATGAAAATTTAAATATATCTAAATATAACAATAATACGAAAATTAAGTTATAATATATATTACAATAACACTTTTTATGCAAAGAATTATGTTATGGAAACTTCATTATATAACACAAATAATGTGTTATACTAAAGTGTAGTATAACACAAAAAAAGTGTTATAGTAAAGTGTAGTATAACACAAAAAAAGTTTTATACTAAAGTGTAGTATAACACAAAAAAAGTGTTATAGTATCGACTATAAATAACATAATTCAACACTTATCTATATATTAAAATAACAAAGAAATTGTGTTATCGTTGACAGTACAATAACACATCTGTAGAACACTGATTAAGTGTTATGTAAAGTACCCTGACCTACGATAACACAGTCTGTCTTAACACATCAGAAAGAGTTATCGTAGGTTTTGATAACACATTTTTGGTGTTATTAAAAGCATTTTTTCTTGTAATGGGAGCTGGCTGTGGAATCTGAGACTGGTCATTTCCTGACCCTGGCTGTTATTGTTATTCTGGCCCTGATCACTTTGGCCAGCTGAAGTATCTGTCTGCCCTGGGTTCATTCTTATATGATACCTTGCTGAAACATTGATCAATACGGCCAGTCAGGTAGTAATAACTAAACCTATTGTCACCTTACGGTCCAAGAACAAGCAGACAATTATCATATTCCACAGTCATACAATATGTACAGGCAGATACATGTTTATAGCATTCAGCACTCAGCATGTATCACATAATAATTCATAATCAACAATACTGATGAGTATGTTCTAGCAATTTCAGTACTAATTAGCACACAGTTGCTGAGGATATAATATTTCAGGGCATAGGTTTAACAAGGGGTCTCATGCATACAGGTAAAGCACATATACCACATTTAAGCAGTTATACATATAACTACATAAATAGTTACCAAACCATGAGTTGAGCTTGACTTCAGTGATGTGTGTACATGCCCAGCCAGTTTACAGGAACCCTAACCTTGGCATGCTTTGATACCAAGTTTTAACGCCCTGGTTACCTCAGAACCGTTACGGTGAACCCGAGTCCTTTGGTTAAAAACGTGTTCTAAGTGTTATTAACAGGCTAAGGTGAAAATCAATAAAGAGGAAAGGATATGTTTTATTTAATACATAAAACTGTTCATGGGCCCACAAGAACATTTACAAGTTATTTACAACTCAAAAAGGTCATTACTGTTCCAAAATTACAATCACGCCGACCTAAGCGGAAAAAATAGGGTAAACCCCCTAGTTCCTCTGAGAACTCCTTGGCCGTGGTGGTCAAGCGGCCGCATATGTACACATCACCACCTAAGCTCTCCACTCAAGGCTGGGTGAGCTTTTCTTTCCCTTTACCTACACCACATAGCACCCATGAGCCAAAGCCCAGCAAGAAAACACAGCATTGGATATAAACAATATCAAATGATTATCATTATAACCACACAGAGCTTATAACTCTTAAACAGATGAGTGAATATCACTTGAGGTTCTAGAAAACCATACTGAATGACTGACAAGCAAGTCACTAATTTAAGCAGAAGAGTGGCTGCTAGGTAAGCCACTAGCCTTAAACAGACGAGAGACTGTTAGGTAAGTCTCTAACTTAACAAATGAGTGACTAATGGGTAAGTCACACAAGCGCTTATAATATTCATCGAACTTGAGGTGGGTTCGGCATTAATCCTCTTTGAGTCATCCAATGCAGATATCGATTAGATCTAATCTTTATTAGCTTGCGTTGAACACGCTAAAGCCGTCCTGACTAATGAGTCAACACTATGTGACCAGTCCCCAGTACCACTGCCGAACCTAACTAATGAGTCACAGCTTCACAGTTGATACTGACACCTTTGCCAAATCTGACTAATGAGTCAGTACTATGCACAAGTGAGCAAGATTTGCTAGGCATTCAATAACCAATTCATGTCCACATTTACAAAATCAACATGCCTCAAGAATAACCATGCATGTCACACATGGGGTGCAGTTTTCTTACCTCTGATTCGAGCTAGAATGAATAAAAGAACGACCCTTGAGAACGGTTTAGCTTCTAGTCCTTTAGCGGTTACCTAATCATAACACATTATAGGATACCATCAATAAAATGATCAACATAGGTTTCCAAACCAATATCTAGCCTCTGGGGCATCAATCCAAACTAATCCAAGTAGTAGGAGTGATCCCGAGGCTTAAAACTATGTTCTCGGGGTCAAAACATGCAAACGGGGTGAAGACTGGGCAAGGGCTGTGGCCCTAACACCTTGGGCCATGGCCCCCAGAACTTCCTGAAGCAAAGGTCGCAGCGCCCAACAGGCACAAAGAGCCCCACCTGCTTCATCAAGTCAGGGCTGGGCTTGCCAAGCAAATCAAGGGCCGCGGGCCCAGCAGGCACAAGAGTACCCCTTTCCAAAAAATACATTTGATTTGGTAAGTATAAGTTTACCATACTCAAAAATGGCTTTAATGCCGGGCTTGCCAAGAAAATCACCACTTACCAAGTTTTTACTCATTTCGGGAACATAAAGTACATTCACTAATGTAACTTTCTTGCCGGAGGTGAAAAAGACTTCAATAGTACCTTTGCCAAGTACCTTGGATTTTCCCTCATTGCCCATTTCAATCTCATGGTTGCCCTTTGACTCTTCAAAGGTCTTGAACAATGATTAGTTGTAGGTGACATGGACGATGGCACATGTATCATACAACCACCCTTTCACCTTGCCTTGGACCGCATTCACCTCACTAAGGGTAGCAACTATGTTCCTCTTGAGTTGCGTTCACCTTAGGTCCTTGTTGGTCTTTTCTATGCCTACACTCTCTAATATAGTGACCCTTTTTCCCACACACAAAGCAAGGACCTTTCTCGCCCTTTAACTTGTTTGGGTTGGTTTTTGGACCCAAAGGTTTCTCGTTACCCTTTTTCCCTTTGTTTTTGGGATGTTTTGGTTGTGACACCGCATTTTCTTTGGAAGTCTCTCCATTAGACCCCTCCACAAGTTTATCTCTACATATCGATTCCTCCTCGATTCGAATATGTTTTTGGATTTCCTCCAAAGAATAATCCTCATTTTTATTAAGGATTCTTTTCCTATAGCTCTTCCAAGTTGGTGATAATTTAGCCACTATAGCACCAACTTGAAAGGCCTCGGGAAGCTCAATCTTTAATACTTTCAATTTGTTAACAATTATTTGCAATTCATGAATTTGAGGAAGAATAGGTTTATCACCAAAAAATTTGAAATCAAAGTATTGAGATATCAAAAACTTTTTGGTACCTTCCTCTTCCGCCTTGAACTTTTTCTCAAGTGCATCCCATATCTCCTTGGCCAATTTGGTCTCGGTGTAGAGGTCATAGAGCCTATTGGAAAGGGCATTGAGGATATGACCCCTACAAAAGAGATTTTCCTCCTCCCTCTTCCTTCTTTTCTCCACCTCCTTGGGAGTGTTGTTGTCGGATGGCGTTGGGAGAGGTTCTAGAGTGGATTCTAGAATGTAGGCGATTTTGAGAGTGGTCAAAATGAATCTCACCTTGTCTTTCCACCTAGTGAAATTGGACCCATCAAACCTATCCAACCTCACTAGGTCTTGATTCATTATCTTGATGGTCTCACCTTCCATTGAAACAAACAAAGGGATAAGCTTTTGAATGTTAGGAAAAATAGTATTTGCCTCAATGGAAATGGTAAGATAATACAACTCTTTGCAATAATATTACAAATAAATAATTATTGATGAAATAAAGTTACAACTCTATAACTGAAAGTTACAATAAACAAAGAAAAGGAAGAAGATGATGATGAAGAGGAGAATAGTGAGAATACAACTCTAAGCAAAAGATTACAAATAAAGTAAAGGTGTTTGCAACAAAAGAAAGGAAGATTACAACTCTAAACAAAAGTTACAAGTAAATAGAACAAGAGAATAAGAAGAAAGCTGTTGCGATATTTTTGCTATGCAAGTGCACACAGTCGCAATTCGTAATAAAATGGTAAAACCAAGTATCGTCCTCAAGGACTGAGTTATCAATTACCAGTCAATTAATTTCTTGTTCTATTTGATGAATTAAAATTCTTGATTTTTGTAAATACAACAAAAGAAACTATAAAGTGCAGAAACAATAATTGAAAATTAAATGGAATAATAACTAATAGTAAAACTTTTAATTTAATCACTGAAGAAACAATTAGGATATTTAATCTCATCAACTATCCTCCCTATTATTCCCTAATGCAAAGTGTGAATTCTTCTTCTTTTTACCTAATTCAATTAACAAGTTGATACAACAGCCTATAATCATACTATGAATTATAAACTCAACATAAGTGACAATTTCCTATATTTCTATGGTAAATTGAACCACAAAGGTAGCATTAATCTCGACAACTTAATAACAGTTACACAATTAATTCAGATACTTTCGTTCTAAATTAGAATTATGTCCAATATAACCACAGTAGATTTAAATCTCACTTCTCAGATTTTGACTTAAAAACATATGTATATGACTATAGATGGCCAATCAATAATCAATCTATAAGAACAGGTTATATGGAATTGAAGAAGATTGAAGAAGAAGAAAATTGAAATTGCATTAATTCATAACAGGGATTCAAGTGATTCAATTAAACATCCTAAACAGAAAATTAGTTTATAATCATAATGCCAATCACAACAAAAATTAAAGATAACATCAGGAAGAAGAAGAAAAACATGTGAAAATACTCTAAGCTTCAGCCTTCCAAAATCAGCTTTCATCCCCAATCCGTACGTCTGTTTCTCTTCTCTTTTTCGCCATATTAAAACCTAGGACTCAAATTTTAAAGAGGCGGGCCGCGGCTCTCCAAACACTATGCCGCGGCCCGTGTCCAATTTCCTGGGCAAAAGATCCTCTCCATGCCGCGGCATTAGTCAACCATGCCGCGGCCCGCGTCGACAAAATCTGGGTTGATGCCCTTCAATGCCGTGGCCCTCTCTAGCCATGTCGCGGCCCGAGGATTTCCTTAAAAACATTGGTTCTGTTTCCCACCTAGACGCGGCTCCACTTTGCTCATGCCGTGGCTCTTAACGGATTTCTCAATTCTTCAAGTTTTCATCCCAAAAATTCACCAACACTTCCAAATTATGTTGAGAACCATTCTTTCTCGAAATATGATGAAAAACTTGGTTATTTCTTCCCTTTCAATGACATTTCTTCCACGTGCTCAATTCTTCCTGATATTCACAAAGACAGACAAAAACAGCATAAACCCGCACTAAATGAAAGAAAAACGAAATAAAAGACTACTAAAAACATCACCAAAACATGATAAAAACTAGACTCAACAAACTCCCCCAAACTTAACCTTTACTTGCCCTCGAGTAAAGACCAAGTTAAACTAACAAAAAGAAACAAACACAAAATGAACAAGCTAAACCATCATTACCATCTACACTGCTCTGCCAAAACTCATGAAATCTCAATTGCAATATTTATAACCAGAATTTCAGCTCAATTGCCTTAAAGTCCAATTTGTAAAGTTCAATTAGGGAAATCAATAATATATGATGAAAATGATTACAACAATTGGACTCTATCATATGTGCTCAACTCATTCCAGACAATTCCACAAACCAATTCTTCAATATGCTTGCATTACTTGACCTTCTCCACTAATGTCAATAACACGTGTTTTGAAATCAAAATGACTTTCACAGGTTATAGCGTTAGGCTTGGGCAAGGGTAGATGAAATTGTCATTTAGGGTCAGTCGTTACCATAAGCATAAAAACCTTGAAACCAGCCAAATTTCTCTTCACCACACCAAAAATCACCCTTTTTTACAATTGGAGAGAGAGATTACAACACTTTCATCATTTTCCTCTTTTCTTTTCATATCATTTCTTTCAAATCACACTCCCCCAAACTTAATATTTTCTATATAAATATAATCAAGGAGTGTGACAAATTGATTTTTTTTTTTCATAATCTAAAAACTTCTCTCTCTCTTCTTTTTGTACAATCATAATACATTCAAATCATACCAATACCTCAATATTTTTCGTTCTTCCTTCCCACAAATTATATGCTTATGATAACAAAGGAAAAGGAAAAAAAAATAATGAAGTTAGGAAATTTAGGCTCAAATAGTATAATCAAGAACAAAAACCAAGTTTAAGGCTCAAAAAGGGTAACTAAGGATAATTAAATCAAGGTTGGCTTGAAAGGCACAATCGATCCAATAAAATTGCCTAAATCACTTTTCTAAACACATGTCATCAAGGATTTCGCCTCAAAGGCCAAATAATGCAAGTTCTATCAAATTCAAATTGTCATTCCACCAACCCTAGTCAAACACATATAATAAAATCCAAAATGTTGCATTTTCAAAACATATTAAAAATTTCCCACAAAACTTTTAAATTAAACTCTAAAACAATTGAACCAAGCACACAGTTGAATTCAATTTCCTTTTCACGAGCAAAGACAAAGCAACAACAAACACGAATGATGGTTTAACAATTACACTAAACAACACAGAAAATAACGCAACAGACTAAAAACTAAACTAAACAACGCACAAAACAAAAATAAAACAAAATAAGCTCCCCCCCAAACTTAAGATGCACATTTTCCCCAATGTGATAAAGAAAAGGACAAGGGAAGAGAACTTACCTGACGCCACATTAGTATGGCGGAGGAGGTGGTGGAGGCGGCCACTGGTATGGAGAGTACTGTGGCGGAGGAGTGAAGTAATTCTCATCAGCAGAGCTCATAGTCCACCTTGTTACTAAAGCATTCAACTCCTCAATGTGAACCCGCCCATACTCATTTTGTTGCACCATGAAGTCATTATAGTGCTGATTTTGCGCATGATGCGATTGGATTAAGTATTGATTTTGCTGAATAAGGTAATCCAATCGAGCATGCGTGCGCTGCGTGTGCTCATCAATCGGTCCACCAATTTCCAAATTCGAAGGTGGGTTACTGGGACCTGCTTCATCTGCTTCCTCCCCTTCAGCTGGATCAATGTCCACTGGTTCATCAGCCCGGCTACGCTTGTTTTGCTGGCTAGAGGCAGGTGGCGTAAGAGAAGCCGAAGGGAAAGCCGTAAACATAGTCTGATTGATTGCCCCCATTGGCCTCTGGACTAGATCGCTTGGGTAGACTGGTACCTCATAAGTGTTGCATAGGGTCGAGAGGAAGGTACCATGGGCCACACCAGCTGTAGTATTGAATCTGCTGATGTTGCGAATACTGTAGCGAATTATTCGGCCAACATCAACTTTCTTTTGGGTCATGATAGCATAAACCAACAAGCAGCGCTCTCTATCAACAGAAGACAGATGAGAGGTCGGCAATAAATGTGAACTTACAAAATAAACCCATGCCTTTGCAATTGGATTGAGCTACCACCTGTACAACTCTTTGGGCTTTCCATTATGATAGTTGAAACGTGCACCTTCCACACTCAAAACTGCAGCCACAGCATCATAGTCTGGCTCATCAAAATGGGCCAACTGCCAATGTTCGTCCTCTTGTGCAGACAATGAAGGGAGGTCCCGTAATTGGTTAAATGAATAAGATGTCGTAGGCACCAATTTACCCCTGACAAAATTGTTCTGTTCTGCATCAAGAAATGGGAAGTTGGCAAAGAATTCATAAATCTGAGAGCAGTTGGTTGATCCCACATAGGTAGAGTCGCAAAAGAAACCCCAATTACGTCGCAATATTTCAGCGTTGATGATATCATAGGCAGGGTTTTGTACCACAGTGGCCTCATGAAGCTCAAATCCCCTTTCCCTTACCACAGATCTCTTATGAATCTTTTTAAACAAGTCAGCTGCTTCCTTATTGACAAATAATTTCGTGTCATAATCAGCCGGGGGAGATGGTGTTGGTGGTGGTTGAGTGCGGGATGAGGAGGCTTTCTTTGAGGAGGTACCTCTCGGAGGATTTCTCTTAGGACCCATTGTGTCTTTCAAAACAAGAACAAACTAAACCCCCAAATTGGTTTTCAAGAACTTGAGTACAACTTCCCCTTGGTGTCACTCCCCCAAAACTTTCTGATTAACAAAATCAACAGCCCAACCACTAATTCCCAGAAAAGCAATTGACAAACCCCTTAAATGTCTCACAAGAAAAGCATAGGACAATCCACAATACCACAATGTAATCTATTCTCCAATAAAAAAACACTAGAATAGATATGAGACACTTACTTGAATGGCACAAAACTTCTTCTTTTTGTCTCTTTGGCTGATGGAAGTCTCAAGAATTAGAGAGAAAAGGAGGTTTGAGTTGGATGGTAGATTGTGAAAGTGAAAGTGAATGAGAATATGGCTAATTTAGGGCTTTTTACCCCAGATTTCGTACACGGGCCGCGGCATTACTTTGACCATGCCGCGGCCCGCATCAATTTTTCAGCCTCGAATGCCGCGACATGATGGTATCTATGCCACGGCCCGCCTCGATTGTCTGGGAAAAAATGGGTTTCAATGCCGCGACATTACATGGCTATGTCGCGGCCCTTAAGGGTTCTCCATTTTTTTTATTTTTCACATTTTTCACGATTCTAACAGTCCAAAAATAAACCAAAAATCCATTGTTTATAAATACAAAAGTAAAATAAATAACAAGTAAAACATAGGGTGCCTCCTACAAGTGCTGTCGTTAACGTCATTTAGCCGGACGCGGAACCCCTCTTCAGAGAGGCTTCAGAAGGAGGATAGACTTTGCTTGATCAAAACTACCACCCAGGTAGGGCTTCAATCTCTGACCATTGACTTTAAAGGAATCACCTGAGTTGCCCCGAAATTCTACAGAACCATATGGAAAAACTTGAACAACAGTGAATGGCCCTGACCATCTTGACTTCAATTTTCCAGGAAACAGTCGCAGTCTTGAATTAAAAAGAAGTACCTGCTGCCCTGGTTGGAACTCTTTCCTGATTAAGTTCTTGTCATGCCAAGCCTTTGTTCTCTCTTTATAAATCTTGGCGTTCTCATAAGCCTCATTTCTGAACTCGTCAAGTTCATTCAGTTGCAGCAGCCTTCGTTCACTAGCGGCACTCCAATCAAAATTCAACTTCTTCATAGCCCAGAATGCCCTATGTTCCAATTCAACTGGTAGATGACATGATTTACCAAACACCAACCTGTAAGGAGACATGCCTATTGGTGTTTTGAATGCAGTTCTGTAAGCCCAAATCGCATCATCTAACTTTTTCGACCAATTTTTCCTCGAACTGTCAACGGTCTTCTCAAGGATGCTTTTGATTTCTCTATTTGAAACTTCAGCTTGCCCATTTGATTGAGGATGGTAAGGCAAGGCTTTTCGGTGATATACTCCATAACGAGCCAGCAATGCATCAAGTTTCTTATTCACAAAGTGTTTCCCTTCATCACTAATCAGAGCTCGGGGAGTGCCAAATCTAGTAAAAATATGTTTATGCAGAAAATTAAGCACAGTTTTACCGTCATTGGCCCTAGTTGCTGCAGCCTCCACCCATTTGGATACATAATCTACTGCCAATAGAATATATTCATTGTTGTAAGAGGGTGGAAAGGGCCCCATGAAATCGATGCCCCATACATCAAACAGTTCCACTTCAAGAATCCCCTGTAAAGGCATTTCATTTCTCCTCGAGATATTACCAGTTCGCTGACATCTATCACAAGCCTTGACAAAAACATTGGCATACTTGAATAATGAAGGCCAATAGAAACCATTTTGTAAAACCTTGGCCGCCGTTCTTGATGCTCCAAAGTGCCCTTCGCATTGTTGAGTATGACAGTGATTAAGAATGGACTGCATTTCTTCTTCAGGAACACACCTTCTGATAATCTGATCAACACAGTGCCTATAGAGAATAGGTTCCTCCCAATAATAGTGTTTTACCTCAGAAAAGAATTTCTTTAATTGCTGCTTTGACATCTCAGGAGGCACAATCTTGGCAACCAAGAAATTCACTATGTCAGCAAACCAAGGGACAGCTAAAGTCTCACTCACCCCAAACAACTGGTCATTAGGAAAGTGATCATTGATTTGCACCACTTTCTTATTTTTAGACTCCTCCACCTCAAGTCTAGAGAGATGATCAGCTACCACATTCTCGCTGCCCTTCTTGTCACGAATCTCCATGTCAAATTCTTGAAGCAAAAGAATCCATCTAATCAGGCGGGGCTTGGCATCTTTCTTTGACATCAAGTATTTAATGGCAGAGTGATCAGTGTAGACAATCACTTTGTTACCAATCAGATACAGTCTAAATTTATCACAAGCAAACACAATAGCTAGCAACTCTTTTTCTGTAGTAGCATAATTCAGCTGAGCATCATTTAGAGTTCGACTAGCATAATAGATAGACCTGAATACCTTGTCAATCCGCTGTCCCAAAACTGCCCCCACCGCATAGTCACTGGCATCACACATCAACTCAAAAGGTAATTCCCAATTCGGAGCTATCACAATTGGAGCAGAAATAAGCTTTTCTTTCAAGAAATTGAAAGCCCTCAAACATTCGTCATTAAAATCAAAGACAACTCCGTTCATAAGCAGATTTGAGAGAGGCTTGGACACTTTAGAGAAATCTTTTATGAACCTTCGATAGAACCTAGCGTGCCCAAGAAAACTTCGAACTCCTTTGACTGAAACTGGTGGAGGCAGCTTTTCAATGGTAAATTTTTTTGCTCTATCTACCTCAATTCCCTCACTTGAAATTTTATGGCCAAGAACAATCCCCTCTTTCACCATAAAATGGCATTTCTCCCAATTCAGCACCAGATTTGCCTTCTCACAACGACGCAGCACGTTCTCCAAGTTACCCAAACAGAGGTCGAATGATGAGCCAAAAACAGAGAAATCATCCATGAATATCTCAATACATCGGTCTACCATGTCTGAAAATATGGCCATCATGCACCGTTGAAATGTTGCAGGGGCATTGCATAGTCCAAATGGCATTCTCCTGAAAGCAAATGTGCCATAAGGACATGTAAAGGTTGTTTTCTCTTGATCCTCCGGTGCAATAGCGATCTGATGATACCCAGAATACCCATCCAAGAAATAGTAGTAGCTATGGCCTGCCAATCTGCCAAGCATCTGATCAAGGAAAGGCAAAGGAAAATGATCCTTCCTTGTTGCCTTATTGAGCTTGCGGTAGTCTATACAAATCCGCCACCCCGTTACAGTTCTTGTTGGAATGAGTTCATTGTTCATTGTTGGAATGGTCAGTTTTGGCCTGTGGCCGCGGCCTGAGACATTAGTGGCCCCGGCCACTAGTCTCTGTACCACAGCTTGTGGCCACCAACATTCAGTGGCCGCGGCCACTGACCATTTTCAACACTTAAAAATGTGTTGTTTTTCCAAATGGTTCCAAACCCTCCCAAATGATTTTGTAACCCCCAAAACACATTATTGGGGTTAAAATCATATCTCTAACAGCCATTTCACATATGGCTTTATGAAATTCATTTCAATATTATGTAACACCAAATTTACACAATAAAGGGTAATATTTGGAAGTTACAAATTTGTAACACCAAATATGTTACATTATTTGGATATATCTCATATATCTAAATATTGTAACTCTCTATTATATGTTACAATATGTGACACTCTTTGTCACATTTATTTAATCTAAAACATTATATTATAATATAATATAATATTACATTATATTATAAAATAATATAACAATAGGTCCACGGGGTCCATGCACAGTGCCAACAAATACAAAGGGATCCTAACCCTCAAGCTCGAAGGTTACCATCTTCTTTTTGCAGTCTATAGTTGCCCCATATTTAGCCAACCAATCCATACCCAGAATCATATCAAAATCGTCCATAGCTAGCTCAATCAAATCAACTGACAACTCTCTGCCATCCATTATCACTGGTAATGATCTAATTCATCTCCTGGAGACTACTAATTCCTCAGTAGGTAATAATGTCCCAAACCCCACAGTATAATAATCACAAGGCCGACATAGTCTATCAATCACTCTACTAGAAACGAACGAATGTGTAGCACTAGAGTCAATTAAAATAGTATAAAGGTATATCTGAGTATATATATATATATATGTGTGTGATATGTGATTGAGACCACATTATTATGTGGATGCATTTGAGTTCTCGGCACGAGGCGATTCTAGTGACAAGGTAGCGGAAAAGTCACAACGGGACCTAATACCTAACTCGGGGCGAGTCTAGGGGTATTTTGGGTATTTAGTATATTACCGGATATCGAGTAATGGGAATGAATATTTGGTAATATATTTGGAGATAGAGAGATTAATTGGGAATAATATTATTATTCGAGGATTTGTGAGAGGTTCGGGATTAATGACAATTTTTCCATCGGGGATGATTTTTTTTGGCCTTAAGTGTCAAGAGGTGACTTAGTCACTAAGAAAGGCTAGATATAAACCCAAAAACAGAAAACTCTCACATTCTCTCTCTCTCTCTCTCTCCCGTAACTATCCCTCTCTCACTCTTCTAGGTTTCTGGAGGATTGGCTTGGGATTCAAGGAAGTTTGAAGCTAGGAATTCAAGCTAAGGCCACCCTAGAATAATTTTAGCATCTGAGGTAACTTTTTACCAGAAAATCAATGAGTTTTTATGAGTTTATTGAGTGCTCTTGAGTTGTGAAATTGAAGATTGAGTTTGTGATTTATGGTTGAGTTTTGGGCTTGATTTATGGAGTATTGCTGATGCTTTAGTGAACTGTTGATGATTATGGGTTTATAGGATTTTGGGTATAGAATTTTGTAATTTTGGCTCGGAAAAATGTTGGAAATTTCTAGGTTTAGGGGCTCGCGCCGCGGCCTGTATGAACTACAAGGACGAAGAGGTCTCCGAAACTGCCTTAGTGCCGCGACGTTGGGTATAGTACGCCATGACGCGTGTCCATCCAAGGAGAGCTCGGGGCTCTCTGACTTGGAGCGGGCCACAACTCTAATTGGGGAATTTGGCCAAAATGGGTTTTAGAGTTGCGGGAACTCAACCCTAAGGGCTCGGGACTGATTCTAAGACTTGGTTTAGTAGAATTGAAAGTCCCAAAGGTTAGGAGTCCGTTCGGAAGCCTTTACTTGCATTTGATTGATGTGATTTTATACTTTGGTTGTGACTAGGTTATCGCCAGGGGCTCTGGACCAGGATCGTCCTCGAGGGTCGTTCTTATTTTTCTTAGCATTGGACCTAAGGTAAGAAAACTGCACCCAGTGCATGCTATATGTGAATATCTGTATGATTACGGCTCGGCCCCGCTAAAGAGCATAGTTATTACCGTGTGTGTTCTTAATGAATTGAGAAATGATGATTATGTATGCATACTTGTGTTATCTGGAGTATGCTTATTTGTATTTGTATCTATTTATTTAGTTTTATGATTATTTGGTTAAGGCATTGACTTATTAGTCAATGGAGGCATTAGCGCACTAAGCGTTGGTCGTATGGCTGGGCCACCCAAGAACGTGCTAATACATTTGACCGACCCTATGGTCGTTGGGAAATTGAGCGCCAGGTTCGCTTGGCTAGCTCTATGGTCACTTAGCCAGGGCTAGGGCAGAGGGCCCCGAGTGACTCTATGGTCACTTAGCCAGGGCTTGGGCAAAGGGCCCTGGGTGACTCTATGGTCACTTAGCTAGGGTATAGGGCCTCGGGTGACACTATGGTCACTTAGCTAGGGTATAGTGCCTCGGGTTACTCTATGGTCACTTAGCTAGTGTATAGGCCTCGGGTGACTCTATGGTCACTTAGATAAGGGCATAGGGTTAGGGTGACTCCATGGTCACTTAAAAGTCGCTACCAATTTTTTTCAAAAATTAACAGTCGCTATCTCCTCGATTCTTCAAAATTTTCTCAACACATTAACACAACCAAGTAAAACCTGAAGCCTAAAATCATTTTCCTACCTCCCAAACACAAATGTTCCCAGAAAATCATCGATTTTTACAAAAAAAAACCAAAAGTTTTAACAAGAACATCAAGAACACAGGGTGCAAAGTAATACAAGAGGTTACAAAATTCAAGCAAACACGATTGCAAGTTCAATAAACTTACTGTATTGAAGATTGTGAGAAGGATCTTAAGAAAGGATTAAATTTAAGGGGAGAAAATGAAGACCAGAGCTTCGGTTTGAGAGAAATTTTGAGAGAAAAAGCTTGAGAATTTTTTAAAGTGTAAAAAATGTGAAGATAAATGCATGCCTATTTATAGGCCCATGGCTCGCATGCGAGCATATGGTGTTAGCAAAGGAAAATCATCATGAATTTTGGGTTTATGTGACGTCAGTCACGTGGGGTAGGTGAAAAGTTGCCAACTTTTCTCCAAAAAGTACAATCATGACTGCGTTGGGAAAAGGTGTCAAACTGCATAGGGACTCCAAAAGTCGTCAATTATTCTATCGAGGAGACGCGATCATTGCCTATATAGGTGATGTTATGAGTTTTAAAGTGTTCGAATGTGAAGAGGTGCCAACCTAGTTCGAAGTGTGAAAGTTGATCCAGTGCTGGTCGCATCAGGATAAACTTGGGGGGGGGGGGGGGGGCAAATTTTTAACCAAAATTTAGACATAGTGACGTGGCATTTGAAGAGGACATGTGACAATCATTGGCATGCATTAAATCCTGAGCGTTGGTCGAGATGGGATAGCTGCTTGAGGGAACCATATCATAACAATGAGTCATGATTTGCTTGATCCAAGTATCCTGCTCGAGAAGAAGCAAGATGGTGTTGTCCCTTGAAGCTGCTCGAAGACAGACCCTGCTCGCCATACAAGACGTTCTCCACCTGAAGATCTGGATTTCAGGAGATATTATAAAGTATCCCAAGATATTTATGTAACTGATATTTGAATTTATTTTTCCCGTATTATTTGAATTTGTAATCAGTTATAGCAATCTCACACTACACGTGTAGGACCTATATAAATTTGTAAGGGCCCATAGCTCATTAAGAGGCTTTATAAATAGAAATCTCTCCCAGTCATTATCTCTAAGTTGAATCAGTGCACACTTTACATATAAAACCCTATTGAATTGTATTTTTCTCTGAGGCTTAAGAAACTCGGTTGAACCTTGCCTCTTCTTAATCTTGAGTCTGATGCTTCATTGATTAATAAAAGTGCAAGTGGACGTAGGTCATTACCAACTCTTGGGACCGAACCACTATAAATTATTTGTGTTGTTTTACTTGATTTTAGTTCGTTTAATTAATTTGTGTCATATAAATTGACTCAATGTCGTTGAGCAAAATATTGGTCAACACTTATCTCTGAAAAGCCATTAATTCCTAGATGCTTCAAAGATTATAGTTATATTTTTAATCTTAAATCAGGCGTGAGAACTCAAAAATTCGCCTATTCAATTAACTAATAACTTAGATAATTGTGAATGATTATAATAAATAAATAAAATTGACAGTCTATTGTAAATATAATAAGGATAGGTTCTAAGGACATCAATTTTTACACTAAATTTTACATCAATTTTAGGTCATTGAATGAAATGAAATCAAAGGATAATATTAAAACTTAAATTAGGAAAAGACAAAATTTAAACAACTTAATTAAAAGTTATACCTTCCTTATTCATTTTCTCCGTTCGCCACCACTGCCCTCACCTCTTCAATTGTCGCCATACCTCAACGCCATCGTTACCACCACTTTAGTCGTTGCCATCCACCCAAAAACTATATCTTCATTTTCAATGTAATTCTCTCTAAATATTCTAAAATCCCAACTCTTTCAACCCTGTGGTATAGTTCCTATAAATGATTAGCAACAGAAAGTCAGTTATGTCAGTTAGTTTCCTGTTTTAACTAACTAATCCATCTCAGCTGAAAAATCTTTCAAGGTCACTCGTATTCAGCTGCCTATATATACTGCTTCATTCTCCTCATTTGAGACACAGAAAAAGAGCAAGAAAGAGAGAGAGTTTTGGTACAGAGTAAAGAGTGAGATTGGGGTTCTTGGGTTTTGTAATGAGCTGCATATGTTGATGAATATGCAAGCTCGGGTCTGAGTGTTCTTGAGAGAAAGACAAGCACTTTGAGAGGATCCAAGAGAGTTGAATCTACTTGACTGTATTGTACCAAGGAATTGTTCTTATCAATAAAGAGGAAGTTGGTGGTGTTCCAAAACTGGATTAGAGCCATAGATCACATCGATCTATTGGTCTTGAACCAGTATAATCATTGGTGTTATTTACTGTTTTCTGCATTGTTAAGTTCTTAATTTTCTAATTTTGATTGTGCTCTTGGTTATTAGATTGTTGTGTTTTAGTTGTTAATTTGGTTCTGTTCAGTACAAAATTCCCACAAACCCTATTCTCATTTTTTTATATATTTATGAAATTTTTTATATGGGCCATGATAGCAACAAAAGGTGGTATTCATGTCTTCTTTTTTAATATTTTTCATATATAATTTACATTAAAAAAAATCCCTGTACACATACAAAAGAAAAGATAAGAGTTTAAATACATTTATATATAGTTATTTTAGAGCCTTGACTAGTTGCAGAGACATCAAGCTCATTGACTGGCTATGGACCAAAAACATAATCTCTAGTTGTTAAAGCAAAATCTCAAGCTTTGGTGCATCATGATTATTAAATCCAGTTACTAATTTTTCAAGTTTATCAAACATGAAGCCATAAGATTTTCTCTAATTTATTTCTTATAAGAGTTTTTATTCATAGTAAAGTCAAACATTGAATAGGAAAAACCGAACCTTTAACTGCACAAAAATTTCATAGCTGAAACAGAAGAAAAAGAAAAAGAAAATCAAGAAATATATGTACAAAATACCAGGTCTAGGAAGTCCTCGTATATTAGAGCGGCTCACACTTGTTCATTCAACAAATAGCTATATATAATTTTATTACCGTACGTATAAAATTATATTTTAAAAATAAAATAGTAGCTCAAATTCTAGTTGTGAAGGATGACAACTAAAGTGCCCGAGACAGTGGTGTGAACGCACAGTAGAGAATGAAATATAAGTTATAAATATTAATTAAGTTGTTTAAGTTTTATCTTTTCCTAATTTAAGTTATAACATTAACGTTTGCTTTTATTGATACTGTAGACTAAAATTGATGTAAAATTTAGTGTAAAAGACTTTGTCCATAGAACCCATCTCCATATAATATATAATTATAAAAATTACAAGTTATATATAGAGTTAATAATAATCAATGAAAATATATATTTTTAAAAAATCATAGAATAAAACTTATAAGAAATACAAAATGATGATACGTGATGTAAATAATATAGTTTTGGAAAAAAAATTAGCTAGTTAATTTTAAAAGATAAAATTAGTAAAAAGTGTAGTGTGTATATAAAATTTAATTATATAACTTCAAACAACTAACTTTAAAAGGTATTAAAAAAAATTCAAATTAAATAACCCACAAACTAACCCTTATTTGCCCTAATATTATAACCATATATCTCTCTCAAAGTATTTTACAAATATAACCTCTTACTCAGTTGAAAAGTCGAAAATACCCTTAGTTAACATTAGGGTTCCTTCTCTTCCCCTTAGTTTCTCTTTTCCTCTCTCAATTGTTGTAGCAGCCATCAACCTTTTCTTGCCGGGGGGGTTGCAACCCCAGCCAATTGGATCATGTCTAAAATTTGTAAGAACCAAGTCCAAATCATGTCTGAAATTGGTCAGAACCAGATCTGAACCCATGTCCGAATTTGGTCAGAACCATGTCCGAACCCATGTTCGAAATTGGTCAAAACCACGTCCAATCCATGTCCAAAATTGGTCAGAATCAAGTCTGAAATTGGTCAGGTCCGAATTTGGCATAAATATATGGTCTAAATAAAAATTAAACTAACTTTAATAACAAAGTGCATTATCACATCAATGTCACTTACAACTAGAAAACTAGAAAAATATTTAAAGTATACAAATGATCAGCAAGACTATTGTAAGTGATAGTCTTTGGCTTCATCCCTTTGCTTTGTTTCGCACTAAATGACCAATCTTCATTGACAAGTTGTTCCCACTCTCCGTCATATAACACAACAATATTTATTTGTGATTGGTCTGTATAACATATGAGAAAATGTGATTAGATAAAACTGCAAATATATATATATATACAAGGTCCGAACTATATCCAAATTTGGTCAGAATAAGGTCCGAACCAAATCCAAATAAGGTTTGAACTTGGTTCGAACCAAAAAAACCTAAAATCACAGAAATTGCAAAATATATGAGATCTCAACATAAAATTTATTTTTTTGTTATATTTTCAGCCCATAATAGTTCGAAAAACAACTACAAACTATTATATAACAAATCCATAGCCCATAAACACCAATAACACTTACCCATCATCAAAAATACTTTCTTCCTTCAACTTTGGTCTCTTTTTGAATGAAAATTAGGGAGAAGCTTAAATTTTAGTAGAGAGACGACAAAACGTCAAAATAGATGAAGAAGATACACTGTAAATTAGATGAGGAGAAAGAAAGAACATAACCATCCATGAGAGTATGGTTGCAAATAGTGAGAGAAGACCGAAAAGAGAGAGGAGAAAAGAAAGAAGGAGCACTAAGGGTATTTTCGACTTTTCAACTAGGTAAGAGGTTATATTTGTAAAAAACTTTGGGAGAGATATATGAATATATAATATTAGAGTAAATAATAAATGGTTAGTTTATGGAGTTTTCCTAGAAACTATCGATCTTAAAAGGTGTAATCCAAATCGATTGAAAAAAGGTTACCGGAAAAAGTGAGAAGACATTATAGTTAAAGAAAAATGAGTCACCATCAATATACATGAACTTAAACATTTGATATAAGAGAATGAAAGAAATGTAGAGACTACTGCCATGCAAACAATTCTAGAATGAAAGATTAGATGAACAGAGATATCCCACCATTAAAGAATGTAAATAAGTCACTAATCGAAGAACCTTAAGTACCTAGGAAATGCATGTATTTTATATGTTATTATTGAAAAAATCCTCATGGCTTTGCTTGGATTAGTGGTCATTTTTACAAGGTAATAAGCGAAACAGGGGACATGAATATAGTGAAAATGAAGATTGATGATGCATGATACAATTTAATTACAAAGAGATACAATTTGATAACTATAATTCTAAATTTGTCGCAAAGAGTTACAGTTTAGTTATTTTGAGTGGTGATTTATTTACAATGAGTTACAATTGAATTATTATTAATTACTAATTTTGGTTCCCAAGAGTTACAATTTAGTTACTACAATGTAGAATTTAATTACCATAAGTTTCTAATTTAGTTACCATAAGTTACAATTCAGCTCCACGTAAACATAATTTTTCAAGTTAAAATTTTCATTAGGTATAATATTTTAATTTTAATAATAACTTAGCTGATTTGTGTTATTTTTCTTCGTGTCTTCTTTCCAATTATCTTCCCATATTATGTTTTAATTTTTGCATTTCATAATTTTATTTTACGCATAGACATTTATGTTGTCATAAACTATAGTGTTACATTCAAAATATTAGTCAGCTACTGTTCGTTTATATATATATATATATATATATGATAATTTTTCAAAAATATGGCTTTTATACTATTAATGTGCAAAAATATGGGAGTTATACTTTTTTTAATTTGTATGTGAAATTTATTAAAGAAAAAGTTAAAGTATGGAAAACACAATTAGTAGCTAACTAAAATATGGAAATGTCACATGTTTTTATCATAGTTATATTTTCTTTGATTTTAAAGGTAATTTTTTTTAATTTTTTTCCATCATTTTTTAATTTTTTTTTCCTTGTTTTTTCTTCCTTACTTGTTTTTTCTTCCATTTTTTCCTTTTTTTTTTTTCTACCAATTTTTGCCTTCATTCTTTTTTCTTTTCATTTTTTTTTATTTTTATTTATTTATCTATTTTTTTCTTTCATTTGTATTATTTTGTTTTTTTTCTTCATATTTTTTCAATTTTTTTTTTCATTCTATTTTTTTTCATTTTTGTATTTATTATTTTCTCCTTCAATTTTTTTTCTTTTTTCACACATGAGCTTTTTTTTCTTCTTCCATTTTTTTTCTTTTTTTTTTCTACCAATTTTTTCATTCATATTTTTTTTCTTTTCATTTTTCCATTATTTTTCTTCTTCTTCTTCTTCTTCTTCTTCTTCTTCTTTTCATCTATTTTTTTTCATTCATCATTTCTTTTGTTTTTTTTTTCATTTTTGTTCTTATTATTTTCTCATTCTTTTTTTTTTTTCATTTTTTTCACACATATATTTTAACATTACATAATTATTCTACTATTTTTTTTATTTATTATCTTTTATTATTGTAATTTGTTTTACAGTTTTTTCCACTATATGTAAAAAAAATTCAAATTAATTTTTTCAGCATTTTTTTTTATTGTAACACTTATAGGAATACCAAAATTTGGAAAGAAAACTAATAAAAATATGAAAACGTGAATGGGTAACTGGTTACCTTCACATTCTTTGTATGTATATTTCTGAGGGTAACTGATTACTTTCACATTCTGGTGTGTGTGTATTTATGGTTTCTTTATGGTAACTAGTTACTTATGTTACTAAAATCATAGTTACTTCTTCTTCCTTTTTTAATGAAGTGTTCTTCCATTTTTTCCTTCAAATTTGATGTTTATTTTCATATTTAATATGAGTAACTCGTCACCCCTCTTAGGTAACTGGTTACCCCTCTTATGGCAGAAAGTTACTCATCTCAGGATAACTGGTTACCCCTCCTGGTGCATGTTATTTAACCTAGCTCTAGGATTTTTTTTAAGATCAATTAAGTAACTAGTTACCCTACCCAGGATTTGAAAAGAAAAAACGTACAATCTTAAAAAAAACATGTTTATAATAAATAAATAATAATTTTAAAAACAATTCATATTACAAAAAAAATTTGCAAAACAACCAAAGAAAAATTTACTATAAAATTAGTCATATAAAAACAATATAAAAAAACAAATAACCTAAAAAAAATAATAATCAAATTACAAACATACCCTTCCAAATTTGATTAAGAATAAAACTATGGCATAAACCAACTTTTATACAAAAATATGGGGAAATAAACCCATAAAAGTGAAAATTCTTAAAAAAAAGCCATAGATTAACTTTTTTTTTTTTAAAAAAGCCATATTTTTACACACTCTATTAAAAATCCCATATAAAATGCAATTTCCTCTCTCTATATATATAATTGTTTATATTTAAAATTTCTAATTGTGCTATGCGTAAATATATTAATCAAATTAGCAACATTTCAATATTATCTGAAATAAGAAAGTGAAAATATACATATTATTTATATGTGACATTATGTTTCAGAATCATTGGAGCAAAGATTATACATAGTAAAGAAAAATCATCAATGCATAATGAAGGTGGAGAACTATTTATATCTTTATTTATATATATATATATATATGTATATATCTTCAATATAAAAAATGTGTAGATAACATAATTTTTTTGTTTTAATGATTTGTTTTGTTAACTTTAACATAATATTATAAATATTTAACGGAATACACTTTTAAATCTAACTAAATTTGAATTTATATTAATATAATTATTATATATGTAGTTTTATATTAAATATTATTAAAATGATTATATTTTATAATATTTGAATTTATATTAATATAATTAATAAATATCTATTTTTAGTTAGTTTTAAAGTTATATTACATTAAATATTTATAATATTCCGTTAAAGTGAACAAAACAAACAGTTAAAACCAATCCAAAGTTTTTACTAATTATATTAATATGAATTCAAATATTATAAAATATTATTATTATTATAATAATATTTAATACAACACTATATATTTAATACTTATATTAATATAAATTTAAATATTATAAAATATCATTATAATAATAATATATAATACATAATCTTAATTTTTATTAAAAAAATTATCATTTATGTTTAAAAATGTTATCATATTATATCTCTTCTATATAAAAAGTGTGTAAATAACATAAATTTTTTGTTTTAACTGTTTGTTTTGTTCACTTTAACGGAATATTATAAATATTTAATGTAATATACCTTTAAAACTAACTAAAAATAGATATTTATCAATTATATTAATATAAATTCAAATATTATAAAATATCATTATTATAATAATATTTAATATAAGACTACATATATAATAATTATATTAATGTAAATTTAAATTCAAATGTTATAAAACATCATGATTATAATAATATATACAAGACTAGCTATTTAATAATTATATTAATATAAATTTAAATGTTATAAAATATTATATAATCTTAATTTTTTGCTAATTATATTAATATGAATTAAATATTATAAAATATTATTATTATAATAATATTTAATACAAAACTAGATATTTAATACTTATATTAATATAAATTTAAATATTATAAAATATCTTTATAATAATAATAATTTATAATACATAATCTTAATTTTCATTAAAAAAATGATCATTTAAAAAAGTTATCATATTATATATATTTAAAAAAATCATGAAGTTTTGGTTTTATTTTTCATTTAATATGTTTATGTCATTTTTTTTTATATATTATTGTTCATTTATTTAAAATTTATATGATAATGTTACAAATTTAATAAAAAATAATTAAGAAATTCTATAAATAAAACTAAGCAAACATGTATTATACGTTGCTTGTATCTAGTATATATATATAATTATATCAAGTGAGATATACGTTATTAAAATTCGTACAAGCCAAACGAAGAATTTTTTTTGGTAGTACTCTAAATTGGAAAGAAAACTAGAAATGATCTTGGTAAATCTTCTGGAAATACATCTAGAAAACTCGCAAATTAGTCTAGTCTCTTCTGGTCCCACTGGCACGACCTGAGTGGTATCCACCACACTAGCTAGGAATACTTGGAGCTACCAAGTATAAATGAAGAGTTCGCCGAGGTCGGAGTGATAGACACAAAACTGACCTGGATGACATCTCTAGCAGAATACCTTACAACTAGAAAGCTACCAAATGACTGGAAAGACACTCGGAAGTTGTTGTATCAAGCTCCACGGTATGTAATGGTGGACGGAAATCTCTACCGGCGAGGAAATTCACTGCCCCTTCTGCGGTGTGTTTTGTCGGAGGAAGCACAAACTATCCTAATAGAGGTATATGAAGAATTTTGCGGAGATCATGCTGAGGGTCAAAACCGGCCTCTAAAAATAATGAGGCAAGGCTATTTTGGGCCTACTCTAAAAAAAGATGTGGCCTCGTACGTCTTAAAATGCAACAAATGCTAGCATTTTGCCACCATTGCTCGAGAAGCACCTATGGAGCTAACCATGATATCGTCGCCCTGGCCATTTGCAATATGGGGGATCGACCTTATTGGCTCATTACCAATAGGAAAAGGAGGAGTTCGCTATGCAGTGGTCGCTATCGATTACTTTACGAAGTGGGTTGAAGTTGAGCCTCTGGTGACCATAACCTGGAAGAGAGTCTTAGACTTCGTAGTGAAAACATTGTATGCCATTTTGGACTTCCAAAGAAGATCGTGTCTGACAACGGAACTCAGTTCGACAGTGATCTTTTCACAAATTTATGTGAGAAATACGACATCACCAAGATTTTTTCTTTAGCAGCATATCCGCAAGTTAATGGACAGGTGGAGGCTATAAACAAAACCCAAAAGGCGAGCTTAAAGAAGCGATTAGATGATGCTAAGGGATTATGGCCCGTACAACTCTCACATGTACTTTGGGCATATAGAACCTTACATCGCACCTCGACTGGGCACACCCCCTTCTCTCTAACTTTCGGAGATGAAGCTATACTGCCAGTAGAGGCACTAGTCACGTCACACACACTACACCAAATACCCATTTCCATAAGACATGAATATAATACTAATAAAAAAGTATTATGCTAGAGTATTATTACTGATTTGCTAAATAAAAAAAACACGGAGGGAACGAAATTTTCTGGCGCCAAGTGAATTAATATAATGGCGCCTTTAGTCTCTTTTTTCCCCCATTATTTTACTCATCATTCTCATTCTATACCCTTTCAAACTTATAATATTATATCATATGTTTTCTTGGTTAACTCTTTTTTTCTCTTCTTGTTTCCCGTCTCTCTGCCTTCTTCCTTCTTCCGTTTCCTTTCCTTTCCTTTCATTCTCCTTCTCCGTCGTAGTCTTGGCAGACTCCAAGCTCTGACGCTTTAGTCATGGAGCATGCGACACCCTTGTGGATTGGTTCAGAGTGCGACATTGAGGAACCGCCGGGTATCATAGTTGTCTCATATCTGCAACTAATAAAGCTCTCAGGGGTGATGTCTTTCATGGAGTAGTTCAGGTGAGTCTTTCTTGGATTTAGAAAGTAATTTTGTCTTTTTTTTTTGTTTAGATTTTTTGGTACACGAGATGATTTGTTGCTCAGATTATTATATGCCCTTAACCTAATTTTACTGCAGGTGATTTTCCATTATTATTTTTCATGAGCATTCCAATTGCTTCAATATTTGTTCTTAACATTCAATTTCCCTCCCTTTTCTTCCCTTCTCTATCACAGTCTTTGTAGACTCCAAGCTTCGGCACTCCAGTCATGAAGCAGGCGGTACACTTGGGTTTTGTTCAGAGTGAGATATTGAGGAATAGCCTGTCATCGCTGCTGTCTCATCTCTGTAGCGAGTAAAGTTCTACCAATTTTTGGCTTAGGTCTGGTTGTGTCATATGAAATTTATTTAGTTTATTGGTTAGGAATGGTTCTTATTTTTTTCAGTTTTGGAGTTTGCATTTGAAGGAAAAATAAAATAAAAAACAGATTTGGGGTTTTGGGTTTGAAGTAGACTCTATGGTTCTGAAGTAGACCAAAGTGTTGAATGGATTGGATTTGATTATGATTTATTTTGCAGTAGTGTTTTTAATTCAGAACTAGCAAAACAAGCAAGTTGATGACCCTGTATAACCATATTTATTCTCTTTGCTTCTTAAAGCTTCTTCTTTTGTAGTTACTTTATTTTCGTAGGCCAAAGAGATCATTGGATTGGATTTATTTATGTGTATTCTGTGCGCAAACTGCTGATATATGCTCTGAGGATCAATTTTGTGTTGTGTACTGTTTTGAGAGTTAGTTATATTTATTGGATTGAATCTATTGTTGTGTGTTGTTAGCATATGGGATATAGGATAGTAGTGACTGTGGAATTATTTTGTAACTTTGAGAATTCTTTAGAATTCACTGGGAGGCTTAAGGGATCCTCGAAAAGTTAATCTTTGCTCAGTTTGATGTGAAACTTCTAGATAATCAAATAAATCTTTTGTTAGAGCTTTTCAATTTGTTTAATGGCAGAGGGCGAGGCAATGGCTTTTGAGTTGGGCATTTTCAAAGAATTGATCTCTTTTTTCTCCCAAATTCTCAATATTGCAATGGTTTTGAATCTCGATCATATGTCAAGTGGCACTTTTTGTTTTGATTTTATGTATAATGAATTGGTAGTTTATTTAATCTCTGCCATCATAATGATTTTATACTGTTAAAAGAGTATACTATTTTCAGTTCTAAGTTCTTACCAAAATCAACTTAAATTGAAAGAATGATCGTTAATACTCCATGATAAAATTTATGTGTATATATCTTTACTTTTGCAGAACAATATATTCACAGCTAGATCAGCTTCTATCAGGGAGTAATTTTAAGTTCACAAGTTTATGGATTCAATTCAAGAGATGGAAGTCACACTTGGAAAAGCTATAAGATTGGGACGATATTCAATATGCAAAGCGATGTTATATCCTCCTTGGAAGGCATTGGGGGCATAACTTCAGGCCGAGGGCAACCACGATTCATCAATAACTAACGTAATTTTTGCTATCCTGGTTGACACCTTTTGCCAAAACATGCTTTTCACTTTCAATTTATGACAATTTTAATGTCTCTATGATGCAGGGGGGTTTTTCAGAAAGGCAGGAAGAAGATAGTTTTCTCAACATGAAACAAGCAATGTTCTGAGGGCTCTAAGGACAGGTACATGAGAAAAAAAAAAGAAACAGTCTTATCATTCAAGGCATTGATTGATCTACCAAATCTAAGACTTTTATTTTTATTTTTTATTGAAGTATGTGTTTGATCTTCTTATTTTGTTTAGTTTTATTCTCTCTATTTATGATTTGCTTATTTCCATGTTCCAGCTTCACCATTCTTTCACCAACTAACCAATCCATATTTGTTCCAAGTCTGGTTTACCACAATCCCAGGTTTGTTTTACGTCTTCGAATATTATTCAATTTTTATAAAAATATTTACTTATAATAGTATGGTAGGACCTGTAGTAATTTGAGATTATTTTACATCTCTAAAGATGGTTTTTCTTCTTCTTTTCTTTTCAATTAAAGCTTCAGCTTAAGTGCATATTTTTCTTCTATATGAGGTATTATAATATGAACTCAGTCCAATTTTTTGCATATTATTTTCAATATATATAGTTTGTTATGGTTGATATTCTTATTCATTGCGCACTTTGTTTTGACAGGCTTTATGTACACTGAAAATCTGAGACTGGAATTGTTTAGAATTCTATATTTCTGAAAGAAGCTCTTGATTCCCAATTATGATTTCAAATGATAATGATGATGATGTGGCACAACTGCAAAGAAAGCCTCTGTTTTGGAAGACTGACTGGAGTTTCATTAAATGCCCAGTTTCCACAAGTTTTATGCTCTACTAAATTCTTCAGGTGTGTTTAATTACAATTTACAGTTTGGGTTCACACTGGTAAATCACTTCTTATGTGTTTTTCTATATGTATTTTTCTCTCTAATGATCAAGATACTATAAATTATCTAATATGAGGGTCTTGTAACATTTTCATGGAATACTTTATAAGATATCCAAATTATGCAAGATCTGTTAATTGTTGTGGATTATAAAAATGTGTTATATGTGCATATATAGCCTTATGCTTTATAGCTTTTATGGCTTTCATCATTACACAGAAAAAAAAAGCATATAATATAATACATATCATTGTACTGTCTTCTTTTGGAGAAATACAATACATTTTTTCACTGTATTATGATTTTGAAAGTTTGAAATCCATGTCCACATGCTGCATTATGATTTTTATCTTCACTGTCTTTCTTATTTTGTTACCAATTTCCTTTCCTTCTGTGTATGTTTTTTTGCTTCAAAAATAATAAAAAAAATTGTTCACTTTGTTTTGACAGGCCTTTTGTGTACTGAGAATTTAAGAGTGGAGTCATATGTGCATAGATTGTTCCAAAGAAATTATTCAGCAAATGGTTTGGTGTGCATAAGATACTTGAATAAGCTTTTATCATACACTGATTTACACCATCAACAATCGCGAATCTGACTTCCCTATAAGACTTGTGAGTACTATATTTAATAATCATTTTCATATTTATATGCACGTTTTTAATGCTAACAATCTTTAGTGTGAATTATCTGTAGGCGGTTAAATGAAATATCTAATGTAAGTTCTTCTCTTGCATTTATCAAGGATATGAAGTCTCTAAATACCTTGTAAGTAACATGGTTTCAACACATTATTACACCCTTTCTAATAAATCATTAAAATTCAAACATATCTTTTTTCTTCTGTGCTGTTCTGCTTTGAGATATAATCTAACAACTATTAAAAAAAACTTGCAGAGTACTTAGGAACAAAAATATCACTGGTACAATTCTATCGAATAACGGAGAGCTCCAACAGTTACAAAAATTGTAAGTTAATTAAGAAACTCAAAACTACCCTACTTGCACTATTAACTTTTCATGTTCACTCATGAAGTTGCACTTTTTTTTTTTACAGAGATTTGTGCTTTAACAAGTTAAATGGATAGATTCCAGACTCTCTTTTCAACATTAGCTCACTCTCTTATTTGTAATACATCTTTAGTTTTCTCTCTTGGGTTAACATGCTTGTACCATTTGGTTAACTCTTTCTGTCTAAAAAAAACTGTAATTTTTTTTTGCAGTAACTTGGTTGGCAACAACTTTACAATGAATGGCTCAAACAACATGTAATTTTCCTCAGTATTTTAGAATAGCTTCCTTCATTTTTTTCTCTTATTTGTACTGCACTTAATAAATATGTTTCAAGTGTCTACTGCTTAAAAAAAATTTCTTGGATTTGTTGTTCAATATTATATAACCTCCTTCTTTTGTCTAAATTTATTCTTTGTTCCTTTCAATCTTCTTCTTGTAACAAAAGCCACTTTTAACAACAGATGAACATAAGACTAATGGGAAAGTATTATCTAAGTTCTAACCAAAATTAACTTAAATTAAAAGAATTAGGACTGGTTTTCTTTAGGCTTAGATTTGTGCATTGTGAATTTGAGTAGACCGATTGTATTTCTATGTTTAGGCTATTAGTTTTGGGGTTAGAAGTCTGGAATCTGAATTTAACTAGATGGAGCTTTCGATTATCTCTCTATGTTTAGGCTAACAATTTCAGGTGCAACATCTTTAAGCTGTTTAGAATCAGAATTGCATGGTTGGGCTACTTCATTTTGGTGCAACATCTTTGTTAGTAAAAAACAGTTATGAAATTTTGAACATTTGGAGGTCTTATTACATGTGATTATTAAAGATAATTTACTGACGCAGTTATGTAACAGGTGGTTTGTCAATAAACTGAAGTTTATGTTCATTGGTTGGCTCAAACAACTCTAGGTCCTATAGATAATATATGCTTTACTTGCATCAAACATGTCGTTCTTTAGGTGAATCTATTCCTGTTATTTTCTTGGATGTAATCATGTAACTGGTGAGTGTTCCCCTTTCTGAAACTGAGTTGGATGATATCTTGGTATATTTGTTGTTTTCAAATATCTGACTATATAGTTTCCTGAGTATATTTTTGGATTTGACATTTGATCTTGTTTGTGATTATGTTTTATGGGTTTGAGATTATTTTAGTTTCAGTTTTTTTATCCTATTTTTGGATTTAAACTTTCGGTGTGCTGTGCTATAAAATCTTGAGCTTCTTGCAGTATTATTTGAGGTCAGGGGGATGTAAATTTGGAAAAGCATGTAAATATAACCACACTAGAGGAAAGACTTCTGCAGCACCATTAGCACCAGTTCTGGAGTTTAGCTTTTAACCTTTCAACATATAAAAGCTGCAATAGTTGCTTGTGGTAAGAATGTCCATATTACATGCGATATCCAGAACATCTGCCATTTTTGTCAAGGTCTACTGCTATTTTCTGGGTAAGTTATTATTGTACCAGAAATTCTACTCATTTCCATGCTTATTTGAAGGGTAGTGATGATACTAAGTTTTGCAGATTGGGAGTCTATTCAAAGATTTTAGTTTGCATTTGACATTAGTTGCTTCTGCTTGCAAACTCTAGTTTTATTAATGTACTTTATCCTTTATATGACTTCAATCTGTTACTTTTATGCTTGAATGATCCTTTTTTTTTTAAGAAAAAATTATTTGGTGGTTGCTTTTTGATGGATGCGAAACTATGTGATAAGTTTGTCTAAAACAAGTAGGAGAACTATTAAGAAATAGCTTAAGAATCATGTTTCAGTGATGAAAATAGTAATCACCCTTTCCCTTGTCATATTTATTTTTATCATTTAAGTGATTTTTTTTTTCTTTTAAATATGTATTGGATACTTTTCTCCTAATGACTATGAAACTGATTTATATTTCATGTGACACAGTGGGTTCTTCAATAGTACAATTTTTTTTAGCGAAGATCAAAGCTCGGAGAGATGCCGCAAAAGTGGCAAGCTTTCCTGTCTTAAATTTAGGGAGCAAGCATGTTAGTAGTGACAAAGTCAGAGATAAAGTAAAAGATATACAAGATATGGAGACTGCTCTTAAAGAATTAATGGTAGTGTAATTACCTTTCTTTCGAACACTTACCTTTGTAACTTATTTGAGCTCTGCAGGATCAAGCTTCTTGCCGGCTTAAAGAAATAAAAGGTCTTCATGAAGAGAGAGTACATATATTGCAGCAGTTATCTAACTTGCAGGTCACTTTAATGTATAACTGGTCTTTTGTGTGTGCTGGTTTTATTACTTTAAAATATCATTTCACTAATGCTAACTCTGCTCATAAATGGACAAAGAAAATTGAAGAATGTAGCATGTATTTCCTCTTCCCAAGCCTACCTCTTAGTGAGAGATCAAATTGAAAAATCAAAATTTGAAGTTATTGAGTATCAGGCTTCGTATGAGAAACTTTAGGATGCAACTGGTCGGTAGTTTATTTATGCCTTTTATCTGCCATTTTTTGCTAAGATGTCATTCTGATGCTAAAAATAATGTTGTCATTGGAGATTGTAGGCTGAGAAGGATATTCTTGTCTTAAAGGAAAGGGAACTCAGTGTTAAAAGTGATGTCATTGATTTCCTTCAAAGATTTGCTGCAATTGAGATTCATTGGTCAGGCTGCTGAGATACAGAAATTGCAAACCATGGTATGTATTATGTTTTCAGATTTGTATCTTTTAGATGGTCACTAGGTGGAGACTGGCCATCACTATTAATCTTTGGTTAATTGTGTAAATGTCATGTCACATTAAATTTATCCTTCTTAGTTCTAAGCAATGGAAACTGGTTCTATGTTTTTATATTCATTGATTTTTTTTCAGTTGCGCAAAAAATCTGCCAAGTCTATGATGTTGTTTAAAACATCATCATATATATCATTTAAAACTCCATGTATAGGAATAGAAAGAGTAAATAATGAAATGAAGAATTCTACCCAAGAGAAGGATGTGATTTCTAACAAAGAAACAGGACAAGCTAAGTGGAGCTCTTATTTGCAGTAGTGTATGTTAGTCATGTGCCTTTAATTGGATTGCTAGTTCAATATAGTGAATATTCAATGATTTCCCTTCAATCTAAGTTCCAGCTTATGTGCTGTGTGGTTTATTACTTGACACTAGCCATATATATATAAATATATGTAAATGGTAATTTTGTTCCTGCTGAAGTTTCGTGTGTCAAGAATTTAAGATACAGTCTTTTCTTTTGTCAATTGTGATTATTTGGCTTAGTGCACGTAACAAATTGATCTTTGATTTAAGCAAATTTACTTGCTCTGCTATGCTTTTTTACTCTGGAAAAGGTGAAGTCCTGGAACAAATCACCATCATTATCATCTTTATCTTCTTGGATTTGCATTTATTGTGCCATTAGATATGAAACACTCATTTTATTGATTTTTCCTCTTTTTTATTTCTATTTAATATGATAAACATTTCCAAGTCTATACTTACTTTACATTTATTGAGAATGATATATTTGTTATCTTGATACATTTCACAAGCCTTGTTTTAAGTTGCATGTTTTGTTGCTTCAGTCGTTGTTTTGCATGGTAGTACATCTTGCTATACCCTGTTGTTTCGTCAAGTTTTGGAGTTATTACAAATTCAATTTAAACTTTATATGCTTACAGGTGGAAACTAGCTTAAGTCTTATGTTCTTAATAATAAAAGGAGTTTTTTTTTACAATGTGCAGGTATATTGAGATGATTTCTTTGGAGCAATTCTTGACAACATTTGTAGTTGAGGCCTTTAGAATGGAAAAATGTATTTCACTAATTTTTGTATACATTTCTTGTATTGTATTTAGTGATAAAGGAATCTGAATTGGGCATAAATTATGTTGTAATATGATTTCTTAAGCCTAGACTAGTAGACTAAATATTGTAATTACATTTGAGTAATTAATAAAAATCTATTTATGTTACCTTATTTGGCTTCAACTTTCATATTTGTTTTCCTAGTTTTGTGTAAGTAAAAAAATATTATGTTTCTCTAAGCTAATATAACACATGTGTTATACTAAAGTGTAGTATAACACAAATAATGTGTTATACTAAAGTGTAGTATAACACAAAAAATGTGTTATACTAAAGTATAGTATAACACAAATTTATAAGTATTGAAATGTGTTATATAATCTACTATAAATAACATAATTAAACACTTATCTATTTATTAAAATAACACAGAAATTGTGTTATCGTTGACAGTATAATAACACATCTGTATAACAATGATAAAGTGTTATGTAAAGTACCCTGACCTACGATTACATAGTCAGTCTTAACACATCAAAAAGTGTTATGGTATGTTTTGATAACACATTTTTGGTGTTATTAAACGCATTTTTTCTTGTAGTGCATAGTATTGCATGTTCAGTTATAGGCTCAAGTATTTTCTAAAGCTTGAATATCATACTCTTCTGTTCTTCTATATAGTAAGTTTGGCTTGGCTTCAATTGATGAGCTTTAATGTAAATTTGAGTTGAACTATTTGGCTTAGTTTGGACTTTTTGCTCCTGTATTATTTTCGAACTTGGTCAAGTTTTTGGGCCACATGTAGGTTGAGTAGTAGTAACCATTTTCTCTAGGGTAGGTTATTATATATAAGAATTAGTTATATGTGTTATTATATTGTAATTGAAAAATGAAGGGTAATCCTCAAAGTCACAATCACTTTGGTAAAGCTTTCTTATTTATTCATTTCTTGAGCAGCGCAAAGAAGAGTTGAAGAAAACTCGATTTGAGAAATGGTAGGACACTTGTTGGACGTGTGATTGAAATATGAAACATTAGTTATATTTATCATCACTCTAGCTACAACATATATAACATATAGATCGCTGGTGGTGATTCTTCTACATGCACATAAATATTATAAAGATTGTAGGTATAAATATATGTATATATATATATTATTTTTTTGTCAAAAGTGTAATCCATCTTTGCCTTTTGAAAACAGTATAAACTAAGTTATGATGTAGTTTTCTATGTATTTTAGGCGGACAAGCTAAGCATTTGCTCAACCCAAGGCTTAGAAGAAAGAGTAAGATGAGCATTTGACTCAGTTTGCAAGAGGTATGCCTCTAACTTTTATTTTAATACTATGCAAATGTTAGAGGAGTTTGAATATTTTAAATATTCATCCATAGTGAAGTAGGTTCTAGGATAGTTCTGTGTGCTGTGGTGATAATGGAAGGTTGAGAACTTGTGTGTTTTAGTGAAGTAGGATCTGAGAAATTTCTGTGCTGCGTAGATAAGAAAGAAAACTTGTGTGTTTGAATTGATATTGGCAGATGGTTGGTTTCTAGTATAGGGAAAATGTTGTTCGATTTTATGTAGACTTGTCTATGATTATTCTATAATTGAATTGTGTTTGTTTGATTGGTTTGATTATAACATATAATTGTATGAATGTACTTATTGATTGGTTATATTACATTATTAATAACTTTTGGTTATGGTTGTTATTTTTTTATGTATAATATAATTTAATAAAATTTACAAAAATATTATGTATATAATATCTTAATAAAATTTACTTTTTGTACCTTGATAACAAAATAATGAAAAAATATATTAGATTTACAAAAATATCAATATCATCATATTAAGTAACTCGGTCCAAATACATGTTTCACTTAATAAGTGAACTTTCAAAAAGTAAATTTAGAGAATCAAAGTCATCATGGTAAACTTCTAGCTAAAAGGTGTAGCTAAAATTTGAAAAAACTTTCATGTTTCACTTAAAAAGTGAACAACGAAATTTAAAGATATTATGATGCTTTGTTATTTCCATTTGCTTTGAAATCCTATTGCCGAGCCCAAAAAATGTATCATGACCTTCCATTTGATTCCCTCATTTTGTGGAAGGGTCAGAAATGAAACAACAACAACATTAAAGCACTATTAGTACTAAATGTGATAGTATTAAACAATGTATAACTAATAAACCCAACAAACTTGATCTTATAATATTCCCACTACAAAAAAAAAAAAATAAAGCAAGAAACTATTCTGAATGGTATACAAAAAAAATCACATAATTATTGAATATGGCATAACAACAGCAACATTTTAGTTAAAAGTTTAAGGATACACCAAAAGGAAGGAATAACTAAGTTTCTGATGCAAATAAACCCAAAAACAAAAAGGGAAAATACAAATAGTCTCTACATAACAGGATATGATGAAGTCTCTAACATGGAACTTATGAAACTAATCATAAACTATTTTCATTTGAATAAGTCATAATAAATATCAACATATATGCTTACTCCTATTTAATCATGACTTTCTACTAAATAATTAATTTAGTTTAGATTATATCCATTAAATAACAAGTTACTCAAAAGTTTTCATGAACTCTGAAAGATAATAGAGCATAAATAATAGAGTAAGAAAATAGAGTATAAACAATTTGCACTAAAATCAAATCACAATAATGCTTAAATTATATTAATACATCTAATTCAAAGTAAAAACTATAATCTAAATGAAGAGCACAACATTCATAAAGAGAAACAGAGCAATGAATTGGAGATTGATACTTAGAATGGTAGGCCCAATACTCAAAATTATTTAGAACTTAATATGGACATAATATTACCGGCTCAATATCTAAATCAATAGCACTTATTGAAAAATGTCATTTTTTAGTAGTATATATAGTCTGAAATGTTGTAGTGAGATAATTTTATATTTGGTATTCTATGGAATATTTGTGTTGTGTTTACTCTGTTAGTGCTGAAGACTTTTGTTTATTATCTTGTTATGTTAATCAGCTTTAGGGTATATTTGTGGTTTGAAGTCAGTGCTTATTTTTTTTTTAGATTTGTTGATTTTACTATATATTATGTATATATATTTTTTGTTGGATACTTTGCCTTTGATTTTGTTATGATTATTCAGATTTAGAGTATATATGTGTACTATTGTAATTAAGTTCTTTTTTGCGATTCATTTTTTATATTCATTGATTTTGGTATATATATCTATATAAAAATATGTTTTTGTTGGATATTTCTTTCTGGTATTATTATGGTTAATTATTTTTATATATATGTATATTGTAATTCACAACATCATTGGTCTCCCAACCGTCTCAAACATTGTTGGCATTCTTACAAGGTCAGTTTTTGTTTAATAATCTCTAAGAGGGATTAATCAACTAATTTTACATATTTATATTGTTGGTTATCTCATTCATTCGTTAATATATTATGGTAAGATATACTATTTAATTATAATTTGAAGTCTTTAATTCTTTGGTGCAGAGAATATCATAGGACTAACTTTTAAGGTGGATGCTTAGATTTATTCGGAATAATATTGAGAAAAGAAACATGATTGAGTTTGCAGTGATTTGGAGAAGAAAATTATGTTGTCTTGTTGAGATTTGTTGTATTATATATTTTGAAGTTTATGGATTTATAATATTATAATGAATTTTTATTGAGAATTATTATTTCTCATGGGGATTTGATGTATTATTTATATTTCAATTGTATGAATAAATGTTGTATGTATATGAATTTTTATTATGATATATATAAATTTTTTTTACAAGTTATGGTAATAATAATTAATTATGTGAGTAATTTTTTTATTTAAATTTATTTCAAACTTGAATTGTTAAAAATACAATTAAAAGTTTTAAAAAATATATATCGAAAAATTATTATTTATATATATAAATTTAATGTTACGGTGACACCTATTAACTGTTGGCGTTGCCAGCAACGGCGACACCTATTAATTGTTGGCGTTGCCAGCAACGGCGACACTTATTAACTGTCGGCGTTGCTAGCAACGGCGACACCTATTAACTGTCGGCGTACCCAGCAACAGAGACACTTATTAACTATCGGCATTGCCAGCAACGACGACACCTATTAACTATCGGCGTAGCCAGCAATGATGACACTTATTAATTGTCGGCATTGCCAGCAACGACGACAGTGTGTAACTGTCGGCGTAGCTACCCCTACACCGGCATAGGCAAATACGACAATTAATCGACTGTCGTCATTGCTCAATAACGACGGTTAAAAACTGTCGGGAAATCTCGTTTTTGTAGTAGTGAAATTTCTTAGGTCTGCGTCTTTTCCTCTTGGCCAATTCAAACTCTACACCAGCAACATCCCCATGTTCTATAATAACAACACCTAGGGTCTCAGGATTTGCTGTGAGTACTATCGAGGGAGGAGTGCCTATGTCATGTATGACAAAATCATCTGGGAGGTCAAGTGAGTCGGAATAAGAATCATTTGGAAGATCTTGTACGAATGTCAAGATCTTATTGACAACATCCATGATGACCGCCTAGTTCTTTAGGATGGTATCCTGACGACTCTCGACTCGCTCCAACCTCTCCAACACCTCCCGTAAATTAGGTTGATCAGGACTGGGGTGTACCGATGGGGTCGGGGCCGAGGGTGTGGAGCCGATGGGGACTGGGGTATCCTCATCATCAGGGCCATCAACAAAAATATTGGCTGCCTTCGCAACCTCAGCAGCTATCTCCGCCACCTTCTCAAAATCAGTGTGAGTTTCTATCTCTTCTTCTTGGCCCAACCCGGGATACAAGGGAGCATCACCCTCAGTCAGGGCGCTATAATAATCTATCTCTGAAGGCCGGGATTTCAACATGGACAACACAATCAACTTCATCAAATACAAAGCATCAAGTTAGTTTGAAACCACCAAAGAATATTGTATTTTGACATAATATAGCAGAACTTACACTTGTCTTCTTGAACATCGGTGCAAGGTCGGCCTTCGAAATAGGACGCTCCTTATTGCTCGACTAACTGAGCATCCTCATAAACTGGTTTCCATGGTTAATACCATACTCACGTGCAAACTGCTGGATGGCTTCGTATGCCCAATACTGCAATGCAGGGACATAACCATACAAACTGTATTTTGCTTCTTTCTGTTTCCCCTTAACTTCTTTTTTCTTCTCATAGTTCCTCTTCTAATGATGCATGTCTTTTTTACTTGCATCCATAAGCTTGTTAAAAGATACCTTCCCCCATGGGTAAGTAAAGAAGTACTCAGTGTCCTCCACCATCTTCAATGAATCTATCCAAACATTTAACTTGCCCTATCGTGCAAGTAAAACCCCCTCAACAAAGAAACATAGGCCCAACTTGTAGGCATCTTCAACTATAGTGCAGTTTTTTAAAGCAGCCTCCAAATGCATTATCTTCACTGTTTCTTCATCATTAAAGTACTCCTTGATTAAGCGGTCACTAGTCAAGTGTTTCTTCAAATCAGTCTCATATGGCCCGGAACTGAAGTTCAACCCCATAACCAAAGCAAACTCGCCTCTACCAAATCTACAGGGTCTACATCCCAAATGAAAATGCAACTCATCCTCTTTGATGCACTGGATCTTGCGCAACATTAATTGATGTATGAGAGATGCAGAGAAGTCTAACTTCTTAGCAACGAAAAATTGTTTGAAAAGGGATTCCTTCAACCTTTCTATCAACCCGAGCTCCTCAAACTTGTCCTTGATTATTTTAAAGTAACCATTACCCCTATATGTGACTCGACCAGGAAAGTGATCTGTCAAGGGAAAAAGAAACTTCGGCATCTACAAAAAATAAAAATAAAGATAATACAGTTAAACAAAGTCGCATGAAAACCCCATCAATAAACATACATGAACCATCGAACCACTATCGATTACCCATCGAACAACCCTAGTGCATGCATTGAACCAACATCGAACCCAACATAAAACTCAATCCATCGAGCATGCATCGAACAACCATCGAACCCAACATAGAACCCAATCCATCGAGCATGCATCTAATTTCTTAGGTTTAAACCTGGAACCAATAATGGGCCACCCCATCGAACCAACATCAAACCCTTAAGGCCTACCCTATCGAACCAACATCGACCACCATCAAACCCAACAAATACCCAACCCATCAAGCATGCATCGAACCCCCATCGAGCATGCATCGAACCCTCATCGAAGATACATGAAACCCACAGAATCATAAACCAGGAACCTCAAATGACCTAACCTATCGAACCCAATCGAGCATGCATCGAACCTAAACTTGGAACCCTTGACGGCTTAACCTATTGAACCCCTATCGAGCATGCATCGAACCACCATCGAAGCCCCATCGAACCACCATCGAGCAACCTTACCAGATCCACAAAAATCCCAGACTTCACTCTCAACATACCCACACTAATCCATACCCAAAACAAACCAGATTCAAACCCAAAACCAGACACAAACACACAAACAATCCTAAAATATAACACTACAAACACAAATTCAATGCAATAAAAAATAAGAGCTTACCTTTGTTTTGGGTATGGAGAAACTCGAACCTAGAGGCCGTGGGTTTTGGATGAGCTTGTGAGGGGGAACAACAGACACGGACGGACGGCGAGAGGCGAGAGGCGGGAGGCGGGAGGCGGGAGGCGAGAGGGAGAATCTTTGAGGCAAGAGGCGAGAGGACGATAGAGACATAGGGCTTCTACGGTGGCAGTAGCACAACTTCGACGGGGGCAACAGCGCGGCTTCGACGGGGGCTGCGACGGGGTTTCGACAGGGTTGGGTTTTGGTTAGTTGGTTGGTCGGGGGGGGGGGGGGTGAAGGGAATGAACTGAGAGTTTGAGAGAGAGAAAGGAGAATCAAAAGGGGGATTGGGGGGAATTGTGACAGGGGCATTTTGGGTACTAGCAAAACTTTTGGCATTATTTTGTAATGATAAAAATGCCTAGCATTATTTTGAATTACACCACCCCATTAAGCATAAAAAGTCAAATTTCCCTTTGGCAACGTCTACAAAGGGTATTTCGATGGTGGGACCATTGCAGTCGCAATCAAACGATTGAAGGCCCAATCATCACAAGGGACCCACGAGTTTACAACCGAGATAGAGATGCTCTCCCATCTCCGCCACCTCAATCTTGTATACAAGTATATGGCACTATTTCTAGTAGTTGAAGTGAACAAAATGAAGTAAACAGAGAAAAAATGAAAGAACAACTTTCACAAAGGAAAGGACAAAACTGAGAGCTCAACCTCTGAAACATTGAAGCTCATATATTATATATATTGTGGAATAGTACAAGAGAAGCTAAAATGGTTACAACTGTTTACAGCTGTCAAAACTAATATACAGTTGTTATAACAAACTACATGACGAATTGGTTGTAACAGAATGAGCTGGTCTAACCACTGAGGGAACTTCTCTAATACTAGTCATCTAAACCTTATAATATAATAAATATCGCCATCAATATCAGTCATATTAATCAAACCTTAGGTTAAAATTAATATTCTTAAACTATAGGTTAAACTTAGAAAATCTACAAGTGTTACTATGAGTGTTCAAATAAATCCAGGTCTGTACCAAAAATCCACAGTTGTAACAATAATACTACTAATATTATAATACTACTATCTAACTTAGCTAAGTAAAGTTCTTGGACTCTACACTCAGGCAGGTGGAGCTTTTGCTTTCATCAATGGCATCGAAATAATATCCATGCCCTCTAATCTATATGATTCAAATGGTCATGGCCTTGCTATTGTGGGACAGGAAGGTCGCTTCTTTACCCTCACAAACAACATGGCTATGGAAACTATGCATAGAATAAATATTGGTGGGAGCGCTATCTCTCCCATTGATGATACCGACATGTTTCGTCAGTGGAACAAGAAAGACGAGTTCCTGTTTGAATCGGAGCTGAGTGTTCTACCAATTAATTATAATACGAGCAACACACTTAAATACAAAGACAATATTTCATCTATTGTCGCACCCGACGACGTCTATAATACCGGTCGGTCTATAGGAAATAATCGCAGTAAAGCAACAGTCTGGAGCCATAATCTCACTTGGGAATTTTCTGTGGATTCTGTAAGAAAAACATATCTTATATAATACTTGAATAAACACAATATGATAAATACAATAATTATATCTATATCTACTAAATTAAAGATACATAAATATTATAAATATAAATAACTTATAATATATATAACAATATTATAATTATAAATAATATAATATAAATAACTTATAATATATATAACAATATAATATTATAATTATAAATAATATAATATAAATAACTTATAATATATATAACAATATAATATTATAATTATAAATAATACAATATAAATAACTTATAATATATATAACAATATTATAATTATAAATAATATACTATAAATAACTTATAATATATATAACAATATAATATTATAATTATAAATAATATAATATAATAAAAGCCGATGCATGTGTAACACACAGTTTCCTTAAAACAGATTCGCCGCCTCTACGAGGTTTCGACGTCTATCTCCCAGGATAGAACGGTGAACGACAAATAACTCAATTACTTCGCCGAACCAAATATACCCGAACTCTATCACTATAAAACATATAACTAAAATCATAATATAAATATAATTCAATATGAATATATACGTTAAAGAAGAATTTTGATGTACTTTAAACAACAAGGCTATACTCCATTATACAGCCCTTGGAAAATGAGTAAAACATTTTGCAACCAATATGGGACAAAAAAAAAAAAATCTCAATTGCTTTTTTCATTCAAAATATCCAACTGATTCCAAATTTAGATACATGTTGAGATTGCACTTTTGCAAGATTAATAAAGAGTTTACTGAAGTCGGCGATCGGGTCTTTTATATTTATATAGCAGATGATAGAGTTGAGAAAAAATTTGATATTATCAAATTTGCTCCTGGTCAATATGTACCTTACCATAAAGATTACCTATGTTTTGGTAATAATAGTGATCAAAAGAAAGTTAAGCTTTCTGTAGCTCTGCAAACAAATCCGGATGATTTCAAACTAGAGTTCGTGGATGCAATCTTAAATGGACTGGAGATCTTCAAATTGAACGATAACAAAGGTAATCTTTCCAGTCTAAATCCCAACCCTACTCCTTGTACCACAATTGCCCGACCACCCACAGATGCGGAGAAGGGGAAAGTAGTCTAATAACTATTATTGGCGTCTATTTTGGCATAGTCGCTTTTATTGGTCTGATTTCTATTCTAAGTTTCTTCATTTGTCAGAGTGGAAGAAAAGTTAAAACTCAGCTTCTCCTAAAGGTAGTAATTGGTGGGACCCCATTTTTTGTACCAAGTCCAAGTCAAGGAAGAAACAAGGTTCTTCATTGGCGTTGGATCTATGTCGGTCCTTTTCATTGGCAGAGATCAAAGTCGCAACCAACAAGTTTGACTCTATGTTCATTATTGGTAAGGGGGGATTTGGCAACGTCTACAAAGGGTATATCGATGGTGGGACCATCCCAGTCGCAATTAAGCGGTTAAAAGCCCAATCATCACAAGGGGCCCATGAGTTTAAAACTGAGATAGAGATGCTCTCCACCTTAATCTTGTCTCTCTTATTGGCTATTGTAACGAAGAGTCAGAAATGGGCCCCACCTTATCGAAGACCCATGTTAGCATAATGGTCAAAGGTAGTTTTGGGTATTTAGATCCGAAATATTTTAAATGCCAACAATTAACGGAAAAGTCTGATTTGTACTCGTTTGGTGTAGTGTTGTGTGAAGTACTGTGTGGTAGGCCACCGATATTAAGAAATGTAGAGAAAAGGAAAATGAGCCTATCCCAATGGTTTCAAACATGCTATTTAGACAAAATTCTGATTCAGATTATGGACCCATATCTAAATGGTAAGATTGCACCTGAGTGTTTGAACAAGTATGGGGAGATTGCGATGAGTTGCATGCTAGATAACGGAGCTGATAGGCCATCGATGAAGGAAGTGGTGCGAGAGCTAGAGTTGGCAATGCAACTGCAGAACAATGCAGAAGAAAACATTAGGTTTGGTGGAGAACCTTCTCAAATGAATCCTGATGGTACAGTTAGATATTACTTTATCTGGGAAGATCCATTTGGAGCTGTTTTCTCTGATATCAAGAATCTTGAAGGAAGACCATGATGTAAACGATCACAGTATTATGTAGCTACTTATTTCTTAAGATTATTTTATATTTGTACTGGAAGAATTTCCCCGAAGTGATGTGGCATTGCACTTAAAAGATAAAGTGATGATTTTGAGGAGGGATTTCGCTAAGAAAGTCAAAGTATGATTCATGAACTCTGAGCTCAAAACTAATGAATTGATTGATGAGCTCTGAGCTCAACACGAATGAATTGATTGATGAGTTCTGAACTCAAGATAAATGAATTGATTGATGAGCTCTGAACTCAAGACAAATTAATTTAATAATGAGCTCTAAGCTCAAAACGAATGAATTGAACGATGAGCTCTAGACTCAAACTGAACGGAACAGAAGATGAGTGTTTGAGCTTTAAACAAGAAGAAAAGGAACGCAATCATGACACGGGGACCAATCATGATAAGCTTTCTTAACCTTATTATCTGTTATTTTTCTATAAATAGTAGACAAGGGACTCATTTTGGGACATTGGACTTTTAGATTGACTAAAACTAAGAAGAATATTGATTGAGAGTTGGAGCATTGGGCTAACTTAAGCATCAGAGTATCTTTTTGCATGTACTCTCCAATTGTTTCTACTTTTCGATTTAATGAAGAACAAATTATGTTGTTGGTTGATCTAACGGCATGTGCATCAATCAGAGGAACTACATCAACTAGTTACAACGCATCAAATTAATATATGAATGAAGTAAATTATTGATTTGGGGAAGATTTTGACCCAAACAATATTATTAAACAAATTATGCTTTGTAAAACACTTAAGTTAAACTCTGATTTGTAAAGTCTATGATTAATAATTATTAAGCCTTCTCATTTGCACGTAGGTACATTCTTGCTCATATATGGGGTTCAATGAGGCAGGAATTTCTCGTGGAATATTTTCTCCTAAATCAAGTTGTGTTTGTAACTAACACAAAGAGTGTTGTTGTAAGGCACCTTAACACTATATGAGGTGACATTGTTGGCATTTGTGCCCTTAAAACGTATTTCGATATGAACGATTATTTTTAATTAAATAAAGTTCATATTTTGAACTCATATTTGTATTTAATTATACATGTCATTTATCATGAAAATCCAATATTATTAATGTGGTCTTAAATTAAGTAAATGTATAATGATATATATATATATATAAATACAAGAGGATTAAATTCAAGATAATAATATGAAATTGTCTGTAATCGCCAATTAAAGTGAGAGCTGTATTTAATAACGACTATAAGTATGATCTATCTTTTGTTTAAAATATAATAGTTTATCCAGGCTGTTATGTGCAATGACACAAAGATATAGATGTATTGTATACAATATAGATTGCGTAGGACTAAGATGCGATGAAAATAATAACTTCTGATAATCTTCGTTAAAATATTGAAGTTCAACATTCATCAATCAATGGTCATTTGAGACTTGACATCAATCATGAATTGAGTAATGGACTCCTATTTGTGCTTTTATGACTTTTGAACTTATCAGGTAAGGCTCAATATTCCTACAGTCGAATTCTTGGTATCTTGGAGTCATAGAACTGCAAGTGGCTGGGAATATACTTCACAGATATGGAATCCGTTCCTTACTTAAATGGAAGCAGATTAGTTGTTCTTTTTAGTGTTAATTCAGGGCTTGAACATTGAGCGTTCAATTTCTGTTAGAGAACAAGAATTTCATTTTGTAATTAAATTTATAGAATAATGTTCATTATAGGATAACTGAAACTAATTGATAAAGACATAATGAGAGAGGTTAACAGACATTAAGACCTGCATCTAATTATGAACAACTAAGAGAGGGTCAGAACTCATGCAATGACTAAATCTATGGAAAACTTTTTTAATTGTAGCTTCTAATAATATGATATTGTAGTTTTGAGAGTCCAACTATGGATATCTTGTTAATTCATAGTTATAAATTAATTAATGGGACAAAGAGCTAGTGAAATTAATTAAATAATTGGAGCTAACAATTATGGGTCCATATCTCCCCATACTAGCTCGATAACACAGAGGTAGAATTTTGGTATTAAAAGAAAATAATTAAAAATAATAAAGTATTATTTTAATTTCATAAAATAATATTTAATGGAAAATAAAATTGTATTGATAATTTTGTGAAATTGATTTTTATTGAAAATTAATTTATGGGTAAATGCCATTTTGGATCATGTGTTTTGCAAAAGTTGCTGATCAGACCTTGAGTTTTGTTAAATGACAATTCAGACCTTGCATTTTAGAAAATGGAATAAATTAATACCCTGAGCATGATTTTGGTCAAATTATTTTTCAATAAGACAAAAATGCACTCATATTTTATTAATTAGTTAATTTAATAATATAAAAAATAAATACAATAAAATTTAAATACAATATTTTAAATATTAAATATATTTAAATGAATTAAAATGTAAATATAATTTTAATGAATAAAAATCAAAATTATACATATTCTGAACTTAAACACTTAAATGTAAATCAAATAAACAAAAACATATTAAAAATTAAAACTAATATAACATAATCAGCTTAAATTAAAAACAAACACAATAAGATTTAATTAAAAACAAAAAAATCAGAATTAATTAAAGGGTAAATACTATTTTGGACCCTGTGTTTTGCAAAAGTTACCGATCGGACCATGTGTTTTGTTAAATGACATCTTGGACCTTGTGTTTTGCAAAATGGAACAAAATAATACCATGAGTCCAATTTTGGTCAAACTATTTTTCAATATGACCAAAAATACCCCTAGTTTTATAAATAAGTTTATTTAATTATATTAATATAATGTTATTAAATTAAAAATTTATACAAAAATAAATAAAATAATTAAATTAAATTGATTTTTAAATATAACATAATTTTTTGTCAACCCCTCTCTCTCTCTCTCTCTCTCTCTCTCCTCTCCTTTCTCTTTCTTCCTTTCTCTTCTCTTTCTGTAAACCCTAGATGGATGGGGAGCGATCACTTCTCTATGTGGCTGGTCATATTAAATAAAATATTCGAGGGTATTTTGGTCATATCAAAAAATTATTTGAGCAAAATTGGGCTCAGGATACAATTTTGTTCCATTTTGCAAAACACAGGGTCCGAATTGTCATTTAATAAAACACGAGGTCTGATCAGTAACTTTTGAAAAATAAAGGGTCCAAAGTGGTATTTACCCTTAATTAAAAGAAAATCAAATCGTCTCTTCATGTTGTTGTTGTTCCTTTCACCCCAGATCTGGAAAAATACACCTAACCTAGCCGAGACCCAACATTCATATCATCTCCACAACCTCATCGATCGTCACGCATCTGGCCAACCCCGACCTCGGCATGATCAAAGCTTCAAATTTGAATGCGCCTAGCCCAACCAAGGAGATCGAAGCTTTAGATCTTCTCAGCCTAACCTCGCATCAAATCATCCAACACCTAGCCCATCCCCGTCGTAGACCCATTCTGTCATCGTCGCCACACACCACACATTTCCTTTTCCAACTGACACAACCTATCCCCCAGCCCCAAAGCTACGCCTAGTGTAGATTTGGTACCATCGCACCTAGAAAAACCCAAGAATCTCGTCATTGAGCCTCGAACCTCAGCCAAGTGCCACCTCGTCGACTTCAGATCTTGTTGCAGGTTCAAATCAACCTCTCATGGAGGCAACACCTCCATTGTTGCTCTGCAACCAAGCTGGCGAAGTACCTCCGAACAAGAAACATGGCAGAGTAGTCAAGAAGAAGAAGAATAAGATGAGGGTGAACAAACTACGGGTTTTAAAAAAATTTAGCTTTAGTTTTTTTTTTCTCTAAGACTACAATTAGTTTTTAGGTTTGATCATTTATTTTAGAAATATTTAGATTTAGATTTAGTTTTTATATTTTATATAAAATATTAATTCCATTTTTGAAATTAAAATATTTATATTTTTAATTATTTTTTATTTTAAAAGCAATTTATAAGATTTTTTATTTAATATATATTTTTATTTAGTTAATTTATTTATTAATTAATAATATCTAGGGGCATTTTGGTCATATTTAAAAAAATTAATCAAATTTGGGCTCAGGGTATTATTTTGTTCCATTTTACAAAATGCATGATCCAAATTGTCATATAACAAAATAAATGGTCTGATCGGTAATTTTTGCACAACACAAGGTCCAAAATGGCATTTACCCTTAATTTATTTATATTTAATTTTGTAGTATAATTGTGTACTACATAAAAATAATATGATAAAGGCCCAACAAATAACATTTTATAAAGATAATATACCACAGGACCCAAAGTCCTGCAATTGGCGCCAACCACAATCCAAATGGATTGTGGTCCACTCATTGGCCCAATAAGATTAGGGCTAGGTGTAACGCCCCAAAAATCCTAACCTCGATACCTCGTTAGGGTAATAGTTATTTTATATAGCTTTAGAACTTGAAAACCAAATAATTTACCAAATGATGCATAAAACTTCATTAAAACATTCCCTCATGATGTACATTTCCCTTCTGGTATGGACTTCACTTGTTGCATCAAAACACAACTTACATATGGCACCTCCAACACAGAGTACTCGTGAGCTAACACCCAGCAAAAATAACTATATAGGACACAATTCCCAAAGCCCAAACATAAAAAATACACTAGATCAAACATTCAATAAGTAAATCATATATCGTTCATAATCAATACCTTCACATTATAGAGTTCCATAACATATCATATCGTATCATAATTTAGTCATAGCATATCGTAACATAATACCATCATAATACGTATTATTGGTGTCGTTCCGACCATTTATAACCACAAATATACTACCCTTGTGACAACCCCTTGGTTCTTACCACATATCAAGTTAGAGAATACGTATCCTCCTTAACTTTTCCACAGATGTCATAGTCATCATAACACAATCATAAAACATGATATTCAAAACTACATACGACAAGCATACACCCAGTGCGCAGGTGTCCACTCTTCTTACCTCAAGTTCAACAGCAATGCAATCACTTACCTTCAAGTGCCTTGACGAGTCCTAATTTCAAATGTACAAACATTCATCATTTAGAGACTCATAACTTTAACCAAAGGTCATGAACCAAATCTTACCCTTCCTACCACCTAATCAACCATAAAAGTATCTTTAGGAATGTTCTCTAACCCCCAAATAGAAAACCCTTATCATCAATGTCCCAATTGAAACAATCAAAATGGGACAAAATCCTATTTCTGGGCATGTGGCGTGGTCGCGCTCGACAGGATTTCCAGAATCGCAACTTGCGGTTCTTTAACGAATTCTCTTTCTCCATTCAACTCAAATCATCCTAAATCCCAATTTAATCAAACTTTCGACACTATATTTATTACAAAACCATCTTAATATGATTTAACATCTAAAACATCATGACAAACCAAATCATGCAATCAAACCAAGTTCATGCGTGGTTAGGATTCAAGAACCCTAACTTCATCTTCTTTTCTAAGTTATCTTTCCAATCACCAAAATTAGGAATCATAACTTAATAAATTCGACCCTAGCATACTTGTAACCATTATAAATCAACAACCTATTCTCTAACATGCATATAAAACCAATTATCCTAGTCTATCATGATTTTGCAATCAAATCAACCATTGACATTACCCAAAGCTTCAAGAATAATCATAGAAACTTTAAAAGTGTGAAATGTTCTTACCAATAACATGTACAGAAACCTAACCACAAAATTCTTCCCCCAATGCGTCCAAACCGAGCCCCCACACAAGTGCCTAATGATCCATATGTATATGAAGAAATTATTCTTCTTCCTCTTTAGAACTTGAACCCTAGTGTAGAGAAAGTGAGAGAGAAGTTCTCTTCTTTGTTTCATGTGTAGAGCAGCCACCAAATTCAAATTGTAAGTGTAAATGTAACCCTAGTCTCTCATTTTCTATTTATAATGACTCACTATTGCCAAATTACCATCTTACCCTTGATTTAAGTTATTCCAACAATTTCATTTAACCATTTTTAGTAACTTATCTTAAACTAGTAGTTTTCATAACCCAAAATTAATTTATTCTTCATAAGTTCTCTTTATTCTATTATGACCCTTATTTCAACAATTCTTGACAATAAAACCCCTAGCACTTGAAGGAAACCGTGATTCAACACTTTTATACATAACCTGGGCACCCTTGGTATTTTCCAACATAAAATATCTTACTCAGATATTAATATCACATATCCATATTAATTTAATTACATAACACGTAATTTCACAAAATTATAAAAATACCCCTTAAGATTGTAAATTACCAAATTACTCTCATAGACCAAATTACTAAAATACCTATGGAAGGAAAAGGCGGATATTGCAACTATCCCCCTGTTAAAAGGAATTTCGTCCTCAAAATTTACAACACCATATCTCCACTGTCTTTCTCCTACATGAGTGTCACCAATGACTCAACAACCCTTTCAGGCATTCTATAACTTCATAGGACTTTCACTATTGCAACATTTCTTAAGCTCCTCAAGAACCTAACAATGCATTCATGCTAATTTTCATAGCCATACCCAATGATCATTAATATGTATGTCCACAAATTGCAGTTACTGCACTTTCATTTTCGATCCTCATTACTTTATCCTTTGAGAGTGTTCTTGTAATGCTTGCTCTCTTTCTTTACATCCAATAGTTTGCCACTTTAGGTCTGTGTCACTACTGTCACTTCTAGTAACAATCCATCCTAAAAGTTCACCTGAAACTCTTCTAGGAATGGCTCTTACATGTCCATTTACCTATAACAAGTAGCTTTCTACAACTCTTCAATCAACAATGTTTCCTTGCCACTTAATTACTTATTTTTCTTGTCTGGATTGCTTATTGTTGTTTCACTACATATCCCCATGAAACTCCATTTCTTATCAACTCAACATATGCAACATGCCTAGTGCATATCTCACCATAAATCACATCTTGAGTGATTACTATAGCTAGAAACCAAGCAACCCTATGGATAACCTCAAGGCCTATGGGGCCTCACCTCAACTTGTTTTCATTGTCCAATTCCTTGATGCCCCCTAGAGACACTCTCACAGATACATGATCTCAACTTCATTCTATACGTTATGTTGCCTCAAATTCTACTCTTTTTTTTTTGGACCGGGAAATCATCGTTCATCCCCTCTTTTTGGAACTTGTCTTTTAATTATTGTACCACTCCTCATATGCTATAATTCCAATTTCATTTATTAGTCGTAGGAAAAAAAACTCATTCAATAATGGATACCTCCTCCAAGGTTCACAATAATCCAACATGTTATTTCACGTTGAGAATGAAGAAACAAATGTATCTGAAATATGTCATTGCCTTATGCAAAGCTCTGTAGGTCTTGACAACCTTCTTGACTATCCAATTATAACTTAATCAAGGATCCATGACCCTCATCATACCCCACTGTGTGAGTCAATCCTTCGATTGAATCCTTTTCATATTTGAAAGACGTGTTGTCTCTTAATGTCTTTCACCATCATCCTCAAGGTATCCTACTACCATGACATTATAAGAAAATATCGTCATAATTCCCATGTTGATTTTGTCATGTTCCGCCCTTTGGCACTTTCATAGGTTGCAACAACTCCTTGAGTTGTTCATAAATGCCATTCATGTTCAGTTCCCATATTTAAAAGAATCCAAGATATCCTTAACAAATATTGTGATGAACTTGATCAAACATGCCTTAAAAATCTTGTTCACCAACTCCATGATAACTAGTGACGTGTTTGTCCAAGTATTCTCAACTTTGAAATGCATACTATCCAAGTATTGATGAAAAACATTTTCAGTTTGTATTCTCTCTAACACCGTAGTTTGATAATATCTCAGCCCAAAGAAATCTCTAGGATAAATCGTCGTTCCTTCTTTCCATTCAAACATATTGGTCATCAACCTTTGGGAAAGAACCCATTTCTTGTCAACTTTGATATGTTTAGCTTCTCCTAGTCCATGCACATCCTTGTCACCTCGTCTTTCTCTAAAAAAATCGTAGTTATTGTATCCCAATTCAATTCACTTATTTGCCTAATGTCACTGTCCATTAATGTTGCAAATGTGCATTTTGCTTCCCTAGTAATTCTTGCTCCATCAAGTAAGGTGCTTTTTAAGTCGTCATTGTCTCTAATAAAGTCTTGATAACCATCTCGATCCCTTTCGAATATTTTTAGATCTTTAAAATTTCTCCAAGGATTCTTTTGATGATACATGCCTTCTTGAAACTCAAATGTTTTACTAATAGTCTTCCACTTCATCTACCATGTTAGAAGCAATTGTGGTGTCTTAATTGTCGAGCATCCATTGCATTGTCGTATTGATAATGTTGTAGTCGTCGGTTGTCGCGCCATGCTTCAGGTAGTTGACTCTTCTCATGTGCCACTCCTCCATCATGTCCATTTAGTCTGCTCCATTTTCATGTAGTCATCCATTGTCTCCCGTGTAGATAGTGTTTTGTTTCTTTCTCAACATTCATACCATTCTTTCTTAGAATTGGATCGCTAAGTTCCTTTTTAAGACTTCATAAGGCTAATCCATTAGGTCTCTCGTATTGTTGCTATTGGTAGACTTGCATTTTGTCTTTGGCTTCACCGGTGCAAAGACTCTCATTGATGCATTCACCGTGTTTAGTTTTTAATCCCTTTGTTCCCTAAGTGACCATCCTTATAGACATTTACCCCACACTTGTATCATATCGACATCAAAATAAACATGCTAAAATTTTATTTGTGTTTAGTATCTCTCTTCGTTGTTTGGTCGTCTCACTTTTCACTACACAGACCTTCTAATCCTATGATTAGGAATTGATATGGTGTTTCTTCCCATCACAACATGTTTGAGTTTCTTCTTGATCATCAAAGATCCTCTTGGTCATCTTGCCTTTCCCGTCGATGTTGTAGTCCCTTTGGAAGTATGTTCTCTTCCCTATTATCATTATTAACAATCTCTTAGTTTCTTAGCATTTCCAAATCTTGACATAGATTGTTACTCTCTCTCCAATCGTCTCCAAATCTCCTAAAATTCTTGGCTAGTCTTCTCATGAGTTAACAAACTCAGCAAGCCTTGCACAAAGCATTAATTCCTGAAGAATCTTTCTAATAGGTTTATGAACTTGCCAGAATTGATCATCTGAATCACTTCACATGAGTACTTGTACAAGGTACTTGTTCGATCCTCATCCCTTTATTGTGTCGTATCCTGAGTTTACAATATCTCTTCCTCGTACAGACATCTGTGTCCAATTTTTCCTTGTGACATAACCTATGGTAGCCATCATTCCAACCTATCATTCAACTCCCATCAGTTTGATAGCTCACTTGTAACGCTCTGGATATCAAAGACAATTACATTGTGTATTTTAAATATTGCTGGACTTGCGAATCAAGTCATTTGGATATAAACGTGTAACTAAGGATACTTAATAGATTAGCGTTTAAATGTTTTGATAATATGAATAGTTATTTTCATTAAAAAGTTTGAGTCTGTACATGGGATCCCAAAAATAAGTGTTTACAAAGCATTTACAACTTCAAAATCAATTACAACATAAGCCGACCTAAGATGCAAAATTAAGTTTTGGTTCTAGTTCTTATTTGTAATGCCCTGGCTACCCCAGAACAGTTACGGTGAACGGTGAACTGGAAATTTGACCCGCTACCCGAGTCCTTTGGTTAAAAACGTGATCTAGGTGTCATTAACAGGTTAAGGTGTAAAACCAGTAAAAAGGAAAGGGCACTTTTCATTAAGTAAATAAACTGCTCATGAGCCTTTTTAAATTGTTTACAAGTAGTTTAAGTTACAAAAGAGTTGCTACAGTTCCAAATATACAATCCCCGCCGGCCTAAGCGGCAAAAATAGGGTAAACCCCTAGTCCCTCTGAGAACTCCTTGACCGTGGCGGTCAAGCGGCCCTGTATGTACATCACATCGCCCAAGCTCTCCACTCAGGGTTGGCCAAGCTTTTCCTTTCCTTTACCTGCACCACGTAGCACCCATGAGCCGAGGCCCAGCAAGAAAACATAATAAAACATGATATAATATCAACAGCGATCATAATAACCATTTAGGACTATCAGTCCAACAAATAGGTGACAATAGCCAAAAGTCACAGTAATGAGCTTTGCTCCCTCTAGCCATGTGACGATAGGGTCACCAGGGCTTAACTGAGAAGTGAATCATTCATAAGTGTTTAGGACAGGTGTATGGTGAATGGTCACCAACATAACCTTCCTCCCGACCCTAGAGTCGTGCCATGGACAACGTCCCTTGGCCGTGTGACAAACAGTCACCGGGGTCATATACCTTGGCCATAAACATCTGGTCGTAGACCAGGCAAGCGCTTATAAGTTCTTCGACCTTAAGGTCGGTTTGGCATTAATGCCATAGAGCCATTCAATGCATAATTCTCGACTTTAGAGTCGGTCCCTGACTAGTCAGTGTCTCAAACAGGTAAACAACGTTCAACAGCATTTAATATGCAATCCATGTCCACATATATCAACCAACATGCCTCAAGTATCAAACCACGCATGTCATATACCTATACAGGGTGCAACTGTATTCAAACACTGTTTTCTTACCTCTGGTTCGAGTGAGAATAATTATATGAACGACCCCTGAGAACGATCAACCTTTAAATTCCTCGATGGTCACCTGGTCATAACCAAAATATAGGATTCATCAATAAAAATGATAACTGAGGGTTCCCAAACCAAATCCCAGCTCCCGAGACCTCAAAAACTACCCAACCGGGCACTAGGTCCAACCCCGAGGCCTATGGTTTGAATCCCTAAGCTAAAAACCACTTTCTAGAAAATTTTGCCTCTTGGGCCGCGGCCCCCAAAAGCCGTTCCGCGGCACGCCCCAAGCCCCATTTGCCAGAGGCACCTGGGCCGCGGCACGCATAAGCCGTGCCGCGGCACACAGCCCAGAAAAGCTAGAACGGCCACGCTCAAACCAGACTTTCTCCCTGTTCGTTAACCTCTCAAACCATCACAAAAGCTCCTCCAAACATGTAATTGAACCCCCAAACCTTACCTATAACACCTCCTCACCAAAACCCAATCAACTAACACCAAAAACTCCCTTTAATCCTCACTCCCCACATCAAAATCCATAAGTTAAAAACCAAAACAAAAACAGAGCTTAACTTGAATTCAATGGTCAAAGCTTACCTTAGAACCTGTTTTGAACTTCCCACACAAGCAGAACCAAGTCTCCAACCCAGCCCTAAGTTCCTTTAGCTTGAATCCACAACTAGAGCTCAAAACATCAAAGAAGGAAATGGAGGAATTTGTACGGGAAGAGAAAAGAAGCTAACCCCTGTTTTTACTCTGTTTTGTTCTACAGCTTCAGCCTCTTAAGTTTATATATATCCACCCCCTAAAATGACCAAAATGCCCTTGTGTCATCTAAAGCCTTTCAAACTACTCTAGGGGTAAAATTGGTACTTCTAGCTTAACCCGTTATATAATTAACGCTTCCCATTTCCTGCTAAACTCAAAATCCTCAAACACCAATATTTCATAACCCGTTACCCTAAAATCCCTGGTAACGCTATAGCCTTTAATATCACCCCGAGACTCACCCCGAGCCCCGAGCTCAAACCTGTTATGACCAAACCGATAAATCACGTTTAACGATCGTCTCATGTCGGAATTCTCGAATCAATCCACATTATAATGTGGTCTCACAATATATCATTAACATACAACAAATATTCAATTATACCCTCAACGGGCCAAATTACCATAATACCCCTGTTAACAAATGTGGACTCACATGCATGCATTTAACATCATATTATAATACAATTCTCATAAACATGCATAAACACATTTAATGGCGTAATTAAACAGTTATGGCCCTCCCGGCCTACTAATCCAGCCATTAACCATAATAGGGAATCCGGGGCATTACATTATTAATCCCTCGGTCGTGGCGGTCGAGCAGCTGCAAATGTACACGCCACCTCTAAAGCTCTCCAACACATGGCTGGTCCAACTTTCCCTTTCCCTTACTTATACCACATAGCACCCGTGAGCCAAGGCTCAGCAAGCAAACTTAAATCAACCAATTCAATGAGCAACAAAGTATAAACAATAATCTTAGTATTAAAAATCAGCTCAAACAAGCACACGATCCAAGTTAACAATCAATAAGTTAAATAAGTAAAATCGGCACTTCTGATTATTTAGGTGACTTTAGGCCTGACTCTCTTAGGCCGAGCTCTCAAATCTTATTGCCGACCCCAGCTCTCTTAGGCCGAGCTGCATTCCATATGCTTGATGTCGGCCCCAGCGCCCTTAGGCTGAGCTTTCATATTAGATACAATTAAGTATATAGATTGCATAACACAATCAGATGCAGCCTATACAAGAATGCCTAATCAAATAATCACAATTATAATCACAGTCATATCAATTTACAGGTGACCAAGCCCCGATCACAATCAGGGTGTATTTTTCTTACCTTAAGTCATGAGTAGACAATGTATGGCGATCCCGAACATGATCCCTATTCCCAAGCTCTAGCGGTATGACCTAGTCACAATGCAATAATGGTAAACATCAAGATCTAAACTAATTAAAAGTTTCGATATTACTTACTTGCCTTCGAGACCTCAAATTCTACTAAACCGGGTAGTAGAACTCTTCTCGAGCCTTTATGTTTGAGTTCTCGAGCTTAAAACCCTAATTGTCCAAAACTCTCTATTTGATCGACATCGCTCCTCAAAAGTGCCGCAGCCCACTACAAGTCGGAGAGCCTCCCAAGTACATCTCCTGGACATGCGCCGTGACACAATCTACCCAGCAAAGGCAGTTTAGCAAACCCCCTAGGAGTCTGAGTTCATGTGGGTTGTGGCGCTCCAAGAACAACGACGCGGTGCGATCCCGCAAACTAAAAATTTCCACCATTTTTCCTGCGTTTTCTCGAGCCAAACACATCATAATTTACCCTAAACATAACTAAACCCAAAAATAGATTCTAGAACTCTCAAGCACACAACATAGGCATCACAATTACCCCAAAATCCAACCACAAATCTTACCCCAACTTAGCAACCAAAGCTAGCATTAAAACTCAGTCAAAACCTAAACTAATTAGAAAATTCACAATAAAATCAAGCTATAACTCTTACCTTACTAGTGAATTTGACACCTGAACTGAACCTTAATCAGCTCCAGCCTCCAATCTTCAATTTCCTAAGCCAATTCCTCAAGAACTTCAATTGCTTCCCAAGGCTCAAGAGAGAGAGAGAGAGATGCACGAGAGAGAGTGAGAGAGGGAGAATGTGAGCTGAGAGTGAACTAAGTGTATTTGTGTGTTTCTGGTTATCTTTTGAAGGCTTCTGAAGTTATCCCTTGACACTAAAAAGACTAAAGTACCCCTAGGTCAAATCCTTACTCTTTAATGCCCCCAAGGGTGATACCGGCATTTGCCACATTTTTCGCTAATCCTCAAATAGCACTATAACTCCCCGATTAATCCTGACATACAAAAAAATCACCAAATAACTTTCCGTCACCCGATAAATCCTGACTACGCACTAGGTTTCCCCAAATACCTCTAGGCTCACCCCAACCTGGGTATTGGATCCCATTGTGACTTTTCCGCTAACCTGCTCACTAGGATCGTCTTGAGCCAAATATTGCAAATATATCCACATAATAATGTGGTCTCACTCATATAACACATATAATTACATTTATACCCTCAACGGGTCAAAATTACAAATATGCTCTTATTAACAAAAACGAGCTCACATGCATTTTTAATACACATAAACATGCATATATATATATTCATACTACCATATAAATCACATATGCCACATACTCACACATATATTCAATTAATCTCATATATAAACCAAATTATGCCCTCCCAGCACACTAAGCCTTATTATCAAATTTGGGACGTTACACAACTTGAACGTTGGCGACTGCTGCATTTGAAACCATCATAAGTGGTACTTAATACTTCCTCGAGGCTAAACAACATCTACTAGGGGAATCACGTCCACGCTCTGCCTATGCTCGAGAAGTAGCTTGCCTAAGATGATTCAACCTCTCATCCCAAGCACTGATGGTTCCTCAACATTGGAACAATGCCTCCTCCTTTCTCATGGATACAAGAGCTCTATGATCGCCTCTCCCATCTCTGGGGTTAATTCCTCTTAGTGAAAAACACTGAATAAATCTGCATGACTCCAAATTTTGTTGATAACCAATCAACATAACTTGCAAAAGAGTCTACAAGACTATCTATGAAAAAGCCAACCAAAACTGGCAAAACAACTAACACACGTAAACTAACACATGATATTAAATATATACACTTATCACATACATACTTATCAATGCATGTTATAGGAATAAGGTGATAAAATGATTATACTTATCCTTAAGCAATTTAGTCAACTCGGGAGCTAGTGGCAATACTACACATGCCTTACTTCCTCATAATGTCATCTAACGCATTGATATTAGACAAACACGTACAAGTAAGCTCTCAATATCCCCCAAACTAGTCACAATGTAACTATAATACTGGGTTTCTTCTCATTATATATAGTTAGCCTACCCCCAGTCTTAACTACCTTAAGTCATCCAACTAGGTTTTCATTATCCGCCAAACTACTTTCTTAAGTTAACCTTAACTTTTCTTATCCCTTTTAATGTACAAAACTAAACTAAAATCATAATCAAGTCAAATTTCTTTTTTCCTAGTACCCATCAAGATTTTAACAACTCACAAACACTTATAACCATCACCATCTCATGACATCATGTCAATTTGATACAATACTTTACCTCTAAAATGTTTCGAAATTCAACTTAGTTATTTCAACCAAAAGAATATAACATCAATGCCTATCTTTCTATCATTGTTACAAACATCAATCTACCAAGCCAGCGTGGTTACGCTAAAGAAACGCGATGTAGTTGTTCTAAAGAAATGTGATGTGGTTGCGCTAAAAAAATGCGACGTGGTTGCACTAAAGAAATGTGATGTGGTTGCTCTCCTATTCTATCTCAAAACTCACTAAATTTGTATCCAATATATGCAATTCCTTTTTACAAAACTCTCATCTTATGCTCGTTAATTGCTCTAAATCACCTCCTACTCAATTAAACAGCTTAATTCCCACGTACAACCTTTAAATCATGAATCAACTAATTCCACATAACATATAGGAACACCCAAATCTTTTCCTCAAGTCTTCCATATTTGTGACTTCTAATTCAATACAATGCGATAGGTCGAGTCCTTTCTAGTCTTCATATATATATATATAACATGAGATCCTGACGACATTACAACCTTTGTCTCTAATACCAATTGTAACACACCAAAAATCCTAACCTCGAGACCTCATTACGGTACTAATAATTCCAAATATCTTTAAAACTTGAAAACCAAATAATTTACTAAATGATGCATAAAACTTCATTAAAACATTCTTAATAAAATATATGCAGTAGTTGGATAGCCATAATTTTAAAATAAAACATTCATTTATATGCAAGTAAACAAACAAAACTAGTTTTGATCTCAATGCATAATAAAACACCTTAAAACCACATGAAGAAAAGTGTTGAATCAAACTTTAGCATTTACATCCCTTTGATCGTAACAAGGTTAATTGGCCCTTATGATATACATTTCCCTTCTGGATTGGACTTCACCTGTCACCTCAAAATGAAACTTACATGTGACACATGCAACATAGAGTAGCCGTGAGCTAACATAAAACATAAAACGTACACTAGTTCAAACATTCATTAACCAAATCATATACCGTTCATAATCAATATCTTCACATTAAAGAGTTCCATAACATAATCATAGGATATTGTAGCATATCATATCATAATGTAACATAATACCATCATAATCTGTATTATCGGTGTCGTTCCGGCCATTTACAACCCCAAAAATACCACCCTTGCAACGACCAAGTGCCCTTGCGACAACCCCTTGGTTCTTACCACATACGAAGTTAAAGAATATGTATCCTCAATAACCTTTCCACATATTTCATATTCTTCATTACCTAACAATAAAACATGATATTTAAAACCAAGTACAACAAGCGTACACCCTGTGCGCGGGTGTCCACTCTTCTTACCTTAAGTCCAGCATCGACGCAATCACCTCCCTTCAAGTGCCTTGTTGAGTCCTAATTTCAAATGTACAAACATTCATCATTTAGAGACTCATAACTTTAACCAAAGATCAAGAACTAGATATTACCCTTCCTAAGATTCATTCAACCTTAAAGTGTGCTTAGGAAAGTCCTAAAATCCCCAAACAGAATACCCTTAACCATATCCTCAATGCCCCAACTGAAATAATCAAAACAAGACAAATTCTCAATTCTAGGAATGTGGCACGGTCGCGCCACCCTATGGATGCGGTTGCGCCTGATAGGAATTCCAGAATCATACTTGTGATTCTTCTTCAAATTCTCCTTCTCCATTCGACTCAAATCATCCTAAATCTCAATTTAATCATACTTTTGACCCTATATCCATTACAAAACCATCCTAATATGATCTAACATCCAAGACATCGTGAAAAAGAAAATCATCCAATCAAACCATGTTCATGCATGGATGGGGTTCAAGAACCCTAACTTTATCTTCTTCCCCAAGTTATCTTTCCAATCACGAAAACAAGCAATCATAATTTAATAAATTCGACCTTAGCATGTTTCTAACCATTATAGATTAACAACCCAGTCTCTAACATGCATATAAAACCAATCATCCCAACCTATCATGTTTTCTAATCAAATCCACCATTAACATTACCCAAATCTTCAAGAACAATCATAGAAACTTTAAAAGTGTAAAAAGTTCTTACCAAGATCATGTACATCACCCTAAACCACAAAATTCTTTTTCCAATGTGTCCTAAACAAGCCCCCACACGAGTGCCTAGTGATTCATATGTATATGAAGAAATCCTCCTTCTTCTTCTTCTTTATATCTTGAACCCATGTCTAGAGAGTATTATATTTTAATATAATGTTTGATTGATTAAATAAGTGTTACAAAAGTGATTATTTAATCTAGTGGGGGAATGTTATATTATTTCATATAATATAACGTTAGATTAAATAATGTGAAAAAATGTGATTTGTCACACCTTGTAACATATTATTGAGAGTCACAAAACTGGACACATGTGTGTGCCCAAATGTTACATATTTTAGAGTTACAAAATATGTTACAAATTTGTAACTCCCAAATATTACCCAATAATGTGTACATTATATGTTACACATTTGAGATTGGATTTCACAAAGCCATGATGAAATATGGTTGTTGGAGATATGTTTTTAACTCCTAATAAGTGTTTGGAGGTTACAAAATCACGTGGGAAAGGATTTGGGACGTTTTGGAACATTTTGAAAAAAATGACTTTTTTGTGCTGAAAATAGCCTGTGGCCGCGGCCACTAACATTCACTGGCCGCAGCCTGGGGGACAGAGGCCAGTGGCTGCGACCACTGATAATCCTGGCTGTGGCCAGTGAGGTTGACAACCAACTTGTTTTTTCAGTTTTTTCCAATATGAACGGTTCTAACATCCCAAGTAACTCTCAAATCTCCATTTTAATTCCATAAACATCCAATTAAACATTGGTAACAACCATGAGAGTTGGTGGAATTTGAAATTCAAAGGGGTATCTCAAACTCTATAAATAGGAGCCTAATGCTCACTTGTATGACACACCATTTTCCATCCACAAAGCACTTGGCTGGAAAATACACCATAGAGGCTTGATAATTACAGAGAGCTATTTCCTAGAGAGATCCCTTAGTGCTTAGTGAATAGGGGGAAATAAGCTTTTGGACAAAGGTTTTGAGCCGTGTTTAAGTTGGTGATCCCCACTACTCTACACTTTGGTTGTGTGAGAGTTTGTTCTTTTTATTGGTTTTATTTTCATTCTTTTGATCTTGTTGATCTTATTTACTTGTATTATTATTGTTTTGAGTTTGTAATCTTCTACATCTTTCTGTTTACTTGTATTTTGAGCAATTGAATTGTAATATTTTTTTAATCAATATTATCTTGTCTATTGTATTTTTGCATAGAGTTGTATTTTGGTTTTTCCATATTTCCATTGAGTATAATATATATTCTCTAACACAGAGAGTGAGAGAAAAAACATTATCTAATTTGTTTCATGTGTAAAGTAGCCACCAAATTCAAATTGTGAATGTAAACCTTACCCTAGTCTCTCACTTTCTATATATAATGACTCGCTATCGCCAAATTACCATCCTACCCTTAATCTAAGCTATTCCAACAATTTCATTAAACATTTTTTTTAATAATTTCTCTTAAACTAGTAGTTTTCATAATCCAAAATTAACTTATTCCTTATAAGTTCTCTATATTCTATTATGACCCTTATTTCAACAATTCTTACCAATAAAGCCCCTAACACTTGAAGGAAACCATGATTCATCACTTTTAAACATAACCCAAGTACCCTCGGTATTTTCCAACATAAAATATCTTACTCTCATATTAGTATCACATATCCATATTCATTTAATCACATTAAACATAATTTCATAAAATTACAAAAATACCCCTCAAGAATGTAAATTACAAAATTACCCTCATTGGCCAAATTACTAATATACCCATGAAACGAAAAGGTTGATATTACGCTAGGTCTTTTTTAGATTTTTTTATAATTAGAACATAACATCAAGGAGAGAAGAAAGAGATAGTTTTCACATTATTTTCCAAGAGATAAAAATAGAGAACTTTGTTCTCTTTATTTTGTGAGAATAACATTCTCTCATTTGTTGAGATTCAAAGTGTGTTCTTGTGTATCCTACCAAATAGCATTGAAATTCACTTATCTCATTCTCTTTGTGTGAGACATAGTATGGAAGATAGTTTGTTAGGAGACTAAGATGCTATTTGATCTACAAATTTTACACATCTAGAAATGATATTTGTAGTTTTTATTTATTCAGATTCATGTCGCATGAGAAATATCTTATTCTAGTTATAATTCCAAGAGTGATTCACTTATGCTTTAATAATTATTATTATCGCATATAAATGTTATCCCATGCTTCTTGTTGACGCGGTTCTTCGCCAACAGATAATTATACGAATAAATAGGATGGATTAGTGCTAATTAGTAAACCGTAATATGAAAATAGTTTAATTATAGACTTGGGAAAGTAATAACAGGGGAAGGTGATCACTCCTTTCTTTTTAGGTGGTTCGAAGGTTAAAATCTCTTTAGTCTACCAGTCGATATTATTGATATCTCTTGGTTAATCCTTACAAAGTGCTTCTTTACAAAAATATGTCCAACCCCTTGCAATGCCCGGGGTCTGGGTATTTATAGGGAGAGGATACCTAGGTTGGCAAGGGGGTCATCCCGTGACCTCTTTACCCCTCACGTCATCTCTATGACACTGATGATTAATTCCTAAAACCTGACAGTGAAGTGTGGTCTAATCAATAGGTAAGGAGGGATAATGGGCCGCATGGCCTAAACCAGTCGTGGGATGTCTGAATACGCACGTTTATACTGCGTGCCCGAGAATTCAGGAATGGAATAGACACACGATGTCTAATATATGCACGTTTACATTGCGTGGTTGTCTTTAGAAGGGTTTGGGTGTCAAACCTATATCGTATCACAAGCTTGATGTAGCGCCAGCTTGTGATATCCATACCGCTGACCCGCTGCCTTCGAGTGAACTGCTAACTCTCTAATTTGCTCGGGATGGACAGGTGGAAACGTGTAATAATAGCTCCGGGTGGACGATGTACATGTGGCGGATCAAATTAGACCCTTTTCCAGCTCGCCGATAGCTCGCGGATATTTAGGGCGTACATTTTGTTAGGAAAAATTGTATTGCTTCAATGGAAATTGATAATAAAATATTACAACTCTATGCAAAATATTACAATAGACAAGGATTGATTAAATAAGGTTACAATTCTATAACTAAAAATTACAAATAAACAAAGAAAATGAAGAAGATGATGAAGAAGAAGAGAATAGTAAAATACAACTCTAAGCAAAAGGTTACAAGTAAACTAGAAGTGTTTGAAACAAAAGAAAAGAAAAGATTACAACTCTTGAACAAGAAATACAAGTAAAAGAACAAGAGAATAAGAAGAAAACAATACAATAGAAAGAAGAACAGAAATGCAAGAAACTCTCACTTACACAACCTAAGTGAAGAGGGTTGGGGATCACCAACTTGAACAAGGTTTAAAACCTTTGTCCAAAAGCTTATTTCCCCCTAACTCAAGCACTAAGGGATCTCTCTCAGATATTGGAAAAGCTTTCTAGAATTATCAAGCCTCAAGGTGTTTCCAGCCAAGTGCTCTAATGGATAGAAATGTTGTGTCTTACAAGTGAGCTATAGGCTCCTATTTATAGAGTTTAGAGACACCCTTTGAATTTCAAATTCCACCAACCCCCATGGCTGTTACCAATGTTTAATTGGATTAGTATGGAATTAAAAAAGAGATTTGAGAGTTATTTGGGTTTTTTGAGCCGTTCAACAAAGATTGAAAAAACTGAAAATTGGTCAATTTTTTGGCCTGTGGCCGCAGCCAGAGACATTAGTGGCCGCGGCCACTGGCCTCTATCCCATAGGCCACGGCCTCCAACATTCAGTGGCCGCGGCCACCAACCAATTTCAGCACTTAAAAATGTGCTGTTTTTTCAAACGGTTCCAAACCCTCCCAAATGATTTTGTAACTCCCAAAACACATTATTGGGGTTTAAATCATATCTCTAACAACCATATCACATATGGCTTTATGAAATTCATCTCAATATTGTGTAACAACACTTTTACACAATAAAGGGTAATATTTGGAAGTTACAAATTTGTAACACCAAATATGTTACATTATTTGGATATATCTTATATATCTAAATATTGTAACTCTCTATTATATGTTACAATATGTGACACACTTTGTCACCTTTATTTAATCTAAAACATTATATTATAATATATTATAATATTACATTATATTATAATATAACATTCCCCCACTAGATTAAATAGTTATCTATTGTAACACTTATTTAATCAATCATTATATTTTGAAATATAACATATCCCCCACTTGATTAAATAAGAACTCTCTCTTATAGGAGTCATTGCATTAGTGCATAAAGCAAAGTGTTTTTCAACTTGAACTTTACTATAGTGTAATTATCACAAAATTTGTCAAAAATTAGGTGCACTAGGCATTGAACCATCTTTTCATGATGACAAATCGGTGATAACACACACACCTTTGCGATGTTCACTTGAGACCTCTATGTCTTGCTTTGCACTGTTAATGGCCATATGCACTTTCCATTCATGGACGTTCTTGAGAATACTCCCAATTCTCATGAGAGGCGGCACCACCCCTAGGTCCATATAGGTAGAATTCTTACAGTATTTCGTTACCAAAAATACTTGTCTTTACAAGACTGACTTCTATTAAAAAACCTTTCAGTTTTAACCCTCCACTTGGTAACACACAAGTACTCAATATCTCAGATGGGACTTGTTTTGAGTACAACTAATATTCACTTGATTGACTTGTTGTTACCTATTGAACCTAACACTAGTAGAATAACTAGTGTTAAGATAAGTTACCATCAATTGTGAATCTCTTTAGGGAGTTTAAGTCCCATCCCTCGAGATGATGCAGCCACTAAATCCCTCGTTAGTGGCTTAGTGAAAGGATCCGCCAGATTTTCACTTGTTCTCACATAGGATATTGAGATGACTCATCTTTGAATCAATTCTCTTACATATCCATGTCTTAGACTAATGTGTCTAGACTTCCCATTATACACTCCGCTGTATGCTCTAGCCAATGTCGCTTGGCTATCACAATGTATCGATATAGTAGATACATTATCTTTGATTAGGGGAATCTCTATCAATAGATCCCTTAACCATTTGGCCTCTTTGCCAGTAGCAGCTAGAGCTATGAACTCTGCTTCCATAGTGGAATGAGATATACAGGTTTGTTTCTTGGAACCCCAAGAAATTGCACCTCCACCAAGTGTAAATACCCAACCAGTTGTGGACAAGTTGGCCCCAAGATTGGATATCCAACTTGCATCTGTATATCCTTCTAATATCGAAAGAAATTTGGAGTAGTGAAGGCTTAGTCCTTTGCTTTTCTTGAGATAATCTAGGACTCTTGCAATTGCCTTCCAGTGATCCACACTTGGATTACTTGTAAACCTACTAAGTTTACTTACTGCAAATGCTATATCAGGTCTAGTACACTGGGCAGCGTACATTAGACTCCCTATAGCACTAGTGTACTCCAATTGAGCCACCGCTCTTCCTTCATTCTTCTCTAGTTTTACACTATGATCGAATGGAGTATTGGCATCTTTAACCTTGAGATGGTTAAATTTGTTCAATACTTTCTCAACATAGTGGGCTTGCCCTAACACAAAACCCCAACTATGTTTCTTTACTTTGATACCGAGTATGGTATCAACTTCTCCAAGATCTTTCATCTTGAAGGTTGATGATAGAAACCTCTTCGTTTCTTCTTTCCCTTTCATGCTATTACTTAGAATAAGCATGTCATCCACATATAAGCAAACAATGATCACATATCCCTTACAAGTTTTGGAATACAAACACTTGTCTCCATTGTTATGTCTAAACCCATTAGACATGATGGCTTGATCAAATTTCTCATGCCATTGCTTAGGAGCTTGTTTCAATCCATATAAGGATTTTACAAGTCTACAAACTTTATGTTCACATTTTGGTAGGACAAACCCTTTGGGTTGTTCCAATAGACCTCCTCATTGAGGCCACCATTAAGGAATGCCGTTTTGACATCCATTTGATGAACATACAAGTTGTGTATAGAAGCTAAAGCGAACAAAATTCTTATAGAAGTTGTTCTTGCAACAGGCGCATAGGTATCGAAATAATCGATACCCTCTTTTTGCCTAAACCCTTTAGCTACTAATCTAGCTTTAAAGGTTAGGATAGTGCCGTCAGTGTGATATTTTCTCCTAAATACCCACTTACACCCAATTGGCTTAGACCCCGGTGGGAGGTCTACCAATTCCTAAGGGTTATTGGAAAGAATGGAATCCATCTCATCATTGATGGCTTCTTTCCAAAATTCACTATCTCTCGATTGCATAGCTTCTCAATATGTCTTAGGATCATCCTCAACGAGAAGTACAATAGGAATTTTCCTTATGACTTCCTCTCTATTTCCTTCTACCATGTAGAATGAAATTCGTTGAGAATCTATCTCATCCACTACTAGACTTTTATGATTTTTAAGCCTTTGACTTCTTCTAGGTTCAAAGGGTTGCTTTACATCCTTTTGAGAATTATCCTCTTGAGAATCAACTTTGGATGTAGAAGCTTGAGAATTGTTCTCATATAACAAATTCTCCTTTAGAGATGTTGAAGCTTGAGAATTGTTGTCACATAACATATTCTCAAAGAATTCAACTTCTCTAGATTCAATCATAATATTAGACTCTAAGTCTAATAGCCTATAAGCTTTACTATTGTTGGCATAACCAACAAAAGCACACTTTATGGCTCTTGAACCTAACTTTGTTCTATTAGGTTCATTTTTCTTGCAATATGCAAGACACCCCCACACTTTGAAGTACCCTATGTTGGGTTTTCTTCCTTTCCGTAACTCATATGGAGATATCTCATTTTTCTTCATCGGTATTCGATTAAGAATGTGACAAGCGGTTAAAAGCGCTTCACCCCATAAGTTGATGTTCAACTTAGAAAACACCAACATAGAATTTATCATCTCTAGATAAGTCCTATTTTTCCTTTCGGCAACACCATTGTGTTGTGGTGTATAAGGTGCAATGCACTCATGAATTATACCATTTTCTTCAAAAAATGTATTGAATTCATTAGAGAAGTACTCTCCTCCTCTATCACTTCTTAGCACCTTAATCTTTTTATTTAGTTGATTTTCAACTTCTAATTTATACAATTTAAAAGCATCAAAAGTTTCATCTTTATGCTTTAAAAGAAACACATAGGTATATCTACTAAAATCATCTATAAAAGTAAGAAAATACCTTTTACCACCTCTAGTTAAAACACCATTTAATTCACAAAGGTCACTATGGATTAAATCTAGTAAATTAGATGATCTTTCTACACTAGGAAATTGTTTCTTAATCATTTTCGCCTTAACACATGTTTCACATTTACCATAGTTTTTAATATTGCATGCAATCATACCACATTTTACTATTCTTTTCATGGTTGAAAAACCTATATGTGATAGTCTAAGATGCCACAAAAATAATGAATCATACTCAACAATATAGGTGGAATTAACATTTTTATTGATAACATTGAAAGTTACATCATTGGTGCACAATTTAACCATACCCTCACAAGAGTACCCCTTTCCCAAAAATACATTTGATTTGGTAAGTATAAGTTTACCAGACTCAAAAACGGCTTTAATGCCGGGCTTGCCAAGCAAATCACCACTTACCAAGTTTCTACTCATTTCGGGAACATAAAGTACATCCACTAATGTAACTTTCTTGCCGGAGGTGAAGTAGACATCAATAGTACCTTTGCCAAGTACCTTGGATTTGCCCTCATTGCCCATTTGTATCTCATGGTTTCCCTTTGACTCTTCAAAGGTCTTGAACAATGATTTGTCATAGGTGACATGGACGGTGGCACATGTATCATACCACCACCCTTTCACCTTGCCTTGGACCGCATTCACCTCACTAAGGGTAGCAACTATGTTTTCCTCTTGAGTTGCGTTCACCTTAGGACCTTGTTGGTCTTTTCTATGCCTACACTCTCTAGCATAGTGACCCTTTTTCCCACACACAAAGCAAGGACCTTTCTCACCCTTAAACTTGTTTGGGTTGATTTTTGGACCCAAAGATTTTTCATTACCCTTTTTCCCTTTGTTTTTGGGATGTTTTGGTTGTGACACCACATTTGCTTTGGAAGTCTCTCCATTAGACCCCTCCACAAGTTTATCTCTACATATCGATTCCTCTTCGATTTGAATATGTTTTTGGATTTCTTCCAAAGAATAATCCTCATTTTTATGAAGGATTCTTTTCCTATAGCTCTTCCAAGTTGGTGGTAATTTAGCCACTATAGCACCAACTTGAAAGGCCTCGGGAAGCTCAATCTTTAACACTTTCAATTTATTAACAATAATTTGCAATTCATGAATTTGAGGAAGAATGGGTTTATCACTGTGGATGCTCAAAATTTCATACTTGTATAAGACCCAAAACAAGTGCCAAGGTCCCATAAGCGCCTAATTACGTGATTGAGCCGCGATGCCCTTGGGCCCCCATTGTCTCGCACCAGCCACGTACCTAGCGAGGCCACACCTTACGTGCACCTGATGGCCTCGCAAGTGAGGGGCCTCGCACCTCGTAGCACCTGATGGCCTCACTAAAGGAGCGCCTCGCTGCACCTGATGGCCTCGCTAGTGGAGCGCCTCGCTGCACCTGATGGCCTCGCTAGTGGAGCGCCTCGCTGCACCTGATGGCCTCACTAGTGGAGCGCCTCGCTGCACCTGATGGCCTCGCTAGTGAGGGGCCTCGCGGGATGATGCCTCACCCATGCCTCGGTCGTGCGCATGAGGCCCAGCACCAGGCGACCTCGCAAGATGGCATTTTGCCCACGCCTCGGCCGCGCGCATGAGGCCCAGCACCAGGTGGCCTCGCGAGGCGGTGTCACGCACACGCCTACGGGCGCTGCACACAAACAACCCAAGGGCTCCTCCTCACACCTGACACCTCAAGTGGATGTCTCCTCTGAAGGTCTACCAAGACTTCAACATTTAGAGGGAAAGGCCCAAGAATGATTCGAAAGGATCATGCTGGTACAGTCTTGTACGAGGTACGGCCTTTAAGACTCTGTACGCTTGATCCTAGCACTCATGCTAGACAAGTAGTTGGAGCACTAGGAGAGAGGACATGGCCTGCATGCTCCCAACCAGATGTCAGAGTCGACACCACTACCACCTGCTCCACTCCTCTGACATTCGTATGGTCGAGTAGTGGAGACATTCTCATGGTACCTGGCCATGTACTAGTGTTAACACCCCTACCTCTGGAACCACTCTCCTGATAGTGTACCTGTGTACCGCTTAGTCCCCTGGACCACCATGTATCCAGGGCCATTAGAGCCTACTATAAAATGAACCCTAATTCCACATGGAAAGGGGTTGGAAAAATTACTGTAGCAGGGCATCATAGTGAATACAAACTGATTTCACCATGTTTCTTCTACAATTGTTCTTGGAGTTTATACTTAGATTTCTAAAGCTTTTCTTTTGATAATCTCTACTTTGCAATTTTTCTAACTTAACTTAGTTGACGAGTTCTCACCGTCAACAGTTTGGCGCCGTCTGGGGAACCTAAGTACCAAGCTACTGTTCTACCATTACTTCCAGCAAGAAGAAATGCCGAGACGTTCAAAGCGACTCAGGGAGCCATGAGAGGTGGAGGTCCACCTTAACGGAGTTTAGCTGAAGGCCTCCATGAAGGTTCCTCCTCCACCCAGAGATGTGGAGCCCCCAAGGGACCCTGAGGTTCACGAGGGTGATAGAGAGGTCTCGTCACCGGCCGTCCCGCTCGGAGAGAGTCCTCCAAGGGCACCACCGGGGAATGCCAACGAGTTCCCGCTCCCTAAATCACCACAAGTACCGAACTCCGGCCGGCAGGACCTGGGCCCCTCGACGGGTAGACATGATAAGCATCTCCGGGTCCATTCCGTGAGCTCGAGTTCTAAATCTCAATTCTATGAAGAAGAAATACGTGAGCTGCACCGTAAGAACCAAAGGTTGGAGACCACCCTGGAGAATATGCAAGAGGTGCTGAATGACCTATTGCAAGGTAAGTCAAGCGTGACCTTGCCCAAGAGAAAAGAGAAAGGTCGGGAGGGGGCAGAGACCACCGTTCCGGTAGACGATTGGAGGACTCGACACTCCACCAGTAACACCCCCCGAACAAAGCAACACGAACATCCTGAACCACCGAAGCAGGCCCAGAAACCAGAGCCGAAGACCAGCGTTGCCCCTCGCAACGAGGACAAGGTCACCTCTAAGAGAGCACCCTCAGATTTATGGGAGGAGCTCAACAAAAAGAGGGCGGGTAAAGGGACCACTCCCCCTATGGCGCCTCGAGAGGCCCAAGGAAAGGGGGATCTTAACCCATCCGCTTTAAGGGACTCCCTAAGCAAGAGGAGGCAGGACCTGGACACAGAAATGAGGAGCCTGTGAAGCAAGATCGTCACCGCCTCTGGAGGTCAGGCTTTTGAGGAAGAGTTCGACCATGAGTCACCCTTCGTGAGGGAGATCCAAGCCATCCGGCTCCCTGCCAACTTTAAGGAACCCAATATAACCCCCTCCGAAGGAAACACAGATCCAAAGTACCACCTGGACGCATTTAACGACCTGATGAAGCTGAGGGGAATTAGTAGTGGAGCCAGATGCCACTGCTTTGCTGTCACATTGAAAGGACCCGCATACAAATGGTTCAAAAGACTAAGGCCAGGGTCCATCAGGTCCTGGCAGCAGTTTTCTGATGAATTCCTCCAACAGCACCATGACGTGCGGGACTACACGATGCCAGACACCAGCCTTGCTAATGTGAAGAAAGGAGAAAAGGAGAGTCTAAAGAGTTACATTCACAGGTTCAACATGGAGGCCGCTAAAGTGGGGAGCCTGACCCGCCGGGAGTTAAAAATGGCCATTACAGCCAGAGTGCGCCCGGGAAGCAAATTATGGGACAACATGCTGAAGAGGGAAGTCACCGACCTAGAGGACTTCTACGAGTGGGCGCAAAAGTACATTCATGTGGAGGATGGCCACGCAAACTTGAAGGCAGGAAAGGAGGAGTCCAGTGCGAAGCCCCCAGCTAATGACAGGTCAAATTGAGCAAAGAAGAAAAGGGCTTATGAAGAGTCAAGGGATGATCAACAGAGAAAGACCAAACGGGGGAGCGATCATAGGCAAACGACTTACACTTTCTATACGAACCTTACAGATACCAGGGAGCATATCTACCTCACCAACGAAGATCGAGTTCCCTTCAAGAAGCCCCCACCGATGAGAAAGGACCGGTCCAAAAAGGACCCTAGTAGATACTGCCAGTGCCACAAGGATATCGGTCACACCACAACAGAGTGTATCCATTTGAAGGAATAAATTGAGGAGCTCATCCGCAGAGGGCACCTAGGCCGTTATGTCAGGAGAGAAAGGCCGAAGTCGGAGGACGAGCCTGCGATACCCCAGGTGCAAGGACGAGCCCCAGAGATACAGGGGGAAGTCCGAACCATTTTCGGAGGTTCAGGGTTTGGGGGAGATTCTCGGAAGGGACGAGATAGGTATGCTAGGGAAGCCAGGCGAAGTCTGCCACCCTGTGTCATGAGTTTGGAGCAGCGACCCCCAAAAAGCTTCAAGGGGGAAAACGACTCGATCACATTTACAGAGGAGGATGCGCGGGGTGTGCCAATATGCGTGTGCATCGGGTCCTGGTGGACAATGGAAGCTCAGTGGATATCCTGTATCGCCCTGCCTTGGAAAAGATGGGACTGGGCATTCGTCACCTGAAACCCTGCCAATGCTCCCTATATGGTTTCACGGGAGACTCGGTGTGACCCCTAGGGATGATTGAATTGGCACTCACCATGGGGGAGCAACCCCGGCAGACTAAAGTCATGGCTAATTTCGTCGTAGTAGATTGTGTTTCAGCTTTCAATGCAGTATTGGGGAGACCATCCCTAAGAGAATTGAAAGCCATAACTTCGGTATATCACTTGGTCATCAAATTCCCAACTCCAGGAGGAGTAGCTAGTATGAAAGGAGAACAGAGAGAAGCGAGGGAGTGCTACAACACCTTCCTCCATACGTTCGTGAAACTGCAGGAACCAATGGCCATGGTGATACACGAGGCGCTACGTGTGTCCACGGGGAGCCCATAGGAGCTAGACCCCAGAACCGTGGAGGAGTCAGGAGCAGAACCTGTGGAGGAACTAGAGGAGGTTATAGTGGTGGAGGAACCATTGAGAAAGCTGAAGGTAGGAAAAAGCCTGCAGAGCGACGTGAAAGAGGAGTTGATAAGGTTTTTGAAAGATAATCTGGATGTATTCGCGTGGAGTCACGTGGTGGGTATAGATCCTAGCGTCATGTGCCACCATTTGAATATCTCCCCTGAAGCGAGGCCCGTTAGGCAGAAGAGGCGGGCGCTGGACCTAGAGAGGTACGCAGCCTTAAAGGAAGAGGTTGACAAGCTGAAGACCAATGGGTTTATCCGCGAGTCATTTTACCCTGTATGGGAGTCGAATCCAATGCTAGTCCCAAAACTGAATGGAAAATGGAGGACTTGTGTCGATTTTTCAAACCTGAATAAAGCTTGTCCTAAGGATAGTTTCCCGCTCCCGAGAATAGATCAGTTGGTGGATGCAACGGCTGGGCATGAATTACTTAGCTTCATGGATGCTTACTCTGGATACAACCAGATTCCCATGAACCCAGCTGATGAAGAGCACATGTCATTTATAATGGATAAAGGACTTTACTGCTATAAGGTTATGCCCTTCGGGTTGAAGAATGCGGGTGCCACTTATCAACGATTGGTTAATAAGATGTTCGCCAACCAGATAGGGAGAAACATGAAGGTATATGTTGACGATATGCTAGTGAAGACCAAGAATCCTCCAGAACTCACCAAGGACCTAGATGAGATGTTCGACACACTCAGGAAGTATAGAATGAAGTTGAATCCTAGCAAGTGCACTTTCGGAGTATCCTCTGGGAAATTCCTGGGCTTCATGGTCAACTCCAGGGGCATCGAGGCTAATCCTGATAAGATAAAGGCCTTGATAGAAATGAGCCCACCCAAGAACAAGAAGGAAGTGCAATGCCTAACGGGAAGGGTAGCAACCCTTAATAGATTTAGTTCGAGGTCAACCGACAAGTGCCTCCCCTTCTTTAACATCCTAAAAGGGAGCAAGAAGTTCGCTTGGGATGAAGAATGTGAAGAGGCATTTATTAAGCTGAAGGACCATTTGGGGAAGCCACCCCTGTTGGAAAAACCTGAGAAAGGTGAAAAGCTATACTTATACTTGGCGGTGTCTGAACATGCCATAAGAGCGACCTTGGTTAGAGGGGAGAAGAAACATCAACAACCCGTTTACTATATCAGTAAGCGGTTGGTGGATGCGAAGAATCGGTACCCTGAAATTGAAAAGTTGGCATATGCATTAGTTGTGGCTTCGAGGAAGTTGAGACCCTACTTCCATGCTCATGCAATCGAAGTTCTCGCTGATAGCCCTTTGATACATGTCTTGCATAAACCTGAGACCTCAGGAAGGCTGATGAAATGGTCGATCGAGTTGAGCCAATTCGATATCGTTTATACCCCGAGGGTTTCCATCAATGGGCAAGTGCTGGCAGACTTCATAGTGGAGTTCACCAATTATCCGAGTGAAGGAAGAAGTGAAGAAGGGGGGCGGTCAGTCATGGAGAAAGAGCAAGGGGGTCTAGAAGAATAGAGCCTGCATGTGGACGGGGCGTCCAATGAAGGAGGATCTGGAGCAGGTATCATGATGACGGGACCCGAAGGACACAAGATGTACTGTGCGATCCGGTTTGGGTTTGAGGCCTTGAACAACGAGGTGGAGTACGAAGCACTCTTGGCAGGCTTGCGATTAGCCCAGGAACTAAAGGTGACACGCCTTCGTATTTTTAGCGACTCACAATTGATGGTGTACCAGGTGAAAGGTGAATATCAGGCGAGAGGCCCAAGGATGGATGCGTACTTGGAAAGGGTGAAGGGCTACCTGGAACGATTGGCGGAATACAGCATAGAGAAAATCCCAAGAGAGAGGAATTCCCATGTTGATGCCCTCGCAAAACTGGCTTCCACCAAGGATGGGGATATCCTGGAGTCGATACTTGTGGAATACTTACCTAGGCCCAGCATTGTAAGCGCGGACGTGCACATGGTTAGCGCCCCAAAGGAGTCGTGGACTGAACCGATTAAGAGATACTTGGAGGAAGGAACCTTGCCCGCGGACAAGAAAGAGGCCCAGGGGTTGGTGTATAAGGCCACTAGGTACACCTTAGTAGACGAGGTTCTATACAAGAGAGGGTTCTCGATGCCACTCCTGCGATATGTGGAAGAGGAAGAGGCGTTGAAAGTACTGCATGAGATACATGAGGGTGAGTGTGGCAACCATGAGAGTGGACCCTCCATAGCTAGGAAGGCCATGAGACAAGGGTACTAGTGGCCGTCCATGGAGAGAGACGCAAATGACTTTGCCAAGAAATGCGACAAATGCCAGAGGCACGCAAACTACACTCGGAATCCCCCAAATGAGCTAACTAGCATGACCAGCCCTTGGCCCTTCGCTATCTGGGGGATAGACTTGATCGGCGCTCTTCCCGCAGGTAGGGGTGGAGCGAAGTACGCGGTGGTAGCTGTGGACTACTTCACCAAGTGGGTTGAAGCGGAACCTCTCGTGAAGATAACGGCCAAGCATATCACCTCTTTCGTCAACAAATTCATTTTCTGTAGATACGGAGTACCCTACAAAATCATTTCTGACAACGGCACCCAGTTTGAGGGGGGAGCATTCGAGGAATATTGTAGGGGAAGAGGGATAAGGAGAAGCTTCTCTGCAGTTGTACACCCACAGGCCAATGGACAGGTGGAGGCCATTAACAGGGTTCTTAAAAAGAACTTGAAGACAAAGTTAGAGAAGATGAAGGGAGCCTGGGTGGAGGAGCTACCAAATGTGCTATTGGCCTACAGAACCACCTCGCGCACGACCATTGGGGAGTCCCCGTTCTCCTTGGCATATGGATGCGAGGCCGTACTCCCGATTGAGATGCAGGTTAAGTCCCTCAGGATACAGACATATGGGGACGAGGCCAATCGCGTAGCTCTGGCTGAGAGCTTGGACATGCTAGAAGAAAAAAGGGAGAAGGCACAAATGAGATTAGCAGTATACTAGCAGCGCGTAGTAAGGTATTACAACTCGAGGGTATGAGAGAAGACTTTCATAGTTGGCGACCTGGTGCTGAGGAAGGTACTCCCCAACACGCGAGACCCAGGGACGGGGGTGCTAGGGGCGAACTGGGAGGGGCTCTACCAAGTCGCTCAGTGCATACCCCCAAACACTTATAAGTAGGCACGCATGGACGACACCATCATACCTCGAGCATGGAATGCGGAGTGTCACGGGCCGGCTATTTGGGTACTCCAACTAGACGGAACGTGCGGCACTTGCAGACTCTTCAAACTAGCAAGTCTGCCTACAACACACACCTACAGGCAAACAAACTCAACGGTTAGCCACATACACATCTCGAACATGCAACGGGCCATAACGAAGTATGAGCAAGCACAAAGCAAGTCATTCCTAGGAACGTCCACACAACACAAAGCACACAACAAGGAAAATGGCACGCAGTGGCCCAATGAAGCTAAAAAATAAGTAACACATAAGCAACAAGGAAGCACACAGGGACAAGTATGGATAAATGTTATTTCATTAATATATAGCCTTGATAGGGCAAGGGAGTACACAGCTTTGGCCCCTATCTGCTGATGGCCATTGTGCTTCGCTAAGTCACCAGGTCACCTCCCCCTAAGGAGCCTTCTAGGGAAATAAAGTCTTCCCAGGAACATATATGATTTTTTTCTGGGAGACATATGCAATATTACAAAACTGCCACTACTCTATCCCATGAGGTTGCTTGGTGCAAGACTTGACTAATGATCAAGCACCAAGGCATGCTCATTACAAAATGGCCCCGTGTGGGTGTGCCAAAGGGGCAGCACGCCACACTCTCCCCCACTCAATCCTTCGGCGTCCTCGATGAAGTAACTTGTAGATCTTCAATCTTCTGCGTGAGCTTCTTCAAGTCTTCCGCCCTCTCCCAGCTGATCTCGTCATCTGCGAGCCCCTACCATTTTACCAGATATTCTTTATGCTTTTTACGGTCAGTGGTGACCGTCCTTTCCGCCAGGATTTCTTCAGGTTGATGCTTACTCCTTGGCTGAACAATGACTCCTCCTCTGGTTGACTGGTTGCGCTCTGGATTTGCTGGATCTTCATGATACGGCTTCAAGTTGCTGACGTGAAGGACCGGGTGTATCTTCATCCAGGCTGGTAGGTCGACTTTGTAGGAAGTTAGGCCAACTTTTGAGATGATTGAGACCGGACCCTCGTACTTTTGAACGAGTCTGATGTCTTTGTCCCCTCGAAATCTCAACTGTTCGGGCCTCAGCTTGATTAACACTAAGTCACCTGCTTTGAACTCTAGTGGTCTGTGCTTCTGATCAGCCCACTTCTTCATTCTTTTTGATGCTTTTTCTAAATAAGCTCGGGCAATCTCTGTCGTTTTCTTCCAGTCTTTTGTGAAGTGAAAGGCTCGCAGATTTCGACCACGATATTCATCCACTGTGTGGGGGCAACAGTGGCTGCTGTCCATTAACAACTTCAAAAGGGCTCTTATTCGATGAAGAACTCTTTTGAGAGTTGAAGCAAAATTGAGCTACATCGAGTAGTTGCGGCCAATTCTTCTGATTGGCATTGACAAAGTGGCGCAAGTACTCCTCCAACATCCCGTTGAATCTTTCTGTCTACCCATCTTTCTGCGGATGGTAGCTCGAGGAAATGTTTAGTTGTGATCCCAAGAGATTGAACAGTTCGGACCAAAAGGTCCCAGTGAATCTTCCATCTCGGTCACTAACAATGTTCTGGGGCACTCCCCAATATTTGACAATGTGCTTGAAAAATTGTTTGGCTGTCTCTTCTGCCGAACAGTACTTCGACACTGGGATGAATGTTGCATACTTCGAGAATCTATCCACGACCACCAAGATCGCACTTAAATCTCTTGTCTTTGGAAGACTGGTGATAAAGTCAAGCGACACACTCTCCCATGGTCGGCTTGGGACTCGCAAGGGCTCCAACAACCCAGGTGTCTTGTTCCTATCGACCTTGTCTTGCTGACAGATGAGACAGGTCTTGGTGTACTCCACTACATCGTCTCGCATTTGTGGCCAGTAGTATCCTTGCTTCAAGAGGGCATGGGTTCTCTGCCACCCTGGATGACCTGCCCACAGAGTGTCATGACACTCGCTTAGTAATGTCCTTCGCAAATCTCCAGCTCTTGGAACATACAAGCGCCCCCCTTTAGCCCACAGAAGGTCATCCTCCACCCAGAACTAGCGAGTCTTGCCTTCTTTTATGAGCTTCAGGATGGTCCTGACAACTGGGTCTTTCTCCAGGTTTTCTTTAATGCGTTCCTTGAGTGGAGTGTTCACCATGCTAGCCGATAAACTAGCCATGATCTTTAGAGTCGCCAACTCCGCTTTGCGACTCAAGGCGTCAGCTGGCTGGTTCAAGCGTCCTGCCCTGTGCTCAAAACGGAAGTCGAATTCCGCCACAAACTTCTGCCATCGAGCCTGCTTAGGGGTCAGCTTCGGCTGAGTAAGGAAATGACTCACAGCTACATTATACGTCTTCACTACGAACTTTGACCCCAGCAAGTAATGCCTCCACACTCGCAAGCAATGTATAACTGTGAGGAGCTCCTTCTCCTGGGCAGTATACCTCCTCTTAGCTTCAGACAGCTTGCGGCTCTCATATGCGACCGGGTGGTCTTCTTGTACAAGCACCCCTCCCAGAGCATAATCTGATGCATCCGTCTGTACTTTGAAGGGCTTGCTAATAGTTGGCAAGGCAAGAACAGGATCCTTCATCATGGCTTCTTTCAAACTCCTGAACGCTTCAGCACACTTCTCAGTCCACGCCCAAATCACACCCTTTTTTAGAAGCTCGGTCAAGGGTGTCGCCCTTCTTGAGTAGCCGTCCACAAATCCTCTATAGTAGTTGGCTAGGCCCAAGAAGGAGCGGAGTTCTTTCACGTTTGTGGGGGCTTTCCATTCCTGGATTGCCCTCACCTTCTCCAGATCCATACGAATGCGGCCACGTTCCACAACGTGGCCTAAGAACTTGATGCTCTCCTGTGCAAACGAGCATTTCTCGCGCTTCACATATAGCTTGTTCTCTCTCAACTTCTGAAACACTTGAGCCAAGTGTTCTTGATGCTCTTCAATCGTGGCGCTATAAACCACGATATCATCCAAGTACACACCACGAACTTGTCTAGATACTCGTGGAATACTTGGTTCATTAGTGTACAGAAGGTAGCAGGTGCATTTGTCAACCCAAACGACATTACTCGAAACTCAAATGCTCCGTATCGAGTAACACACGTAGTCTTTGCTTCATCCCCATCTGCAATCCTCACATGATAGTAGCCCAATCTCAAGTCCAACTTTGTGAAGTATTTGGCTCCACTTAGCTGGTCGAACAAATCAGCGATCAGAGGAATGGGGTAGGTGTTGCGAACTGTCACCTTATTGAGAGCCCTATAGTCGATGCACAGTCTCAAGCTCCCATCGTGCTTCTTTTGGAATAGCACCGGTGCGCCATATGGCGCCTTCGACGGTCTGATGAAGCCTGCCTCCAATAGCTCTTTTAATTGCTTCCTCAATTCTTCTAGCTTAGGGGGTGTCATTCTGTATGGAACTTTTGTTGGAGGTTTCACTCCGGGCACCAGCTCTATCTGGTGATCAATCCCCCTCTTTGGTGGCAAGGCTTTGGGGAGTTTATCTGGCATCACATCCCCATACATCTTTAAGACCCTCGTAATTTCTAGTGGAACAATTTCTTCCACTACTTCTTCGAACACGGTGGGTACAGCTACATAAGTGGGCTCCTGCTTCTTCACACCCTCTTGAACTGTAAAGCTGATAGAAGCTTCACACCAAGGGGTGGTTTCACCTTTGCAGGTACCATTGAAGGAGTCTCTCCCATTATGAGTAAGCTTCCAGTGGCTGGAATTGGAATGGCACCTTTCTCGGTTAGAAAGTCCATTCCCAAAACTACATCAAAGTCGTCCATATGGACGACCACCAAGTCAGTCTGCCCCTCCCACGTGTCGATTTTCACTTTTACCCCTTTAGCCACGCCAGTTGTGGCCAAGGCTTTGGAGTTGACCGCCTTCATGCGGCCTGCATCTTTCTCTAGCTTCAGTCCCAGTCGCTTTGCTTCGAGTTCAGAGATGAAGTTGTGGGTGGCGCCAGTATCAATCATCACGCTTTTGGCAAGCTTGCCATTGATAGTGGCATCCACGAACATTAGCCCTTTCCCCAGGGTCTTCTTCCCTTTCTCGCCATGCTTCTTGAGGGCATTCAACAGGCGGACAGCACCCATGTGCGCATACTCTTCGTCTTCCTCTTCTCCTTCACCCTGTTGTTCTTGGCCGATAAGAGCATTCAGCTTGCCCCAAAAAGAGCAAACTGCCGACTTATGTGGGCCTTTGCAAATCCAACAAGCTAGCGGCTTCTTCCCTGCAGCGGCATCTATCCCACTGGAAGAATTGGACTCAGTTGTCCTCTTCTCTCCTCCACTCTTACCCTGCCAGGACTTCCCAGACTTCTTACTCCCAGTGCTACTTGAGTTGGTTGGAGGAGTAGACCTTTTCGGCAGGCTGCTCTCCGGAGTGTAATCTGTTAAGCGTTCAGCAGCAGCTTGAGCGGTGGCAAGATCAGTCACACGGTGTCTTTGAAGTTCTTGTTTGGCCCACGGTTTCAATCCCTCGAGGAAGCAGAAGAGCCTGTCCACTTCGGACATGTCCTTTATATTGAGCATCAGTCCAGAAAATCTCTTTACATATTCTCGGACTGTCCCGACTTGTTTAAGCTCTCTTAACTAGCGACGAGCTATGTAAGCTACATTTTCTGGCAGAAATTGCGTCTTTAATTCCCTCTTCAGGTCTGCCCAAGATGTGATGGTACACCTGCCATTCTCTATGTCATCATACTTGGTCCTCCACCACACCTTGGCATCCCCCGACAAATACATGGTAGCCATGGCGACCTTTCCGTCTTCTGAATCGACCCGCACGACTCTAAAGTAATGTTCCATGTCAAAGAGGAAATTCTTCAAATCCTTTGTGTCTCTGGCCCCATTATAGGGCCTCGGCTCAGGTACTTTGGCTCGGCCATACTCCATACCTATCGGCCCTGTTACAGGGGCATTCCCAACCGCTCGCATGGTCAGGTTTACCTTGGCAGATAGCTCAGCCATTTCTTCTCTGAGCACACTAACTGCCTCCCTGCAGTCTTCCGTCGTGTCATTTATGGAGACTTCTTGTTCCTTCAGCATGCGCTCCACTGCCGCGATGCGCTCTTCCCACCGAGGGGAAACATAAGTACTTGTTGGAGTGTTTCTTTTCTCCAATGCGATAATTCTAGATAGGAGAACATCATTCTCTTTTTCCAATGCAGCTATGCGATTGTTTGCATCAGACGATCCCGAGTCCTGACTTGCAGAGGAAAGATCCCTAACCCTCTCATCCAGGCCATCTAGTTCCCCTAGCCGCTTCTCAAGAGCTTCGATCCTCTGAGTGTTGCTCACCATAGTGTGTTTTGCTAAGCGCTTTCTAACTTGGCTCTGATACCAACTGTCACGGGCCGACTATTTGGGTACTCCAACTAGACAGAACGTGCGGCACTTGCAGACTCTTCAAGCTAGCAAGTCAGCATACAACACACACCTACAGGCAAACAAACTCAGCGGTTAGCCACATACACTTCTCGGACATGCAACGGGCAATAACGAAGTATGAGCAAGCACAAAGCAAGTCATTCCTAGGAACGTCCACACAACACAAAGCACACAACAAGGAAAATGGCACGCAGTGGCCCAACGAAGCTAACAAACAAGTAACACATAAGCAACAAGGAAGCACACAGGGACAAGTATGGATAAATGTTATTTCATTAATATATAGCCTTGATAGGGCAAGGGAGTACACAGCTTTGGACCCTATCTGCTGATGGCCATGGTGCTTCGCTAAGTCACCAGGTCACCTCCCCCTAAGGAGCCTTCTAGGGAAATAAAGTCTTCCCAGGAGCATATATGATTTTTGTTTGGGAGACATATGCAATATTACAAAACTGCCACTACCCTATCCCATGAGGTTGCTTGGTGCAAGATTTGACTAATGATCAAGCACCAAGGCATGCTCATTACAAAATGGCCCCATGTGGGTGTGCCAAAGGGGAAGCATGCCACACGGAGCACCTTAGGAAGTACTACCAGTGAGGCGTCCGCACCCCATGCAAGCAGTATCGGTTTTCAGCCATTTCAGAGTGTGTGATGAACCCTTATAAACAGGGAGAGGACCTTGCAAGGCATCTCTTGGGTTCACAAGGATTAGTTACCCTTATGAACATCAAGGAGGCCAAAAGGTCTTACAAAAAAAAAAACATCAACACACTTCCAAATAAAGGCAGATGCTCCCACAAGAGGAGAGACCTTAGAGAGAGCACCCACCAATAAGCCTAGAGCGGCCACCAAGCCGTCTAGCCAAAAAGGGTCCTAAAGGAGACCCTTGCAAAAATAGTACTATGAATAATGACGAGAAGGACGCTTCTTGTAAAAGAATAATAAGCGCGTACAAGAATATATAAAAGGATAGCTAGAACCCAAGGGGTCAAAATATTTTTATAGAAGTAATCAAGAGGCACCAAAAAAGGTCCCATTCAACCCTTTCACATGGGCTCCAAAGGACCTCTAGCCTGGTAAATAAAAGAGGGGAACCTACCAAACCCCATCATACAGGCTTAAAAAGACCTTAAACGCAGAGGAATAAGAGATAAATAACCACACATGTATACATACATTGAAAAAGGAGTCTTGATAACATGAAAAGATTTACAAAATAAAAATGATAATAATAATATGACAAAGGCTCAAGAGGAGCATACGCCCACAGCGGGATGGCTAACATGAATGATGATATGGCGACCTCAGAGCTTCCTGCCATGGGCACTCCACGCGGCAGCTCGAGCAACGACGTGCTCACCGAAAGAAGAAAAATCAAAGTTGGGATCCTGCCTCCACACACCGTAAAGGGTGCGGTCTATGGACCTGTACTCAATAGCATTCTTATCTGCCTCCAAGGAAGCAATTCTCTCATGCGACGTGGCTACATCAGCCCTAGCAGTCTGGAGTTCAGCCCTGGTAGCCTCGAGTTCGGCCTCTAAATAAGTGACTCTCTCCTGCGACGCGGCCGCGATAGCCTTGGTCCCCTGGAGTTCGCTCTCTAGGCTTGTAACTCTGTCCTGCAGCTTCGTGGCTTTGGCAACCGCCTTCAGCTTCCTTTTTGACGAGATAGAAAGTTTGGCCCGAACCCTTTTTAGCTCAGTCTGGGTTTCCTCAAGCTTTTTCTCGAGCTCCTAGACCTGGGCCGTGAGACGGTCCCTCTCAGCACTCAACACGGAGAGGTTGCTAGTCGAGTCGGCAAACTGCTGAGCCACAGTATAGGCCTGCACAAGAAAGTTAACAATAGCAACAATATGTAACAAAGAAAAAAAATGCATGTACATCTATATATAATAGGGCCGGCACGAGATGCAGGAACTCACCCAAGCAGTGGTGCACCTTAGAGTTTCCCCAAGGTCTAACATAGCAACATTCCCAAGACCGTTCCAGTCAGATTCGGGGAGGTCTGAGGCGAGTTGGACGTACCGCTGCCCATAAGAGGTCGCCATACGATTCACCCAGGGCGCCCCATCCAGGCCAGGGGCACCTGGCTGGGTGAGGACATACGACCCGCTCGCCGAAGCGGGAGGGGGCGCAGGAAAAGTGGAAAAGTGAGGCCATGGTAGATCAGGGGGGGGGGGAGGTGCAGGAAGATTGGCAAAGTAAGCCCCCGATGGACCAGGGTCGAGGGGAGCTTGAGTGAAAGCGTCATAGTCCTCAGGGTCGGGGCAAACAAAACACCCCGGAACGGCATGCTGGTCTTGGGATTGGGAGGCTATGTCTGGGTCATAAGAGGCATAAGGAGAGCATCCCCCAAGAGACGAGGATCGCTGGTGAGGTCCCCCGTGGTCAAGGGGGGCTTCCCCCGGCTCATCCTCAGCCTCACCTTTGTCTGGGCAAGGCTCAGCCGATGCAGCCGTTGTCTTCTTTGACCCAGAAATCGACCACAACAACTTGGGGTCCGAAACCGGGGATAGCTTGTGGAGGTTAAGATTTTCCACGGGGAATAAGAACACCACCTTTTTTAGGGCGGGGTCAGCATTAATGAGGTCCCTCATGGTGTCCGCCTCCGACCCAACGACCTCGGGAACGGAAAATTGCTCTGCATGATCCACGCCATTGTCAATACAAACATAAGTATAAAATAGTAAGTTCCAACAGAAAGAAAAGGAGGCTCAGGGTACTTACTGAGGTGTCGCGGAAGTGCTCATGGACAGAGAGAGGGCCCTTTACGATGAAAAATTCCTGCTTTCAGGACCCTGTATTGGACACTGAGCCCTCTATCAAAGGGACCTCGTTATTGGCCTTTTGCATATAGTAGAAGCCCTTGGACTTGGGAGAGGGAATGAGGTTATACAGGAAGTGCACCTCTAGCGCTGTAGGGGCATGTTTGGCAAGTACCGTGAACACAATAAAAAGGTAGCTCAAGGTCAGCCAGCTGTTGGGTGCCAGCTGAAGTGGGGCTAAGTCAAAGTAGTTAAGGACCGCTACGAAGAACGGGTGCAAGGGGATGGTACCACCCATCTTCAAAATGTGCTCACTAAGGGCCACGAAGCCGGGACCAGGATAGTCAGTCCGGCAGTTTCCCAAAGGAGTATATTGGGCATACTCCAGAGGGACGCGGTAGTGCTTTACAATTTCCCTTAGTTTGTTCTCTGACACATGGGACACCAGGGAGGATGCCAATAAAGGGGCATCATCCGGTTCATTGGTGGATACCTGTCGTCGTGCCCTCGTCATATCTGTAAAATCAAAAGAAAAAGGTGAGGAAGAGACAGAATACTTGACCCTCCATTTTCTCCTCCTAGCAAGAGTCTTCCACTGGGGCCCCGGCTGCGGAAGCGCTAAGCTAGGGAAGATCGAAAGGGTTGAAGAGAAGCAGAAGCGGCCCCATGACAGTCATCAGGCAAGGATGGGTTGGAGGGTTCAGGTGGAAGATGTCCCTCCATAAACTCCAACTCCCCTTGCAAATCTAAAAGGGTCACCCTAAGGCTCGCTACATGGTCACTAAGGTCAGGGGGGAAAGGTGCTCCGTCTCCTCTCAACACCGAGTCAATTTCACTCTCCACCACCCAAATTTTACGCCTAAGTTCAGCCATGTGCCCAAGATGACAGATACGGGCCTGCCTTAAGGAGTCATAGTCTTGGTAAGGGTTTTCCTCAGGGGACTCGGAGTCTGAAGACAAGCCAACAAACTCAACCCCTGGAGGTATGCCGAACGAACTGTCATTGGCCATGAGACCTCGTCCGGAAGGCACAAAGGGGTTCACGTATAAATAAGAGGATTGCTACAAAACACAAAGGAATGGGCTTAAAACCTCTAGATGCAAATGCCCTAAATGATCCACTACATGGTATAAACAGGGGGCATGCAACTGAGCTAACTCACGGCAAGCTTAGGCCAAAGTACCCCATCCCGAGTAATGCTAATTTGGACCCAATGAACATGTGGGAAAAATAAAATATACCTCAAGCAAGTAAAATAGAGCGCTGTTGTGGTCTAAAGGAGGTCGAGGGCCAAAAGCGTCGTCACAGTCAAAAAGAGCTAAGTGTTCGAAAGCACGCGCCTGCAGAAATAAACAAAAAGGATGTGTTAGCCTCCAAATAGACATACCAAAAATTAGCTCATATGTATAAAAAAAAAAATGAAGGAAATTGTAGCAAAAATGAGGATGTGGGGGATTGAACCCCTTACCTCTTAAAAGAAGAAGGATTCTCAAAACCACTAAGCTAAGGAAGTAAGGTGTAAATAATAAGCCTTGCATGAAGGCCTATTTAGAAGAATTGAAGAGAAGAGTCTACCAAAGCACCTAAAGGTCCTCTCCTAGACTGGGGGGCAAGTGTGGACGCTCAAAATTTCATACTTGTAGAAGACCCAAAACAAGTGCCAAGGTCCCATAAGCGCCTAATTACGTGATTGAGCCGCGATGCCCTCGGGCCCACATTGTCTCGCACCAACCACGTACCTAGTGAGGTCACGCCTTGCGTGCACCTGATGGCCTCGCAAGTGAGGGGCCTCGCGCCTCGCAGCACCTGATGGCCTCGCTAGTGGAGTGCCTCGCTGCACTTGATGGCCTTGCTAGTGAGGGGCCTTGGGAGATGATACCTCACCCATGCCTCGGCCGTGCGCATGAGGCCCAACACCAGGCGGCCTCCCGAGGCAGTGTCTCGCCCATGCCTCGGTTGCGCGTATGAGGCCCAGCACCAGGTGGCCTCGCAAGGCGGCGTCACGCACACGCTTGGTCCCCTGGACCACCATGTATCCAGGGCCATTAGAGCCTACTATAAAATGAACCCTAATTCCACATGGAAAGGGGTTGGAAAAATTACTGTAGCAGGGCATCATAGTGAATACAAACTGATTTCACCATTTTTCTTCTCCAATTGTTCTTGGAGTTTATACTTAGATTTCTAAAGCTTTTCTTTTGATAATCTCTACTTTGCAATTTTTCTAACTTAACTTAGTTGACGAGTTCTCACCGTCAACAATCACCAAAAATTTGAAATCGAAGTATTGAGATATCAAAAACTTTTTGGTACCTTCCTCTTCCACCTTAAACATTTTCTCAAGTGCATCCCATATCTCCTTGGCCGATTTGGTCTCGGTGTAGAGGTCATAGAGCCTATCGGATAGGGCATTGAGGATATGACCTCTACAAAGAAGGCTGTCCTCCTCCCTCTTCCTTCTCTTCTCCACCTCCTCGGGAGTGTCTTTGTCGGATGGCTCGGCTAGAGGTGCCAAGGATGACTCAAGGATGTAGGCCATTTTAAGAGTGGTTAAAAGAAACCTCACCTTGTCTTGCCACCTAGTAAAATTGGATCCATCAAACCTATCCAATCTCACTAGGTCTTGGTTCATGATCTTGATAGTCTCCCCTTCCATTGAAACAAAAAGGGTTAAGCTTTTGAATGTTAGGAAAAATTGTATTGCCTCAATGGAAATTGATAATAAAATATTACAACTCTATGAAAAATATTACAATAGACAAGGATTGATTAAATAAGGTTACAACTCTATAACTGAAAATTACAAATAAACAAAGAAAATGAAGAAGATGATGAAGAAGAAGAGAATAGTAAAATACAACTCTAAGCAAAAGGTTACAAGTAAACTAGAAGTGTTTGAAACAAAAGAAAAGAAAAGATTACAATTCTTGAACAAGAAATACAAGTAAAAGAACAAGAGAATAAGAAGAAAACAATACAATAGAAAGAAGAACAGAAATGCAAGAAACTCTCACTTACACAACCTAAGTGAAGAGGGTTGGGGATCACCAACTTGAACAAGGCTTAAAACCTTTGTCCAAAAGCTTATTTCCCCCTAACTTAAGCACTAAGGGATCTCTCTCAGATATTGGAAAAGCTTTCTAGAATTATCAAGCCTCAAGGTGTTTCTAGCCAAGTGCTCTAATGGATAGAAATGTTGTGTCTTACAAGTGAGCTATAGGCTCCTATTTATAGAGTTTAGAGACACCCTTTGAATTTCAAATTCCACCAACCCCTATGGATGTTACCAATGTTTAATTGGATTAATATAGAATTAAAAAAGAGATTTGGGAGTTATTTGGGTATTTTGAGCCGTTCAACAAAGATTGAAAAAACTGAAAATTGGTCAGTTTTTTGGCCTGTGGCCGCAGCCACTCGTCTCTGTCCCACAGGCCGCGGCCACCAACATTCCGTGACCGTGGCCACCGACCAATTTCAGCACTTAAAAATGTGCTGTTTTTCCAAACGGTTCCAAACCCTCCCAAATGATTTTGTAACTCCCAAAACACATTATTGGGGTTAAAATCATATCTCTAACAGCCATATCACATATGGCTTTATGAAATTCATCTCAATATTGTGTAACAACACTTTTACACAATAAAGGGTAATATTTGGAAGTTACAAATTTGTAACATCAAATATGTTACATTATTTGGATATATCTTATATATCTAAATATTGTAACTCTCTATGATATGTTACAATATGTGACACACTTTGTCACATTTATTTAATCTAAAACATTATATTACAGTATAATATAACATTACATTATATTATAATATAACACATTTGCCCCCCAAGCCCCTGCTCGTGATCCATGACATCATCTGTGACCTTCACAGCGGGGGCTTTTGAGTTTCCTTTTCAACTCTCCATGTCCCGTCCACTGCGCAGGTATCGGACACGTGGAGCGCCATGGTTGGCGACTGTCTGGTTTCTGAGAATTGCATTAAATGGCCTAGCCTATCTTCGGCCGTCGTTTTGCCTCTCGATTTATGACCCTCGTATCTCGCATTAATGCTATCGAACGGTCCTCGTTCTTTTACCTCTTACGTATATATAAGGTTGGCCACCTTTCGCATTAGCCCTCCTTTATTTGAAATTTTTTCCTCATCTTCTCTCCTTTTTATCCTCAGAAGACTTTCTTCTTTCGGTTATCATCCCAAAGATCCCTACGCTCTCGCCATAGGAGTTTCTGCACCAGTCCAGCTTTAAAGATTCCACTAGGACTCCGATTCCTACGCTTTTTATGGCTTCCATATGGAAAATACACTGTAAGCCCTCTGCCTATTGCATGCTTTGATATTTCTGTTTTTCTGTAAGGTAAGCCTCTTTCTTAGTCGCACACTATAGGTTGTTTTTGGCTGATTTTTGGTGCATAGGTTTTGATCCTAGGTATATCGATTATATGAGAACATGTCTAGGAACTTGATGTATAGGACAAGATAATTTTTGGGTAACTATTCTTGGTAGCTTTATGGGATGCCTGTTTGGAGAAGGGAAGGCGATAGGTTTCTGGGGTGCAAAACCGGGTAGCTTAGGGGTCACGCTTCCTAGGCGGTTTTTCTTTTTGAAACTTTCCCTCCAAGGAAAGTATTATCCTGACCCTCCTGACACATAGATCCCGAGCAATCGGGGATCTGTTGAAAACATGGGCGCGTGATAACGGAATCACATGGCCTCATGCACCGCGGGCTGAGGTACGAAAATCACTTCTCGCGGTAGATTCCCTTTTCTATTTTTAGGTCGCCTATTTAAACTTTCTTCATCTTTGTTCGTTAGGCGACTAGATGGGACCCAGGAAGAACATACCTAAAAAGAGCACTGCCGGTTCATCATCCCAGCAGGCCAGCAAGAATCTCCAATCCCCCACTTCGGTCCCAAAGTGGAGAAAGAGGTCGAGGTGGGACCTAATGCCTTCTTCGAGGCAGAGAGGATAGTCTCGAAGGTTACGACCCAAGGGAGGGTCAACAAGATCTTACTGTCCCATAACATCAAAATTGGGACAGGCGCTCTTGTTGCCCGACCTCCCCTCGAGGGTGAGAGCAGCTGCACGCCCCTCAACGAGGAGTTCACGGCCTGGAGCGACGAACACCTCAAGGCCGGGGCCTTCCTACCTTTGGACCAGTACTTCGTGGACTTTCTGAATTACGTGAGGCTAGCTCCCTTCCAACTGCCCCCTAACTCCTACCGTCTGCTAGCGGGGTTGAGGTACCTCTTCCTGAAGCACGAGTGGGAGGTCCCTACACCAGTGGACATCCTTTATTTCTTCTGCCTCAAAGCCAGCCCGGATCAATGGGGGCGAGGCGACGAGTTCTACTACCTGACCCGTTTTCCCAATTCTCCTGCAGTCATCAAGCTGCCCAGCCACCCCAAGGACTTCAAGGACCAGTTCTTTATGTCGACGAGGTTTCGCAACTGCGACCACCACTACTTCAATCGTCCTCGTAAGTTTCTTCTATCCTCAGCTCACAAAATCACCACGTTTACTTTATTTCTTTTCATGTGTATTGACTTGAATACCAACATGCAGCCATTTTTGCGAGGACGGCAAAATCGGTGACTCTCAGGGGTCAATATGAGACCTTGGCGGGGCTCCCACCAAGTGAAAAAGACTACCGCCAGCTCGTATCTGATGAGACAATGCTGGCGTGCAAGTTAATTTCTCCGGGCTAGACCCTGGTCTTGAGGAGGTCATGGGCTATCCCAGTAGCTCGCGAGTTGGAGACCATCCCTGAGGGGGGTGCTGCGGACAATGACGAGCAGGAGGAGGAAGACGAGGTGCCGCTCGTGCATCGGAAGCGGGCTCTTGAGATTGCCCAGGGACTCGACGCAGATCGGACCCAGTCCGGGGCAGCAGCCGACCCCTCCGACCAAGGTAACGCATACTTGTTTAGGGAATTAGACAGGGCTGCTGCAGACCTATGGCTTGCTCGGTTTAACCTAAGCCAACTCGTACATCGTCATCAAGGGGGGGAATCCAGGGTTGTCCGGGCCATTGGTCAAGAAACTCCGACTGACCAAGAAGTCTCCCGCAAGGGGGAGGGGCCAGGTCCCTGCCGCCGTAGAGAACATGCCCCCGCCTCCCCCGCGATCTCCGGTCCCTACTCGGGAACTGGAGGCACCAGCTGGAACCCCGCGAGCTCCCACTCCCACCGTGCGCATACTGGTTAACAGTCAGGCCCTGGAGAAAATCCCCGAGGGCTTCCGAGGGACGGTTTACGAGACTGCGAGCTATACGGTGGATCATTACTACAATGCCACCCCAAAGGACTTGGGGGAGATCGAGACGAGGAGCCTCGAGAACGTTATGGAGTCTTCACTGGGGATGACCCTCATGGTAAGTTTACTTAGTTAACTTTCTTTGCTTTCTCTATAGCACATGCCTTATTATCTTTGCCTTTGCAGGCAACTTTGGCTCTACACCACAGCATATCTCGGTCCAGGGCTAGGTTTGACGAGATCAAGGGCGAGTTCCAGACTGCTCAGGCCGCTCTCGCGTCTGCACAACAGCAAGAGCGAGATGCCAAGGCTGCCCTGACGGCTGTCAAGGAAAGCGAAAAGGCCGCGCAGGTCGCCTTGGCTGCTGCGAAGGCCGATCTGGAGGCGATCCAGGCTAAGAAACTGGTGGCTGAGGCTACACAGGTCACCTTGGCTGCTGCAAAGGTCGAGCTTAAGGAGGCCAAGGCCGCCCTTGTAGTAGAGAGGGCATCTTCCAACTCCTCCATGGAGGCCATGCTTTATCAATGCTAGGCCTTAAACCAGGATGGCGATTTCTCCTTCCTGGCGCCAGAGGTGTGGGAGCCCTTCCTCGAGAAGTTCAAGGCTCGTCTTCAACAGGAGGCGCCCTCCGAGACTGGGGAGACTTTCGCTGCAGGCGAGCAGGAGACCGAAGGGGTGACCTCATTGGAGTGGCCTTAGGGGGGCCTAGGACTTTTGTTCATTTTTTTTATTTACTTGTAATCTTTTATCATGAGGTTTTTTCTCCTTGAGACAATTGGTTTCCCCGAATTTTATTTTCATCTATTTTTATCATTATTGTTATTTATTTTCAGCGCATTTGGTAAAAACTTAGTTCGCGTTAGTTCACTAAATTTTTCTTTAAAACCACAAAGTACTCAGTCAATTAACTAACTTCTAAGTTTCGGGACCTGGTTGTATCCAGGACGGTTAACTTTTAAAAACTTAGTTCGCGTTATTTCTTCATTGATATCTCGTGCTTTTTAAAAAAAACATCGATTAACCAATTTGAATCGACTTCTAAGTTCTAGGACCTGGTCGTATCCAGGACATTGAGTTTAGAAACTTAGTTCGCATTAATTCTTTATTGATATCTCATGCTTTTCAAGAAAAACATCGATTAACCAATTTGAATAAACTCCTATGTTTTAGGACCTCGTCGTATCCAGGACATTGATTTTAGAAACTTAGTTCGCGTTAATTCTTTATTGATATCTCGTGCTTTTCAAGAAAAACATCGATTAACCAATTTGAATCAACTCCTAAGTTTTAGGACCTGGTTGTGTCTAGGACGGTTAACTTTTAAAAACTTAGTTCGCGTTAATTCTTTATTGATATCTCATGCTTTTTAAGAAAAACATCGATTAACCGATTTGAATCAACTTCTAAGTTTTAGGACCCGGTTGTATCCAGGATATATGCCCCCCAAGTAACCAGGCAAAAACCTTTCGTGGTTACTTGGAACATGCTCTTCTAACATTATGCTCACGAAAATACACCATGATGTGAAGAAACTACTTCTCATTATTTAATAAAACAAGGTGACTTTTCTAACTAAGCCTTACAAAAGCATTACTGATAATATTTCTTCAGGTGTATAGCGTTCCAAGTTTGTGGGACTGCTTCTCCATTAAGCCGAGCTAGTTTAAAGGTTCTTTCTTTCACAACCTCTATTATTTGATAGGGTCCTTCCCAATTTGGTCCCAACACTCCGTCCTTGGGATCTTTACCAGCTAAGAAGACTCTTCGGAGCACCTGGTCACCTACGCTAAAGTTGCGTTTCTTGACCTTTGAGTTGAAATAATGAGTGATCTTCTATTGATAATGCGTGAGCTGCAGCTGCGAAACTTCTTATTTTCCGTCAATTAGGTCGAGGGACGCACAGAGCAATTTGTCGTTCTGGTCTTGGTCAAATGTCCGGACTCTATGCGAGGCTATCTTTGTTTCGATAGGAAGGACGGCCTCACTCCCGAAAGCTAGGGAGAAAAGAGTGTGACCCGTCAAAATTCGGTGCGAAATCCGGTATGCCCACAGCACCTGAGGGAGCTGTTCGGACCAAAATCCCTTGGCTTCATCCAACCTCTTCTTAAGGCTCGCTTTTAGTGTCTTGTTCACAGCCTCGACCTGCCCATTAGCTTGGGGTAGGCCATAGGGGAGAAGCTTTTAACTATGTCGTGCCTCTCGCAGAATTCGGTGAAGAGATCGCTATCAAACTGTGTTTCGTTATCTGACACGATCTTCTTTGGCAGCCCGAATCGGCAGACAATACTCTTGACCACAAAGTCGAGGACCCTCTTTGAAGTAATCGTCGCCAGGGCTTCTGCTTCTGCCCATTTTGTGAAGTAGTCTATAGCCACCATAGTATAGCGAACTCCTCCCTTTCCCATGGGAAGGGCACCAACTAAATCAATCCCCCAGACCGTGAACAGCCACGAGGACGAGATCATCTTTAGCTCGATTGGAGGGGCTCGGGCGATCGTGGAAAACCATTGGCACCTGTCGCACTTTTTGACATAAGAGATCGAGTCCTTCGGTAGAGTAGGCCAATAATACCATTGCCTCAACACCTTCAAGGCCAGGGATTGCCCCCCCAGCGTTATCTCCACAAAATCCCTCATGCACCTCCTGCAGAATGGTTCTCGCTTCACCTGGAAGAACACACCGTAGAAGAGGTAAAGAGAGGCCACGCCGGTACAATATCTCGTCTATCATTATATACCTTGGACCCTGGTAAAGTACCCTCCTCGTGTCATTTCGCTGCTCAGGTAACTTCCCTGTTGTGAGGTACTCGATTATGGGAGTCATCCAGGTCGGCTCGATGTCGATCATCTCGACCTCCGCCCCAGCTTCCTCTATGCTTGGTCTTTCCAAGAATTCTATCAGTACCAGGCCCAAAGTTTTGGCTTCCCCGAAGGTGGCAAGATTTTCTAGGGCGTCAGTATTGGCATTCTGCTCCCGAGGTATCTGCTTAATTAGGTTATGCTCAAATGCGGACAACTCCTTCCTTACTTTGGCCAGGTAGGCGGCCATCTTGGTTCCCCACGCTTGGTATTCTCCTGATACCTGGTTTACCACGAGTTGGGAATCGCTGGGCTACTCTTAGCCCAGCCAATAAAGCTTCGTATTCAGCTTTGTTGTTGGATGCTTTTAATCCGAATCGCAACGCGGAGTGGAAACGATGCCCATCCGGGGATATCAAGATGATTCCAGCTCCAGATCCATTCTCGTTAGACGAGCCATCTACAAAGAATTTCCACGAGGCTCGAATCGGTTCTTCCACTGGTTCTTCTTGGAATCCCGTGCACTCTGCCACAAAAATCAGCCAGAGCTTGGCTTTTCACTGCAGTTCACGACACGTACAGTATCTCAAATTGGCTGAGCTCGATAGCCCATTTCAAAAGACGCCCCGATGCCTCAGGTTTCTACAAAACTTGCCTTAAAGGTTGATCGGTTATGACGCGGATTGAATGGGACTGGAAATACGGCATGAGCTTTCGGGAGGCCGTAATAAGGCAGAAGGCCATTTTTTCCATCAACGGGTATCAGGATTCAGCTCCGAGAAGCCTCTTGATAATGTAATAGACTGGCTTCTAAGACCGGTATTCTTCCCAGACTAGTACTACGCTAGCCGCATCTTTCGTGACAGCCAGGTAAAGGAAAAGGGGCTCTCCTACTGTTGGCATGGACAACACGGGCGGCTCGGCTAAATGTCATTTCAGGTCGAGGAAGGCATGTTCTCATTCTTTGGTCCACTCGAATTTTTTATTTCCCCGGAGCAGGTTGTAGAATGGCAAACACTTGTCGGTAGATTTGGAAATGAACCGATTAAGGGCTACTACCCTTCCTGTCAGACTTTGGACGTCTTTTTGCGACCGGGGTGATGGCATCTCGAGTAGTGACCTGATTTTATCGGGGTTCGCCACTATTCCTATGGTGTTGACTATGAAACCCAGAAAATTTCCTGACGCAACCCTGAAAGTGCACTTTTGGGGATTTAGCCTCATGTCGTACTCTCTTAAAATCTTAAAGCATTCCTCCAGACCGGAGACATGGTTATCGACAGTTTTTGACTTGACCAACATGTCATCAACATACACTTCCATGTTTTTCCCGATCTGATTAGTAAACATCCTATTGACCAACCTGTGGTATGTAGCTCCTGCATTTTTCAGCCCGAACGACATGACCTTATAGCAATAAACGTTAGTTGGGATCATGAAGCTAGTGTATTCCAGGTCTACTGGGTTCATGGCAATCTGGTTATAGCCCGAGGATGCATCCATAAAAGACATGAGCTCATGCCCCGTTGTGGCATCTACCAATTGATCAATCCTTGGCAAAGGGAAGCAATCTTTGGGGCAGGCTTTATTTAGATCAGAAAAGTTGATGCAGGTCCGCCACTTCCCGTTGGGATTTGGGACCAAAATAGGATTGGCGACCCAGATCGGGTACTTTGCCTCGTGAATAAAGCTGCACATCAAGAGCCGAGCTACTTCCTCCTCTAGGGCCTTAGCTCGGGTCGTGCCCAGGCGCCTTTGTTTCTGGGACTTCGCCGGCACGTTCTTGTCCAAGTTGAGGGTGTGCATGATGACGCCTGGGCTGATCCCTATAATGTCCTCATGGGACTAGGCGAACACATCTAGATTCTCTCGTAGAAATATCAGCAGCTCCGTGTTCCTTCTACTACACAGGTTTTTTCCGAGCTTCACCACCTTCGAGGGGTCTTGTAGGTTGATGCTCACCTCCTCTAGCTCTTTGATGGCCTGGAGCTCGAATCTATCTTCGCCTATCCTAGGGTCGATATCATCATTCAAGGTGATACCCTCCCCATTGGCACTCTAAGGTTTTTGTATCTCAGGAATAGGTCCTACTTCCTGAGATTCCTCATCCCCGCCCTGAACGGTCATCGTCTGCTGCTCGGGTCCTGACTTTCTCTTCATGGAAATGCTATAGCATTCCCTGGCAGTGAGCTGATCACCTCGGACCGTGCATATCCCTGTGGAGGATGGGAATTTGATTGCGAGATGGCGGATGGAGGTTATGGCCTCAAATGCTATCAACGTAGGTCGGCCTAGAATAGCATTGTAGGCGGCGGGACAATCGATGACCATGAATTTGAGGAGTTTAGAGACAGTCTGGGGCCCCTTTCCCAAGGTAATTACCAGCTCGATTGTTCCTATTGCTGCCGATCCTTCTCCGAAAAATCCATACAGCATCATGTAGGTGGCCTTCAACTGGGTGACAGATAACCCCATCTTTTCCAGCGTAGACCGAAACAGCAGGTTCACCGAACTCCCATTATCGACCAGTATCCTCCTAACTCTCTGGTTGGCGAGCTGGGCAGTTATGACCAGGGGATCGTTATGGGGGAACTAGACGTGGCTAGCATCCTCCTTGGTAAATATGATCGGTTGCCTCTCCAGTCGTTGCTATTTGGGTAGATGCTGCTCCGGGACGAATTCCACTCCGTTATGAGCCTTCAACTCATTGACACATCTCTTCTGAGCACCTCTGCTCTTGTCGGCCAAATGGGGGCCACCGGAGATTGTGGATATCTCTTCCCCTATCACAGGAGGAGGGGTATCCTGATTTATCCAGGGCCCGGGCTGATTGATCGGAGCTTCTTGGGCCGGCTGACTGGTAGGAACTCTGTTCCGTGCATATTGAGCCAAAGGTCTGGCTCTGATGAGTTTCTCGTTCTCATCCATTAAATGCCTACAATCGTCAGTGTTGTGGCCAATGTCGTTGTGGAATCGACATAACTTAGAAGGGTCCCTCTTGGCCTTCTGGTGCTTCAAAGGCTTCGGCTTCTTCCAGGGGAGGCGGGCAGAGTTGGCTAGGAAAATGTGTTCCCTAGTGTTTGTGAGCTTGGTATAAGTCGCGTAGACTGGCTTAAATTTTTCCAAGGGCTTGTTCTTCTTCGGACCGTGCTGGCCGCCCTCGCTGCTCCCTTTTCTCTTGCCTCCACCCCCTTGGTTATTCTGTGTAACGGTTTGAGTCGTTTTCATGACATCCGTTCCCACTCCAACGGGCTGATCAGGGGCTTGGCTGGTTCCCGCGACCGACGCTCGCACCTCTTCCAAGTTTATCCATCCCTGCTGGGCCTTGTTCAGGAATTCATCCACGGTGCTGACACCTTTTCTCTATATCTCTTTCCATAGCCCGCCTCCAACGAGGATTCCAGTCCTCAAGGCCAAAAGCTTGGAACTATCGTCTGCGTCCCTGGCTCGAGCTGCGACATTTGCGAACCTGCTCAGGTAAGCTTTCAAGGGTTCCTTGGGCTGTTGCTTCACATTTGCCAGGGTGTCGGCTTTGACACGAGCAGCTTGAGAAGCTCGGAATGCCCTCTTGAAGTCAGCAGAAAAGATTTTCCACGAGCTGATGGACTATTTTTTACACTGCTTGAACCATTGCCTGCCCGACCCAGTCAAGGTGGAAGGGCATATCAAACACCTTAGCTCGGGGCCGATGTTGTGGTCCATCATCAGGGAGTTGAACATACCCAAATGATCCGACGGGTCTCCGTGTCCATCGAACTTAGACAAGGGGCAACCGGAAACTCAGTGGATATGTTGTGGCTGCTATGCTGGGGGTGAAGAGTTCGAGTTCCTCCCCCGAGTCGTATTCATCTTTTTCCTTGTCTAACAAGAGCTTCTTCATTAGCTCCTCCATCTGAGCTAAACGCTTTAGGGTTTGGTCCTTACTTCCTTTGTTGTTCTGGGGCTGTTCAACAACTTCAGTTCCATTGTGAGCGTTAGGCGGGTTATTGTCCCTCCAAGCTTGAGCTTGGTTAGGTGGGACATTCCCACTGTCACGTACTTCTGAAAGACCATCCCCTTGGTGAGAATGATTACCATTTCTAACCGGATCTCCCCTCTGTGAGTTGAGGTGATCTTGAAGGTCGGCCCGAGGGGTGGCCCGAGGGCTTTGCGCCGAACTCAAGCGATTGCACAAGTCTTCACCGGATCTGCCACTTCGGTGGCTCCCGGTCCAGTAACTCCGTTTGAAAAGCTCAGAGCCCGCTGCTGAGGGTGAGGATCCGAGACTTCCCCGCGCGCTCGGCTGCGATGGGAAGGACCGGTGGAAGGAGGATTTCTCCTGCTGCTCCCATGAGCCGAAATATCTCGAAATAGATGGGGAGGAGATGGGTATCTTATTGGAGATGAGGGATGCCTAATGGGTGACGCGATCCTAATCCCGTCTGGGCGGATCAAGTTAGGTCGCAGCCGCTCCACTCTACTATCCCCCGCATCCTGCGCTCAGCGGTCTGACCGTGGTGCAGGATGGCTGGCCGGAGCAAGCTTTCTTCGCGAGCCCTCCCCGGATCTCCTCCGCGAGCTGCCTTGGGCCCTTCTGGGTGCGTTCGATTGTGGAATCGAGCTAGGAGTTGAGGTTCGGACTGGTCGACTGAATTGCTGATTGGCCCTAGGAAACTCCTCAAACACAATAACCTAGTGGTGATGTGATGTGGGGGTATAACTCGGAGTTGAGGCTCTGACTGATTGGTTGGGCCTGGACCGGTTATCCCGGCGGGACTTATGAGTCCCACTTTGCCTATTTTCGACAATAGCGTCGGTTGTAAGAGGGGGTAACTGGGCCTAGACTTCTTCGATTTTCTTGTTTTCTCTGGACAGCTGACTCCTCAACTATATGTTCTCCATCTCTATCGCCGTCAGGAAATCTGGGTTCGGATTTGGCGGCCGGGGTGCCGAACTCCCGATATTGCCCTGGCCCATAGGGTGCTTTCCCGGTCCCTGTAGGATCTCGGGGTTTTGTTCATCTGATATGGCGGCATGGTGGGCCTCCTGCCCATCATGTTGATCCGCCTCGTTACCATGTCTCGAACGAGTAACCACCATGATCAGGTTTTTGCGATAGTACCAATCTAAATCCTCTCAATGAAAGCACCAAACTGTTGACGTGGTTCTTCGCCAATAGATAATTATACGAATAAATAGGATGGATTAGTGCTACTTAGTGAACCTTAATATGAAAATAGTTTAATTCTAGACTTGGGAAAGTAATAATAGGGGAAGGTGATCACTTCTTTCTTTTTAGGTGGTTCGAAGGTTAAAATCCCTCTAGTCCACCAGTTGATATTATTGATATCTCTTGGTTAATCCTTACAAAGTGCTTCTTTACAAAAATATGTCCAACCCCTTGCAATGCCCGGGGTCTTGGTATTTATAAGGAGAGGATACCTGGGTTGGCAAGGGGGTCATCCCGTGACCTCTTTACCCCTCACGTCATCTCTGTGACACTGATGATTAATTCCTAAAACCTGACAGTGAATTGTGGTCTACTCAATAGGTAAGGAGGGATAATGGGCCGCATGGCCCAAACTAGTCGTGGGATGTCTGAATATGCACGTTTATACTGCGTGCCCGAGAATTCAGGAATGGAATAAACACGTGATGTCTGATATATTCACGTTTACATTGCGTGGTTGTCTTTACAAGGGTTTGGGTGTCAGACCTATATCACATCACGAGCTTGATGTAGCGCTAGCTCGTGATATCCATACCGCTGACCCGCTGCCTTCGAGTGAACTGCTAACTCTCTAATCAGCTCGGGCTGGACAGGTGGAAACCTGTAATAACAGCTCCGGGTGGACGATGTACATGTGGCAGATTGAATTAGGCCCTTTTCCAACTCGCCGATAGCTCGCGGATATTTAGGGCGTACACTTCTTCTGCACTATCATTCACATGTTCAAAAACCAATAATTGGTATGAGAGAAAATGTTGAGATCATGCGTCATGAATCTAATGGTGTTTATTTTGAATGTATGAAAATGTAGAGCACATGTTTTTATGAGTGAGTTTAAGGAATGTTCTTATTTCTATTATATTTTAAAAAAAGTTTGTAGGAGTGATGAATGAGATTGATCGTTAACTATATGGTTATCTTTGTTTTTTATCTTGTTCTTAATTTGAATTAGATTTGATGTGCACTCGTATTGTTTTGTTGGGTATAGATTTATTATAATTCTTTAATTAATTTTTTTTAGTATTTGAGTTATGGTTTTTAATGAGATTGAATCTTGTCAAATCACCAAAATTGATTTGGAATGGAATGGTCTCAATTGATCAATCATTCCATTGATGTGGTGGGTGTAACAAGCATTCATTAATTGATATTTAATCAATTGGTGTCGTGGGTGTATAGTTGTGAATGTCACTGGGCATTTAACAACGATGTCAAGTCGTGCTTATAAATTGATGATCAATTGAACTATATGCTCATAAAAGAGTTGTCTATGCTCTTAATGTATTAATTGATGATCAATTGACAATACATGTGCACCACGATACATGCACATTAAAAAAAGGAGCTTTGTTTTATTATTATTCAATAATATGATTTATTATGTAATTTAAAATAAATGAATATTTTAATATTTGATATTAAGATATTTATAAGATTTATTTGAGTAGTTGACTTAATTATTTTGTTTAAGAAACAAAATAGAATAGTCTCCTTCTTAAAATTTAGAAAGTTGGTGATTGTTATTAAATTTGAATTAATTGATTATTTAATTAATTAATTCTAAAATTAATTAAGTGATTTATCATCAATTAAATTTGTTTACCGAGTTTTTCGGAAACGAATAACTAACAGAATAATAAAAAGATAAGAACTGTAGAAATACTGAAATGTAACTAAACAAACAGTGTTTTTACGTGGTTCAGGCGTTAACAAGCCCTAGTCCACGAGTCGATGTTATTATACTTGGAAAAGATTACAGTAAGATGGCTGGTGCATAAGAACTTCACACACTCACAATGTTTCTCTCGGGTTCTCTTGAAGAAGATGAAGCTAGAGAGATTTTGGTAGAGTTTTTGCTATCTGATCTCTCCCTCCCCCTTCTTGTAAAAGGAAGGAGTCTTTATAGCTAGGGTTTCAGATTAGGGTTTTTCTCTACGTACATGAGTCTTAATTACACCAGCCATAAATAGGGGATACAATTACTGTAGTAGCATGGCTACCAGACTCTATGTGGGTATATTTACGTGAAAGTATGGGGAACACACAAAGTCAGCCGTCTTTTCCAAGTTGTCAGCGAAACAGTAGGCGAAAAGGTACCCTTAGGCGTGCTGGGATGTGTGCGGCTTTGACCTGACGGGCGTGTCAGGCGGGATCCTGTGTCAGACGGATATCATTCCAAATATGCCTTCTCCCGGACTCGACCGTTCGGTTTTGTTCTGTGCGGGGCACGGAACTGTTTCCGCGGAGACCACTCGAAGAGCCTCTCCTGGAAGGGGCCTCCCCGAGGGGTATCCTTCGGGAGTCCGGGAGAGTTGACGAGTTTCCGTGTTGTGCTTGTTTGGAAGAGTAATCCGGATACTAGACAGGAGAGGCGAAGCCTTTCTGTCCATCCGCGAGCTCTGGTCACCCTCCGTGAAAGACATCGATAATTCTGCTTCCCCGAGGTCATCAATCTAAACGCTATCCGGAAATCTGGATAACATTTACCCCCCAAGGTCGCGGAGCTTTGAGAGATCCGGGAGCTTGTACAATCGGTTTCTTAGACTAGGCGAGGGGGCACCTTCTGTGTTCCCGGAAGGGTTCCTTTTTCCCGCCTGAGTATTAGTATGAAAGAGAAAAAGGAATTTCTTCTGTTTGAGATCAAGTACTCAAGTGCGGCAAGGATCACGTGTCACTCTGGGAATGGTTCTGCGACCAAGACGTGTGCGTGAGGCGACTGGTTGAGGATGCGTGCGTCAGTCATCTGACTATTTGACGGTTTTTAATGGTACTCAGGGCCCGAGGTGGTGTAATGATGGGAAATAAATACTTTATTCCCATCCGAGGAGTCATAAATAGGATCGTCGCTTCCTCTCCAGCCGTTGGATCTGACGCACATGGAATGGGAAGATCGGGACCGTCCACTCGAGGAATTCGAAACGGCTTCTTCCCTGCTATAAAAACGAGGGAAAGGACCTTTCTTCCTCTTTACGCTTTCAAATTCTCCATTTTTAGGATTTTCAGATTTCCAAACCTTCGAACTCTCAGGCTTCCCAGCTTACGTTCCTCCGAACTTGCCATTTCTTTTGGTAAGTATCTGGAAACTTTTCTTTTTGATTTGGCAGTGGGTTTATTCCCCGAAGTTCCTGGTTTGAATCGCCGTTCATCTTTGCAGCTTTTACTTCTCGCGATCGTGCTGTGCAGTGATCCAGTTACTCCTTCAACCTCCACCTACCCGAATATCAGTAAGTATTTCTACTTTGCTCTTTCCTCCCAAACCTTAGGTTGTTGGTAGTTGTTAGAGTAGAGGTTTCTGCCATTATTGCTTATGTGCATGTGTGAATAGGGCTTTGGTAGGCATGTGATTGATTGTGGGTCGATAAGTAGCCTTTTCTGCGTGTTTTGGCGATTTGCGTTTGGAAAGTCGTCCCTTGTTTTGCTGTTTTAGGGCATAAGCATGAACGCCTTTAGGGTGTCTTTCTCTGGAAAAACAATTCTTTTGGTGGGCTTAGGCTCGGGGTCTGAGTCTGGTTCCTTGCTGTCCTTCGGGTGGCATGGTGCCAATCCCTCGGCAAGCTCGGTGGGAGCCTCTCCAAGCAGATTTCGGGGAGGGTCTCCCCGACGCCTTTGATACCACTAGGGTATGACAAGGGTGCTGACTGCTTAGAGTATTTTCTTCTTTCTTTTCTTTTGTCCAGTGACGAACATCTCGAAGGAACAACTCCTTGCTGCGGCGGAGGCTGAATCTGCCCAAGAGAAGGGCTCTCCTATCGCTGGTGGAAAGGGGAAAGGAAAGGCGAAAGCGGTCGCGGCTAGCCCACCAACCTCCAATAGTTCCATCTGGGAGATGGACCAAAAACCGAACCTTTTCAGGAATTATGGCATGCTGGAGCTGTATTCCTCTGAGGCAGGCCTGAAGAACATCCCAGGTCTGATGTGGCACCGTCTGTCGGTGCTGGGCGAGTCAGCTAGCCAGAGCCACGAGGGCTTTGGTGCCTGGAGTTGGGCACACATAGTGTGCGGAGCGCACTTGCCCCTAAGGAGTTACTTCGCCAATTTCTGTGTGAAGGCGGGGATTGCCCCCTTCCAGTTAATTCCTCCCAGCTACAAGCTCTTAGCGGGGTGGTTCATCTTTTGCAAGTCCCGGAGACTGGAAGCTCCTACCCCGGAGGAGGTGCTGTACTTTTATGGGTTGAAGTCTCAGCCTATGAGGGGTCACTCAGACAAGGTGGGGTTTTACAGGCTAGAAAGGCACCCGGATGTGATGTGCCCCACTTGTCATACCGCGAGGGTTCCAGACCTCCGGGAATACTGGTTCCTGACGACTGGCTTCCCGCTGAAGAGGGTGCCAGCTCTATCTTTGGATTTCAAAATCCCTGGTAAGTGTTTCCTCTTTTCCTTTTCAACTTTGTTTCTTTGTGTTTGATTTGCCTTTTGGGAGGATCTCTAACGCTTGTATTTGATTTTTGCAGAAGTCGTTCCGCGGACACCTCGCTGCGCGGAGATGATAAGGAGGTCCAAGTTCTACGAAGGGCTTTCTGAGGAAGAGTTGAGAGTGGAGGGGCTTGTGACCTCCGAATCGTTGAGGGAGTATGGGTTACTCGCCTCCTTCCAAAATATCGAGCCAGTAAGTGGTAGGGGGCAGACTCAGGTGTCGGCTGACATCCGGGAGCAGATTGCCCTGGAGCTGTCTAAGGTGATCACCCAAGCCGCTCGGGACGAAAATACTCTATCTCCTAGTTGGGCGGAGAGGTTCCCCGACCCCCAGCCGGAGGGAGAGGAGATCGAGGCTCGCCACGCCGCGGTTTACCCTAACGAAGGGGCTCTGGGGGCTAGTTCCTCCGGGAGAGGTAAGACTAGTTTTCGATTGATCCACACCCCCAGCCTGTCTGAAGTTTCCCAAACCTCTCAGATGGGGTTTGATCCTCGTTTCCTTAGGCTAGATCCGCGTAGGATACCTTTCGACAGGTACTGTGATAGGGTAGATGAGCTCCTCTGGTGTCTGAGTGATGGTAGTCTGCCAGAAGGTGTCATCATGGTTGACCCTTCTTCTCTCAGCATGTTCTTCCCGGACTTCAAGGAGTACGGGAGCTTCCTGGAGCAGGAAGCGATGTTTTGTTTTGCTCGGGGAAGGCCATCCACGTTTCTCGTGCATGGTCGTCCCTTTCAAACTTTTCTTTTTCTTGTTTCTTGTTCCCTGCTGGCGGGCTTGCTTGTACTTTTATGTTGCTGATTGTCTTGTCTTCCGCTTATCTTCTTTCTCATTTCTTGTTGGTTCGTTAACCTTGCTTTGTACGTTTCTTGCAGAGTATCCCGAAGCCAAGATGTTGGGGAGGGTTACTTTGCTTATTAAGAAGGCTGCCACCAGCCAAGACCCGCCCACGGGGAAAGGACGGAAGACCAAGGCTGGTAGGGGAGGTAAGGCTGCCTCCCCCAAGAAGACAAGTGGCGAGGCGCAAGCGTCTCCGAGGGTAGAGAAGTCCCCTGCTGAAGGGCCTTCCGAGACTATGATGGTCTCGAGTAGCAGTAGCGACGGGGAAGGGCTTGTGTTCCCCGTGAGGACAACTGGGGTGAGCAAGCGTCCCGGAGAAGATGCTGAGGGTGCTAAGAACAAACGCCTTAGACACTCTTCTCCCGGTCGAAGGCAACAACAACAGCAACGACAGCAATCACAACTACAACAACAGCAGCAACAGGAACAAGAGAGACAATCACCAACGCCGCAGCAGCAGCAACAGCAACATCCAAACCAGCAGCAGCAACAAGGGCAATTACTTCTGCTACCGCAGCAGCAAAAGCAACAGACCGGGGCCTTAATACCCCGGCTGCCTCCTCCTCCAGCCCAAAGGGGGTCCACCCTTCCGGGGTCTCCGTCTTCTCAGACAACCAATCTTCCCCTGCCTGGCCTGAAGTTCCACTTTCCGCGGAAGCCGACCAGTTTTCCCGCTGCCCTCCTGGAGGGTGTAAGACGGGCCGATAGTTTTTTGAAGAGGCGGCTAGAGGCGGAGAAGGCCGTTACTCAGGGAAGGGCAGATAACTTGTCTGCCGTGAAGAGGGCTGAGCTGGCCGAGGGGGTGAGATCTCCTCACCCGGCCGGAGCGGTTCTGGATGGTCCAGCCTTGGAGAAGAGGCTGGTGCCTAGGCTCGGACGTGCATTGGCGCCGTTCGGAGCTGAGATGATGGAGGACATGGCCCTGAGCTTATGCGAGCTCAATTCTGAGAAATGGGCCATCAGCAGCAGCAAGGATCCGCTGTTGCTGACACACGCTGTGAAGCAGCAACTGTCCGGGGTAAGCCGTCAGTTGTTATATTTTTTTTTTTGGGACCATCTGTCTTTTGGTCCTGCTTTAGCTCATTCTGTTGTCTTTCCTTGCAGGCCTCTATGATCGCGGAACGCTCGTTCCGGGAGGTTGGTGCAGCTCTGGTTCAGCTGGAGGAGAGCCAACTGGCTCGCCAGGCCTTGGAAGCGGAGAAACAGAAACTGACCCAACAGGCCTTGGGGGCTTCGGAGAAGATTGATCAGGCCCGGCGCACGGCTGAAGAAGAGGCGGAGAAGAAATATCTTGCCAAATATCAAGAGTACCGGGCCAAGGCAGAGAATGAGTTTAGACAGCGGTCGGATGGGATTAAGACCGAAAACTCCAAGCTCCGGGAAGAGCTGTCCCAAGCCAAGGTGGAGAAAGATACCCTGGAAGCCCGCTTGCAATCAAAGAACGATCTCCTCCTTAAGCGGCAAGAGGAATATTCCACTCTTCAGAGTAAGCTGCACGACGAGGAGCAACTCCATAAGAGGAGCAGGGATCTCGTGTCTATGCTTCAGTTGGGGCTCGCCGAGAAGGATAAAGAGATCGGGGCTTTGCAATTCACTGCCAGGGGGCATGTGACCGAGAAGCAATCCGTGCTGAACCAAAATAGGGAGCAGCGCAAGGCGATTGATTCTCTTAAGGGGGAGCGGGATGCCTCCAAGGCCGAAATGGAAAAATTGAGGGCCCAACTAACCGCCGCGGAAGCACAGCTGGCAACCTCCGAGGCGGAGCGGTTGAAGGAGAAGGAGGATGCTGAGGTGATACTGAACAGGACTATTAATATATCGCATGTGGTCCTCATGCATCAACTCTGGAAAGTGAACCCGGAGGTGTTAGGCTATCTGGGAGATGATGCCGAAGCCATGAGGGAGAAGCTACTCGTGTGGGATCAGGGCCCAGAGGCGTACGTCCAAACTTATAACATTGACGATCGCGCTGAAGCTCCTGAGGCGGGAGATCCCGGAGAGGCGGGGACCTCTGAACCTTCTCATGACCAAATTCCTCCTTCCAATGAGCCGACTCCGCCAGCCTCAGCTGAAACAGATGCCCCCGAAGCTGCGGTCGTGGACGCTGTAGTTACCCCCAATGCTTGAAGGGGTTTTATCTTTAATTGTTTTTCATTTTGAGTTTTTCATTGCGGACAATTTTGCCATAATCATAGCATTCTCCTTTCTTTTTCTGCCGAGTTCTTTATTTATCTTTGCGCTTAGGGTAGACATTTATACGGTAGAAACTGTTGTAGGGGCGTATGGGGTTTTGGTTCCAACGGCCAAAACTTATGCACTTCCCAGTTGAAACTTTAACGGATGATGTCTTTCCCCACGTAGTTTCTAGGTTACGAAGGTTTTCTGGTTCCAACGGCCAGGCTCCTTTCACCGTACTTTATCTTTCCTGAGGCAAATAGCCAATCCCGGGACTTGTAGTTATACTGTTCGCTGGGATTGCTAAGGTGAGTCGTTCTATTGTTTGGAACGGGAGTTCTTTTGGTGAGCGTCGCTAGACTTAAGGTTAAATCTTTGCGAAGCAAAACTAACTGTTGTTGCGAACCTCATGGTGGCTGGCTTCAGGGACCTGGCATGGAGCCCTGCGAGGCTAGATCCGCGCGAAGCAAAGCTTTAGAGCGCTCGCGGATCTCGCCATCTTTTGCCTTGCGGGATCCGGAGCTGGAGCATGCGAAGCAAAGCTTTGCAGCGCTCGCGGATCTTGCCATCTTTTGCCTTGCGGGACCCGGAGCTGGAGCTTGCAAAGCAAAGCTCTTCAGCGCTCGCGGATCTTGCCATCTTTCGCCTTGCGGGACCCGGAGCTGGAGCTTGCGAAGCAAAGCTCTACAGAGCTCGCGGAGAATTCTGCAAAGGACTTGTCAAGGAGCTGGGGGAGTTTTGGCGTAGCTCTATGAACGTGCCTCAACCCCCAGTCCCGTCCATCGCTGGGCTACACAAGAGATAATTCTCATGATACATAATGGCAGGCATTTCTGTGGCAATTTTCACTTAAGCACATAATGCACATATGACACGTAATGCAAGCATGTTCATGGCAACAAATAAACCTAAGCTTAACAATTAGAGCAAAACAATTTAAAAACTTCAAACACAATGCTAGCACATAAGTGGTGTTCTGTGTACGTTTTGTTCAAGGGGCGTATGGCTAAGCCTTAGCCATGTATACCCCCCAAGTGAGCGTGGGGTCCGGACGTCTCCGGACCGCGTGGTCGCTTGTTAAAACGCAGCTTTGAACATAGGGATAAAAAGTGCAGTAAAAGCGGAGTGAATCCCTCCGTGTTTCATTAAAATAGCCTGCTAGGCGCTAGTTTTACAACAGGGAGGATTATTTCCACATTTTTCACTTTTGTTATTTTCACCAAGGACTTCCGACTGGATGGTCCGGGGCTTACTGGTAGTAACGGCGGAGGTGCTCCGCGTTCCAGGCGCGCGGGACTTTAGATCCGTCGAGTCTCTTTAAGTGATACGTCCCATGGCCCACTTTTTCTTGGACTTCGTAGGGGCCTTCCCAGTTGGGTCCGAGGACTCCTACTCCCGGATCCTGCGTAGCAGGAAATACTCTCCGTAGGACAAGGTCCCCAACTTCGAATGCACGGCTCTGGACTCTCGTGTTAAAGTGTCGGGCTATCTTGCCTTGGTACATTTTTAGTTGGACCTGCGACTGCTCCCGGAGCTCTTCGATCATGTCTAAGGACTCCTGGAGGAGGGCATGGTTCCGGGTAGGATCGTAGGTGTCTTGCCTGTGAGAGGGGATCATAGCTTCTACTGGGATGACGGCCTCGCAACCGAAGGTCATGGAATAAGGCGTGTGCCCCGTCGAAGTTCTCTCTGTTGTGCGATAAGCCCAAAGTACTCGCGGAAGTTCTTCCGGCCAGTGAGCCTTGCAGGCTTGGAGTTTTTTCTTCAACGTGGTCTTTAATATTTTGTTTACAGCTTCCACTTGTCCATTAGCCTGGGGTCTGGCGACTGCGGAAAAGCTTTTGATAATTCCATGAGAAGCACAGAAGTTCGTGAAGTGTTCACTGTCAAACTGCTTTCCGTTGTCGGACACAATTTTCCGTGGAAGCCCAAAACGACACACTATATTCCTGATGACAAAATCCAGTGCTTTTTTAGATGTGACCGTGTTCATAGGTTCAGCTTCAGCCCATTTGGTGAAGTAGTCTACCGCGACTATGGCGTACTTCACTCCACCCTTTCCAGTGGGGAGGGAACCTACTAGGTCGATGCCCCAAACGGCGAACGGCCAGGGGCTGGTCATTAGGGTAATTTCCGTAGGCCGCGCTCGCGGAACCTTGGCGTACCTCTGGCACTGCTCACACTTCCTGACATAATCCACACAATCCTTCTTCATGGTGGGCCAGAAGTATCCTTGTCGAAGGATTTTTTTGGAGAGGCTCAGCCCGGAGGTATGATCGCCACAGAAGCCTCCGTGAATCTCATGGATGATGGTGCTGACTTCGGTTCCGGCAACACACCTAAGGAAGGGTATGGACAACCCCCTGCGGTAAAGCTTTCCATCCATAACCACGTATCGGGGAGCTTGATACTGGAGCTTCCTTGCGTCAGCTTTATCGGTGGGGAGTTCTCCGGTGGTGAGAAATCTGAGGATGGGTCCTATCCAGGAGTGGGAATGGTCGATGATGGCGTTTATCCTTCGCGTCTCAGTACTGGGGGCTTCTAAGTGCCCGATGGGGACTAAGCCATACTGTTCAATCTCCGGGTCCGTTGCAAGCTTGGCCAGCGTGTCCGCAAGTGAGTTCTGGTCCCGGGGGACCTGGCGGATTTTGTAGCCTTTGAAATGCTGCAGTAGGTCGCGGGAGAGAGACACGTAGGCAGCCATCCTTTCGCCTTTCGTCTGGTATTCCCCGGATATTTGGTTTACCACAAGTAGGGAGTCGCTGTACACTTCGATTTTTTGGGCTCCGACTTCTCTGGCCAGTCGTAACCCAGCTAACATGGCTTCGTGTTCTGCCTCGTTGTTGTATGCTGGGAATGCAAAACGGATGGCGCTCTGGAGCTGATGCCCTTGGGGAGATATTAGGATAACCCCCGCTCCAGCTCCTTTTTCATTTGAGGCTCCGTCTACGTAGACCTTCCAGGTGGGAAGTTCCGGGACAGGATCTTCTGGGAGGTCATTCATTCCCGAGCACTCCACAATAAAGTCCGCGAGAGCTTGACCTTTTATGGAAACACGCGGTTGGTAGTGGACGTCGAACTGGCTTAGTTCCATGGCCCACTTAAGCAATCTGCCAGAAGACTCGGGCTTCTGCAGGACTTGTCGGAGAGGGTGGTTGGTGAGTACTTTGATGGTGTGCGCCTGGAAATATGGCCTCAGCTTCCGTGAAGCGATCAGCAAGCAGAGGGAGAGTTTCTCGATCATCGAATATCTGGACTCGGCGTCCAATAACCTCTTGCTTACGTAATACACAGGGAGCTGGATACGGCCATCTTCCCGGACGAGAGCGGCACTTACTGCGTGCTCAGTCACAGCTAGGTATAAGAACAACGCCTCTCCTTCGACCGGCTTGGACAGAATGGGGGCTCGGGTTAAATGTTCTTTGAGGTGTTGGAAGGCCGCTTCGCATTCGGGGGTCCACTCGAACTTCTTGTTCCCTCGCAGAACATTGAAGAAGGGGATACACTTGTCGGTGGCCTTGGATACGAAGCGACTGAGAGCAGCTATCCTTCCGGTAACGCTCTGGACATCCTTATGCTTCCGGGGGGAAGGCATATCTATGAACGCCTTTATTTTTTCAGGGTTGGCTTCCACGCCGCGGGAGCTGACAATAAAACCGAGGAACTTCCCAGACGAGACCCCGAAAGTACATTTCTTTGGATTTAGTTTCATCCCGTACTTTCGGATCACGGCGAAAGCTTCCTCAAGGTCGTTACTGTGGTCCCCGGAGGTCTTGGACTTTACCAACATGTCGTCCACGTACACCTCCATGTTCCTCCCCAGTTGGTCCTTGAACATTCTGTTTACCAGACGCTGGTAAGTCGCCCCAGCATTCTTTAAACCGAAAGGCATGACCACGTAACAGTAGACACCCTTATCCGTGAGGAAGCTGGTGTGTTCCTGGTCCGCGACATGCATCTTGATCTGGTTGTATCCGGAGTACGCATCCATGAAGGATAAGAGTTCGTACCCGGAAGTAGCGTCCACCATCTGATCGATTCGCGGGAGAGGGAAACAATCTTTCGGGCAGGCCCTGTTTAGGTCCGTGAAGTCAATGCACATTCTCCAGGACCCATCGGGTTTCGGGACCAGAACTGGGTTGGCCAACCACACGGGATAGTGCGACTCCTGGAGAAAGCCTATGGGCATCAATTTGTCTACTTCAGCTTTGACGGCTTCGGCTCTCACTGGGTCCAGCGGCCTCCTCTTTTGGCGAATTGGAGTTGCAGCTGGGTCTATGTTGAGTGCGTGGCACGCAACATTGGGATTAATCCCCGTCATATCAGCGTGGCACCATGCCAGGATATCCTGATTATCCTTCACAGTGGCCACGATCTTATCTCGAACGGCCGACGGCAGGTTTTTCCCCACCTGAATGACCTTGGTGGGTTCTCCCGGATTGAGGATCACCTCTTCGACTTCCTCCATCGGCTCTATTGCTTTCTCGATTCCCACTCTTGGGTCGAGTTCGTCAAAGTATGCCTCCTGAGCATCCCTAGTTTCTGGCAATACTTCCGCCAAAGGAATGGCAGCAAACGTCTCTCGGACCGTGTAGACGGCTCGGACGGAGACGTTATAACAGCTCCGCGCACTTCTCTGGTCTCCTCGGAGGGTGCCAATACGCCCATCGTCGCAGGGAAACTTCAAGCATAAGTGACGTATCGAGGTTATGGCCCCACAATCGATCAGGACCGGTCGGCCTAAGATGGCATTATACGCCGTGGGGCAGTCGACCACCACGAATGTGCTATGCTTGAAGGCACAAGCGTCGCTTTCTCCTCTGAGGGTGACCGGAAGTTGAATTTTGCCTAATGGCATGAGTGCGTCCCCATTGAAACCTTGAAGCTGGATGGGGCATGGGGCCAGGTCCGTCTCGGTCAATCCGATCGCGTGGAAGGCCGCTTTGAAGAGGATGTTCACGGAGCTTCCGTTATCGATCAAGACCCGTGAGACCTTCTTATTGGCAATCTGGGCTTCCACCACGAGGGGATCGTTGTGGGGGAAGTGCACATGTCGAGCATCGTCCTCCGTGAAGGTGATGGGAAGATCCATCATTCGGGGACGTTGAGCAGGTGATTGGACCAAGGCGCACATCTCCTCGGCGTGCTCTAACTCCCTCAAGTACCTCTTCTGGGAATTGCGGGTGCTTCCGGCAAGGTGTGGTCCTCCGGAAATGGTGGCGACGTGTCCGTCAACGGGTGGCGGAGCAAGGCCGGGCGGATATGGGTTGCCTGGCCCTGGAGCCAACAAGGCAATGGGCGCCGGAGCAGGTGGAGGAGGAAGTGCTGGGAACTGAGACCCGGGAGCTTGGGGGTGACCGGCTCCAGGAGCGCTAGCGGCCCCCCTCTGTCCCGGTGAATATGCAGCTCCGTGAACTACCCCCTGTCCGGGATAGATTATGGGTATTCTCACCCACTGACCGAGGTGTCCCGCTCTTGCCAGGGACTCGATCTCATCCTTCAGCTGAAGGCACTCATTCGTGGTGTGCCCCACGTCTCCGTGGAACTCACACCTCTTATTGGAGTCTCGCGGACGCCTTCCTCCGTGAGACACTTTCGGGGGCTTCCTGTAGTTGACCATATTACAGGTCGCCCGATAGACATTCTCTCGCGAGTCTATCAAACTGGTATATTCTGTGAACTTGGGCTCATAATCCTTTCGGGGTTTCTTTGAATGGTCTCCCCGGTTGGAGTTTTTTCCGCTTCGTTTGCTCCGCGATTGGCTCAAACTTCGTTCCGGGGCTTCCGCTTGCGGCTGCGGCATGCTAGGAGCGATACTACATCCGGTTTGTACCGCTCCATACCCAGAGAAATGGGTTTGACCCGGCGTCTGAGCAGACGCGGAAGGCCCATACACACTCGGAGTGAATCGGGCTCCTGGAAGCGTGAGGACTGGTGCGGGAGCTTGCGAAGCAAAGCTCGGCGCAGTCACGGAAGGGGTTGGAGCCGGGGGAACTCCAAAGGCTTGCTGGTAGGCATCCTCAAGGTTGATGATTCCCTGAGCTTTTGACATGAATTCGGACAGGGTTTCTGCCCGTCTCCTTTGCATTTCCCCCCATAGCAGGGAGCCGACAGTAAGGCCCGATTGAAGGGCGATCAGCTTCATGTCATCGCTGACCTTGGTTTTTGCAGCAGCTTCCATCATTCTCTGAATGAAAGCTTTGAGGTTCTCAGTGGGTTGCTGTTTGATGTTGGTTAAGGAACCAACCTCCATGTCGTGGTCGCGGGCAGCAATAAACTGCCTCCTAAACGCGGACTGTAGCTCCTTCCAACTGTGGATTGATCCGGGAGCTAATCTTTTCCACCAGTCCTCCGCAGACTTGGTAAGGGTGAGTGAGAAGCACATGCATTTGGCGTCCTCACTGACGCGCGCCACTTGCATCATTTTATTGTATTTAGCTAGGTGGGTACGCGGGTCTGTCCTCCCATCATATAATTCTATGTGAGGCATTTTGAAGTTATCCGGGAGGGACGTTTCCGCGATCCTCCTAATACATGGTTCCGGGTCTTCCTCCTCAGAATCTGACAGGGCCCCACTTTGCTTCCGGACCAGCTTGGTCAAGGCAACAATCTGTTCCTCGAGCCTCTTCGTATCACTTTCCGGGAGGTCACGTCCCCGGAGCTTGTCATTAATATGATTTCGGAGGTCATCTCCGCGAGGCCGGGCTTTTTCCCCTTTAGCCTTCTCATACTTGGCCTCCAACCTTCTTCTTAGGTCCACCGTGGACCAGCTATCTTCGGAGTGCGAGTTCGCAGCCCGACCGTCCTGATTGACGGAATCACTGGGGCGGTTGTTCCTTCCCCTAGGCCTGGGTGCCTTAGCACCGGGCCCTTTAGGCACAGAGTGCCCCCTTGGGGCTGAAGGGCGTCTGGGCTTAGGAGCGCCAGAGACCTTCTGCGCGCGGGGGGGGCAGTCGGCCTGGTGATTCACGCCTTTAGGAGGTGCAGGGGCGTCAGCGCGCACAGGCTCTCCAACTTTTTCTCTGCCCTTGTTAGGGGCGGCTTTGGATGGTCCAGCAGCGGCTGGATCCGGCATGGGGGCATCAGCACCACCTCGAACAGAGGTATCCTCGTCCGAGTCGCCTAGATCTCCGAACTTACTTTGGAGGCGTTCCATCATGCGTTGCATTCTTTCGGAGACGCGCTCCTGCTCAGCAAGCTTGGCCTTAGTGGCCACCAGTTCTTCGGCTACTTGGACCAGTTCTGGGTCCTTCTCATAGTAGCAGCCGTCCTTGTAATAACCGTCTTGGACATACTCTTCTTCGTCTTCTAAGTATGTTGTATCTTCGGTACTGACCTGATCCTGGCGGGATGTCGGGTCTTCACCTCGGTAGTCTAAGGGTTCGCTCTGCACCACATCTTCCATCACGGTATCGGGGTTGACCGTAGCATTTTTGTCAACAGCAGATTTTCGCGTAGTCACCATCTCTTTAGTACGAAGTGAATACAAAAAACGTACACAGAAAAAGAGCTGACTAACAACTTCCTACAGCTCTCAATGAAAGCACCAAAATGTTTACCGAGTTTTTCGGAAACGAATAACTAACAGAATAATAAAAAGATAAGAACTGTAGAAATACTGAAATGTAACTAAACAAACAGTGTTTTTACGTGGTTCAGGCGTTAACAAGCCCTAGTCCACGAGTCGATGTTATTATACTTGGAAAAGATTACAGTAAGATGGCTGGTGCATAAGAACTTCACACACTCACAATGTTTCTCTCGGGTTCTCTTGAAGAAGATGAAGCTAGAGAGATTTTGGTAGAGTTTTTGCTATCTGATCTCTCCCTCCCCCTTCTTGTAAAAGGAAGGAGTCTTTATAGCTAGGGTTTCGGATTAGGGTTTTTCTCTACGTACATGAGTCTTAATTACACCAGCCATAAATAGGGGATACAATTACTGTAGTAGCATGGCTACCAGACTCTATGTGGGTATATTTACGTGAAAGTATGGGGAACACACAAAGTCAGCCGTCTTTTCCAAGTTGTCAGCGAAACAGTAGGCGAAAAGGTACCCTTAGGCGTGCTGGGATGTGTGCGGCTTTGACCTGACGGGCGTGTCAGGCGGGATCCTGTGTCAGACGGATATCATTCCAAATATGCCTTCTCCCGGACTCGACCGTTCGGTTTTGTTCTGTGCGGGGCACGGAACTGTTTCCGCGGAGACCACTCGAAGAGCCTCTCCTGGAAGGGGCCTCCCCGAGGGGTATCCTTCGGGAGTCCGGGAGAGTTGACGAGTTTCCGTGTTGTGCTTGTTTGGAAGAGTAATCCGGATACTAGACAGGAGAGGCGAAGCCTTTCTGTCCATCCGCGAGCTCTGGTCACCCTCCGTGAAAGACATCGATAATTCTGCTTCCCCGAGGTCATCAATCTAAACGCTATCCGGAAATCTGGATAACAAAATTGTTTATTGAAGATAATCAAACACAAGGTGTTGATAGAATATCTAACTTATTAAATTTGATACATAATAATTTATGTGAATTAAATTGTATGTTGACTAGATGAAGTAGATATTTTATTACTTTTATAGATGACTGCTCTAGTTTCACTTATGTTTATTTGCTTAAGAATAAATATGAAACATTTAATGTGTTTAAAACATATAAAGCGAAAGTTAAAAATCAATGGGAAAGAAAAATAAAAATACTTAGAAGTGATAGAGGTGGTGAATACTTTTCAAATGATTTAAACTTATTTTGTGAAAAGCATGAAATAATACATGAATGTACCGCCCCATATACTCCACAAAAAATGGGATAACATAAAGGAAAAATAGAACATTTCTTGAAATGATATGTGGTGATTAAACCATACAAACAAGTGACTAAGCATGGTATCTGATCACAAGTATCAAAAATGAGAAATTATAAGATAATAGCAAAGTAAAACAAACTCACACGGATATGTGGTTCAACAAAGAGATGATGAATCTCTTGTCTAGTCCACGGGGGAATAGCCTATCAGGTTTGCAGTCTTTATTAACCACTCAGCTCAAGTACATAAACTTGGTTACAAACAATGGAGGTTTAAGCTCCTTACAAACAAAGGATTTTTGGTTCTTGAAGAAATGAACACAAAATATTTAAGAGCAGAATTTACAAAATTGGAAGAATGAAATGAATGTCTTGACTATAGTGAGTAAAGGAAAAATCATTATATACAAGTGTGAGCTAACGGTATAAACTGTCAAAGGCTAAAGAGTAAGAATGACTGAGTTACTAAAGTCACAAGTGACTATCTAACTGAACTAACTTCGACAAATACACCTTTAGTTAAGTTAGATAGACTAAAAAAATAGGACTGAATAAACTGCTCCCTCTAAGCACTTAAGGGCATCATCAACAATCATCAATGCTCAGCAAGTTTAGGCAGTGCCTAAGCTTGCTTATAGGAACTCCTTTAGTGAACATATATGCTGGTTATCATTGGTGTTTACCTTTGCAACCTATACTTCTTTGCTTCTAATAATATCTCGAATGAAATGCGATTTGATATCAATATGCTTTGACCGTTCATGAAACATAGGGTTCTTCTTCAAGTGCGATGCACTTTGGTTATCACAGTACACTGTGATGTTTTCAGAGTCAAAGCCAAGTTCCTTTGTTAATCCCTTAATCCATATGGCTTCCTTTAAGGATTCTGTAGCAGCCATATACTAAGCTTCAGTTGAAGATAGAGCAACCACCTTCTGTAGAGTAGCTTTCCGGCTTATGTTACCACCCTGAGTTGTGAAAACATAGCCAGTAAGAGACCTTTTAGTGTCCAAACAACTAGATAATACGAGTCAACATACCCTGCAACTTCTTCTTTGTCTACACTCTTAAATTTATAGACCAAACCAACATCTAGGGACCCTTTAACATACCTCAGTATCTACTTAAGAGCCTCCCAATGTTGTTCTCCAGGGTTAGAAATGAAACTACTAACAACACTCATTGCATGAGCCAAATCTGATCGAGTACATACCATTGGACACATCAAACTACCGACAACACTAGCATAGGGAATATTGTCCATTCTTCATCTCTCTTCCTCAGTTTGTGGAGCTTGATTCTTAGACAATTTAAAATGAGGAGCTAAAGGAATTGACATCGATTTAGCATTACTCATACTAAATTTGTCTAATACCTTCTACAAGTAGTGTTTTTGTGACAGAGAAATCATACCATGTTTGGTTCTTCTAATCTCAATGCCAAGAATTTTCTTTGCCTCACCAAGGTCCTTCATTTTGAATTCAATACTAAGCAGCTTTTTGATTACATCAATTGTAGTTTGATCTTTTCCAACTAGAAGGATCTCATATACATAGAGTAATAGAAATAACTTACCATTTGAGTAGACAAAGGGATCATAGTTGCTTTTGGAAAACTTGATTCTAGTCACAAATTCATTAAAATGAATATTCCATTGCCTTGGTTCCTGCCTTAGACCATAAAGGGACTTCTTTAATAAGTACACTTGATCTGAATCTCTACTTTCAAAACCCTTCGGCTGCCTCAGATTCTTTCTTCTAAATTTCCATGTTTCTAACATCCATTTGTTGAACTTCAAGATCATATCTAGTTGCCTTTGCTATAATGGCTCTGATTGAAGCTTGCTTGAAAATTGGTGAAAAAAAATCATTGAAATCCACCCCTTCTTTCTATGTGAAACCCTTAGCAACTAGTCTAGCTTTGAACCTAGTGCCTTATGCACCAGGGATACCTGATTTTCTTCTAAAGATCCATTTGCATCCAACTAATCTTTGACCAACTAGTTTCTTTACTAAAGTCCAGGTCTTATTATTGTGAAGTGAAGCCACTTCCTCTTTAATAGAAAGTAACCATTTTTCGTTATCTTTGCTCTTGATAGACTCTTAATAAGTAGGTGGTTCATAATTCTCCAATTAATCTACATCAGACAAAGCAAAGGCAGTGAAATCTGCTATTTCGACAAATCCAAACGTCGTAGGTGAATGTGTTTCTCTTCTATCTCGATCCCTAGCAAGCTTGTAAGTTTCAAGTCCACCTTGAGATGTTGCTACCTCAGTTTCTGTTCTTTCATCTAGACTTCCTGCAAAATCAGGTTCAGAATTTTCATTGGTTTGGATCTGAATTTTATCTGTATTGTCATTAAAATTGATAATCGAGGTTTCTTTAATCTTCATAGGAATTTCTTTCTCATTGAACACAACATCCATGTTGATTATACATTTCTTGAAGCCCGATTCTAAGCACCACAATTTATACCCCTTAACACCATCAAGGTATCCAAAGAATAGGCATTTTAAAGCTCTAGGTTGAAGCTTGTCTTGCTTTATGTGAGCATAAGTAGAGCAAACAAATACCTTTAAATGATCACAGATAGGAGGCTTTCATGTCCATTTCTCTTGTGTTGTTAGAAAGTTGATAGCAGCTAAGGGGCATCTGTTGGCTAGATAGAGAGTTGTTTTGATAGCTTCTCCTCAAAATCCACTCTCCAAACCAGCACCATTGAGCATGCATTTCACTCTTTCCAAAAGTGTTATTTCATTCTTTCTGCAAGCCCATTTTGTTGGGGTGTTCTAGGCATTGTATGATGTATTGCAATTCCTTCTCTAGCACAAAATCTATCAAACTTCGTTGAACAATACTCAAGCCCATTATCAGTTCTTAGATTACTAATCTTCTTTCCAACTTGGTTCTCAATCAATCTTTTCCAATTTATAAAGGTGTTGAAAGCCTCATCTTTGCTCTTGGGTAAGAAGATCAACACTTTTCTTGAGTGGTCATCAATGATACTCATGAAATAGCTTGCCCCTCCTAGAGTTTTCACTCTTGATGGACCCCAAAGATCTGAGTGGATATAATCCAATGGTTCAATAGATGTATGGACACCAGTACTGAACTTGACCTTACATCTCTTACCTAATACACACTCTTCAAAAAACTCAAGCTTCTCTGACAGTTTCCATTTCAAGATACCTCACTTTTCTAGCTCTGAAAGGCCTCTCTCACTGACATGACCAAATCTCAGGTGCCATAATCTATAGCATTGTTGCAACCGTTGTAACGGATGATGATACACCAGTTACTGTCTCTCCAATAAGGTAGTACAATCCATGTTTGTACTCACCTTTCATTACAACCAAAGAACCTTTGATAATTTTGAGGGGGTGATCATCAATCTTGATTGTGCAACCTTTAGCACTCAATGAACCAATCGACAAAAGATTTCTCTTCAATTCAAGAACATATCTAAAATTTGTAAGGTTTCCTTGAATGTTGGCATGAATCTTGATGATAATAGAGCTAGTACCTTGCACCAAACAGGCCTTGTTATCACTAAGCAAAACAGTTCCACCAGCTTTCTCTTCAAGAGAACTAAATAGACTCTTATCTGGGCACATATGAAAGGTGCAACCAGAATCCAAAATCCACTCTTGTCTTGATTTTTAATTAGCAACAACCAATGTTATATTATTTTATAATATAATGTAATATTATATTATTTTATAATATAATGTTTTAGATTAAATAAATGTGACATAGAGTGTCACATATTGTAACATATAATAGAGAGTTACATTATTTGGATATATGTGAAAAATCCAAACATGTAACATATTTGGTGTTACAAATTCATCACAAATTTGTAACTCCCAAATATTACCCAATAATGTGTATATTATATGTTACACATTTGAGATTGGATTTCATAAAGCCATATGAGAAATGGCTGATAGAGATGTGATTTTAACTCCCATATTGTGTATGGAAGTTACAAAATCAAGTGGGAATAAATTGGAACGTTTTGGAAAAAACTCAAAAAATTGGTTGCTGAAACTGACCAAGGGCCGCGGCGCTTGAAACTAGCGCCGCGGCACTAGTGACTGACAGATTCATACTAAGTCGGTTTTTATCCAATTTTGAACGTTTCCAACAGCCAAGTAACTCCCAAATCTCCATTTTAATTCCATAAAACACCCAATTTATCATTGGTAACAGCCATGGGGGTTGGTGGAATTTGAAATTCAAAGGGTGTCTCTAAACTCTATAAATAGGAGCCTAATGCTCACTTGTAAGACACACCATTTCTATCCACTAGAGCACTTGGCTAGAAACACCTTGAGGCTTGATTATTCCAGAAAGCATTTCCAAAATCTGTGAGAGATCCCTTAGTGCTTGAGTTAGGGGGAAATAAGCTTTTGGACAAAGGTTTCAAACCTTGTTCAAGTTGGTGATCCCCAATACTCTTCACTTTGGTTGTGTGAGTGAGAGTTCTTTGTTCATTGTTCTTATTCTTGTTCTTTTATTATATTGCTTTTCTTTTCTTCTATTATTCACTCTTTTACATGTATCTTTTGTTTTAGAGTTGTAATCTCATCTATATCTTTTCATTATACTACTTCTAGTTTATTTGTATATTTTTTCTTAGAGTTGTATTTTCTATTTCTATCATCTTCTACCTCTTTCTCTATATTTACATGTACCTTTTGTCATAGAGTTGTAACACTTTTAATCAATCAATATTTATTTGTAATATATTGTCTAGAGTTGTAATATTATCTTACCATTTCCATTGAGGCAATATTATTTTTCCTAACAACCAATACATTAGCTGATTCCTAACCATATGTCACAGTACCAACTCTACCTCTATTGCCTTTGTCATTTTTATCTCTGTTCTTGTCTTTGTTGTTCTTAGTTCTCAGTAAGTAGCATTCATCTTTGTAATGGCCTTCTTTCTTACAGTAATTACAAAACTTTCCATGTCTGAACCTTGACTTGGATTGATGACCACCATGAAATCTATTACCACCATTATTCTGATGATTCCCATGATGATTTCAATTACTGTTATTGCTCTTGGAACCCTTGTTATCTCTCTTTTCTGATCTGCCTCAAGCCATAAGATATTTGAATCATTCTTGTGCTCTGACCCTTTCTGAGTTTCTTTTGAATTCAAGGCATTTTTAACCTCTGACATTGTTAAAGTTTCTTTACCATAGAGCATGGTGTCACGAAGTGCTCATATGATTTTGGCAAAGAACTCAGTAAGACAATCCATTGTTCCTCCTCATCGATTTTGACACCAATGTTCTTTAATTCAAGAACTGTCATGTTGATTCGTCAAGATGTTTTCTGAGTTCATGAGTTTCATCCATTTTCAATGTGGACAATTTTTTCTTCAGATACAGTTTATTTGCCAGAGTCTTCTTTAAGTAGATGGCAGCTAATTTGTTCCATAATCCAATTGCACTCTCTTCATGTGAGACTTCTCAAAGAATTCATCTCCCAGACTTAGAAGAATGGCACTATGAGCCTTGGTCTAAAGTTCATTAATCTTCTTCTAATGTTCCTTCGAATCCTTGAATGCCTCTTCTTCAATGGCTTCTGAAATCCCCTGATGCACTAACAGTGCTCTCATTTTAATCCTCCAAAGACTAAAATCATTCTCCTCAGTAAACTTATCAACTTCAAACTTTGATGAACTCATTCTTGATGCAATCTTGATCGAGACAAAGACTGTTCTTGATCCTGAAACCTGGCTCTAGTACCACTTAAGGTGATTAAACCACACAAACAAGAACAAACAAGTGACTAAGCACAGTATATGATCACAAGTATCAAAAATGAGAAATTATAAGACAATAGAAAAGTAAAACATACTCACACGGATATGTAGTTAAACAAAGAGATGATGAATCTCTTCTCTAGTCCACGGGGGAATAGCCTATTAGGCTTGCAGTCTTTATTAACCACTCAGCTCAAGTACATAAACTTGGTTACAATGGAGGTTTAAGCTCCTTACAAACAAATGATTTTTGGTTCTTGAAGAAATGAACACAAAATCTTTAAGAATGGAATTTACAAAATTGAAAGAATGAAATGTGTTGACCCTCAAATTGGTCAACGATACAGAGTCAGATAAACGATATGAAATGAGATAAAATCAAGAAGAAAAATCAAATGGAAAAATAAATAACACAAACGGTTTATAGTGGTTCGGCCCCAATTGGATGGTAATGACCTACGTCCACTTAGTGTTCTTATTGATGTTGAATCCCAACACTGTGATCAATGAACTATGGTTCACGAGTTTCACAAGCCTTGGGAAGATTACAACTTTGGTGAATAATCACACTATATTTTTCTCTTAGAGGACAAATATCAAAGGTTCAAAAGTCCCCTTCCTTGAGCCCTTTGATTCTTATTTATAGGCTCAAGAAGATTACATGGGCCGATGGGCCTTAATTACCATTAAGACTCGCTTATCTATGTAATAAAAGAAATTACAATTAATGCAAATATTACAAGATTGCACATCCAAAAGGAAGTAAGTGAAAGTATGCAACCAGGCTGGCCGCACATAAGCATGATGCTTGATAAATCAATGACTTTCTGGTCGATGGTCGAATAGGATTCATTCAGTCAAAGTCGTCTCGTGCCTGCCATGTGTAGGTCAATCCATGCCATGTCATCGGGAGCTGTTTTTTGGGTAAACATGTGGTCTCCACAATTATAACATATAATCACATTTATGCCCTCAACGGGCCAAAATTACAAATATGCCCCTTTAAGCTAAACAAGGCCTACATGCATACTAATACCCATAGACATGCATTTCATATATCCATATAATCATATAAGCATGCTTATCACAGAATCATGCATTAAATCATTTAAATCACACATTAACTGATGATGCCCTCCCAGCATACTAATCAAGGTCCTTAAGCCTTATTAGTGATTTTCTGGTCATTACAGTTTTCTCTTGTAGTCCATTGATATAATCAATAAATGTAGTTATGTCCTCCATTTATTGGTTCATTAATTAGAGCTAGTCAAGACTACTATTTTACCCTTCTAATTACCTATTGATCCTTAAGTACAATTAATTCACTAGAAAATAATTAATCTATAATCAAATTATAGATTTGAGCTCATTAACTATTCAATTCCATAATTAACCCTTAAGGGAACCAATATTCGATCTGTTAGGAAAGTATGGATTCCATTATTGTAAATCATGTTTCCAGTCATTCATGATATTGCATCTCCAAAAGAAAAGTCTTAGCCTCATTATACTAAGAAACCCTAACGAATGAATCAAAAGATCCAATAAACACAAACATGAGTTCATGAATACTCAGGATTTAGACTGATCTACAAATGATCATCTATTATTATAAGAATGACATCTTTATGTCAAACGAAAAGTTTATAAAGATAATTAATTATCATCAGTCCTGTCATATATAATCTCTATTACATACATCACATTTACTAAGATGTCTATCCACATCACTAATTCGAATCTTGATCACTTGCATAATGTATGGTTAGTAAACTGCACTAGTAACCATTCATTACAAATTACTTACTTTAATATGTTACTGAATATTTTATTCATTATATATACAAGATCATATACTCATGAATGAATAAAGAATTTTCTTGATATTATCATATAATTAATTCGAACAATAATTATAACATTCGAATATAATAAAATTGTACTTTTATTTAAATCAATAAAATGTCTTTACATGCTTTTAGGGAATTAATCCTAACATTCCATTCTAGGTCAAACTTCACATAATAATAAATGTGTCACAATGAAAATCATACAATAAAACAACTTACAAACAAAATGGTGAGTTAGGTTCCTTCCAATCTTGTGCATGTATTTTGTGAGAGTTTAGAATTTTTGATGAACGACCTATCTTTGATACAAACTTGTAACATCCTAATGTAACTAGGATATATTCGTTAAATAAACATTTTTAATGCAAAATAAAATAGTCTTAATTAAGGCTCTGAAGGTGATTTTCGTAAAAGATAAAGCCAAAACATTGAATTTAAATAAAATATGTCCCAACATAAAGTAAATATATTTTGTGAATGTGGGATAATTTCCCAAGAAATATTTAAAGTAGTGCTCATTCTTGAAGGCTTTGTGTATGGAGGCGTCTCACCATGGAAAAAGCTACTTGCCAAGGACACCTTGCTGAGAAGACCCGATACGAGACCCTCATGAAGATTCCCATGCGTCATGCAGAGAGGTCTCTAGACAAGGCCACCTTGACGAACCTCTCGTGCGCGCCTAAGGACCTGCGTACGGGTCCCCTGAGAAGTCACCCTCACTATGCGAGGGCCATAGAGAGAAGGATGTCACGTCGTGGCACCATTGCGCAGGGCCTAGAGCCTCATTCGAGTTGGTGCGAGGTCCGCGGAGAGAATAATCCTTCGCTGCGCGAGGGCCGTGGCGCGAAGGTCGATGCATGAGGGGCGCTGTGTGAGGGCCGTGACGCGAGGGGCACTGCGTGAGGGTGGATACGTGAGGCTTTAAGCCTCACTCAACTTATCGTGAGGCCCGCCAGAAGGAAGAGGCTTTGAGCTGTGGGGGCTGGGTAAGTGAGTAGGCGCCTCGCTATGAGATGTGCTGCGAGCCCAAATGCTAAACTCCATCATCGTTGGAACCACATGCCTAGATGCCTCACTGTACTAGGCACTATTCTCCACACCATATGACACGAGGTTATTGCATGGCAGGGGCTCACTACCTATAGCCCACCTCTTAGAAGTGCCTCAACTTGGAAACTTGGTAAAGGAAGTTCCTTCTATGTTAACGAAGGACCCCCACTATTCTCTAACACTTAGAAGAATATAAGGAAGGTAGGAGGGAATTGGTACCTTGATGGTGAAAGGTAGACCACCAGGTACAAGGCGTGTGCATGAGTACGTGAAGTGGTGGCATGTTCTACATGCCTACGACCAAGTACACGAGCCGACACCACTACGTACTGCACCACTACCCTGACAACGTACCTACGTACTGCCCCACTACCCTGACAATGTACCTATGTACAATCTTGTCCCTTGGGACTACCTTGTATCGGGGGCCAATAGAGCCCACCTATAAATAGGCTTCGACCCCTCAGGTTAAGGGGTTGGAAAATTCTTTGTATGCACAGACAATTAAGGAAGGCACGATTTTTGCTCCATTGTAGTTCTGTATTTTTGCTCTTTCAAGTTCTTTTCTTCTTCTTCCTACATATATTTCGCAATATAGTTTGATTTTACTGACCTTATATGGTTGAAGATTTCTCATTGTCAACAGTTTGGCGTCGTTTGTGGGAAGAACAAGTATCAAGCCAACGTTCTTTCATCACTTTTAGAAAGGGAGAAATTCCATGGTGTTCGAAACGCCTATGTAAACTACAAGATGTTGAGGTTCACTTGGACGGAGAGCAACTGAGGGCCTCCCAGAAGGAACACCCTCCACCAATTGAGGAGAAGTTAGCATCGTCCCTAGCTATCCGGCCCGACGGAGGTCACCCAGAGCAATAGCGCCTCCATATCCCCGACCCCCGGTGGCACCCCGCTCCAGCCACCGAGACCCGGGTCCCTCGAAGCGGAGGCCAGGAAAAATTCCCCATGTACACTCGGTGAGTTCCTGCTCGAGGACTCGCTTCTATGTGGAAAAAATTTGTGAGTTGCACAAGAAGAACCGAATGTTGGAAGCCATGCTAGAGAACATGTAGGCTTTCTTAAACGACCTTCTGCAAGGAATGTCGAGCCTACCCATTTCGAAGCACAAGGAGAAAGAACGAGAAAGAGGGGAAATCGCTGTCCCCATGGACGATGGGAGAACTCAACTCTCCACCAACAACACTACCCAGACAAAATACCATGAGGGACCTAGACCGGCGAAATATCCCCCGGAGCAAAGACGGAGGAACAACGATGGTCTTAGGAACGAGGCCAAAGTCACCTCTAAGGAAGCGATTCCTGAACTAAGAGAAAAGCACAATGGGAAGAGGTCAGAAGTGAGGATGACGCCCCATGTGGCCCCTTCAAAGGATGGAGAAAAGAGAAAGGTCAATCCCACTAAGATAAGGGACTCCTTACATAAGAGGCGACAAGAGCAAGACACCGAGATGAGGAGCCTTCGGAGCAAGATTGTCACGGTGTCAGTGGGAACGTTAACGATGAAGAGTTTGACTACGAGTCACCTTTCACACAAGAAATCTAGTTGGAGCGACTCCCGACCAACTTTAAAGAACCCCATACGAGGGTACCTCGGACCCCAAGTACCACTTTGACGCCTTCAATGATTTAATGAAGCTGAGAGGGATCAATAGCAGAGCGAGGTGTCATTTTTTTGCTATCATGCTGAAAGGGCCTGCTTACAAATGGTTTAAGAGGCTAAGGCTGGGGACCATTAGGTCATGGCAGTAGTTTTCCAACGAGTTTCTCCAACAACATCATGTCGTGTGAGATTATACCATGTCGGGTGTAACATGGCGGCCTTTAGGGAATGTTACAAGATAGGATGGTGCTCGGTCAGATGCGCACGCGAGGGTGCAGGCTGGTGAGCATGCTGATGCCTAGTTTGTACGGCAGTGGCATTTTCATAAATATCTTCAATATTCCCCAGCAATGGACGGGACTTGGTAGGTTCCATATTGAAGGGTCAATGAACGCAATGGTACGATCAGATTTGGGAGATTAGGAGAATTTGCGAGCTGGAAGCCGAATATGTCTCCCAAGAAAAAATCATATATGTTCCTCATAGAAGGCTAAAAGCTCAGAAGGCTCTTTGTAGGGGGAGCACCTGGTGCCAGCTCTCCACCACCCCGTGGCGCAGGTGCGTCAAGTGAGCTACTACTAGTTGGGAGGACTAGTAGGGCAGGCATATGAGGACCCCGAGGGGACTCATATGTCTCCATGAGTAGGAGTACTCGTGGACATTACCGGGCCGCCCCGGTAGTGCGTCGAAGTGTGCTACCAGAGGTTTAAGGGTACGGTTCCCTTGGCTTGCTGGGATGCCGCTTGCGTGGAACGTGGCCCAAACCTTTGAGAGATGTCGTGGTGCGCCATGGCCATGAATCTCGACATGAGATGGCACGGGAAGTCGTTCGTGGGACTTGTTAGCATGCAAGTATTGGAGGGTGCACTATGCTTGAGCAGGACAGAGGTCCAGTGTGTGCTACTAGTCTGGCAGCCAGTCTCGAGGGCCTGCCAACATGCATGATGGTATGGTGCCTTAAGGATTGGACTATGGACGTATCAAAGTCCTTGGTCTGTGACATGAGCTAATCAGATAGTATCGAATGGGGCATGATGAGAGGTGTTGGCACGTCAGCTTGGTGTCGGCTCTTGGCCACACATACTACCTTGACTTGCGAATGTCTGGGTGAGCATCGGTGTTGGGATTTGCCTTGCCATAGTGAGAACCTATGGACAGTGTGAGTGTCTTGGCTAGATAGCCTTGATGCATGATTGCACTCATAGATGCTTGAGAGCATGACTCAGCGAGAGTTGTTCGAGAGACGGAAGTGTGCAGAGGCACACGGTCGCGCAAAAAATGTGCCCATTGTTATTCGAATGGTTGGAAGGCTGACCTTGGCTTAGAGGAGTCAAGGTGCCGAACGGGCATTTCCGCTGTCAAAATGTCAGCCCATGACATCGAGCACCTATCTCGCTAACATAAAGCAAGGTGAAGGAGAAAGTTTGAAGAGCTATATTCATAGGTTCAACATGGAGGCGGCCAAGGTAGGAAGCCTGACCAGGGGAGAACTCAAGATGGAAATCATAGTTGGAGTGCGCCCACATAGCAAGCTTTGGGATAATATGCTCAAAAGGGAAGTCACCGACTTAGATGACTTCTACGAAAGAGCACAAAAGTACATTCGTGTTGAGGATGGCCATGAGAACTTAAAGGCAGAATAAAGTGAATCCCATGTTAAGTCCTCAACCCATGAAGGATCGAATTGGACAAAAAAGAAGATGGCATACAAGGGGCCAAGAGATGACCACCAGATAAGGCCCAAACGCAGAAGTGACCCTAGGCAAACGGCTTACACCTTTTATACAAACCAGATGAACACCATAGAACATATCTATCTCACGAATTAAGGTCGGGTTCCCTTCAAGAGGCCCCCGCCGATGAGAAAAGATCAGTCCAAGAGGGACCCTAGCAAATATTGTCAGTACCACAAGGACATTGGCCATACCACAGCAAAATGTACCCATTTGAAGGAAGAAATTGAAGAGCTCATACGCAGGGGGCACCTAGGCAGATATGTCAGAAGGGAAAATCAGAAATCAGAGGACCAGCTAGTGATACCTCAGGCCCAAGAAAGAGCCCCAGAGATACAAGAAGAAGTGAGAACAACCTTCGGAGGTCCGGGGTTTGGAGGAGAGTTTAGGAAGGATCGAGACAGGTACGCTAGAAAAGCTAGACGGAGTCCACCACCGTGTGGCATGAGTTTGGAGCAACTTCCCCCAAAAAGCTTTAAGGGAGAAAATGACTCAGGGTGCATTTGTTTTTTTTAAGATCCAGACATCTCAATCTGAATGCACATCTGAATAATAAGATATCATATCTGAATTTGAATACAGAAATATTAAGACTGTTTGTTTTTTTCACATCTGAATGCACATCTGAATAATAAGATATCATATCATAATTTTTAATTATATATTATTAATAAATTTATAATATTATATTTTATTTAAAAAAAAAGTATTCAAATATTCAAATACAAAACATATTCAATTTTAAGAATTTAAAGTATTAATTGTTTCCTCTTCTTTGCATTAGCTTTAGTGCAAGTTCATTCCTCAAATTGTTCATGAACTATGCATCTTCTGCTCTCCAACTGGGTTCATTTGTTTCCTCCAATATTTGTTCTTCTAGTCCTTCCTCAAAGATTACTTGAGGTTGATCAAACTAATTGAATAATTCTTCATTGATACGCTCTTTCCTGATAAAATTGTTAATTGAAAAACATGCAATAACAACATCTCTTTGGACATGAAACTCATATGGAGCCATCTTATCTAGTATTGGAAATATTTCTTTCAAAACTCCAAATGAACGTTCGATAACATTTCTAAGTTGAGCACGAGCATGGTTAAACCTCTCCTCTTTCGTTATAGCACGCCTACGACGATAATCTCCTAACCAATATCGAACATTATGGTAAGGAGGTAAAAATCCCCGAGTGCATGGATATGTTGCAGCACATAGGTAATACTTATCTGAAATTTATACACATAAAAATGTTAAATTAGTTAAAATGGAGAATTAAGTTATCGTACTAATAAATTACATTTCACTAATCACTTACTAGGAGAAGGAAATGGAAAACAATTATTTGGATTGGCTACTATCTCTTTTAGAACTCGTGAATCATGTGCTACTCCTTCCCATCTTGCATAAACATAAGTAAAGACCATGTTGAAGTCACATATTGTTAGAACATTTTGGTAGCAGTTACCCTTTCCTCTTCCTCTATAAGCAATTTATTTATCAAGTGGAATTATAGCATCCACTAATGTTCCATCAAGTGCACCAATTGTCCCCTGTAATAAATTTATAAGTTAAAATATTTATAACAAATATTTTTATTAATACAATTATGATTTAAAAATACAATACCTTAAAAAAAATTATGATATTTTTTTGAGCAGTTGGAATATTGGAATCAAGATCAATTGTGGGTACTATCATCTCTTTTGCAAAGTGCATCATTGCTTCAAGAACCTCATGAAAATACTTGTGAACAGTTTGTGAAGAATGTTGAAATCTTCACTTCATGACAATAAATCGCTCATTATGTGCTATGATAATTAAAAACATTGCTATCTTTTGTTCAATTAATACATGCTTACTATCTTTAATCCATTCCCTTTGTCTAAAGTGATTGCACAAAAGAAAAAATCCATCACGACACATCCGCATAAACTCTATGCATTGTCGATTTGAGCCATATAATAACTCCAAAGTGTATCTTGCACCGGATAGAGTTGATGTATTATCTTTAACTCTAGGTAAATAGTTGTGTTTACGACATACTTACCAGTAGAAAATCATTAAGAGTAAAAGTTGATCCTCAAAATCCATATTAAATATGTTAAGAAAATTATAGCCACTTTAGAGGAACAGAAATAATACTAGGATTGAAAATGAAACATTCATAGATCATTGTAATAAATCAATAAACTTCGATACACAAAAGGAAAAAAGTATGACCTAATGTAACAAATAAAAAGTTATCTAAGAATAATTATAACTTAATTAACTAAATAAAAAATATCCCAATTTTTTCCCCATAGCCTTAACCCAATTCTCCATTACGTTGACGTCTTTCATGTTTATCCATGCTTTTCTATAGCTATCGCCTTCGCAAAGTATACTAATAGTTGCACTATACAAAGGCTCCTCCCATCCAAGTCCATCTATTTTTTCCATGCAGTCCTCAACTTCAAGACCGCTATTCTTTTTAATTAACAACTCCAATGCAACAAACATCTTATCATCAATATCTTGTTGAGATGAGAGCTTTCTTTTCTTCTTTTGTCCTCCTAAAGGATTTGAATATTGAGATGGATAAGTGTTTACAGCATCATCATTTGGGTTACTAGGTGCACTTTCTTCAGCAAAAGCATATGTCTCCATATTTAGGAGATGTAGATGAGGTAACAGGTCGAGGAATTGTACATCTAGGACTCCAACCATAAACTCTAGTTGCAGTAGTACCATCAAAGAGTGCTCTACAAAGATCCGGAAAGGGTAAAGGAGAGGTTTTCAATGCTTTTGCCTTTGGGTGCGCCTATATCCAATACAAAAAGAGAATGCATTTTAATATGTGCAACTTAAATATCTAAAATTATAAAATAGTGATCATAGAAAAATAACCTTAATGTACTCATCCCATTCGGCATTTGACATAAGAATGGTATTAGTTGTAGGATCATAAGCATTCCCTATTTTCTTAGTTATTGGGAACCAAGCTTGATATTTATCCTTTAAATAATCAAAATGATTCTTCATTTGCTTTTGATTTGCAATGAAAGAATGAGTAGTCTCCAACACTTGTCTAACTTTATTCCACGAATCTGGCTTCAAACTACTTCCAAGTCTTCCATTTAGAGAAACTTCTTGAATACAAGTCTCCAAAAAAGTTTTTACTACATCCATATTCTTCCAACTCACTCTTTGATTTTCACTAGATTGTTCCATCTACTAATATACAAATGATATATATTGAAAAATATTTCTATGCAAAAAAAAGTTTACAACAAAATATATAGAATATGTGAGTGACATAAGGTTACATAAGAAACATAATAACAAATAAAAAAGCACAATCTTGATAGATATAATAACAACAAATGAAAGCATATCAAGAAAAAGAAAGTGAATAAGATTGGGATTGAAAATTAAAAATAACAAAGTAATCAATGATAGATATAATATTTATAATATTATAAAGTAAGTTGTACATCCTGAATATCCGCACACACTTTGGCGAGCTAGAAAAGGGCCTAACTCGATTTGCCACGTGTCAACCGTCCATCCGGAGCTGTTTGTTACAGTCCCCTAAATAACCAGCTCGAGCTGGTGGATCATTTAGCTGCTCCTTGAAGCCATTGTGTCAACATAACAAGAGCCACGAGCTAGCGCCACATTAAGCTCGTGGTGCCTCAGAGGTTTGACACCCCCGAATTCTTATAAAGTCAACCACGCAATATAAACGTGCATATACCAGACATCATGTGTCTGTTCTATTCCTGAATTCTCGGATACGTAGTATAAAAATGCGTGTTCAGACATCCCACGCCTGATTTGGGCCATGTGGCCCATTACCCATCTTGACCTATTAATTAGACCACACTTCACTGTAAGGTTTAGGAATTAATCATCGGTGTCACATAAATGACATGATGGATGAAGAGGTCACGGGATGACCCCAATACCTACTCAGAGATCAATCTCCTATAAATACTAAAACCATGGATAGTGCAAGGGGTTGGCTTTTTCTTGTAAAGCAAATACTTTGTAAGAAATAGTAAGGAGATATCGATAATATCGACTGGTGGACTAGGGGGATTTTAACCTCTGAACCACCTAAAAAAGGAGTGACCATCTTTTCCTTGCAACTAATTTCCACATTCTAGATTACTATCATTTTCATATTACGATTTATCAATCAGCACTAATCCATCCTATTTATTCGTTTAATTATCTGTTGGCGAAAAATTGCGTCAATAGTTTGGTGCTTTCATTGAGAGGAATTTAGATTAGTGCTATCGCAAAAGCTTGATCATGGTGGTTACTCGTTCGAGGCATGGTAACAAGGCGAATCAACATAGTGGGCAGGAGGCCCACCATGCTGCCATATCCAACGAACCAAACCTAGAGGTCGAGCAGCAATTGGGAAAGCAGCTGATGGGTCATGACGACACCGGAAGTTCGGCGCCCCTACCGCCAAATCCGATCTCGGGTTACCTGACGGCGATAGAAATAGAGAACATGTAGTTGAGTAGTCATTTATCCAAAGAAAATAAGCAAATCGAGGAGGTCTTGGCCCAACTACCCCCTCTTGCAACCGACGTTAACGTCGGAAAGAGGCAAAGCAGGACTCACAAGTCCCGCAGGGATAGTCGGCCCAAACTCAGTCGGTCGATTAGAACCTCAACCCCGAGTTCTGCGCCCATGTCGCACCATGACCAGAAAACTATGTTTGAGGAGTTTCCCAGGGCCAATCAGCAAATCATTCGATCTGTCAGAACTTCAACTCCAAGTTCGGCTCCACCATCGAACGCGCCTAGAAGGGCTCATGGCACCGGGGAAAGCTCGGGCAGATAGCCTGCTCTGACCAGCCCTCCCGTGCCGCGGTTAGATCGCCGGGCGCAGGAAGCTGGAGGTGGTAGAGTAGAACGACCGCGGACTAGTTTGATCCGGCCAGACGGGACTAGGATCGCTTCACCAGTTAGGCATCCCCCTTCGCCAATAAGATACCCATCTCCTCCTCGTCCTGCTCGAGATATTCCTATGCACGGGAGCAGCAGAAGGAATCTTCCTCCCGCCATTCCTACCCATCGCCGTGAACACGCGGAAATGTCCCAAATCCTCACCCCCAGCAGCGGGCTCTAAGCTTTTCCAATGGGAGCTATTAGACTGAGAGCCGCCGAAGTGGCAGATCCGGTGGAGACTTGCGAAGTCATCTAAGTTCAGCGCAAATCCCCCGGGCCGCCTCAAGAACCGACCTTCGAGATCGCCTCAACTCGTAGAGGGGGGAATACGACCAGAAATGAAAGTCATACTCGTCGAGAGGATGGTCCTTCCGAAATATGTGACAATGGGAATATCCCACCAAACCAAGCTCAAGCTTGGAGGGATAATAACCCGCCTAACGCGTACAATGGAACGGGAGCTGTTGAACAGCCCCCAAAAAACCAGGGAATCAAGGATCAGACCCTCGAAAGGTTACCTTAGATGGAGGAGCTAATAAAGAAACTCTTATCTGAAAAAGGCAAAGAAGAATATGACTCGGGAGACGAGCTCGAGCTTTTTTCCCCCAACATAGCAGCCACTGCATACCCACCTGGTTTCCGGATGCCCCATCTATCCAAATTCGATGGGGATGGGGACCTGTCGGATCACTTAGGAATGTTCAATACCCTGATGATGGCCCATAATATCGGCCCCGAGCTAAGATGCTTGATATTCCCTTTGACTTTGATCGGGCCAGCTAGGCAGTGGTTCAAGCAATGTAAGAAGTAGTCGATCAGCTCGTGGAAGAATTTCTCTACCGATTTCAAGAGGGTATTCTGAGCCTCTCAAGCGGCTCGCGTCAAAGCAGACACCCTGGAAAACGTGAAGCAACAGCCCGGGGAACCCTTAAAAACTTATCTAAGCAGGTTCACAAACGTTGCAGCCCAAGCTATGGACGCGGACGATAGTTCCAAACTCATGGCTATAAAGACTGGAATCCTTGTTGGGGGTGGACTGTGGAAAGAGATCCAGAGGAGAGGTGTCAGCACTGTGGATGAATTCTTGAACAAGGCCCAGGAGTGGATAAACTTGGAAAAAGCGCGAGCATCGGTCGCAGGAACTAGCCAAACCCTTGACCAGCCTGTTGGAGCGGAAATGGACGTCGTGAAGATGACACAAATCGTTGCCCAGAATAAACAAGGGGGTGGAGGCAAGAGAAAGGGGAACGGCAAGGGCGGCCAGCACGGTCCAAAGAAGAACAAGCCCGTGGAAAAGTTCAAGCCAGTCTACGCAGTTTATACCGAGCTCACTAACACTAGGGAGCACATCTTCCTAGAAAATTCTGCCCGCCTTCCCTGGAAAAAGCCAGAGCCCTTGAAAAATTAGAAGGCCAAGAGAGACCCTTCCAAATTCTGTTGATTCCACAACGACATCGGCCACAACACAAATGATTGTAGGCATTTGAAGGACGAGATCGAGACACTCATCAGAGCCGGACCTTTGGCTAAGTATGCGCGAAATCGAGTACCTACCAGTCAGCAAGCTCCAGAGGCTCCCATAAACCAGCCCGGGGCCCGAGTGAATCAGGACACCCCTCCTCCCATAATAGGAGGAGAGATAACAACTATCTCTGGAAGACCTCATCTGGCAGGCACGAGCAGAGGTGCCCAGAAGAGGTACATCAATGAGCTGAGGTCTCATAACGGAATTGAGTTCATCCCAGAGCAGCATCTACCTAAACATCGACGATTGGAGAGGAAACCAATCAGTTTTACCGAAGAGGACGCTAGTCATGTCCAGTTCCCACATAACGATCCTCTAGTCATAACTGCTCAGCTCGCCAATCGGAGAGTTAGGAGGATGCTAGTTGATAATGGGAGTTCGGTGAACCTGCTGTTCCGGTCCACGCTAGAAAAAATGGGGTTGTCTGTGGCCAAGTTGAAGGCCACCTCCATGATGTTGTATGGATTTTCTGGTGAAAGGTCGGCAGCAATGGGGACGATTGAGTTAGTGATAACCTTGGGAGAGGGACCTCGAACAGTCTCCAAACTCCTCCATGATGTTCATTATCAGTAAAAAAAAAAGCTCACAATCTGACCACTATTAGAAAAGAGGAAAACTTTCAAATTGATCGCCTACTAGTTGGAGGAATAACCTTCAACCTTGTTTGTTCATCCTTTAAAGGCATTTCTGTTGTTGTTTGCCCATAATAGCCAATGCTAGGCAACCAGGAAAAGAAGTGCATGCTCGGAGCATTACAAAGCAGCTACAAGAACCCTGCTCGTTCATGGGCCTTCATGGAAAACAACACTTTTAGAACCAGTTCACCAATTGGAATGTAGCTAAAACGAACAAGAAAAGATGATAGAGAACTTGGAAACTATAACAAGTAAACTTCTTGCTTCTATGCTAAAGAAGTACAAAAACAAGTGTCAAAATGGAACATGTTCGCCCATTACAATCTATCCTAGGCGAACAGGAAATGAAAAGTGCTCAAAAGTCCTTTTAAACTATAATAATTGATATGTTCGCCCACTAGCATGGAAAAGAATTTATGTTAGCTTATTGTGTCTGACGATAAATGAGCAAAACATGTACTCGTACCCAAGCACAACATAACAAGTGATCAAGGACCAAGACTCCCCAATCACTTAGGGGGCATATAGGGTATAAGAAAGAACCTAAAAGAGAAATTTTTTACAAATTTTTCCAAAATGGTATTCTACTTGTTCTACCTATGAAGACAAAAAAATGTGTTTGCTCGTGTTATGTTTGTTCTAACCATGACGACAAAATATGTGTGCAGAGAAGTTCACCCTTATGAACAGGGAGGGAGACGATGCATATAACTATACATGGAATGAATAGAGCCAGATATTGGTGAAAAAGTTAGCCAAAGGTCTGTTTGTGTAACCATGCCTACATAATGTATAACAAATGAGGAAAACATACACATGTTCGTTCTTATCCTCAAGAGGCAATGAAGTTGTTTGCATGTGTTCACAAAAATTGTTCGTTCGCCCTTGGTTTATTGGAAAAGTGAACATGAATTCGTTTGCCCTTATCTGTTTGCCAATAATACATTCATGGTGAGAAGCGATATATCTTGTTCGCTTGTACCAGCATATGAAATGAGCAAGGAAACAAGTCCCTATTCTACTCAGGTGGTGAACTTTTATTCGCCTAAGTCAAGTCAGATATATATATATAAAATAGAGAGGAAAGTTTACTTTATCAGTATACAAGAAATAATCAAAAAATGAACCCCTATTCTACTCGGATGGCGAACAGAAAACTTGTTCAGATAAAAGTACACAGAGCGAACAATACTAAATGGGACAACAATGACTAAGAAATAAGAGTTGGTCACCCAATCGAGAAGAGTTAAGTTTTCGTCACCATCTCTAGGATGACTTGATGGGTCTGAGCATAAGCTTTCTCGATCAGAAAGTTTCTGTTTGCAAGCCCTTGGTAATTCCTTTAATCACCTGTCAATAAAAGAAGTAGTGTTAGAGAAACAAATGAAGCAAAACTTAAGCTCTATTCGCCCATGCACATAGAGAGAGAACATAAGTGAGATGGAAGGCAACTATTCGTCTAACAAGCATGTGCAGTTAAAATGAACTTTCCTACTCACCCAAAGACAAACAAAGGCTCATTAAGTCGGAAATTGCAAGAAGATCATGTTCCCAAATAATAGAATACCTTATATAAACAGACCCAATTAAAGTTTTTTACTAGAGGTAAACAGAGCACAACTAAAGCATTCTGCTCACCCATGTAAGCTAGAGTGCAAAATCACTTAAAATAATAGGTCATTTTGACCAATTTTTTTAATAATAATATATAAAATTAAATAATATTTTGTTAACTAATCTTTTTTTTTTCGTGTTATTTTACAAAAATGTTTATGTTAATAAAATATTTGCCCCCGTAATTTCAATAAAACTCAATAATTTATCAACAAAATAACATATATAATTAATTTTGCCAAATAATATATCAAAAGTTTTATAATTACTAGTTACTTCTAAAATTAATGACATGTTACGTGATATTTTGGAAGCAAATTGCAAATGTAGCTAAAATTTTATCTTTTGAAAAGACATCAAATACTACTGGTCCCGCCTTTTAAATTATATACCTTGCAATTTACTATCGGTAGTCGTTTCTTTCAATTGTTAGTATAGTCTCCACTCCAAGTCAAGTGTTTTGCAAAAATATATAAAATAAAATAAAATCTCTATGTCAAGTTGTGTTGGTGACTGAAAACAGAAATGAGAGAAAAACAAATGAAGTCAAGGTCGTCTTAGAATATTTTTGGGTTGGGAATATGAACCCACGGGCACTACAAGAACATGCTAACAAAGTACAATGGTGCACAAATCGACCCAATGATTGATGTGAAGTACTTGTATTTAATTGTACACCACAATATATTAATTATTAACTTATCATTATGTTTGAATTTTCTTTAAAATCTTATTCACTTGTAGAAATTCTTCCTTAGCTTTCATTCTTCATTCTATCCTTCTCTTATCCTCGGCTCTCAATTTGGTTTTTTAGATTTTTTCTTACAAGTAATGATATCAACGAATAAAACAATTTTTTTTATAAAATATTATTATTTCTGATCTTTAAATCAAATATGGTGTTTCTCAAACGCGTCCTCGTCTGGATTTAAATAAACTGAATAATAATAATAATAATAATAATAATAATAATAATAAATAACCAACATTAATTGTAAAATCATTTATGTTTAGCTAAAATAAAAGAATTCATTTGAAGTTTTGCACACAAAAATAATTAGGGATTTTCGTTTTCTAACAACTTTAACTCAAATTTTGCTAATTTCTACTTGAAGATACTTTTAAATATATAGGTTTTATTTCAAAACTTATTTTAAAGTTTAAATATTTAATTTTAATTGCAATGTAAAATTAATATAGAGATTAAAGATAGGAAGAAGAGGTGTTTTGGAAAGAGAAATAAGAGAATGAAGATGTATTTTATTTTAAATTTATTTATTTTTTTGTTATAAAATTATTAAGAATACTCAGATATAATATAAATTATAAATAAAAGAAATAGATAGAGAGATGTAAAGAAAGAGTTAAATCTTATTTATACAAACAAATACAATCTAGAAAAATCAATTAAGTACGCAAATACAATTTAGAATTAGTGTTGATATTTAAAAGGAGTAACATGGTGATTCTCCATTATTATGTGTTATCCAAAGAATATGTGCGGATGACAAGGCAGACATTTTTGACACGTGGCTAACACCTGGCAAGGGTCTGATTGACTATCGACCAGTGAGGTTCCCCTAACGTAATAGTTGAATGTTATATACGACCAGTCAGGTCGTATACTCCGGATATTTGGAGAAGATCTTATGCAATTATGATCATATCCGAGATTATCTCCCGTGATTCTTGAATATCCGATTAATTAGAAAAGAATATCTGTAACTAATTCATGTAACCCTCCTTGAGCCTATAAATAAAGAGAACTAGCTCAAGGAAGGGACCTTTTTCGTTTGGCTGATTTAAGTTTACGCTTTAGAAGAGAATTAGAGCGATTATCTTACAATTGTATTATTCATCTCTCTCAGGTCTGTGAAACTCAAAGAACCCTAGTTCTTTGATCACTCATTTGAGAACTGATATCAATAATAGCTTAAGTGGACGTAGGTCATTACCACTTCTTGGGGCCGAACCACAATAATTTTGTGTGTCGTTTATTGTTTTTTCCATTAGATCCATTTCAACACCTTACATCACACCAAGCATTTGACTCCGTGTCAGTTGACCAAATCGAGGGTCAACATTCTGGTGCTTTCATTGAGAGCTTGATACGAGATCCTGAAGCGTTAATGGCGAAAACAACAAAGAAGACTGGGCAGGCGGCTGGCGCTGCACCATCTCAACCGCCTCCTCCCCCAAACATGGCTGAAAATGAGCCACGCTTGTAATTTGATGAGGATGAATTGGACTTCGAGACGCTGAGAAATACCCTGAGGGTATTGCAAGATGAACTGGCCAATCTGAGGGCCAGTCAAGAAAGTGCTGCAGAGATTATGGCGCGGCAGCAACAAGAGATAGAGCAACAACGCCATGAGCTAAGTGAAAGACAAGCGGAGATGGACCGTTGTCAGAGGGAGGCCATGGAAGCCCTCGAAGCAGCCCTGCAGTTGGCTAGGAATCAGGCTGCACCTGCCTCACAGCTTGATCAACCCTCAAATGGGCCACCCCAAAGGGGTCCCAATCATAGCCCTCCAATCCAGCCGACGAGCCCTCAAAGGCCCGAGCAGCCACCAATGCCTCAGGATGATGTCCCACCAAGGGATCTTGAGATGCAACCTCCATCCCAGGCTGGTCGTGGCAATCCCCCACAGCCAAGGCAGAATAGGGTCGGGCAGCAGCTCAGTAGTCCTAGACGCCATAGGGGTGAAGATCTGAACCCACCGAGCAGGGGGCAGCGTCCTTCTGGCAACAGAAGGAACTCAGAGATAAGCTCTGCGGTCCAGGGCCCCCCACGGCATGATAATGCACAGGGGCCTACCGACCAACGCAGGCCACCCTCTAACGCTCGAGAAGTTCCAGCCCGAGGGGACAGTCGATCCCAACATAGCCAATCTAGATTCAAAGATGGGCATGGTTACAATGAGGCCGACTCAGGCAGAGGTAATGCCGGTCGGAGAAATGAAGAGAGAGGTGGAGGTAGAAGCCCACCACCTAGAGAAGACCAACAAGAGAGACGTAACGTTGGGGGGCAGCCCAGACAAAACAACATCTTTAACTGGCTCGGAGCAAGCGAGCACCGGCGAAGAGACGAAGACTTAAGGGATGTACTCAACGATCGCCGGGAACGACACGATGAATACATCACCCCAGCAGCTGAGGCCCCGATGATTCCTGAAGCCGTGCAAGCCCATATAGATGCCCTGAACCAAGAAGTACAACAACTGGTCGGGGGAAGGACGTCTCACATCGAGTACGATAGGAGAAGGGGCACTCCTTTCGTTCAGAGGATAGTTATTGTAGAAACTCCCAGCAAGTTTAAAATGCCCACACTTCCAAACTTTTATGGGTATGGTGATCCGGTATCTCATGTCAACAAGTTTGAGATATAGATGGACATTCAGAAAGTGTCCGAAGACGCTCGGTGCAGGATCTTTCCTGCAACACTTTCTGATGCTGCACAGGAGTTGTTTTTCAAATTCCCTCTTGGAAGTATTGTATCTTGGGAGATGTTCGTAAAGGATTTTTATGGACAATTCTATGCGGGTCGTGTGCACCCAACTGAGGCGAGCCAGCTGGTTGAGATACGCCAGCAAGAAGGAGAACCACTAAAAGATTACGTCCAGCGTTTTATGCGAGCAGCTGCTGGAGCTAAAACAGTGAGAGATGAGGGCAAGATGATGGCCTTAACTGCAGGAGTTAGGCGTCGTACGCCTTTGTGGAGTAGCCTCAGAAAGCATGGGGTTAAGACTACCCAAGAATTCTTGGATCGAGCTGATCGATACATCAAGCTCGAAGATGCCATTGCCAGCGAAGGAAAGCCCCAAGGTAAAGATAAGGGGACGGAAGACCCTGCCAAAGCCGCCAATGGGTTAAAACCCAACGGCAACGGTAAAGGCAACGGGAACGGCAACGGCAATGTCAAGAATGGGGGGAAAAGGTCCCATAATGAACCTTCCACCTCCGAGAATAAGCGCACTAAGGGAAACCGTTATGAACCACGGTTCACTAACTACACTGCCCTTATCGAGTCTCGAGGAGAGGTGTATCAGGCCACGAGTTCCAGTATGCCTTACAAAAGACCTGCTCCCATTCGAAAGGATATTTCGAAAAGAGATACTACCAAGTTCTGTCGTTATCATAACGACTACGGACATGATACGAATGAGTGCAACCAGCTGAAAGACGAAATTGAGTACCTTATCAGGCAAGGACACTTGAGGAGATACGTACGGGCCTCGGGAACTTCCCAACGAGAGGCTCCAGGTGGAAACGAGCAGGCGCCTACATGCCAACGCTTGCCACCTTTGCAGCCTGATCCCGTAGCTGGCACTTTGCTCACCATCTGCGGCTGCCCACACCTTGCGGGAAACAGCGGAAAGGCAAGGGAACGATATGCTTGAACCCTACGCCACAACCAGGACATCGAGATGATGATTTTGGAAGACCGGGCATCAAAGAAGGCTCGGTCAGAGGACGGTGAAATAACCTTCTCTGATAGGGATGCCCAGCATGTCCGGTTCCCGCATTCCGATCCGCTGGGCGTGGATGTTCAAATCGCCAACATGATGGTAAAGGAGTGCTGGTCGATACAGGAAGTTCAGTAAACATCCTGTATAAATCTTCGCTAGAACGCATGAAGTTGTCTGTCAAGGACTTGGAGCCCTGCAACCAAACAATTTACGGCTTCTCTAGTGAGGGACTCGCCCCAACAGGGTCAATCAGACTTCCGGTAAAAGCAGGTACAGCGCCTGCTACCAGGACATTAGTCACTACTTTCATAGTAGTCAATTGTCCTTTGGCGTACAATGCTGTAATCGGAAGGCCCATACTGGTTGACCTCCGGGCTGTCACCTCAATTTGGCACCTTTCCATGAAATTCCCAACAGATGCAGGGGTAGAACGCGTGTTGGAAAATTAGAGGGAAGCAAGGGAGTGCTATAATGCCTCAATAACTAAGGCCAAGAGGGGAACGTTGAGGAGCACTCCCCCAGAGAGGTTGCAGATGGCCATTGATACACAAGCCCAATCAGGTGATGAAGTCACCAAATAGGGTGTTGCCCAAAGTGAGGATAGAGACTTAGATCCTCGCTTTGGGGATTTTGAGGAAGATGTTGGACCTGTCGAGGACCTAGAGGAGGTCCAGCTTGACAAAGAGTTTCCGGCCAAAGTAGTAAAGGTCGATAAAAATTTGGAAGCAACAACGAAGCACACACTGATGGAATTTTTAAGGAAGAACCAGGAAGTTTTCGCCTGGGCACATAAAGACATGGCTGGGATAGATCCTGTAGTCATCAGCCATGTCTTGAACGTCGACAAAAGCTTTCCACCCGTGCAACAGAAAAGAAGGCTGCTCGATAAAGACAGATCGAAAGCCTTAAAAGAAGAAGTTGAAAAACTGAAGGAGAATGGGTTCATCAGGGTGGCATTTTATCCATCGTGGGTCTCTAATCCAGTACTGGTTCCCAAGCCTAACGGCAAATGGAAAACCTGTGTAGATTTCACAGACCTTAATAAAGCCTGCCCAAAAGATTGCTTCCCACTCCCAAGGATCGACCAGCTGGTCGATGCAACTGCAGGACATGAGATCCTCTCTTTCATGGATGCATACTCAGGATACAATCAGATCAGTATGCATCCCCCTGACGAGGATCACACTAGCTTTCAGACCGATATAGGGTTATACTATTATAAAGTAATGCCCTTCGGACTGAAAAACACTGGCGTGACTTACCAGCGATTAGTTAACCACATGTTTAAGGAGTTGATCGGCGTAAACATGGAGGTGTACGTGGACGACATGCTGGTAAAGTCGAAAAAGGCAGAAGGACATGTGAAGGATTTGCAGGAGTGTTTCAATGTTTTGAATAAGTATCAGATGAAGCTAAATCCTCTCAAGTGTTCCTTTGGAGTAAGATCAGGGAAATATTTGGGGTTCATTGTCAATTCGAGGGGAATCGAAGCCAACCCTGAAAAGATCAAAGCCCTGATCGATATGAAATCGCCAGTGAAAATCAAAGATGTGCAAAGTATTACTGGAAGGATTGCCGCACTCAGTGGAATCATTTCAAAGTCAATGGATAAATGCGTCCCATTCTTTAATCTACTTAGAGGCAACAAGAAGTTCGAATGGATTGGAGACTGGGAACAGGCTTTCCAAGCCTTAAAAGCCCACATGGCACAGCCTCCTGTCTTATCAAAGCCTATAGATGGAGAAACTTTGTTCATTTACCTGGCGATCACCGAATATTCTGCTAGTGCAGTGCTGGTAAGAGAAGAAGAAGGCGTACAAAAGGCAGTTTATTATGTAAGCAAGAGGTTAATCAGGGCTGAAATGAGGTATCCTCCCATCGAACGATTAGCCTATTGCTTAATTTTGGCCTCAAGGAAGTTACGTCCTTACTTCCAAGCCCATCCCATCACAGTCTTAACTGACCAGCCCTTTCGGCAAGTTCTGCAAAAACCAGAGGCTGCTGGACGTTTGTTGAAATGGGCAGTCGAACTTGGGCAGTTCGATATAACATATTCACCGAGAGTAGCAGTAAAAGGACAAGTCTTGGCTGACTTCATCGTCGAATTTACTGAACTCCCAGATAGCGAACAGTGTGAAAAACCTAGTGCGCCTGAGCCCCAAGTTGAGGCTCCTTCGTGGAAGTTATTCACGGACGGATCGTCCAACGAATCTCACACACGAGCAGGAGTGATATTGATAACGCCAGAAGGGCATCGATTTCACTGCGCTATTAGGTTCGATTTCACCGCTTCAAACAATGAAGCCGAGTGTGAAGCCCTACTCGCTGGACTAAGGTTGGCCAAAGACATGAGTATAAGGGTGCTGGATATTTATAGTGATTCACAGCTGGTGGTGAATCATGTCTTGGGGGAGTATCAAGCACGAGGTCTAAAAATGGTGGCCTATCTGAACAAAACCAAAGATCTGTTGGCACAGTTTGAGAAATATACCCTCCAGCAAATACCTCGAGATCAGAATTCAAACGCAGATGCCTTAGCCAAACTCGCGAGTGCGAAAGATGCTGACACTTTAAATATAGTGCCAGTGGAGCGGCTACGCGAGCCGAGCATACGAGCTGATGAAGCCAATATGGAGGTACGATTAGAAGATACATGGATGGCACCGTACTTGGAGTATCTCACTAGTGGCGTTCTACCATCAGATAGAAACAAAGCCCGGACTCTTCAAAGACAGGCTGCTAGATACATACTGGTCGATGGTGTTCTATACCGAAGAAGATACTCCATGCCACTGCTCAGATGTATTACACCAGAAAAGGCTAAACAGCTAATGAAGGAGGTACATGAAGGCTTCTGTGGAGATCGCGTTGGGGGGTAGAGCTTATCGAGAAGATTATGAGGCAGGGTTATTTCTAGCCGACTATGAGCGAAGACTCGATGGAGTTTGTGCGAAAGTGTGATAAGTGTCAGAGGTTTTCCAAGATCCCACGCGCAGCTCCTAATGAGTTAAAGCAGATGCAAAGTCCATGGCCCTTCGCAGTATGGGGTATCGATTTAATTGGGTCCTTGCCAACAGGAAAAGGTGGAGTAAAATACGCAGTTGTAGCAGTCGACTACTTCACCAAATGGGCCGAAGCTGAGCCACTTGCTACCATACCGACAAAGAAAGTTCTTGACTTTGTCATCAAGAACATTGTTTTCCGATATGGATTTCCTCGGAAAATTGTCTCAGACCACGACACCCAGTTCGACAGCAACCTATTCGCAGACTTCTGCGAGAGGCATGGAATCATCAAGAGCTTTTCTTCAGTGGCGCATCCACAAGAAAATGGGCAAGTCGAAGCGGTAAATAAGACACTAAAGGATACCCTGAAGAAAAGGCTCGAAGAAGCTAAAGGAGCATGGCTAGAACAACTGCCTGAAGTACTCTGGTCGTATAGAACTTCTCATCGAACAGCAACAAGTCATACCCCATTTTCCTTAGCATACGGGTATGAAGCCATATTGCCAGTCGAGTTAGATCCGCCCTCACATCGAAGAATCACATACGACCAAGACCAAAATAGCCAACTGTTGATGGAGTCCCTAGACTTGGTTGAGGAAAAATGAGAAAAAGCCCAACTCCGAGTAGCTGCATACCAGCAAAAAGTCGCCCGATATTTTAACTCTAAAGTAAAAGAAAGAAAGTTCAGCATCAGAGACTTAGTGCTTCGAAGAGTTTTCTTAAACACCTGCGACCCAGCAGCTGGAGTACTCGGACCAAACTGGGAAGGACCTTACCAGATTGAAGAAGTCCTTCATCCAGGCACATACAAACATGCACGCTTAAATGGAGATCTCGTTCCGCGCTATTGGAACGGAGAACACCTGCGCAAGTATTATCAGTAAACAGTCCTTCTTAAAGGACTAGCTTGTATTAATTTTTACTTTTTACAAGTTTTGAAAAAGGGTTAGTCATGTTGTATGACTAATCGCTTATAAGTGTAAGATCTTTTAAAGATTACTCGTAAAGACATGTTTAGTCCATTTGAATACGAGAATTATAAGGGACTATGCGCAGCCAGTCATTCTTGCCAAATTTTGTAAAATTTTTTTACAAGTATCTGTTCATTACATGTGTTGTTTTGCTGTATTATAAGTTTTTTTATACCAAGCAGCAATGTTCGTACAGGTCATGGTCAAGGCAAGTGACCAAGGACCTAAAGTTCCTCAGTCACATGGGGGGCATATAAGGTACATTGATAGCAAAGCATACCAAGAGGTATGTAAACACATGAACAAAATAAGTGAAAGCATGCTATGGTACTTAGAGTATTTTTCAAAATTTATATTTTGTTAAATCAAGCCAAAGTACTATGCTAAGTTCGGTCATGCGAACAGATGTTATAATAAAGCAGAAATATTATAATATCAAAAGGAATCCTCTTACACCACGAGCAGTATTGCTCGGATGTAATTGTTTGAATAAAAGTAAAATGGCTGCCCTTGCAGCAATAAAAATAAATTGTCTTTACAACATGACCCGTGGGTCGTGTAATTGAGATAAAAGAATGAAAAAAAGAAGATTAAGGAGATTGAGGGTCTTGAGGAGCGCCTTGGTTGACGGCTGGGCCAGCTCCAGCATCTACACTATCTATCCCTGCTGCCAGGGAAATCTCTGGGGAAGCAGGCACTCCTGCCTTCTCTTCTTCTTCCAAACGAATGGCGCACTGCGTCATTAGAGTCCTCCTCAAGCGTTCGGACAGATAGTTGAAGTTAGCCTCCCGGTTATGCTTCCAGAATTCGTAGAAGCAGAGATGAGTGACTTCCTTGTACTTCTCCAAATCCTTGGCTCTAGCCTCCTCAAGCTCCTGCACTCGATTTTCGAGCTCCTCCGCCTCCTGCCTACTGGCGATCAGATCAAGCATGAGTTGTGCAGCTTCTTGATAGTTGAGCTTGGCGCTTTCCTTGAACTTTTCCTTGGATTCGTTAGCTTTCCTCAGGGCGTCCTGGGTATCCAGCAGCTCCTTGGTCAGAGTAGCTTTGTCCTCAAGCAGTTCATCTTTCTGCTTGGACAGCTCCGTCTTCTCCCCGAGCAGCTCGCCATTCTGTTTAGCAAGATTGTTGTTTTTAGCTTCGAGTGCTTGCTTAGCCTCGGCGAGCCTGGCATCGAAGTTCCTGCCCCGAGACACCAACGCCCCAGTACGGCGCCAGCCAGCGGTTATGGTCAGTAGCCCCTGAAGTCAGATAGAATAAGATAACGTAAGGGCAGGGAATCAAAAATAAATGTTACATCAATAGGAGTTGACTTACGCTAACTATGTCATTCAGCCCTCTATTGAGAACTTGATCAGCTTCCATAGAGGCAGTTTCAGTAATAGCTGCCTGGCTGCGTTTATGCTTGGAGAGCTTGTATATTCTCTCCTTGACAGAACTGACCACGAAGCTGGGCAGGGAGCCTTCGGGCGGAGTATGCAATGTCTGGCTGCTGGTCGGCAGAATTTGGGGCTGGCTGCTCGGAGGGTGTTGGAGGTGGTGAGTTCTCCTTCAAAGAAGTTGTAGTCGGAGGAGCGTCGGTTCGTGCCTTCTTTGAAGCAGCCTTGCTGCTCTCCCCTCAACCCCTCTTGTTGTCCTTCTTTTGGCCCGAAGAGGTGGCAACAGCCCTGTAATGCTCGAACACATCCTCGGAGTCCATATCTGCACAAAAGGAAACAAAACGAACAGTAAGACTAAATGGTCACGCAAGGCAAAAGAATAAGAGTAAAAGGTTCACAAGTAAAGTACTCGCGCTACAATTATTGGTCGCTACATTATTTACCGAACTACCTATTGCCTGGAAGAAATATGAATTTAAGACGGAAGCATTCTTAAAGTTGTCATCCCCGTCAAACAGATGACAGGGAATTGGCAAATGGTTTAAAAGCAAAATCAATGTATCGTTATCATCTGACGAGTCATCAGAGAGTTCGGTAGGCTCGGCAGCCTTTTGCTTCCCTTTTCCCTTGGGAGCCAAGGGCCTCTCCGTTCGATGAGTGTCGGCAGATTCCCTGATTGTAACCCCAGTTGGTCTCCTCTGCGGAGGAGACGCTTGGGGTTGCTGCTCGGGTTCCACTTCGGCGTGAGCATTTTCCGCCGAATGCCCACTCATCGGTGGTTGAGGGTCCCATAGGCCAGCCAACCTAAGGTTAGCCTCTGTAACTAAATTTTTGACACTCTTCTCAGCATCTGGCATGCTGGCTAAGAATGCCACCCTTTACTCCATCCCTGGAGTTGGGTTTGGTCGCAACCATGGGCCTAAAACACATTGAAAGTTCAAGACATTGTGGCAGAAAAACACCAAGTGAAGAAGCTAGTGACGTGAAAATTTTACCTCCTTGTGTGAAAGCCAAGTTGTCTGTGACCACGTCAGGCGTAAGGAAGTACTCCTGGTGGTACCTCCCCATGTTGGAGATATGGGTAGTATTAGTCAGGAAAGTTCGCCCAATTTCCTGATGGCAAAGATGGAAGAACCCCGTGCCTTCTTGGTTGAGGTTGGATTTGAGGTCAAACAGGAAGTTGACCTCATGTGGCGACGACGCGGGCCAATTTTTCTGGCTCTGAAGGATATAGAGTGCAACGAGCATTCTATATCCATTTGGGGTGATTTGGAAGGGGGCAACTCCGAAGTAGTTGGCCACCCCCTGAAAGAATGAGTGAAGAGGCAAAGTGGCACCTGCCTCGATGTGAAACCGCGACCAGGTACTATAAGCACCCCCAGGCAGATTAGCCCTTTGGTCGGGGTTAGGTTTGACTAGGGTCACCCCTGTCAGATTTTATTTGTTTAAGTAGTTGGCGATCATCCTGATCGTCACCCTACTCTCAGCAACAACATGCCACTCGACATCTGGCTGAATAGCGTGTCGAGGACGGGCATGCCTTTGCACATTTGGGTCAGGAATATTTTCGTCTTGACCACTGGTCGAGGGAGCATCAGCAGTAGGCTGATGAGAAGTGTTGGGAGTTTTTCTTTTCCGAGCTTTAGTTTTGGTGCGAGCCATATTTTGGGTCGAAACTAGGGAAGTGTTTAGGCTAAGGCGAGAAAAAGGAATGTCTGGTATAAGAGTCGAAGGTTGTTCTTCATCTTCACGCAGCTGAACTAAGAGAAAAAGGAATATTAACTTATCATTATGTTTGAATTTTCTTTAAAATCTTATTCACTTGTAGAAATTCTTCCTTAGCTTTCACTCTTCATTCTATCCTTCTCTTATCCTCGGTTCTCAATTTGGTTTTTTAGATTTTTTCTTACAAGTAATGATATCAACAAATAAAACAATTTTTTTATATAAAATATTATTATTTCTAATCTTTAAATCAAATATGGTGTTTCTCAAACGCGTCCTCGTCTGGATTTAAATAAACTGAACAATAATAATAATAATAAATAACCAACATTAATTGTAAAATCATTTATGTTTAGCTAAAATAAAAGAATTCATTTGAAGTTTTTCACACAAAAATAATTAGGGATTTTCGTTTTCTAACAACTTTAACTCAAATTTTGCTAATTTCTACTTGAAGATACTTTTAAATATATAGGTTTTATTTTAAAACTTATTTTAAAGTTTAAATATTTAATTTTAATTGCAATGTAAAATTAATATAGAGATTAAAGATAGGAAGAAGAGGTGTTTTGGAAAGAGAAATAAGAGAATGAAGATGTATTTTATTTTAAATTTATTTATTTTTTGTTATAAAATTATTAAAAATACTCAAATATAATATAAATTATAAATAAAAGAAATAGATAGAGAGATGTAAAGAAAGAGTTAAATCTTATTTATACAAACAAATACAATCAAGAAAAATCAATTAAGTACACAAATACAATTTAGAATTAGTGTTGATATTTAAAAGGAGTAACATGGTGATTCTCCATTATTATGTGTTATCCAAAGAATATGCGCGGATGACATGGCAGACATTTTTGACACGTGGCTAACACCTGACAAGGGTCTGATCGATTATCAACCAGTGAGGTTCCCCTAACGTAATAGTTGAATGTTATATACGACCAGCCAGGTCGTATACTCCGGATATTTGGAGAAGATCTTATGCAATTATGATCATATCCGAGATTATCTCTCGTGATTCCTGAATATCTGATTAATTAAGAAAGAATATCTGTAACTAATTCATGTAACCCTCCTTGAGCCTATAAATAAAGAGAAATAGCTCAAGGAATGGACCTTTTTTCGTTTGGCTGATTTAAGTTTACGCTTTAGAAGAGAATTAGAGTGATTATCTTACAATTGTATTATTCATCTCTCTCAGGTCTGTGAAACTCAGAGAACCCTAGTTCTTTGATCACTCCTTTGAGAACTGATATCAATAATAGCTTAAGTGGACGTAGGTCATTACCACTTCTTCGGGCCGAACCACTATAATTTTGTGTGTCGTTTATTGTTTTTTCCATTAGATCCATTTCAACACCTTACATCACATCAATCATTTGACTCCGTGTCAGTTGACCAAATCGAGGATCAACATTATGATATTTTGATTCTCTATTATTATGAACGTATATATATAATATTTAGTTTTTTATAATTTTTTTTTTTTAAATTTGTAAAATAATAAATGGTTTGAAAGATTTTATTAATTTTTACAATTTTGATCAATCAAATGTTGACATGTTGATCCCAATCGGCACTTAACTACTCGGGTCTAATAAATACAAATAAATATTAACATTAGGGACTTTAATTGTAAAGAAAAAAATTAGGAAAGTGTAATAATATTAAGGGATGAGGGATTTTTGCCACCCCATATAAAAAATTCATACAATTAATATCCAATATATATTACTTTATGGTACTGTAATTAATAACCTACTACAAAGTTAACAGCCAGTAGTCAATTTATTTACAAATTTGTTCTCTACATTTTGCCCCTATCTCACATCCATTGGATCTTTCACTAAACACGTCTGATGGACTACACACGATGAGAAACTTAATCCCTCGATATATAATAAGTAGCTCTGCATAGTAATAAACGGAGCTATGCAAGGAAATTGTTGAGACGTTTCTAATTAATTGAGATCTCAACTTTTGATGATTGTAATATTGATTATTGCCCCCAAACCGATAATGTCGAAGAGAAAGAGAAAGTGCACCAATAAAAAAAATTGATAGAGACGGGGATTGGGATCATTTGTATTATTTTGTATTAGTCAAGTCGTCTTCCTTTAGCAAAAACAGAAGTAGTAGTTGTTTCTTTCGCTGATCTTGTCACTATTGGCAAGTCAAGTCGTCTTCCTTTAGCAAAAACAGAAGTAGTAGTTGTTTCTTTCGCTGATCTTGTCACTATTGGCAAGTCAAGTCGTCTTTCTTTAGCAAAAATCAAAGCAAAACCAACAAACAGATAAAGTAAAAGTAATAGTACGCTTCGTCTTGGAATAATTTTGAGCTGGCAATGGGACACACCTTACAAGAACATCTTCACAAAGTAAAATAAAGGTTGGTAGACAAGGAAAAAGCATACAAACGTTAAACCATTTGAGTATGTGCTTTCGGATTTATAGGATCGACTATGACAGAAACTCATGGTTATAGGCAAAATACGATGTATCTATTGTAGAAAAGGTTTCAAAACGAGTACGTACACGGATTTTTTCTTAACATCGAAGATAGTCATTCCAGCCTCTGGTATTTGAAAGTTTAAAAAAAATAAAAAATTGAAACTTTTAAGAGGTCTAGAATTGGCTTATAAAATACGAAAACTAGTTGGATAATAAGATCGAAGTTAAAATAATTTAAGAATAACTCAATATCCTTTCAAATAATATAATAAAAAAGTATTTATTATGTAATGATAGTTTTAATAAATTAGCGAAAATTAATTAATTCAATCATTTTAACAAATAATTCATATTAAATTTGAGAAACTAGAAAGTATTAACTCATGTGACATATTAGTAGATGAACTAAATAAACAGGCAAATGATATAAAAAATTCTAGGTCATATTAATTTCACCAAAATTAAATTTATTGAGAATAATTCATTATGTTTAATTCTCATAATTATTTAGTAATGATGGAATTTACTTGTGCTCCATGTCTTTCTTGTAAGAAAACTACAGGCATATGAACAATCTTATATGTATGTATGCGAAATAATTACATAGATTGTACATATTAAAATATATAGGATGATATAGTGTAGACACTACAAAAAAATATTGTTTTTACCGAGAACCATATATCGAGAACATGTTCTCGATAGCAACATTTCATAACTGCGTCAAGGCTATGCGGTATTTTTTTCATTTTAGTTGATATACCGAGAACCCTCTACCGAAAACATGTTCTCGGTAAAAGTCGTCGACATGATTAAAAAGCCTAAAACATTTCTTCTTCATCCAGATGCGAAAAAAACTGCTTCTCTAGCAAAACCCCATTTCTTGCGACTTCTCTCTAAAAAAAATCCCACTCTCTCAATATAAAACTCATTTATCCCCAATTTTAGCTCTCACATGGTTAGATTTTGAGTTTCATTCCAAGATTTGGAGATATGTTTGTGTTTTTCTTTGAATTTTTTTTATTGGGTTATTTTGAATTGGAGATTTCTGTGTATTTTTGTTTTTGTTTTTATGAAGTATTTTTGGCTGATTTAGTGTCTACAAACACATTCCAAGATTGACCTGGCTCCTATTGGTAAGATTTCGATTTATTTTTCACCATTTTTTTTGTTATTGTGTTATAAGTATATGTATATATATATTTGTTATTTAAATAATTAAATTAAAAATTAGATTTGAGTTTAATTAATATGTATGAAAATGTGTTGTATAATTATGGGTAAATACCATTTTGGACTCTGTGTTTTGCAAAAGTTACCGATCGGCCCCTGTGTTTTGTTAAATGACAATTCGGACCCTGCGTTTTGCAAAATGGAACAAAAGAGTACCTTATACCTATTTTTGGTCAAATTTTTTTTAATTATAAGATCGATTCTCGAGTTCTTAGTGATGCAATGAGTTCAGAGAAGCAAGGAAAGTGGTCGATGAACTGAGAATGAAATATTACATTCGAATTTTTATTTTACCAAAATTGGGTATAAGATATTATTTTGTTCTATTTTGTAAAACACAGGGTCCAAATTGTCATTTAACAAAAAAAAGGGTCTGATCGGTAACTTTTGCAAAACGCAGGATCCAAAATGGTATTTACCCTATAATTATAAATGAAAATATAATATTTTGAGTGTTAATTTTTTAGTTTGGGATAATTAATTTGAGTGTAATTTTTTAATTTGGGATAATTAATTTGAGTGTTACATTATTATAGAGATTGGGTTAATAAAGTTAGATTAATAGATTGAGTTGATAAAGTTAAATTATTAGATTGGTTTTTTTTTGTTAAAATTGGCTGTTAATTGTTTTTAATCTTAGTGTTGATGAATATTGATACTTTGTTTTTGTTTATGGTGTTGTTGTTTTTTAGTGAAATTACGATATTTTGCATAATTAATAAAATTAAGACTAATAGTTGTATGTATACTATTGTTATGTGTATGTTCTGGGTCTGGATATTTTTTATGTGTTATTTGCAGGATTTTAAATTTTGGGATAGATGAAAATATAGTCGTTATGGTGCCGAATTTTTTATAGAATTGTAAAATTTAGATATATTCACTACACCAAATACCCCTTTCCACAACACATGAATATAATACTAATAGAAAAGTATGATGCTAGAGTATTATATTGGGCACCTTTATGTAAAAAGGCGGTAATATATTTCACCATCCCGCAACTTATAATTTTTTTTTCATTTTTGAGCCCTGAGAATCCCGAGACACCCATCTCTTCTCTTCCACATTTATGAGACCCGAGACACCCATTTTTTAGCTTTCCTTCAACAATTCTGAGCTTTCCTTCAACATTTCTCACCCATTTTCTTTCCTTCAACCTTTCTGAGACCCATTTCCTTCAACATATCAACACAAAGAAGAGACCCATTTCTTCGGCTTGGTCGTACGGTCTCCGAACTCCTCACTCTCTCTCTCGTCTTTCTCGTCTTTCTCTATCTCTCTGTCAACCTTCGATTTCCAGTCGTTGGGCTTCTCAAATTTGTTCTTCTCTTCGGTCTTGGCAAGCCAGGTAAGTATTTAGTTGCTGCCTCTGCTTCCTCTTCTGTTAATGCCATCAAGCAGTCTCAGCCCTTGGATTCTCGCGAAGGTTACTGTCTTTTCCTGTTTTCCTCAGTTGTAATTGAGTTAGGGTTTTGGTCTTTGAGTGATCGATCCTTTGTTATTAGGATTTTGGTGCAATGATGTTTTTGTAGTTGTTTAGTGTTTAACTTCATTTATATTTTTTCCAAATTAGCAGTGAGGTGCGAACTTAAAGGGGCCAATATATATATTACTTCAATGATTTGGTCCTTTTCTAGATATTTCAATTTCTCCTTTGCCTAATTTTGAGTCCTTGCAGTCAATGAAGACATGCTCATGTCTCTGGCTCACCAGAAGTACAAAGCTGGAAACTATAAGCAAGCATTAGAGCATAGTAATGTCATTTATGAAAGAAATCCTCGGAGCACAGATAATCTCCTTCTCTTGGGTGCAGTCCATTATCAGGTTCTCAATGAAGCTTATTAGCATTCATGTATTTTCTCAATATATGTACGCTCTTCAGTGTTTTCTGGCTTGTAAGTGAATTTGCTTGCACCTGATTCTTAAATTTTATTTTATTCTGTTTTAGCTACATGATTTTGATACGTGCATTGCAAAAAATGAAGAAGCTATTCAAATTGATCCTCGCTTTGCTGAGTGTTATGGAAACATGGCAAATGATTGGAAGGTAATCTTTAGTATCATTTATGGTTCCACTGTCAAGTATTTAGCCTGCAAGCATCTAATAGACAGTTATTATGTTTCTGCTGCAGGAGAAGGGAACATTGTCTGTGACAACAGGACTTTCTGCTCCTTTTAACAATTTAGCAATTATATATAAACAGCAGGTAATCATATATTTTTATCATGCCTGTAATGCTTGCTTATATTTGTTTTGGGAAAATACTTAATTATACAATTTTTTTTTTCTTTCCAAATGGAGAAAGGTTATCATCTATAGAATGGTCACCTTGATTTATTTTGTTTCTTGCTCTGCCTTTTCCAACTAAGAGAAGATGGCATTGATAATTTTAAGTTATATGGTTACAACGAACGTTTTGGTTATATGGTTGGTGTTTAGTCTGTTTTGCTTTCCGGTTTCATTCTGTATTATTCTATTTCCTTTTGTTTAAAAGAATATATTTCTTCTTCTCTTCACAATTCAGTTTTTTCTATTAACTAAAGTTTGTTTCTTATATAATAATATAAAAAAAATACTACAGGGCAATCACACAGATGTTGTATCTTGCTATAATGAAGTTCTCCGAATTGATCCTTTGGCGGCTGATGCACTTGTCAATAGAGGGAACACATATAAAGAGATTAGGAGAGTTAATGAAGCCATTCAAGATTATATTCGAGCCATCAATATCCGACCTTCAATGGCAGAAGCTCATGCTAATCTAGCTTCTGCTTACAAGGACAGGTGTTTAAAAATAATTATAAGGGGTTGCAAGCTTTTTATCTGATTGCATACTGTTTGTTCTTCCATGTTTTAACATAGTGTATTTTTGGATTTTGTATGTACAGTGGACATGTTGAAGCTGCTATAAAAAACTATAAGCAAGCACTTTTTCTACGTCGTGATTTTCCAAAAGCAACTTGTGACCTTTTACATACATTACAGGTATTGTGAGAAGTAACTTTACTTTGCATATTAAACTATGTTTTAATTCGGTTTGATTTTTTCTCACTACTGACTGTTATATAGGTCTTTTATGTTACCTAGCATAATAAGTTATTAGTGCTCTAAAAGTCAGGAATGCAACTGAAGTTTCATTGCATCTTCTGTTTCATATAGAATATGTATATGGCACATGGGTAGGGGCCTTGTAGATTATTGTTTTTCGAGGTCTTCTAGTTTAGCCTCATATACAGTATTAGTGTGTAGAGTATGATCTAATCATTATGTTTTTTGCGAAATTAAAGGCCTCATGTGTGGTGAAACGGCCTTTCCTTTTTGCTGTTTGGAAAATGCACTTTTAATTCAATAGTGTACATTTTTACACATTATTGACTTAGCTTATAGTTTCTATGTTGTACTCTTATGTTGCTATGTGAAACTTTGTCTGGATTTTATAACTATTCGCCATTGGTTTATCTAATCTGATATTTGAATTTGTGCCACTCTCCAGTGTGTTTGCGACTAGGATGATCGTGAAAATAAGTTTATTGAAGTTGAAGGAATTCTGAGAAGATAGATAAAGGTAAAGTGTTGTTTAATTTGATGCTAATTACCACTTTACCAGTCAGGTTCCACTCTAAATCACTCAATCTTTGCTATTAGATGTCTCTTATTCCTAGTGTGCAACCTTTCCATGCAATAGCCTATCCAATTGATCCAATGCTTGCACTGGAGATAAGGTAAGTATTATATTGCCTATATATTGCATTAGTCTGTTCTCTTTATTTACTGTCTTTATTTACTGGAGACAAGGTAAGTATTCAAGAGCAAAAATATATATTCTTTCTTTGAATTATTTTTTCCATATTATACTAATTGTTTTATTTTGCAGCTCCGACCAAATTTTGCTGATGCGTGGTCAAATTTAGCAAGTGCATATATGCGTAAAGGGCAATTTAACGAGGCAGCTAAATGTTATTGCCAGGCTCTTGCACTGAATCCAAATCTTTGAATAGAACATAACATTTCTTCTTAATGTTACAGGTTGATGCACACAGTAATCTTGGAAATTTGATGAAAGCTCAAGGATTAGTTCAAGAGGTGAGGAATCTATGGTCTTTTTTCTTTCTTTCTTGATAGGTCTGATATTAGGTGTATATGGTTACAACTACAAGATGACAAAAATTAGTATTACAAAGTGTTTTGATGCCAATATATATATAGATGGATAACTTTATGATTTTTATGGATGAATAAAAAACTCAAACCACTTTTGTGCATTGGTCAATGTTTGATCAGTTTTGGCCTTCAATAGTTTTTGTTTTAATAGGTCAAGGTACAGTTGAAAATCTTGCAAGAGTTGATGTGTGTTTTCATACTGGAAAATTATTTACTTTTATTCAACTTAGTTTCTATGTTACATTTATATATTTATGTTTATTTGTTGCTTTCAAATTAGAAGTAGTATATAGTTTGGATTATGTTTCCTTTATGTCACTTTTTTAATCCCTTTTAGTTTGGGCGAGTTTAATATTCTGTTGCTATGTGTAGAGTCCAAGAACTTTACTTAGCTAATTGTTTAGTAGTATTATAGTATGTTTAGTGTTATCTTTGTTACTTTGGATTTTTGGTTCAGACCGGGAATTATTTGGACACTCATAGTAGTACTTATAGATTTTCTAAGTTTAATCTATAGTTTAAGAATATTAAGTATAACCTAAGGTTTAATTAATGTGACTGATATTAAGGATTATATTTATTATATTATAAGGTTTATACATCAACCAATAGGATTTTAAGCACATGTTATGAATGGTGATTAAGGATTAAAGATTTTTGAGGATTAAATTAAATAAGGGTAAAGTTTGAATGATATAGGGTCAGTCAGCAGCTTTGAATACGTTGAAGGCTTAGTCAAGGCTGTTTACTCCATTCAAACTTAGCTAAAAATGTGTAATTTCGTGTTTAAATATTCAGCGTGTGCCGATAGATCGCAACTATAGGGGGCGATATATCGCAGCACGTAGATACGGAAAACACGAGACGATGCACGGTCGCCTCGGGCATACTGGCCCAGGCGATATATCGCCTACAGGGGGCGATATATCGCCTCCTTCAGCATGAATTCAAATACTTTTGAATTCTTTTCCTTTCAGCCATTCAAACTCCTCCATAAGTCCAGCATCTTTTGAACGAGTCTTCAGCCTCTGCTGAACGATTATTCAAATGATTTTCACCTAAAAAGCCATTATTTTTATTCAAGTAAAATCAAGATATTTTCATTCCCAAACTCTATAAATAGGACCTAGTACCCAGCCATTATTCACCATTTGCTCTAAGTTCAAAAGCTGCTAGTGTTAAGTGAGAGTGAGAGTGTAAACACCTGGTTTGGGGAAAAACTATAAGCTTAAAGATCATAAGCTTATCAAACACTTTGGGAAGGGAGTTCTATAGTATTTCGGTGGAGGTTAGATTGATCTTGCAAATCTTTGAGGTAAACCCGAAACTCTACTTCATTTATTTCATGTTATTTCCTTTCTCAAAACCTTCTACTCAGTCCCCTAACCTCATTCTTATTTTGGTTAGGGAATCCAAGTTCTTAAGCATATAAGTCGGTAAGTATGTTTTTTTTATGGGTTAGTCTTTCCATCCTTTCCATTTCTTTTTCTTCTTTCAACTCACTCTTGTTCATTATGGTTTTAGGAGTGTTCCAAAAAGTCCCAACTCAGTCCATTATATCCCGGTAACTTTGGTAAGGAAAATAGGCTAGAATCAATATGTTATGTGCTTATGTTATCTATATGTTTTATGTTATTAAATGTGTTATGATATGTATGTATGTTTCTAGGCTTGGGCATATGACCCATATGACTAACAAGACCCCAAATGGGTTATGGGCATATGACCTACTTAGCTAGTAGGACCCCACTAATCCCATGGGCATATGCTTGTTTAGTCTATGGGACCCCAAGTAATAATGGCCATTATAATAAGTGTATGTTATATGTATTATGTTAAGTCTTTATGTTTTCTTATGAAATTATGTATATGACTATGTGTTAGATTTTTCCTTGCTGGGCATTAGGCTCATTCCTTTTTGTTTTATGTGCAGGAAAATAAGCTTTAGAGGCGGTAAGATTCGTGACGCTTGGAGGATGTGTATCGATGGTGAATGGAGTCAAGGGGCCGAGCGTTATTCGATTCGAGGATGTAGTCTCATTTTATATTCTTTTTATGGTTTTACATGTATTTTCCGCATTATTATGTAATGCCTTTTATTTTTAATCATGTTTTGTTTTTAAAGACAATGGGATCCCATAATCCTTCTTAGTATTCTGTTTATTTGTAAATAACTCTTATTTTGCAAGTTACTCAATAAATTATGGTATTTTCGTAGAAATGTAAGTTTTATGTATAGTTTCGTTAATGGTCCGAATAGTCTAGAGTAGTGGGTCGTTACACTATGCTCATGAATAGTCATTATAATTTATAAATTATAATGGCAATACTCAGATGATGCAAAAAAAAATTCTTATGTTTGTAAGACTACATCGAGCATAATATTTGGTTGACATGTCTTTGCTTACAACCTGGTTAGATGTTTGCTTCATAATGTATAATGATATGACTTAAGTCAAGTTTTTGTGCCATGCTTGCTTGATTTCTTGTTGTGTTAATAGTATGTTGTTGAATGTGGTGATTTTTTTTTGTCTAAAGTGGCTAAAATGATTCTGCTCTACTTTAATATGGTCAAGGCAAACTATGTTATAAAGTATGTGGAAGAACGTTTAAATTGCATTTTATTTCAGTAGCTATTAATTTTGATAAACACCTCATAGGAATGGAGGTGCTCATTGTGTGTTCTCTTAAGAAATCATCTAGTCTCCTGGACTTGTAATTTACTTTTACGCTATCTTCTCTTCATAGTTTTGACTAAATAATTTATATTCTCACTGCTATTAAATGTGAGAGATGTCTTAAATCTGGATCATTTATTGCTTTGAAATTTTTTTTATCACCTTAAACCCTCTATAAATGTAACCAAGTATTTAGTTGCATATAATTATCTCAATTATCTATTGATCAAAAAATGATTCTATTCTTTCAGATCTAACTTGAATCATGCTTATGCTTGTTGTGTGCAATGCTTGCAGTTTGGATTTTATTGTGATTTTTTGTGAGATTATTTTTATGTCAAGTTGAGAGCATGGCAGCTTGTTAACTTGGCACTTTAAAATTTCTCACATTTTTTGGATTATGGTCTGAGGTGAGTAGTGGCTGTAGTGATGAACCATGGTCATTAATAGGCTTATGATGCTACCTTGAATGACCTTTATATTACATGAAATTATATGTATCTGAATGCAAGCCAGGTAAGTAATTAGTTTAAGATGTTAGATTTATCAGCTTGAATATCATAGAATCTATAAAATTTGTGGTTTTCAAAATTAATTTTCGATTTTGCATATGTGTTTTCGATTTTGCATATTGATGTACATATTCCAAGATCTGCTTGGTGTTATGCTTTGCCACTGAAAACTTGATTTTATGTTGTTTGTCGTAGACACAAGCCTCACAAAATGGTAATGCACATGTTTTTATCTTGTCTATAATTCTCTGGTTGTGTAGTTCCCTCAAGCCTTGTTCACTTATATGACCCATCCTTTGGTGCCATAGTTGCATCTCATTTTCTTGAACTTTAATAGTATCAGCTTCAGCAATAGATACAGTTTACCCATCTAACACATACAATCCATTTACTTTATTCCATTTCATAACTAGCAGTGAGCCTTTAGTAATCTTTATGATGCCATTTGAAGACTTTGTTTAGTATGTTCTTGATATATTGTCAATCTATTTTCGTCAATTTAAACCATTTTATTATTCTTTATCTGATATAAGAACAGAGAAGCTGTCCATGAAAAACTTATAAACTCATATAAATTAGAGTGACAGAGAGATAGGGAGAAAGAAAAAAAGAGAAATCAATATTCTTTCTTTTGTTGTTTTATTTTAGAGAGCTTGAAAGTAAGTTCAATTCAATTTCGTTTTCTGGTTTTAGATATGCAACACACATTTTAGATATGTAACAACACACCGATTGTATTTCTATGTTTAGGCTATTAGTTTTTCTGGGAGCCTTCAGAATTCAAATCCCTTGACTTCTATCACTTATTTTCAGGTTAAAACCACATATCCTTTATCTGTATTGTGTTTAGTTATTAGTAATGACTGTTGAGATTAGATTCTTTGGTTAGATTAAACAGCTTTAGAAAATTCTAAGGATTTCCTTTCAAAGAAACACTTATATTACTATGTTCTGTACCTTTAGAGGATTTCGAGGATGAAGTCTCTCTTTTAATTGTTGGAGACTCATGGTTCTTGGTTTTGACAATGGATAATGATGTAGGATTTTTGAAATCTGATCACAACATAAAACTAAGAACTCACTTCTGAATTATCTTAAGTTGTTTGATCTCACCAAGGAATTATCTTTTGCTGCTGGTTTTAATGATGTTTGAAGTGGTTTGGTGCTATTATCAGTAATCCTTCCATAACTTTAAATTTCAGCCAAATGTACTGAACTATTGTTGTGGCTGGAAAGCAGTAATTATATGTTTGTTTTGTGTTTAGACAGAGCAAAGGGAATTACTGGCTTTGATTTTCTTGTTCTTTTTTCACTTATTGTTTATGTTCTTGATTTTATAATTATCATTTTTCTTGCTCTCATTGGTTGTCCTGAGAATGAGTATAATGAAAAGTTGGGTTTCATTTCTTTGTTGTTTGTATTTTTGTAAGAAATCAACATTCAGAAGCTGGGGTGATATCTTTTATTTTATTTTTTGAGATGCAAAGGAGATACTTTAAAAGTATTAATTATTATCAAATGAGTTGAGGTATTTTTTGAGCCAAATATTGGTTTGGTTTTGTGATTGGAGAATAGTGGAGTGTATGTATGTTGATGATCATATATTGCTATATCGTATAGAGAGAAAATGAACTCTAGTCTTGGTGTCTGGAGTGTAGAGAGATTTATTCTTCCTCTTTGTTTATGATAGACATATAAAAATTCAAATAAAGAAGACTATAACTTAACTATCCCAAAATTGAGAATAGTTTCTGGTAACATACTGTCCTTACTCAGATAAGGTAACAAATAATAGGTTAGTATGGTATCCTCAATTTTTTATTGAAAACGGATGAGAGAAAAAAAATAGTAAGCAAAGTATTATGGAAACTGGAAAGGCTTCTCAGATTAGCTGGGGGCTGATGCCATTGTCTTACATATGAATGGTCTAGAATCTGTGAAATTGAGACACTAAAACACAGCTAACAAAGAATAGCACCACATTAACTGAACCATTTATTACTCATGTAGAATAAAATCACTCTGTAGACACTAAAACACAGCTAACACTAGAATATTTGATTTTTGCATACCTGATCTTGCAACAAGTTTATATGTTTTTATCCTCGTGCTTAGTTAAAATCACTCTGATTATTGCAGCAATCACAAGTGCATGTGCAAAGTGCATAGTTTGAGGTTTTAAAACAGGTTGCTGCATTTTGTTTATGCAATATTTTTTCATGGCAACTTTTCATTTGGCTAGAAAATAATTGCTGGAAAACTTGTTATATGTAGAAGTTGAACCTTGCATATAATTTTGATATTCCACTGCTCTGAAAATATTTGAAAAGTGTTATACTCCAAATCCAAAACTAATACTAATCCAAAAGAAAAAAAAAAGAACAGAATAAGTAAATAATAAATGAAGTACCTAGCGTATAATAACAAGAGTGGGCAGTAACCAAACAAATTCAGAACTGAAACAATTGCAGAAATGGAGCACCTGATTTTTTTTTTAGGTACTATTTGATCTATATAATATACATGGATATATACATGTAACATCAGCCATACACTATATATCAATGAAAAATTGAAAATAAATCTCTTGTTTCATATCAGGCAATGAGTCTATATTCCTCAGTATTACTATCTGCTATTGATATCTAATTTCCATGTCCAGGAGAGGATATTTTTGTATGCATCTGTTTGGCAATCTTGATATTATTATTTGATGATGAGGGTGAAAATAACTTAATAGCTTGATGCTAAATTCTTATTTTCTTTCCCAATTTCCATGAGCCTAGTTCATAGCTCATACCAGTTTTTCTTCTGGGTTTATTCTTGCTATATAGTGGTTGTAGTTAAGGTGTTTGGTCAAAAGCAGATCTCTTTAATGCTTCAAATTTTGTTCTCTATGTTTCTGTAAATCCGCTTGTATTTGGACCAATTGCAGCGGCTCAGGAAGGGACTCCTCCAACAGGTTCTGTTAGCTCTCTTCTTTCTTTGTATTCAACTTTTTCTTTGTTATTATCGAATTGATTGAAAGCTGAAATAGTTATTATTGAGAAGATTGAATGCTGAGATAGATAATATAGAATTGAGCAGTGGGTTTATACTTTATATTTTTGTGAGTAATTGATGTGGTTGCTGGTTTATATATTGCTTAATATCTTGTTTCCACTTGAGAAGATTCATTTGGACATTTGGTTTCAAATCTTTTATTTTGCTCAGCTTTTCATTTTTAAAGCACACAAGTGTTTGGCAAAATGCGTCAGAGAATATTAAGAATATTTGATGTTTTGAACTTATTGTTTGTTTCACAAAATGTCTCTGAGAATTATAAGCATATTTTAAATGATTGTTTGTTTGAATAGTAAGAATGTCTCAGAGAATATATATATATATGTCATGATCTTTGTAATCAATCTCATTTTTACACACTAGAAAAAACTAAGATCAGTTGGGCAGTTTACAATTGGATTTTTGCCACCCGAAATATACATTGGTTTGGTTGAACACTATAATATACATGTGTACTTATAAGATACAAAATAAACATATAAGAATCTGATCTCACTTGGCTAGTGGTTGCTCATTTTTTTGTTCTGTTACCAGAAAAAATATTTGGACATGGAAGTAGTGTGTTCGAAAGTTTCAAACTTTGGATTATTTTGGCTTTTATTGATTGTTGCTTTTACTAGTAGGCAGAAGTTAGGCCTTGTTTTAAGTTGCATGTTTTGTTGCTTTAGTCGTTGTTTTGCATGGTAGTACATCTTGCTATACCCTGTTGTTTCGTCAAGTTTTGGAGTTATTACAAATTTAAATTAAACTTTATATGCTTACAGGTGGAAACTAGCTTAAGTCTTATGTTCTTAATAATAAAAGGACTTTTTTTTTACAATGTGCAGGTATATTGAGATGATTTCTTTGGAGCAATTCTTGACAACATTTGTAGTTGAGGCCTTTAGAATGGAAGAATGTATTTCACTAATTTTTGTATACATTTCTTTTTTTGTATTTAGTGATAAATGAATCTGAATTGGGCATAAATTATGTTGTAATATGATTTCTTAAGCCTAGACTAGTTGACTAAATATTGTAATTATATTTGAGTAATTAATAAAAATCTATTTATGTTACCTTATTTGGCTTCAACTTTCATATTTGTTTTCCTAGTTTTGTGTAAGTAAAAAAAGATTATGTTTCTCTAAGCTAATATAACACATGTGTTATACTAAAGTGTAGTATAACACAAAAAATGTGTTATACTAAAGTGTAGTATAACACAAATTTATAAGTATTGAAATGTGTTATATAATCGACTATAAATAACATAATTAAACACTTATCTATTTATTAAAATAACATAGAAATTGTGTTATCGTTGACAGTATAATAACACATCTGTATAACAATGATAAAGTGTTATGTAAAGTACCCTGACATACGATAACATAGTCGGTCTTAACACATCAAAAAGTGTTATGGTATGTTTTGATAACACATTTTTGGTGTTATTAAAAGCATTTTTTCTTGTAGTGATTGTGAATATTAGTAGAAGCACTCAATAAAATTTCTAATTTAATAAATAGTGAATTGATAAGTAAAATAATATATTTTTTAATTATGATTAAATAAAATTAACAATAACATTATGCAAACAAATTTTAATAAAAATAAATATTAATCTTGAATATTAATTAAATAATTTAAGTAATAAATCCTAAATTAATTAAATAAATTTTAATCCTAATCTTAGAAATTTTGTGTAAATTAGTAAAACTATTCAATGAAGCATAAGTAAAATATGTAATTTAATAAAGGCTATTTAGGTTTTTTACCCCCCGAACTATTACATATGCATTATCGTGCCCCCCAAATTTTCTAGGCTGTTAAAAAATCCTCCGATCTATTCACAGTCATGTAAATTAGGACTTCCGTTCATTTTTTGTAACGGGAGGATGATGTGGCATTTTTTTTACATAATTTGAAATGACACATGGGACTTATAACCCACTGACATGGAAATTTAATTTTAACCCAAATGTATTATGAAAATAGAAAAGAAAGTAAATAATAAAAGAATGATTTTCAACTAGGGGTCGGGTCAATTGGGATTTTAGGGCTTACTTTCAGATTTGAACCATTAGTTTAGGGAGGTGATATTGGTGATTTCCGCCTGAGTTTGCTACAAGCCAAACGAGCCAAACGTCGAGCATCTATGGTGGAGTTCCGCCTGAGTTTGCTACAACCAGGCCTGACTGATCGTGTGGTGGAGAAACATGGGGAGGAATCGTAAATGTTTAGCAAAGAGGAAAGGATACCCAAAACCCCATGAAAGTGTGAATGGGGTTCCATTTTATGGTAAGGTTTTTTTTCTTCTTGTTTCTGTGGGTTCTTGGTTTGTGTTTGAATGTTTTATGGTGGGTGGGCATTTTAACTTTTGAACCTAACTGGTGGGTATAGGTATTTCGAAATATAAATGCTACAGATTGTAATTTATACACACACAAGTGTTTTTTGGTCATTTTGGTGTTGGTGGGTCTGACTACAATGTGTTAATTAGTCATTTTGTGGTCAGTGTGCACATGGAAACATAGTTAAAGTGGGGTCTTTGTTTATTTGGTCTTTGTGGGGTCTGTGGCATTTGTTATGTATTGGTTTGTGTATGTTGTGTTTTACTTTGACTAGATTCCATTCAATAAATTAATGGATCCTAAACTTGTGTGTGTGTGTGTGTGTTGGGGCCACCCATTGTTTTGGCTTTGAATAAGTAATATATGCTATTTTTTTTCTTTTTTTGCAAAACCAACATCTAGTATCTTCACTCTGAAAGTGCATCATAAGGGACAATTAAAAATGATAGGTAACAGTCCTAGTTACTTTGGTGGGGTTGTTACCAATGTTCATTATCAAGATGTGGATAATATGAGCATATTTGAATTGCATGGAATAGCAAAAGACTTGGGGTACTAGGATCCTTCTTCTATTAGTTATTATTTTAAGTGGGAAGATTGTGTGACTTTGCAATGTGTAACCAATGACAATACTTTGCTTGAGAAAGTTGGGGCATCTGTGAGGAATAATCGAGTCCTTGATTGTTTTTTCTGTGAACATGTCTTCAATGAAAGTCAAGCTTCAAGTGTAGTTAGGCCGAACCAAGTAGGTGGGGTGAGTTTAAATACAAATGAATCTGGGTCTGCTTTGGGTAGTGAAGATCAAGTATTTGGGCCTGCTATATGTGAGGAAAATGTCATAGAAACTGAGGTTACAAGGGCTGGTTTGGATGGTTCTACTGTGGTTCATGATACAAGTGAGGGAGGTGGGTGAGTTTAAATACTGATGAATCTGGGCCTGCTATATGTGAGGAAAATGTCATAGAAACTGAGGTTACAAGGGCTGGTTTGGATGGTTCTACCGTGGTGCATGAAACAAGTGAGGGAGGGGTTGGTTTAGTTCATGAAACTTCTGAGGGATGGGCTGGTTTGGTTGATGGAACAAGTGAGTCAGGGGCAGGTTTGGATCATGGAACAAGTGAGGGAGGGGCTGGTTTTGTTGATGGAACAAGTGAGGCAGGGGCTGGTTTGGATCATGGAACAAGTGAGGCAGGGGTTGATACTAGTGAAGACAGTGGTGATGATGAGGGTGAATATGAGGCAGACCCGGAATATGAACAAGAGGATGACAGAGTGGAAGTAAATGATATTGCTGAGAAACATTTGATTAGGAAAGGTAAAAGGCCTATAGAGATTGATGTAGGTAATGAGACTTTTCAAGAAGATTCTGACATTGAATATGGTGCACATGATAGCTCCACAGATGATGAGGACACTACTGAAACTGTTGGTGAGGACAGTGAGCCACACAAACCAAACAAGAGGTCCAAAAAAGTCAAGATGCCAGAGTTGCCTAAGTTTAACACTACAATTGACATGGCCAAACCCAAATTCAAGTTAGGATTATCCTTTCCATATGGTGCAGTGTTTAAGAAAGCAGTAAGGGATTATTCAATACAAAATGGGAAGGATATATTCTTTAAGAAGAATGACCCGCACAGGGTTAGAGCACAATGTAAGAGTGTAAACTGTCCTTGGGTATGTTTTGCTTCGAAAATTGATGACACTCCTACCTTTGTCATCAAAACATTGAATGATGAACACAGGTGTTCTAGGACAAATACTAACCGATTCGCAACTTCCAAATGGTTGAGTGAGAAGTATTCAGAGGAGTTCAAGATCAATGAGAAGTTGGGTGTTTCCTCTTTCGTGCACAAAGTTAACAAAGACCATGTGCTAGACATAACAAGGGACAAGGCATACAGAGCTCGACTTTTAGCAACAAAAGCCATTGAAGGAAGCTATGAAGAGTAGTATGATGCTCTTTGGGACTATGCCGAGGAGATTAAAAACACCAATAGGGGTTCAACTGTGGAATTTTTGACAGAACCAGGTGAGAATGGAAAACCAAGGTTCAAGAGGATGTATTTATGCTTTGTTGGGTTAAGGGAAGGTTTCAATGGAGGATGTAGACCAGTGATTGGTTTAGATGGAGCTCATATTAAAGTGGTTCATCCTGGGAAACTTTTGACAGCAATTGGAATAGATGGAAACAACCAGATGTATCCTATTGCCATTGCCGTGGTTGAAATAAAGAATAAGGATTCATGGAGTTGGTTTCTCAATCTACTTAGAGTTGACTTGATAATTGAGAACTCTAATCACTGGACCTTCATAACAGACAAGCAAAAAGGCTTGAAGCAAGTTTTGAAGGGAATATGGGATGAAGGGATACCTGAGGCTGAGCATCGACATTGTGCTCGACACTTGGAGAGGAACTTCATTAAGGTTTTTAGGGATAAAATCCTTAAAGACTTATTATGGAAGGCTGCTAGAGAAGTGACTGTTAGAAGGTTTGAAGTTGTGATGAATGAGATTAGAATGGTCAATGAAGCAGCTTATGAGTGGTTGATGGCTGCAGGACCAAAACACTGGGCTAGGTCATACTTTAGGACTAATCCTAAGTGTGACATTTTATTGAATAACATGTGTGAGGGTTTCAATGGGACACCGACAATATTGGCGGCAAGAGGTAGACCCATTTTGTCTATGCTAGAGTGTATCTGGATGTATTTGATGCAAAGGATCAGCAAAAATAGACTGTCAGTTGTCAGAAGGGAGTCCAACATTGCTCCAAAAACTGCCACAATTCTTGAGAAGAACAAGGTTGAGGCTTCATCCCACATACCCACAAAGTCTTCAGATGACATTAACCAAGTCCATAACATGTATGGGCGAATGTACTCAGTTGATTTGAAAGCATCGGTATGTTCGTGCAGAAGATGGGAATTGATCGGCATTCCTTGTAGTCATGCGGTGGCTGCGATTTGGCAAAGAAGGCAAGATACAGATCTTTATGTCAGCAAATGGTATACCAAAGAGTACTACATGAAGGCTTACTCAGTGCAGATTTTTCCAATTAGGAATCAAGATGAGTGGCCTATAAGTGGAAAGCTTGGAATGGTTGGCCCAATTAACAAAAAACAGCCTGGTAGGCCAAAGAAGAGCAGGACTTTGCAACTTGATGAAGTAGCTACCGGAAAGAAGTTGAAAAGAAGATACATTAGCATTAGATGTTCTAGTTGTGGTGCAAAGGGACACAACTTCAGAACATGTTCAAGAAACAAAAAAAAATCGGTATGTAGACATTACCATTTTAATTTTGATGTTGGGTATGTTTTGCTATTTTTAATGGTTAATAACTTGGTTGAATATGCTTCCCTAGGAAAACAAAGCTCCTCCACAAGATCCTTCTACTGATGGGAGGAATAGTGATCCTTTACCTCACGGTTCTGTGAGCTCTTCTTCACAACAGGCTACTTCAGAAGTCACGAATCCACCACAGTTATTCCAATCTAAAATCAATGTTGTTATATTTTGTTGGTCTATGATACTAAAATAAAGACCCATATTGCTATATTTTATTCAGTTTACTACTGAAATAAAGTGGGGCAGGTGGTTATAAGGCTGGATAGTTAGTGTTGTTCATATACTTTGCTTAAACCTATGGATAATCATGTTGTTTAAACCACTGCAGCAGAAAAGGCCAAGGTATAAGGAACTGGCACAAAGAAGGAGTACCAGACTTGTAGGAGGAGGAACCTAAACATGAGAGAAGACCCTTTTTTAGGACATGGGATGCTTGGACTCATTTTGGATGTGGTTGTACAACAAATGACATTTTGATAAGTCAGACAAGGAATATCATTTTGATAAGTCAGTGTACTGTATAGCATCTCAACATAATCAAATGTAATTTTTGTCAGTTATTTTGATACATTTGCAGCAAGAACAATTGCTTTTTTATTTATCTACACTCAGAATGTAAGCATGATAAGTATTCAATGAAAATATTAGATCTGAGATAGCTTTATTGTGTTGAATTCTTCTTATGTTACTCCAGATATATTGTAAAAACTATATAATTCAAATTCCATTTTTCCTTAAACAACACATCACAATTTAATTCATTAATTCTATATGACCAATACATCTTGATTCAACAGGATTCAACAAGATGTTCCATTTGTTTTACTTTACAATAAAACAATAAGAAATAAACAACTATTGCTTACTTAATAAACAACTATTGATTCAATAAGTCTAAAAGTTACATTATATTTTTCAACAATGACTGCTTAATACTCCCAATTAAGAAATAAGCAACATAACTAAGATATACAAAACACGCGAAAATATTCCAACACAAAAACAAACACCAGATTTCAAATCTCTTAACATCTTCAATATTGAACCAAGTTCTTCTTCTCTTTTTTCATCCATAATCTGTAGTTGCTTAACATTATCTTCCATCTCCTCTAACCTTTTAAAAAACCCTCCTATTTCCTCCTTAAACCTTTCACCATGTACAGGGAATGATGGAGGGTCCACCCATCTGATAAATCCACACCCATCAACCTCATTCCTCTGAAATAAAAACAAAAATCAGAACCAATAATCCAAATCAAAGGAAACCAATAAATTTACAAACCTTGTATCTTGGGCAGCCATAGAACCTTCTAGTAGAATTGTTGAATGTCCAAGTAGTGCGTAGTACACACTGAAACCCACAATCACAATTGGGTTTACTCCATTCTTCTTCAAACCTTCGACCACCATCCATGGAGAAATAAGCAGCAATAATTTATCTTCAAAGTCGACAGAAAGGGGGAAAATTGAAACTAGGGTTCTAAGTTTGTTGTAAAAAATTCGATTTATAACAAATTATTCTTATTTATTTTTGTTATTTTCTCTATAATATCCAACTCACACTTTAGAGTCGCACGTGTCATCCAAAATTATGTAAAAAAAAGGCCACATCATCCTCCCGTTACAAAAAATGAACAGAATTGGACAGAAGTCCTAATTTACATGACTGTGAATAGATCGGGGGGATTTTTTAATGGCCTGAAAAATTCGGGGGGCACGATAATGCATATGTAATAGTTCGGGGGGTAAAAAACCTAAATAGCCTTTAATAAATAGTGAATTAATATGTGAAATAATAATATTTGTTAGTTCTGATAAAATAAAATTAACAAATATATTATTAGAAAACCAATTTTAAATATAATCTTAATAATTATTAAAATTAATTTAATTGTAAGAGATTAACCATTAATCGTAATTAAAATTAAAATTAATATTTGAAGTTAGAAAAAAAATATGTCAAATTTAAATAATTTTAATAATATTTACACTCAACTATTATTTATTGTAAGTTTGATGATAAGTGTTCCGTGCAATGCTACACTCATACAATGTCGATCGACAAGAGCTGGATTAATTTGACAAATCGATTATCTGATGAGTATGAAACTAATGTGATAGATTTTCTTCAGATAGCTAGGCAGTACGTTGACTCAAGGAGATTGGTGAAATGTCCATGTAGGAGGTGTGTCAACGTTGAATTTCAGACGATTGATGTATTAGAAAACCATCTCTTTGTAAATGGTTTTCTTCGAAAATATACCAATTGGCATTGGCATGGAGAGGATGAAATAATACCAATGAAGAAAGTGATATAGATCAAAATGATGAAGACGAAATGATTGATGTTCTCAATGATGTTATGCAAAGTGACAATGACGAATATGAAGAGAATGAACGCGATCAAGAGATACCTACAAAAAACTATAGGGGTGGGCAACATTATAACAATTTATTTGCTGAGATTGAGGCTCCATTATTCCCTGGGTATCAAAATTACACATCATTGGATTTCCTAGTGAAGTTGATGCATTTCAAAGTGTTGGGAAAAATTCCCAACAAAATATTTGATGGAATGTTGGAGTTGTTACATGATGCATTTCCAGCCTCAAATAAGCTTCCAAAATTGCATTATACATCGAAAAGGTTGTTGCGTAAACTTGAATTCACCTACGAGTCAATCCATGTTAGCAAGAATGATTGCGCGCTCTTTTGGAAAGAACATGCTGGAAAAAGCAAATGTCTTGTTTGTGGGGAGGATCAGTGGGTGAACAAGAACACCAAGGGCAAGAAACTGCCTCATAAAGTGATGCGTTATTTTCTTTTAACCCCAAGGTTAATGTGAAAATATGCATCGAGACACATTGCTCAACATATGAGATGGCATCACAAGCAATGTATAAAAGAATATGGTGTATTGCGTCATCCTACTGATGGGAAAGCTTTGAAGGACTTTGACCGAAATAATCCAACGTTTGCAATGGAACCCATGAATGTGCACCTTCGATTGGCTGCAGATGGATTCAATCCCTTTGGTAATATAAGTCTTTCTTATAGTATGTGGTCGGTTGTGTTGACGACATATAACTTTCCACCATGGTTGTGCATGAGAGAAACTAATTTCATGTTGAGCTTATTAATTCCGGGCATCATTCGCCAGTAAAAGATTTTTATGTTTTCTTAAGACCATTGATTGATGAGTTAAAAGAATTATGGGTGACCGGTGTACAGACTCGAGATGCAGTCAATTGTAGTTTCTTCACTCTTCGAGCAGCTTTGATGTGGACTATAAATGATTACCCAACAAGGAGTAGCCTTTCTGGATTGATTGGCCAAGGTTATCATGCTTGCTCTACATGCAATGTGGCAACACCATCTATTCGTTTACAAAATAATGCTGCTTTTTATGGCCATAGACATTTTTACCAATCGAACATGCTATTAGAAGGGACAAGAAGACATATGGTGTTGTTGAAAAAAGACTACCACCAAAGCCATTAACCATGCAAGATATGTTCACACAAATGAGTTTTATACTCGATTCTCTTCCTGGTAGACATGTAAGATATGGTGGCCAAAAAAGAAAGCGTACAAAAGAGCAAGTAGGATTGCAGAAAAAAAGTATATTTTTGAGCTCTCATATTGGGCCAACATAATGTTGCGACACAATCTAGATGTTATGCATGTTGAGAAAAATGTGTGCGACGGTTTAGGAGGCACAATAGTTGGGCTAGAGAATAAGACCAATGATACAGTTAGTGCCAGAGTATACTTGGAGAAGATGAAGATGAGACCAGAGTTACAGCTGAAGAAATTGAATGGTCAGATACAAAAGTCTGCGACCAAGTTTACTTTCTCTGTTGAAGATCGCCAAAAGTTTTGTCGATTTCTTAAATTGGCGAAGTTTCCAGATGGTTTTGGATCTAACCTAAGGAAGAATGTGATTGATAATGACAATAAGATCACTGGTTTGAAATCACATGATTGTCACATCATTATGCAACGTCTTTTGCCAGTTGGTGTGCATGCATTCCTAGAGAAATCGATTAGTACAACTATTATTGAGTTATGCACTTTCGTCAAGCTCATTTGTGCGAGAATTTTAAAAGTCTCGGATTTAGAAAAAGTCAAAACTTCAATTGTTGAAATTGTTTGCAAGTTAGAAAACATTTCCCCCCTTACTTTTTTCGATATCATGGTCCATCTACTAATACATTTACCAGAAGAAGCAATACTTGGAGGACCGGTTCACATGAGGTGGATGTATCCTATTAAAAGGTATATGAAAAAGTTGAAGAATTATGTTCGTAATAAAGCACGTCCAGAGGGGTCAATAGCAAAATGATATGTGGTTGATGAGGCATTAACATTTTGCTCCATGTACTTGAAAGGAGTTGAAACAAAGTTCAATCGTACAAACCGAAATGTAGATGTTGGTCCATAACTTAAAAATATATCGGTATTTCTATCTCATGGTCATCCAATTGGTAAGAAATCCTTGACAACATTGGATGATGAAGTGAAGAAAACAGTGAATTAGTATATTCTAAATAACTGCAATGAGATCTTTCCATATCTTCAGTAAGTAATTAAAGTAGTTCATCCTTTCATTGCATGTTTATTATAATACTTATTAGTAACTCTTAAATTGATTGTTTTTGTTCATTGTAGAGAGCATATGGAAATTATTCGGACTCGAGGTGTTGAAAACCTAGACCAATTACATAGGAAGGAATTTCCTAATTGGTTTTCTAATAAGATTTATCATCTTCGGAAAACGGGTTCCTCGGAAGTATAAGAAGAATTAATCTCTTTAGCAAACGGTTCTTCAACTCGCGTTGCTTCGTACCCTAGGTGTGTTGTAAATGGAGTTATATTTTTGTGTTATGACAGGGACAAGAATTGCAAAACTCAAAATATTGGAGTCCCTGTCGCAGGAGTTGAAAATAATACTTATTACAATCAGTTGGAAGAAGTTTTAGTTATGTCATATCTTTCTGGTTGTTTTGTTGTATTATTTAAGTGCAAATGGTTTGACAATAATCGGTCTTCAGGATTAAAGTCTGAGAAAAACAAAATGAGTATTAAAACTAGTTCAGAGGCGTTCAAAGATGATAAATTTATCTTGGCAACTCAGGCTAACCAAGTTTTCTACATTGATGACCTTAAAAGTAAATCTCACTGGAAAGTCGTCCAAGTAATGCATCACAGAAATGTGTGGGACATCCCACTAGTTGAAGAACAATTGTGACGTCCCTACGGTAGGGTACGTTTGCCTTGTTAGGCACTTGACCAAATGAATTAAATAAAATGATACTAAGAAATACATAATAATTTAAAACTTTTATATAAACTTATTAATATAAATTATTACACGTATGAATACTTTAATTTTAAATGTAGCAATATGAAAAACCCTAAACCACTATTGCTTTGCTATTGAGTTTGTGCTCCACAAGTTGCTCAACATCTAAAGCCACACCTGGAAATTTTTTGGAAAATAACATAATGAGCTAACGCTTAGTAAGTAAATTTCATGCATAGACATACACATGAATGTCGTGAGTTTGAAGTGCACATATACTCATATACTGACTTATAATACTTATACATTTCATTTATTGATTAAGAACTTTCAAACTTTACTTTTGTACTTTTTCTCTTTTTACTTTCACGTTGTTATGGGCCCATTATCTTATGTGCACACTGTTCGATTTAGCCAATACCTGCAAGGCTTGTTACACATATAATATAAAATCACATGGGTTCTCCTCCAGCTAGCCATTATCGCAGCTGGGCTCATCATATTACTCATTTCATCGTTGCCACAGCTGCCATACTTATTACACATATAATGGAGGAGAAAGACGGGAGCATGGAAAATATATCTGAATGGTCAACTCTGACCTAGCCCACACTAGTGGGCAGCCACTATAAGTCTTATAGACCTCTGTCTTCTTTACTGGACTTACTTAATTGCTTCATCGAAACAGTGGCACCCTTTTTAAACACCTTATTGTCACTTTGCTTAAGACTTGTTGTCATTAAAATGTTCAACTTCACATAAGACTTTTCAAGGCATTTCACAACTTTTCTCATATTCATATGCATGGTCTTATATCACATAATAATGTATCACATAACTATGCATGCCATGCATACATGCTGATGCTGAAATGCCAATGTTCATATTCATGATTCATGTTTGATGATATTCAATCAAGGCATTGTATCACGTCTCATATAACTCAAAACATATTTAGTCATAATTCATGAAGATTTGGGTTGGTGGTGTTGTTATACCTTAACATAGAGCTATGGCTCAGGTCTAAGGTTTCCAGCCTAAAAACTTAAAGGCTTCATATATCATAACATGTAACAAAATCATGAACATATAAGGTAATCCACATACTCATCAACATGAGAACACATAGTTGCACATAACTCAGATCAAACTTAACCAATTAAGACAACTTTCACATATCATGAAATTCATCTATTATATATCTTATAATCCATTATGATATACATACCACACATAACTCATATAACCATTCATCACATACTCATCATATGGATCTTCATCCCATACTTAACACAACTGACATATACAATCAATGTAGTCATGCATATCACATTTAAGCACAAAATGTGAAATTTACTTACCTTAACTCCTTAGCTTATTTTAAAATTGCTCACCAAGAGTTAACCAATCCAATCCATGCAGATCCTATTCAAGGTACATCATTTATTAAATTCTATAAAAATCGTAAATATACACTATTGATGGTGTATATTAACAATACCAGAAACCACATAAATGATAATAATAATAATTATTATCAGCATAATGCTAATACTCTTCATGCATCATAATCCTCTTTACAAAACACTACTTTAGGCCTTACTCATAATATAATGTATTTTTATGATACATTAATAATAATAATAATAACAGTTCTCTACGCGACTTCCTTAGTTTTCACATTATTTGTGCGCAAATGTTGAAAGACACTAAGCAATAAAAACATAAGAATTTAGATGTTGTTAATTTTTAAATGAATTTAAGAATATATGGTTAATTTGTTAGATTTTTACCAAGAAATGAGAGATTTGATTTCATCTGGTGGAAAATTGTGAAGAAAATCCAGGAAGTAGTACAATTGGTGATCAAAATCAATTATTATAAGCATCCACTACTTTCTAACAGAAACACAAAAACATTTCATTATTAATATTATATATATTCACTAACAAAATACTAAAAGTAAAAAACTTACCCCTTATGATATGACAACAACCACATCTGACCCGGATTTGAATCAATCATATGCTTTGATACCCATTTAACTCGTTCTTCTTCAGTGGATCCAACATTTGATAACCAAATTGGCTCAACAAAACGAAAAAAGTGACTGATCTCTCTTTTCACTAATTGGAAGTATAAAATCCTACATAAAAAAATATATCTTTTTAACTTAAATTTTGACAGAGCTTCCCTATACCAATCAAAGAAGAACAATGCAAGCACAACATAATTTAAATATTAGAAAATAAAACATAATTCTAGATGAATTCAGGCAACATTTCCCTTATAATAGTGACCTAACCATCTGTCAACTAAGAATCAAATAATTAAAACAACACACAATAAGTTTCTTCCTTATATCTCCGCAGCACACAAATAAATTTCCCAGAACCTACTTCACTAAAACACACAAGTTCTCAACCTTCCATTATCATGGCAATACACAATTTTAATCTCACAACCTACTTCACTATGGATGAGTATTTAAGATATTCAAACTCCTCTAATAAGATAACATACATACCTCTTGCAATTAACAATAATCAAGAAAAACAATTAACTAGAGCCTGCAGGAACATTACGATTAATGATACATTAGTTAAGCATCGTCAGGCTGTATAAATATATATAATCTATTATATATAAAAAGAAAGCTAAGATTGTCATCCCACATCTTAGGAACTCTACTTTGGGTGATGTACAATTCCTTTAAAATCCAATTGACTTCAGCTAGTTGTTAGTCTTAGCTTTCAATTAGTTAGTTTTATTACTTTTGGTTACTATTTGTTACATGTTGTAGCAATGTATACATCTCTTTGTAATATTCTTCATCAATCAATAAGAAAGCTTCTCATTTCATTCATGAGGAAAGAATATGGTATTATTGTCTACATTGATACCATCTTTAAAGTAGTTAGAGTAAATCAGAGCAAAATGAAAACAAAAAGACAAAGACGGATTGATTGCTTTATCTATATGAGCTCATAAGCATCTAACTACATATCATCAAAGAGAAACCAACAACTAATTACTAATCACTACAATGAAACCATCTTAAAAGTGGTCAAAGATTAAAAATAGAGAAAAAAAATGAAAACGAAGAAAAGGAGTGACTTTTTCACTCTTATTAAAATATAAAAAGAGTTAGACTACTATATATGATCATAATGATAAATAGTGCTATTATATATCAAGACGTCTTATTAGTTGGAATGTCTTCTTGATAAACTTTATGTCATATATATAATACTTATTATTATATACCGCATATGTACAAGTTGATGAATTTGTTACAAAACAAAAAATCTACAAAAATATTTGATGCTTGCATTTTCAGTAGTCATTATGTATAATATATATATATAGGGAGAGAGAGAAGTGCGGTCCTTTAATATTACTTAAAATGTGTTATGTAAAAGAAAAATATGCTTGCATTATTTATTTTTGCATGAAAAAACAGCAAAGAAAGGTAGCACTAAAACTTCAGAAAAAAGAAACTCTCCCAATAAGAACAACAGGTCACTGTTTTCATCAGATTTTCTTTAAAATCACACCTTATTATAACTCTTTTCTTTTAGCTGTAGGTTCGTATAAACATTTAACATCTCAAATTCAGACTTTATTATGAATTATTTTCTCCTTAGATTTATATATTGTAGTACAACGTAACTCTCACTTCAGCAAAATGACTCTGAAATAATTACAAGGAAACTTTTTAATGTCTCTTAATCTTTTGCACTCCCTATTTGTAATAAAATAGTAAAAATAAGTTGACCAATTCAAAGTTGCCCTCTAAGACCGTTAAATCATTGATGATGATAATGATAATGATTCTATCTTTTCCCATAGTGTCTTCCATCTCTTGAATTAATAGACATGTGAATATAAATCTCTGCCGGATAGAAGCTAATATAATTGTGAATTGCAATGCAAAAGTAAAGATTTACACGTATAGAAATTATCATTGAGTAATTAGGGAGAAACATGGACTCTAACACACTTATTTTGGGCTGCTTAAGGATCAATAATATAATATATGCTTAGGCTGCATGATATTCATTCCCAGACTTCCTTAGGATAACTTCCTCGTGAGGATATTATTTTGCCAAGAGTATCATCACCAACATGCTCAAACACGAACCAGCAAGAACAACAATAACAGAGCACCAAAGAAAGTATCTAAGTAAAACAGGAAACCAAAATCATTAAAGAAAAACTGAAGAGCAGCACTTATTGAAGTCGATCAAAATTATTAAAGTTTTCCTCTCTAAATCTTTAGGCTGGAATTACCAATTAATTATGAAAAATCAAAATGCAGTGATTAGTCAATGGAATGTAGTTATGATTTATTTATGTTATACCCAGATTTCGAGCCATGGTAAATGTGACCTCGAAAGTTGGATTCGCAACAAATGGTCTCGTAAGGATTGGGGTATGCTCCAGGATTGTATATCGAGCCTGCAAAGTACGATATATGGTCTCGAGTGTGGTGACCTCGAAACGATCGCGATCTCGAAAGGTAGCTCCGAGAACACACTCATCTTTGGGGACGACTTCGGACCGGGGGTCTCGAGCTCGATGTACGTACGATCTCGAAATACACGTGATCTCGGGAGATGTCATTGGCTCGCACAATGACGTGAAACCTGAGATGCTAAAGCCTTGGAGATACGCTATAACCACCTTGAATATCTACAAGTATTATAAACATGAGATGTAATCCTCATTTATTAAAGTAAATCCCCAAGAATGTGGGATATTATTTAGTCAGTTATGCGTTTCCTGGTCTTCAGGGACGTTTCCTTTTTTATCTGATTATAGGCATTTAAAGCCATTTATTTTATTTACAAAAGAGTAACTACCCAAAATATGTGGGATAGTATTCTGCATCCTTCTCTATAAATAGAGAAACCATGCACCATTGTAATGGACCGAATTTCTGATCCTTGAGAGAAAACTCTGAAGAATTCATGATTAAGAATTTTCAGAGATAATCTTGAGATTAATAACAGAGACTCGTGGACTAGGCAGATTTAACTGCTGAACCACGTAAAAATAGCGTTTTTGATTTGTTTTATTTTATTTAGCCATTGTCATTCACTGTTTACGTGCTCTTCTTTCACTGTTTGACGAAAAACGGCGTCAACAATTTATATATGCGGTTTTGATATAAATAAAATGCTATTGAACTTCACCAAAATGCACTCAATGATCTCAGCTGATAAATGAACACAGAGTACATGAGAATTCATTAACATATAGAGAGCTATTATAAAGCATAAAACTAACTCCATTTAACCAGCAGATTACTAATTTTACATAATAGAATGTTTAAAACATTTTTTTTGTTAAGTTTTGGGACACAATCACATAATAGAATCTCACTTTATGTGATTATGAAGTTTGATTCTTTACCCATTATAGCTAGGTTAGAGGGCTTTTGTTTGCAATAGGTCAATATTGATTTTTTTTTGTCAAGTTTTGGGACACAATCATATAATTATTTTGGTTAGGGATATAAATAAAGATTTGTGTACTTTTAAGCATGTGTTGAGAAGTGGTGAAGACCAGTCTCTGCGTTTTCATACAAAAATCCAAACTCTGTTCTAATGTGCAGTTATAATGTTAAATGTCACAAGTGGTGATTTGAAAAGAAAATATAAATGAAGTTTACCTTTTCTAAGTGATTATTATTGTTTTTGCATATTATCAGATGAGATATGTGATCACGAGAAAGGTATATACGGTCACTTAATTCGTTCATTATTTGTATTTTGTATTTTATTTTTATGGCTCTGCATCAGAGTTACAGATACCAGAACCCATCAAATCGCGGCTAGAAAGGAGAGTCCGGCTTACAGACATAGCAGAAACGGTTTCACACCAAAGAGCAATTGGGACTAACTAAAACATAATGGTAGTGAAATGTAATATAGCACTTGAGTTTCAGTGCTTGAATTACAATACCCATTCTCTTGGCATTATGAGTATCACCAGAGACCGACCCCGATATATATATATATATATGAATAAATATATATATATGAATAAATAGACTTGTGTTGAACGACTTACCTGACCGGAGAACGCTATCGATGTTGTGACCGGAGTTGAGGAGGGAGAGCTGCCGCCATTTGGGTCGCTGGCAGAATGAAGAAGAAGATTATGCGCGTGAGGTGTACAGTGAAGAAGATAACTGTGCACGGTTACTTCAAATTTATTTTGGCTTTTATTTTCTATGCCTTAATTTTATTATGGAAAGTGGGTCCATAACTATGATACAACAAGATAAGTCTCTTCTAGAACCGACTTATAATGTTAAAATTAAAATATATATGTATAATTTTAATATATTGATATTTTATTTTAAAATTATAAATCTCCAACTTATTTAATTTAATTTTTTCTAATATTTATAAATATGTATTTATTCAATTTACTTTTAAAATTTTAAAATATATAATTTAATTAAAATTTTAATTTATTCTATAATGCTTACCTGATAAGTCTGTTCTCACACAACTGACTTACCATGTCACATGAGAAGTCATTTCCCACACAACCGACCTGCCATGTTATTTAAAAAATTATTAAAGAGATACTCTAAAAGTGTTTAATAAGTTTTTTTATTTTAAATCACAAATACCATTATATCAAATTATTTTCTTATTTATAAAAATTAAATTAATTTTTTTAATTATTAATAATATATTTATTTATATTTCAAAAATTATAATATATATAATATTAATAAGTATATATTTTTTAATCCTTATTCCACACCTAAATAAATTATATATATATGTATTGTTTAAATGAATTAATATATTTTAAAATTCCAATAATCTACAAACAAATTATTGTATCTTTAATAATATATTTTTATAATGACATGGTAGGTCTTTTCCCACATAACCGGCTTACCATGTCACATGAGAAATCATTTCCCACACAATCGACCTACTATGACACATGAGAAGTCATTTCCTACACAACCGACCTGCCATGTTATTTAAAAAATTATTAAAGTGTTGACGCCGTTTTTCGTCAACAGATAAAAGAAGAGCACAAAAACAATGAATAACGATGGCCAAACGGAACAAACAAATCAAACACACGGTATTTTACGTGGTTCAGCAGTTAAATCTGCCTAGTCCACGAGTCTCTGTTATTAATCTTAAGATTATCTCTGAAAAATTCTTTAGCATGAATTCTCCAGAGTTTTCTCTCAAGGATCAGAATTTCGGTCCATTACAATGGTGCATGGCTTCTCTATTTATAGAGAATGATGCAGAATACTATCCCACATATTTTGGGTAGTTACTCTTTTGTGAATAAAATAAATGGCTTTAAATGGCTATAATCAGATAAAAAAGGAAACGTCCCTGAAGACCAAAAAACGCATAACTGACTAAATAATATCCCACGATTCTTGGGGATTTACATCAATAAATGAGGATTACATCTCATGTTTACAATACTTGTAGATATTCAAGGTGGTTATAGCGTATCTCCAAGGCTTTAGCATCTCAGGTTTCACGTCATTGTGCGAGCCACTGACATCTCCCGAGCTAACATTGCTTTCGAGATAGTACATCAAGCTCAAGACCCCTGCTCCGAAGTTGTTCCTGAAGATGAGGGTGTTCTCAGAGCTACCTTTCGAGATCGAGATCATTTCGAGGTCACCACATTCGAGATCATATATCGTACTTTGCAGACTCAATATACCATCCTGGAGCATACCCCAATCCTTGCGAGACCATTTGTTGCGAACTCAGCTTTCGAGGTCACATTCACTATGGCTCGAAATCTGGGTATAACATAAAGAGATACTCTAAAAATTTTTAATAATTTTTTTATTTTAAATCACAAATACCATTAAATCAAATTATTTTCTTATTTATAAAAATTAAATTAAAATTTTTTAATTATTAATAATTTATTTATTTATATTTCAAAAATTATAATATATATAATATTAATAAGTATATATTTTTTAATACTTATTCCACACCCAAAAATAAATTATATATATGTATTTTTTTAAATAAATTAATATATTTTTAAATTTCAATAATATAAAATAAATTAGAGTATCTTTAATAATGTATTTTTATAATGACATGGTAGGACAGTTCTATACAACCGACCAACCATGTCACATGAGAAGTCATTTCCCACATAACCGACCTACCATGTCATTTAAAAAATTATTAAAGAGATATACTCTAAAGTATTTTATAATTTTTTTATTTTAAATTATAAATACTATTAAATTAAAATATTTTTTTGTTTATAAAAAATTAAATTAATTTTTTTAATTACAAATAATTTATTAATTTATTTATATTTAAAAAATTATAATATATGTAATATTAATAAGTATATTGTTTTATACTTATTTCATACTGAAATAATTATATATATATCTATTGTTTAAATAAATTAATATATTAAAATTCAAATAATGTAAAATTTATATTTGTTAATATTACATTATAATTATATTTTATAAATAAAAAATATTTTAATTTAATAACATTTACAATTTAAAATAAATAAATAAAAATTTGATAAAAGAGTAGTGTCTTAAATAATTTTTTAAAGGACATGTTAGTTCGATTCTGTGTCATTATACAAATATATTGTTAAAGATGGTCTAATTTTTTTTTACATTATTAAATTTTAAAATATATTAATTTAATTTAATTCATTTATTTATTTATACTTCAAAACATTATAATGTAATATTAATAAATATAAATTTCTTACATTTATTTCATACACTAATAGCTTACACATATATATTTATAGGTTAAATAAATTAATATATTTTAAAATTCTTATAATGTGACATGATAAGTCGGTTGACATGGTAGCGACCTACCATATCACCAAGGTAGGACATGGTAAGTCGGTCCACATAGAATTGACATCCCATGCTTACCTTTGACATACATGATAAGTCGGTTCTGTATAAACCGACTTATGAATGTGTGTTAAGTCGGCTTAAGCAGAACCGATCTCTCATGGCCGATGGCTGATGTCCAAATTGTGGTACCTCTCTCATTATGTCTTTATCAATTAGTTTCAATTATCCTATAATGAACATTATTCTATAAATTTAATTACATAATGAAATTTCTGTTCTCTAACAGAAATTGAACGCTCAATGTTCAAGCTCTGAATCAACACTAAAAAGAACAACTAATCTACTTCCATTTAAGTAAGGAGTGGATTCCATATCTCTGAAGTATATTTCCAGCCACTTGCAGTTCTATGACTCCAAGATACCAAGAATTCGACTGTAGGATTATTGAGCCTTACCTGATAAGTCCAAAAGTCATAAAAGCACAAATAGGAGTCCATTACTCAATTCATGATTGACGTCAAGTCTCAAATGACCATTGATTGATGAATGTTGAACTTCTATATTTTAACGAAGATTATCAGAAGTTACTATTTTCATCGCATCTTAGTCATACACAATCTATATTGTATACAATACATCTATCTCTTTATGTCGTTGCACATAACAGCCTAGATAAACTGTTATATTTTAAACAAATGATAGAAAAGTAGGAACAAATGGGGAGTACGTGCAATTGCAACGTGAGTCCTAAAAACATCATTTTAGGACTCGCAACGTGAGTCCTAAAAACATCATTTTAGGACTTGCATTGCGAGTCCTAAAAACATCATTTTAGGACTCGCAATGCGAGTCCTAAAAACCTTAGTTTTTAAGGCTCTCAAATAAAGGACTCGTGCCTCGCGAGTCCTAAAAACTTTTTTAGGACTCGCAATGCTAGTCCTAAAAACTTTTTTAGGACTCGCAATGCTAGTCCTAAAAAACCTTTTTTGTAGTAGTGCAAAATGATACTCTGATGGTTAAGTCAGCCCAATGCTCCAACTCTCAATCAATAATCTTCTTAGTTTTAGTCAATCTAAAAGTCCAAGGTCCCAAAATGAGTCCCTTGTCTACTATGTATTGAAGAATAACCGATAATAAGGTTAAGAAGGCTTATCATGATTGGTCCCATGTCATGATTGTGTTCTTTTTCTTCTTGTTTTGAGCTCAAACACTCATCTTCTGTTCCGTTCATTTTGAGTCTAGAGCTCATCATTCAATTCATTCGTTTTGAGCTTATGGCTCATTATTAAATTAATTCGTCTTGAGTTCAGAGCTCATCAATCCATTCATTCGTGTTGAGCTCAGAGTTCATGAATCATACTTTGACTTTCTTAGCGAAATCCCTCCTCAAAATCATCACTTTCTCTTTTAAATGCAATGCCACATCACTTCGGGGAAATTCTTCCAGTACAAATATAAAATAATTTTAACAAATAAGTAGCTACATAATACTGTGATCGTTTACATCATGGTCTTCCTTCAAGATTCTTGATATCAGAGAAAACAGCTCCAGATGGATCTTCCCAGCTAAAGTAATATCTAACTGTACCATCAGGATTCATTTGAGAAGGTTCTCCACCAAACCTAATGTTTTCTTCTGCATTGTTCTGCAGTTGCATTGCCAACTCTAACTCTCGCACCACTTCCTTCATCGATGGCCTATCGGCTCCGTTATCTAGCATGCAACTCATCGCAATCTCCCCATACTTGTTCAAACACTCAGGTGCAATCTTACCATTTAGATATGGGTCAATAATCTGAATCAGAATTTTGTCTAAATAGCATGTCTGAAACCATTGGGATAGGCTCATTTTCCTTCTCTCTACATTTCGTAATATCGGTGGCCTACCACACAGTACTTCACACAACACTACACCAAATGAGTACACATCAGACTTTTCCGTTAATTGTTGGCATTTAAAATATTCCGGATCTAAATACCCAAAACTACCTTTGACCATTGTGCTGACATGGGTCTTCGATAAGGTGGTGGGGACCATTTTTGATAACCCAAAATCTGAAATCTTGGCTACTAGTCTTTCACTTAATAAAATATTAGTGGTTTTTACATCACGATGGATGATCATATGATTTACACCTTCATGCAGGTAATATAGCCCATTAGCCACTCCAAGACAGATTTGGAGTCGTTGTTTCCAAGAAAGAGGTGAATTATCAGTGTTATAGAGATGACTAGAAAGAGTCCCGCGTACCATGTACTCGTATACAAGAATCATTTCTGACTCTTCGTTACAATAACCAATAAGAGAGACAAGATTGAGGTGGCGGAGATAGGAGAGCATCTCAATTTCAGTTTTAAACTCATGCCCCCCTTGTAATGATTGGTGTTTTAACCGTTTAATTGCAACTGGGATGGTCCCACCATCGATATATCCTTTGTAGACGTTGCCAAATCCACCCCTACCGATAATGAACATAGAGTCGAAGTTGGTGGTTGCGACTTTGATCTCTGCCAATGAAAAGTATCGACACAGATCTAACGGCAATGAAGAACCTTGTTTCTTCCTTGACTTGGACTTGGTACAAAAAATGGGGTCCCACCAATTACTACCTTCAGTAGAAGCTGAGTCTTTAACTTTTCTTCTACTCTGAGAAATGAAGAAACTTAGAACAGAGATCAGAACCATACAAGCGATTATGCCAAAAACGACCCCAATAATAGTTATTAGACTGCTTTTCCCCTTCTCCGCATCCGTGGATGGTCGGGCAATTGCGGTACGGTTAGGAGAGTCGGGATTTAGACCGGCAAGATTACCGCTGTCATCGTTCAATTTGAAGATCTCCAGTCCATTCAAAATTGCATCCACAAAAGTCGTCCGATAATCATCCGGGTTCGCTTGCAGAGCTACAGAGAGCTTAACTTTCTTTTGATCGCTATTATTACCAAACCATAGGTAGTCTTTGTAGTAAGGTACAAATTGACCATGAGCAAAATTGATAATATCGAATTTTTTCTCAACTCTATCATCTGCTATATAAATATAAAAGACCCGATCGCCGACTTCAGTAAACTCTTTGTTAATCTCGCAAAAGTGCAATCTCAACATGTATCTAAATTTGGAATCCACAGAAAATTCCCAAGTGAGATTGTAACTTCTCAGTAACGCTTTATTGGGCTTATTTCCTGTAGACCGGCCGGTTTTATAGACGCTGTCAGGTGCTGCATAAGATGAAATATTATCTCTGAATTTCAGTGGAGTTCTGGTAATGGTAATTGGTTGAACGCTCAGCCCTTCACTCACCAGGTACTCTTCTTCCGTGTTCCATTGACGAAACATGCCGGTGTCGTCAATGGGGGAGAGAGTGTTGCCACCAATATTTATTCGATACATAGTTTCCATAGCCGTGTTGTTTGTGAGGGTGAAGAAGCGACCTTCCTGTCCCACAATAGCAAGGCCACGGCCATTTGAATAATATAGAGCAGAGGGCATGGATACTATTTCGATGCCGTTGATGAAAGCAAAAGCTCCACCTGCCTGAGAAGATGTAGGAGTGAAAGTTATCTTCATGGGTGACTTCTCCACTGTCAAAATGTATTCTTTCTTTATACCATATATGTTAAGAGCATCAGCAGTAAGAGAAGCGCTGAAGTTTTTTAGCAGAGTATATTTGTCGATCCTGACTTCGAAGAAGGCCTTTGAGCGATTAAAATCTCTGTATGTTGCTGAGAAGAAGTACAACCGGACGAACTTTGGGCCTGGGGTTACTGGTACCGTGTAGGTGAATTCAGAAAGCGAGAGCCGTGCTGTTTCATACGGGACTGGGTCCAACGCAATTGTTCTTTCCACCGCTTTGAGGGGGGCTGATGCTTTATTTTTGCCTTCTAAAGGAAAAAATTTGGAGTCTATGTCTCCATTCCAGCTCCGTTTATCTTGTGCAATGTGTTCTCCTGAAGATCCACAGTCGATGATTATGTTCTCCACAGGGATGTAAGGAGGTGGCCTTTGTTCGTAGGTGATTTCAATGAAGTAGAAGAAGAAGAAGAAGATCATGACCATACCCATACCCATCGGTAGTCTCTGAAGATATTTGTTGCTGGTTCTGCTCATGGTTATCAGAATAAAAGAAAAGGCAATCACCCGTAGATTTTGATATAAGATTTCTTGAGATAATATATTATTTGTGTTTGATCTGATCGACGTCTTTTATAAGCGGCCATGAGCGCAGTTAATTTATTTAGTATTATTTAGTCAAACATGTTAAACTTTAAAAGAAGGATGATTAGAAAACAATAACAATTATATTCTACATATCAATTAAAATATATACTTATATAGAGGCATGTCTTTAATGAAATTTGAGTTAGAAAATTTACCTCCAACATCATTGTTTATGGGGCGATTAATGGTTGCGTACTACCTATCAAAAGAAGCCGAAAATAACAAGAAGAGCAACGGGTGTTTATGAACACTACTCTCTTGAATTTCTCTCTAAACCATACATACCACATCAACAATGTTAGGGTATATCTATCTTTTGTATGAACATATATGGGCCTAGTGGGCCTTGATATATAAAGAGAGGGAGAGTTAGATGTCTTAGCCCAATGGGTTGGTCGAAAGACGTTGAGAGTGTGCATGGACCCTGAGTATATTAGTATGTTATGTCTATCCCATTATGACCCGATCATAATACCATACATATAAATATACAATTATCGTAATATAATAATAACACTGAGAAAGCACACTTAATTATGTCAGTTAAAATAAAGTCTTTTAACAAAACCAATAGAACTCTTCAATGTGATAATAAACAGTTGTTGTGTTTTGGATAGATGTACAAGACTAAGCCAAAGGGGCTGAAGGGTAAACTTGTAAATGAACTTAAATAATCGATGGTGGAATGACACGCACTCAAAAACAATAACTTTGACCGAGAAGGAAGACTGAATTAATGATAACTTTGAATTCAAAGTCTTCTTCCACTCACATTTTGGTGGAAGAAGGATAAAAAGATGTGCAAATATGTTCGAATTCAAAGTCTTCTTCCACTCACATTAATGCTATATTAGAAGATGACAATATATGTATAGTTGAAACTAACAATAGATTTGTACAAAGAAGGTGTGAAGACTTTGAATCTAAGACCTCACTTATAGTGATAAGATATGGATATTTTATATAACACATAAAATTCCACTTCATTTGGTATTTATTTAGTATTGGACATCTTTAAGTATCTTATAGGAACAACATTCTCTGTTGAATTTATTTGCTTCAAGACTAACCTGCAAACACTAATAAATCATAACAGAAACCAACAAAAATACAAAGATAACAATTCGGAAAAATAATTAAAAGGAAATATACAAGGTGAACACAGAGGAGTTATCCTGGTTCGGATTACAGAATTGATCCTACGTCCAGCAGAGCAACATGTCAAGAGTCTACTATAAAATCATGAAGAATATAAACACCATCCACAGTAGAAAGTATTAGCACTCTCACTCAGTACAAGAACAACTATTCGCTCTTCCCTTGTATCGGAGTACACCCAAGGTTCTCAATTTCTCTTAACACAGTAATGAAAAAACCTCTCACTCTCTCTAACACTTCCTTTCTCCGTGTAAAATGTTACATCTGAAATGAATGTCAATAAGACACTACAACAAAAAACATTATGCATAACTCTGAAAAAGTGCTATCAAAAACATTTTATAACATTTTACCAAATGCTAACATAGTCCATGTTATTAAAAGTCTGGACATTTTTATGATAATTTTCAAGTGTTATCAATAGTGTTATAATTAACTATTCCATAACAATTTTTCTTTGTTATAAAATACATACAATATCTATTTATCAAGCTTATAAATATTTTTTCAAGAGTCAAACATTATGCTTATTTCATGATACTATTTAAGTGTTATAAAAAATGTTATTATAGATTCTTTTATAACATTTTGGGCATGTTATATTATATTAATGATAAATTTTTACTATAGTTCTTATTTTTGTTTAAATATTTTATTATTTATATTATATTTTAATAAAATTTATTTTTGGTACCTTGACAACAATATAATAAAAAAAACATTAGATTTACAAAAATGTCAATACCATCATATTAGTTAACTCTGTCCAAATACATGTTTCACTTAAGAAGTGAATAACTTTCAAAAAGTAGAGTTTAGAGAATCAAAGTCATCATGATAAAATTCTAGCTAAGACTTTTTGCTAAAATTTTAAAAAAACTTCCATGTTTCACGACCAACGAACCAATAGCACCAATAGTCATGGATGACATTCTTCTTTGCGCTTCATCTCCTATGACTTCAGTGACATCGATATCGTCCGTTATAGTATTGGAGTCGCTCTAGTGGTCATCCTCAGGAGTCGATCAGATACACTTGGTCATCCACGAAATCCTTAGCACGATTGGAGTGAATAAAGTAGCATAGACCTTAAAATTCTAATACGACATCAACGGAGTATAGCATAAGAATAGCTTTGCAGGTACCCGTGATGGTCATGAAGTGAGAGCCATTGAATCAAATCCCTCTACCACTGAAATCAACAATACAAATCAAATTACCCAAACAAAATCGAAAGAAAGGGAGAGAGAGAAATAGTTCACATAGGCAATGCCATAAAGGTTTGGAAGAGTGGTGGAATACTTGAGAAAGCTTTGGACATTCCTGTCAATAAAACTGCCATTAGAACTACAAAGGGCCCTAGCAAAGAGAGACATCAAGGAGAAAGAGAGCGATTCTAGGGCCAAGATAGAATGTGTGAAAATGAAAGGCATCTCATGGGCCCAAAATCCAACATTCACCTTCAAAATCCAACATAAATAAAACCAATATCGGACTAACTCTAATTTTATTCACCAGATATAATGTGCAATAAAATCTGAAGATTAGAAGCAAGCAACTCAAGTTTCAGAGCAACAGGAAAACTAGTTCTGAAGGGACCAAGCAGTCAGATGGTCTCAAATATTATCTAAACAAGTTATAGCAAAAATAATAAAAAATCAAAATCCAATAATAACTACTAGAGTCTAATAAGAGTAAATAAAATATATCATGAATTCCACAATGCAACTTGATCTAATATGATATATTATATACATAAATATAAAATGTACTTTTAACGAATGGAGTATTAAAATTTATTACACTTAGTCATCCTCTTCATACTGCAAAACAAAAGGTCAGTCAAAGTCCATTATGCTCATATCCAAAGTCCATTACACCACTCGATTATAATTATCCAATAACTTAACAATGCCAATCTATAGTAGAGTTTTTGTAGTAGACAGATTATTACAATTTTATTCCAATATAATAATTAGTCAACAAAATAGAATGCTTCTTTATTCTCACAGTGCTGAAACAATTAATGTTACAAACTAAAATGTATCAGAATCCTACCAAGAAGATACAGGTAACCATCATCATCATCATCATCATAATTATTACTGCTAATACAACAATAATAGTTCTTACCCTATCTACAAGGCTTGTGACATACAGAGTAAGCACATTTTTTATGCTTTTGTCCTCTTGCATGGTGATCGTATAACAGAACAATACGTAGCCCATATTATATTATAACATGAATTAAATGATATACAACTAATAAATTGTGGAGAACCCAAATCTAGAAAGAAAATAATATATCATAAAAATTATACCTTGGATTAGGGAACTCGTTTGGGATTTTCCTCTTCTTTTCCATTGAAGTCATTTTCTAAGTGACTTGCTCACCACTTTCCATCTTATGCACAACAGTGGATGACTCTGTGCTCTGTTTTTTGGTCAACCGAAACAAAGAAAAATATGTTATCCTTGTGTCATTCAATAAGTAATTTTTTCAAACACCTTCAGTGCAATAGAAATGTAAAATATTGAGCAGAATAGGTGAGGTGAAACCAAATGAATCTTCTCACAATTGTTTAGAAGAAAGAAACTAGAAACTAAGCAAGATATAAACTACTAAATTTATTAAACTCTAGGAAATTTTCTAAATCAGAGATTGATAAAATTTATTTGTGTGTGGATTTTTATGTAAGAAATTTAATCTCAAGTAAAATAAATCCAATGGAGACTAAGAATAAGATTAATATCCAACGAACACTCACCTTCACCAAGAGAGACACGGTTGGTTACGATGAACTACAGAGCAAATGATCTCACAATAAGATCAAGCGAAAGAGATGTAGAGACCATTATGCATTTGGAAACATAAACAACAAACCGACATAGAGATGTATAAGTTATAGAGCAACATAATTCTCAAAATCTACCGTCTGTATGATTCTCAAACTATATATTTGTTCTGCATGTGTATAATCAAAGATTGTTGCCAATACTGGAAAGTTCAAAAAACTAACATTCAATCCTGAATTAAATATACATATTGAACTAATCTCCAATCTTAACACAAGAATTTACCCCCAAAATGGAAAATATGTTCTAACTGACATGAGAAAAATCCCAAACACATACAAATTTCTTAACAACGAGCGATGGTGAGTGAAGAAGAGAGACGACCACAGCAACACTAGTCGCGACAGCAGCTGTGCAAGGGAGTCAAAAATGCCGAGATGCGACCGCAACAATGGTCCGATGACAAGAACAGCCGATCCGGCTAGCGGACTGAGGAGGCTGGAGGTCTACAGGAGACACCAAAGGGAGATGAAATCGGATAAATCGGCATTGGAGGAAGAGGTATATTATGATCGGAAGAGCAGAAGAGTGACTGCTGGTAAGGACGGAGAAGATGAAATCGGAGATCACGTTACTTTTCTAGTTTCTACAGTAAAAGAGGCCAATAGTAAATATTATATATTACAACCCAATGTTGAATATGTAATTGGATCCCAAGAATACACGACCCAATATGCCACCTTAGTTGTTTAAAACAATAACTCTTTTTTAAAAAGTCATTTCAAATGTGATATATAATGCAAAATGTTGTAGTGAGAGGTGTTTAGAGAGACTTTCCTATGGCTAGCTAACTGACTTAATTAACTAATATTTTGAGGTTTGGGAGAATTAACTCAACATTCTCAATTCATGAAAATTTCAATCTGTTTATAGAGAGAATAAAAAAAATCAAAATACGTAATTTATTTTCATTTGCTTTGAGAATACATTGATTTGTATATCTTATATTATAATAAGAGCATGTTTTATTTTCTTTTGTAAAAAAAAACAAAAATAGACTTCCATGAGAAAAAATTGAGAAAAGGTTGTATGTGGCAGCAGAGTTAAAGATTCTAAGAAAAGCACTAAATTAACATACACAATTAAATAATATCACTAATACAAAACTAGGCTTTCCCGACACCCAACCACGACAGTTAACTCTATTGACTATCGTAATTGCTTAGCGTGACTCTACGTCGATAGTGAAAAACTGTTAGCATAGAAACCAATTCCGACAGTTAATAACTTTCACTATTGCTTTTGACTATCGCTATTGACCCCAAGCCTCCCCGGGCCCAACCAACATCACCACTGTAACGTCCTCCTAATCCAGGACTCTTACACAGTGTACTTCAAATTGTGTCAAACTTTCTAACCAAGTCATTTGATTTAAAATGTGTAACTATGGGTAATGTCAAGGGTTAGAATTAAAAAATTTGGTCAAAAGAACTGTTTTATTTGAAAAGATTCATACAGTCATGGGATCCCAAAATATTACAATTAAATTTTTTAAAAAGGTGTATATACATCAAAAGGTACATTCAGCTGACGTTAGCGGCAAAATAGGGCTACAACCCTAGTTCCATTGAGATATCCCCGGTCGTGGTGGTCGAGCAGCCGCATATGTACACGCGACCACCGAAGCTCCAACTCATGGCTGGACAAGCTTTCCCTTCCCCATACCTGCACCACATAGAACTCGTGAGCCAAGGCTCAACAAGAAAGCTCAACATGTGCATAAACAAAAAAATATAAACTTCCAGATACCCATCTGGCATGTTCAGCAATAATAATCTACAGATACAATCGTTCAGTTACAAACAAGTGGTCATTAGACCAACTTGGGGTTGTTTCCCTAAACAATTGGCTTTAGAGCCAACTCTGGGACCTATGCCCTAGCTACGTGACCATAGAGTCACCTAGGGCCCTTGCCTTTAGCTCTAAACAACTAGTCGTAGAGCTAGCCCAACCCCTTTGTTTATCAACGACCATAGAGTCAGCCAACATAATAGTACATTGTTGGTTTAGGCTTAAGCCTTTCATCCAGAGCACAGCGCGATTTTGCCAACCTTGACAAATAAGTCAAGCCTTGATCTAGGAATACAAACCTCAATAAAAAAACAAATATGGATAGGCATATCCCAACAAAATACGCACGCATGCATGTTAATCACATAACACCATCGAATAGCCATTCTCACAATACTAATGATACTTATTTAACGTGGCCTCATGCCCTAACCACAGAATTCATACAACAAACGTGAAACACTTAAGCAGGTATCAACCAACATGTGAAACAATAGCTCAAACATAAATGTGGTCAGGGCCCAATCCCTAGTCATGATAATTGTTAATAGTCGGGCCAAGCCCTAATGACGTATAACACGTATTGGGTGCAGTTTTCTTACCTCAGGTTCGAGTATAGCGTACAAAAGAACGACCCTCGAGCACGATCCAGGTTCCGAGCCCCTAGCAATAACCTAGTCACAACCATAATATAGAATTCCATCAATAATGAGAAAATAAAGGCTTCTGGACCAAGTCATATCCTTCGAGGAGTTCCACTAAACCGGGTAGTGGAATCAACCCCGAGCCCTAAGGAAAAGGTTCCCATTTTTAAAAGCTCCACAAGGCCAAAAATGCCCAGGCAGGCCGCGACCTGACCCTGAGGGTCGCGGTGTGCCCTCCTATTCAAGAGCCTCCCCCTCTGTCAAAGGGACGCGGGCCACAACTTGCCCTTGAGGGTCACGACACGCCCCCAAGACAGAGACCTCCCAAGGCCCTGGGTTCAAGCTGAGTCGCAACCCCTCAAGAACAAAGCCAAATTCAATCAAAACTAACCCAAATTCACCCCAAAACCATAATTCAATTACCACAATAGTTCTAACACCTTCCCACCAGCAAAACCCAACAAAAATCTAGTCTTAAAACTCATCAAAACACTAATTCCAGTTCTTGAGCAAAAAGGTACAAAACACTTCAAACACAACTGCAAACTCTTACCTAAATCAGTTAAACACAAGGATTAGATTGTTACCTTAGCTGTGGATGATGATCCCTTAACCACAAGCTTTCCAAATCCCAATCCCAAGCCTTCAATTCTTGTGTTTCTAGCCCAAAATCCTCTTAATTTTCCCAAGAACTAGTTTGAAGCAACTTAGAGAGAAAGAGAGTGAAGGAGAGAGAAAGAGTCAGTCAAAAGCTTCTAAGTGTTTTTTTGTGTGTTTTGTTTTCTATGGCTTAAGTGACTTAAGCTAATCCCTAGGCTCGGGGTACCAAAAACGTCCCCGAAGGAAAAATGGTCGAATGCCCCAATATTTCCTCCTCTGTCAAAGGGACGCAGGCTGCGACTTGCCTAGAGGGTTGCAGCGCCCTCCCTCCCCCCCCCCCCCCCCCCCCCCCCCCCCGCGCGCCCAAGACCGAGACCTCCCAAGGCCCTGGGTTCAAGCTGAGTCGTGGCCCCTTAAGAACAAAGCCGCGACTTGGCCCCACGAACCCAGATTTTCTTCAATTTTCAACAGCCAAATTCAATCCAAACTAACCCAAATTCACCCAAAAACCATAATTCAATTACCACAATAGTTTTGACACCTTCCCAGCAGCAAAACCCAACAAAAATCCAGTCTTAAAACTCATGAAATTCTTGACCTAAAAGGTTCAAAACACTTTAAAACAGCTACAAAATCTTATTAAATCAGTTAAACACAAGGATTAGATTGTTACCTTAGGTGTTGATGATGACCCCCTAACCACAAGCTTTCCAAATCCCAATCCCAAGCCATCAATTCTTGTGTTTCTAGCCCAAAATCCTCATAATTTTCTCAAGAACTAGTTTGAAGCAACTTAGAGAGAAAGAGAGTGAAGGAGAGAGAAAGAGTCGGTCAAAAGCTTCTGAGTGTTTTTTGTGTTTTGTTTGCTAAGGCTTAAGTGACTTAAGCTAATTCCGAGGTTCGGGGTACCAAAAGCGTCCCCGGGGGCAAAATGGTCGAATTCCCCAATATTTCCTCCTAAACTCCCTAACTCCAAAGATATCTCCAATTATTTATTCCCATTACCCGATAACCAAATTAAATGCCTAATACCCAAAATATCCCTCGACTCGCCCCGAGTCGGGTATTGGGTCCCGTTGTGACTTTCCCGCTAACTTGCTCCCTAGGATTGTCTTGTGTTGAGTAAATTAAATAAACCCACATAATAATGTGGTCGTACGCATATATCACATAATTATAAAATTATGCCCGTAATGACCAAATTATCATAATTTCCCTTTTAATAAGAAACAAGCCCATTTGCATATTTAATATCCCTAAACATGCACAACCAGTCATATTATCACATAATTACAATTAAATATAACAAATCATCATATAATTCCATATATTGCCATCATGGCCCCCTATTTAAGACCCTAAGCCTTATTAGGTAATTTTGGGACATTACAACTATCCCCTCCTTACAGAAATTTCGTCATCGAAATTTTACCTGAATAGCTCAGGATACTGAACCCGCATATCTACCTCTAGCTCCCAGGTCACCTCCTCGACCTTGTGGTTCCTCCATAATACCTTATCTAAAGGTGTAGTCTTGTTCCTCAATACCTTGTCCTTCCTGCCTAGAATCTGAACTGGTTGTTCTTCATAGGACAAGTCTGTCTCAAATTCTAGATCTTCATAACTCAGTACATGAGTTCCATCAGAAACATACTTCCTCAGCATGGAAATATTGAATACATTATGCACACTAGACAACATAGGGGGTAAGGCCAACCTGTAGGCCACCTGCTCTATCCTCTCCAGGATCTCAAATGGTCCCACAAACCTAGGGCTCAACTTGCCCTTCTTCCCGAACCTCTTCACCTTTCTTAGAGGTGAAACCGTAAGGAAGACATAGTCTTCCACCTGGAACACTACGTTCCTCCGCCTTGGGTCTGAATAGCTCTTCTATCTACTCTGAGATGAGAGCATTCAAGCTCTAATCTTCTCGATAGCCTCAGTGGTCCTCTGATTTGCATTAGGACCTAGATATTTCCTCTCACCCATCTCATCCCAGTGAATGGGCGATCTGCACTTCCTACCATACAACATCTCATAAGGTGCCACCCCAATGGTAGACTGGTAGTTGTTGTTATAGGAAAATTCTATTAGAGGAAAATATCTACTCCATGATCCTTCAAAGTCCAACACACACACTCTCAGCATGTCCTCCAATATCTAGATAGTCCACTCAGACTGACCATCGTTCTGAGGATGATAAGTTGTGCTGAACTTCAGCTGTGTACCCATCGCCCTCTGTAAACTTCCCCAAAACTTGGAGGTGATGATAGGGTTCCTATTAGACACGATAGACGTCGGAGTCCCATAAAGGCGAACTATCTCTCTCACATAGAGATCTGAATACTGGTCAACCGTGTAATTTGTCCTCACTGGTAGAAAATGAGCTGATTTTGTATATCGATCCACGATGAACCAAATAGAATCATGCTGGCCCACTATCCTGGGCAACCCTACCATGAAACCCATCGTGATATCCTCCCACTTCCACTCTGGCATATCCAGAGGCTGTAATAGCCCTCCCAGCCTCTGATGCTCAACCTTGACCTGCTGACAGGTCAGGCACCTTACCACATACTCAGTCACATCCCTCTTCATCCCACACCACCAATATAAAAGCTTTCAGATCCTGGTACATCTTCGTGGTGCCTGGATGTAGAAAATAAGGGGTAGTATGAGATTCATCCAGAATCTCTCGTCTGATCCCAATGTCCACCGGAACGCAAATTTGATCCTTATATCTCAACAAGCCCATACTTGACACCATATAGTCCTTAGCTATTCCAACTAGGACATCCTCTCTAATCTACCCCAACTGTGGATCATCTAACTACTTTTCCTTGATTCTCTCCAAGAGAGTAGATTGTAAAGTGATGTTGGCTAACTGACCCACCACTAACTCAATCCCTGATCTAGTCATGTCATCAACCAATTTCCTTGATATCCACCTGGCACTACATAGTTGTCCCGGACCCTTTCAGCTTAAGGCATCTGTTACCGCGTTGGCTTTCCCAAGGTGATAGAGGATCTCACAATCATAATCCTTTACCAGCACTAACCAACGTTGCTGCCTCATGTTCAGATCCTTCTGGGTGAAGAAGTATTTTAAACTTTTGTGGTCAGTGTATATCTCACACTTCTCACCATACAAGTAGTGCTGCCACACCATCAGTGCAAAAGCTACTGCTGCAAGCTCTAAGTCATGTGTGGGGTAGCTCTGCTCATATTCCTTCAACTGACGTGATGCATAGGAAATCACCTTCCCTGCTTGCATAAGTACACAACCCAGACCCTGCCTCAAAGCGTCACAGTAATATCATGATCTGTAGGAAGGCTCAAAACTGGAGCGGTGATCAAACTCTTCTTGAGCTTCTGGAAGCTGCCTTCACATTTATCTGACCAAACAAACTTCTAATTCTTGCGGGTTAACTTTTTCAGTAATAACGCAACCTTGGAGAACCTTTCCACAAAGCGTCTATAATACCCTGCCAATCCCAAGAAACTTATGATCTCTGAGATGTTCCTCGATCTTGGCCAATCTCTGACTACTTCAATCTTTGTCAGATCCATATTAATTCTATCCTTAGTGACTATGTGACCCAAGAAAGTCACCTGTGGTAACCAAAACTTGCATTTCTTGAATTTCGCATACGTCTGTGTTCTCTCAACCTCTGTAGTACCAATCTAAGGTGCCGCTCGTGTTCTGTCTCTGTCCAAGAGTATATCAATATATCGTCAATAAAGACGATCACAAATTGGTCCAGGTAGTCTTTGAACACCTTGTTCATCAAATCCATAAATGTTTCCGGGGCATTAGTTAACCCAAATGACATCACCAAAAACTCATAATGCTCGTACCTGGTGCGAAAAGTTGTCTTTAGTATATCCTCCTCTCTAATCCTCAGCTGGTGATAATCAAATTGAAGATCTATCTTAGAGAATATTGTTCTTCCCTGCAATCGGTCAAACAAATCATCAATCCATGGAAGAGGATATCTATTCTTAATAGTCAACTTATTCAGTTCTCTGTAATCGATACACATCCTTAGAGAACCATACTTTTTCTTCACAAAGAGGATCGGTGCGCCCCATGGTGAGAAACTGGGCCTGATAAAACCCAAGTCCAGTAAATCCTGTAGTTGAACCTTTGGTTCCATCAGCTCAGCTGGAGCCATTCTATAAGGTGCCCTAGACATTGGCTCTGTCCCTAGCGCCAATTTAATTACAAACTCAATCTCCCTGTGTGGAGGAAACCATAGTAGATCCTCTAGAAACATGTCCAGAAACTCACAGATTAATTGGGTCTGTTCTGGTCCCACTGGCACGACCTGAGTGGTGTCCACCACGCTAGCTAAGAACCCTATGAATCCCTCTTGCAATAGGTCTCTAGCTCTAAGTACAGATGTAATAGGTATACGGGGTCCATGCACAATGCTCACCCTCGGGCTCAAAGGTTACCATCTTTTTCTTGCAGTCAATGGTTGCCCCATACTTCTCTAGCCAATCCATACCCAGAATTATAATAAAATCAGTAATCTCCAGCTCTACTAAGTCAACTGATAACTTTCTGCTATCCACTGTAACTAGTAGTGATCTAACCCATCTCCTGGAAACCACTAACTCCCCAGTAGGAAACATCGTACCAAATCCCATAGGATAAAAATCTCATGGTCTACACAATCCATGTATAACCCTACCAGCAACAAAAAAGTGCGTAGCAGCTGAATCAATCAAAACAGTATAGAATGTTCAGCACTAGAAAGCTGACCTGTAACTACTGAGGGACTAGCCCCGGCCTCTGCCTGGGTCAAGGTGAACACTCGAGCTGGCGTCTGGCTATCCACTTTCTTCGGCTACTCCTTTCTAGCTCTCGGGGAGTCTTTCTTCAAATGCCCCATACTACCACAAACAAAACAGGCCTTCGCCCATAATTCCCCAATATGGTGCCTCCTGCACCTATCACACTTTGGGAATGCTCTCTAGGTCTCACCGCCACTTTGGCGGCCCATTTGTATGCCTCGTGGCCTCCTATCTGGCCCTGGAGCTGAAATTGTGTCTGAAGTCTTCCTCTTTTGATCATTGGGGCCTCCACCCCTACCAAAATCTAGAAATAGAGGTCCCAGCCTCCTAGAATCCCTTCTGGCTGCATTGTCACGCCAGATCTTGTTCTCTGCTCTCTCAGCTGTAAGTGCCTTCTCCACCGCCTATGCATAGGTAGTCAATCCTAGCACAGTAGTAATACGAATGTCCCAGGCTATCATCAGTTGTAGCCCCTGAAGAAACCTCTCTCTTTCTAGTCCAATCATTGGGCAACAGATCCCCGAATAAATTTGCCATCCTGTCGAATTTCAAGCCGCAATCAATCACTGTCATGTTACCCCGAAGTAACGTGATGAATTTCTCAGCCTTTGCAGCTTTAATTGCGTCATTGTAGCACTTTTCATTAAATAAGGTTCTAAACTCTTCCCCTTCCATGGTGGTTACTGCTCTGGTCTGGGACACCACCTCCCACCATATTCAGGCATCCTCTCAAAACATATAAGTGGCGCAAGCCACTCTCTCATTACCACCTATCCTCATAAAATACAAGATAGTGGTTCTCATAGTCATCCACTGCTCAGCCTTTAGTGGATCTGAGCCGCCCTAAAAGACTGGAGGGTGTTGCTTCCTGAACCACTCATACAGGGGTTCTGTAACGACCCAAAATCACTAATAAGGTTTAAGGCCTTGATTAGTATGCCGAGATGGCATAATTGGTTTATGTGTGAATAAAATAATTTAATGCATGATTTCGTGATAAGCACGCTTATATGATTATATGAATATATGAAATGCATGTCTAAGGGTATTAGTATGCATGTAGGCCCTATTTAGCTCAAAGGAATATATTTGTAATTTTAGCCCGTTGAGGGCATAAATGTGATTATATGTTATAGTTGTGAAGACCACATTATTATGTGGATATATCTGCAGCATGAGACTTGAGGTGATCCTAGGGAGCTAGTTAGCGGGAAAGTCACAACGAGACCCAATACTTGACTCGGGGCGAGTCAAGGGGTATTTTGGGAATTAGATGGTTATTTGGGTTATCGGGTTATGGAAATAAATAATTAGAGATATATTTGAGGTTAGGAAGCCTAGGTGGGAATACTGGGGAAGTTTACCATTTTTCCCTCGGGGACGTTTTTGGTACCCCGAGCTTTGGGATTAACATAAGCAAGATAAAACAAAGTAGAGGAAATAGCTAGAATTTTGCCAAAATCGACCTCTCCTTCTTCTTTTAGCTTAACTCTCTCTCTCTCTCTCAAGGAACCATTGAAACTATGGAAGATTTGGCTGGAAATTATGAGATTTGAGTTGGAATCTTGGGGGATATCTCAGTAGCAATCTAAAGGTTCAGACTAGTAATTTAGGTAAGTATTGAATTGTGGTTAAGTTGTTTAAACTCTATAGTTCTAGCTGAGTTCTAAGAAGTTTTTGGGTTTTAAAATTGAAGATGGAATTGAGGCTAAAGACTTGGGAGTTAGCTCAGCAATTGCTTGCTGGATTGGTTCTTCAATAAAGGTAAGCTCTAATTTATAGTTTAGCATCTGAATTCTGTGTTCTCTTGGTTGGTTTTAGTGTTCTTGAGCTTGTGGGTTTCAAAGATTAAAGTGTAATTTTGATGAGTATCTAAGCTAGGTTTTTGTTGGGTTTTGCTATTGGAAACATGTTTGGATGTTTATGATAGTTGAATTATGTCATTAGGGTTGTTTTGGGTTGATTTGAGTGAGGTTTGAATGTTGAAAATGGTGGGTTTTCTGGGTTCGAAGGGATCGGGTCACGGCTCAGTTCATGGTGTGTCGCAGCCCTCTGGAGCAGATGGGGGCTGAGGAAGAGGGGCGGGGCGCGGCATGGGGAGTGTTGGGCCGCGGCCTGTGTCTATTATTTGGTGAGGCTGGGCCTCTGGATAGGGGCGGGTCGTGACATAGAAAGCTGGGATGGGGCTCTTAAGGGAATTTTTGGCCTTTAGGAGGTTTTAGGGGCGGGAACCTAACCTAGGGTGCTCGGGATCGATTCCACTATCATGTTTAGTGGAATTCGATGTTCCGGAGGCTAGAACTTGGTCCGGAAACCTTTAAACAATTATTATTGATGGAATCCCTTATCTTGGTTGTGACTAGGTTAAAGCTAGGCTTGGGAAACGGATCGTGCTCAAGGGCCATCTCACATAATCCGAACACATGGAATTAAAGGTAAGAAAACTGCACCCGTTTGTGAGTTTATGATGGGACTAAGGGCTCCCTATTCTTGTATGCATTATGGAAGGTGGTATTATGCCATGGAAATGTAAAACAAACGGTCTAAGTGTGTCGGAGTTTATAATGGCGCACAGGGCGCAACTTAGCCACTAGTAGTTAAGGAGAGGTTAATATTCACTGACTTGGTTTAAGCGGACCGGAGTCAGTGGTGCAAACAGAGGGTGCGACCTAAGGCGTCGACCCTGGTTATCGTATGATTTGGTTGCTATTGTTACTTGACGAATATGATATGCTGAATATCTGAGTATTAGCTTATGGATTTGCTGGTTATGTTTACTGATTTTGTGAATGACATGGTCTGCTGAGTATATAGTCATGCTTAAGGAGTTATTTGGTTATTATCATGTTTGTGCTATGATGTTAATTTTTCTTGCTGGGCTTGGCTCACGGGTGCTACGTGGTGCAGGTAAAGGTAAGGGTAAGCTTGATCAGCCCTGATTTGGAGAGCTTTAAAGGCGGAATGTACATGACTAGCTGCTTGGCCGCTACGGTTGAGGGAGGGACAGGTACAGGAGGACCTTAAATGTCTGGTTTGCCTTAGAGTGGTCAAATGATGTATATACTTTGGAAATTTTTGTAAACTGTCCTTCAAACGTTATTTCTTTTGGGATCCCATGTATAAAACACTTACTTATATAAAATGTTTCTTTTATGACCAAAATCTTTTAACCCTAGTTCATTAATGGTTTTAGTAACATGTTTTCAACTAAGCAAGTCTTGCACCTTTATAAATACACAGTGTAGCAGTCTTGGCTACCCAAGGCATTACAACTTGGTATCAGAGCGTCCTAGGTTTAAGGGTTTCTGAAGACTAGCTGGACATATACATTCGCCGCTAAAGACAAGCTCGGTTCAGGGTTTGGTAAAAGTGTATATGTGTTTATATGCTTAAGTGATTGGATAGAATTATGATTGTTTTTATCTGTTGGATTAATAGGAAGCATGAGATACTGATAGGGCCTAGCCCTTGACTATTGTGTAACAATATTGAAGCGTGCTTATTATCATTGCTATGCATGTAAATGAATATTTGAAATGATTAGTTGTATATTGCTAATATAGGGATGGATGTTTATATCTTGACTGTTGTGTGGTGATGTTGGGGCATGCTTATTAGTATTGCTGGAGCATGTGGATGAGTATTTGGATGAACTACCATATCTTGATTGTTTGTGATTGATTGTGTTCCATTGGTGGATTTTGGAAAGGTTAATACCCTGTCATCATAGTATGATTGCCGAGTTGTTGATTGTAGATTAACTTAGATAGCTATGCGTCCAAGAAAATCTACGTGACTAGCCAATACTAGATCTAGGACTAGAGATGATGACCAAGGCCAGATCCCTCCGCCAGTCCCTGAGAATCGGCAACAGATTATGGCAGAGATGCAAGCACAACTTCAGAGCCAAGATGAACAGATCCATCTTTTACGACAGTAGGCTCGGTTAGGGAGTGCTGCATCTATTGTGCCACCTATAGTGGCACTAGTTATTCAGCCAGTGGAAGTTGGAAATAGGTGGGAGGTGTTGTATGAGCGGTTCTGGAAGCAGCATCCCCCAACTTTTGAGAGAGGACCTGATCCACTGAAGGCTGAGCAGTGGAATACTATGATTACTACTATCCTAGATTTCATAAGGATAGAAGGTCTTGACAGAGTGGCCTGTGCCACATATATGCTGAGAGAGGATGCCTGCATCTAGTGGGAAGTGGCATCGCAGACCGAAGATGTGACTACTCTGAGTTAGGATGGATTCAAGGACTTGTTCAGTCAGAAATACTACAATGTTATCATCAAGGCAGAGAAGGTTAATGAGTTTGTGGGGTTGGTGCCGGGAAATATGACAATTACCGAGTATGCCCTAAAATTTGACAAACTTACAAAATTTGCACCAGATCTTGTGCCTATAGATGCAGCTAGGCAAGATAGATTTATTAGAGGGCTTAATGCTATGATAGCCCAGGATGTGAGAATTACAACAGTACCTGGGGGAACGACTTATGCCAAGGCTGTTGAGAAGGCTCTTACCACTGAAGAAGCAGAGAACAAGATTTGGAAGGAAAGTGCTGCAAGGCGAGAGGGTCGCAGAGTGGGGCCTCCATATTCTGGGTCTGGTAGGGGTGGAGGCCCCAGTGATGTGAAGAGGAAGACCCCTGACACTTCGACCGCTACTAGTCCTTATAGGAGGTGTCGGGGTGCTCAGGGTGGCCGTCAGGGAGGCGGTGATCCATGGAGGAGTTACTTGGAGTGCACGAGGTACAGAAGACGCCATCAGGGCAAGTGTCGAGCCAATGCCTGCTTTGTGTGTGGAACTGTGAGATATCTCAAGAAGGATTGCCCAATAGTGAAGAAAGGGGAGGAAGGGAAGGTGGATAGCTTGACTCCAGCTTGAGTGTTCACTTTGACACAGGCAGAGGCCAAGGCTAGTCCCTCGGTGGTGACAGGTCAGCTTTCTAGCGCTGGCTCTCCTTTTACTGTATTGATTGACTCTGGTGCCACACATTCATTTGTTTCTAGTAAGGTGATTGATAGATTGTGTAGACCTAGTGAGTATTGTACTACAGAGTTTGGGACTATATTGCCTACTGGGGAACTGGTAATTTCTAGGAGATGGATTAGAGCATTGCCAGTGATGGTTGATAGCAGGGAACTTTCAGTAGATTTGATTGAGTTAGACATGGAGGACTTTGACATGATTCTAGGAATAGATTGGTTGGTCAAGTATGGGGCTACTATTGATTGCAGGAAGAAGATGATGACTTTTGAGCTGGAGGGCGAGGATCCCTTCATTTTCGTGGGTTCAGTATGTGGACCCCGCGTACCCATGATATCAGTATTGAGAGCCAGAGACTTGTTACAGGGAGGATGTATAGGTTTTCTGGCTAGTGTGGTGGATACTACTGGGGCTTTGCCAGCATGACTGGGAGAGACTAGATTGGTTTGTGAGTTCTTAGATGTATTTCCTGAGGATCTACCGGGATTGCCACCGCACAAGGAGATTTAGTTTGTTATTGAGTTAGCACCGGGGACAGAACCAGTATCAAGAGCACCATATAGGATGGCACCAGTAGAATAGAAGGAAATGAAGATACAGTTGCAGGAATGTAACGCCCTGGTTACCCCATAACAGTTACGGTGAATGGTGAACCGGAAATTTGACCCGCTACCCGAGTCCTTTGGTTAAAAACGTGATCTAAGTGTTATTATCAGGTTAAGGTAGAAAACCAGTAAAAAGGAAAGGGTACATTTCATTAAGTAAATAAACTGCTCATGAGCCTTTCAAAATGTTTACAAGTAGTTCATAATACAAAAGAGTTGCTACAGTTCCAAATTTACAATCCCCGCCGGCCTAAGCGGCAAAAATAGGGTAAACCCCTAGTCCCTCTGAGAACTCCTTGACCGTGGCGGTCAAGCGGCCCTGTATGTACACAACATCGCCCAAGCTCCCCACTCAGGGCTGGTTAAGCTTTTCCTTCCCTTTACCTGCACCACATAGCACCCATGAGCCAAGGCCCAGCAAGAAAACACAATAAGACATGATATAATATCAACAACAATCATAATAACCCTTCAGCACTCTCAGTCCAAACAAATAGGTGACAATAGCCAAAAGCCACGATAATGAGCATCGCTCCCTCTAGCCATGTGACGATAGGGTCACCAGGGCTTAACGGTTAAGTGATTCCTTCATATGCTCGACCAGGACAGGTGCATGGTGATTAGTCACCAACATAACCTTCCTCACGACTCTAGAATCGAAGCTATGGACAACGTCCCTTAGCCACGTGACTAACGGTCACCGGGGTTGTATACCTTGGCTATAGACATCTGGTCGTAGACCAGGCAAGCGCTTATAAGTTCTTCGACCTTAGGGCCAGTCCCGCATTAATGCCATAGAGCCACTCAATGCGTGATCATCGACTTTAGAGTCGGTCCCTGACTAGTCAGTGTCCTAAACAGGTAATCAGCATTCATTAGCATTTAATATGCAATCCACGTTCACATATATCAACCAGCATGCTTCAATATCAAACCATGCATGTCATATACCTGTACAGGGTGCAACTGTATCCATACACTGTTTTCTTACCTCAAGTTCGAGCGAGAAGTATGATAAAGACGACCCCTGAGAACGATCAATCTTTTAGTTCCTTAGCGGTTACCTAATCACAACCAATTATAACCTCCATTAATGAGAATCCACAATAATAGGGTCTTAACCTAAGCACCACCCTCGGGACCTCGAAACATGCCCACACAGTGAGTAGATTCGGTCCCGGGCCTTAAGGATTGAAACCCCAAGTCAAAAACCCTTAAAAACACTCAAAACGGGGTTTGGAAGGAGCAGGGTAGCGCTACAGCGCTCAACCCCTAGCGCCACAGCGCTCTACACAGAACCTCCCAAGAGCCAGAAAACCTCCTAAGGAGCGCTATAGCGCCCTAGGGTGGGCGCTGTAGCGCTGCCTCCAGGCCCAAACTCCCCTGAACCGACCTTCTTCAACTCCTTCGATTCTAACTCGATTTCCAAGCTTCCAAATCCTATTCTTGATGCCAAATAAACCCAAAAACCATCCTAACACACCCCAAACATCACAAGCATGGGAACCCTAGCCAAAAATCCCAACAAAACCATGAATTCACCCTAGTAAACTCAGCTACAAAACAAAACCAAAACAGGGCAAACCAGAGAAAACCATGGTTAGAAACTTACCCAAAGCTCGGCTTATGATGGTCTTCAATGGTGGAACACACTCCCAAACTCTCAAGGCTTGCTTCTCAAGCTTGAATCCTCAAAATTGATTCAGAAACCACAAAGAAAAATGAAGAAAAGAAGGTACGGGAGAACTCTTTTGCATACTCTGTTTTTCCACTACTTTCTTCAGCCATCAAGAGTTATATCTATCCTAGGGGTGAAATGTCCATTTTACCCCTAGGTCATTAAATACTTTCTAAAGGCTCCCAAGGGCGAATTTGGTACTTCCTTCCTATCTCGTTAATCATAATTAACGCTCTCCAATTCCCACTATCTTCAATAATCTCAAACACCAATAAATCACAATCCGTTACCCTATATCTCCCGGTAACGCTCTAATCATCAAAATCACCCCGACACTCAACCCAAGTCCCGATACTTAAACCTGTTGTGACTAAACCGCTAATCAATATTCCACGATCGTCTCATGTCGAATAGCTCAAACAAACCCACATCATAATGTGCTCTCAACATATATCACCGACATGCATACAATTAACATTATATTATAATATAATTCTCATAAACATGCATAAACACATTAAATGGCATAATTAAACAATTATGGCCCTCCCGGCCTACTAATCCAGCCGTTAACCATAATAGGGGATCCGGGGCATTACAACTATCCCCTCCTTACAGAAATTTTGTCCTCGAAATTTACCTGAACAACTCGGGATACTGACTCGGCATATCAGACTCCAGCTCCCAGGTCGCCTCCTCGACCTTGCTGTTCCTCCACAACACCTTAACCAAAGGTATTGTCTTGTTCCTGAGGACTTTATCTTTTTGATCAAGTATCTGAATAGGCTGCTCCTCAAAGGAGAGATCTGGCTCAAGCTCCAGATCCTCATAACTCAAAACATGGCTCTCATCAGATACATACCTCCGAAGAGCGGAAACATGAAATACATTATGTACGGCTGACAACGCCGGAGGCAAAGCTAGCCTGTAAGCCACTTGACCAATCCTCTCCAGGATCTCAAATGGACCTACAAACCTGGGACTCAGCTTGCCTTTCTTCCCAAATCTTCTCACCCCTTTCCATGGCGAGACTCTAAGGAAGACATAGTCCCCTACCTGGAACTCTACGTTCCTGCGTTTGGGATCTGCATAGCTCTTCTGTCTACTCTGAGAAGTAAGCATCCGAGCTCTAATCTTATCAATAGCCTCACTGGTCCTCTGAACTGCCTCAGGACCTAAGTACCTCCTTTCACCTGTCTCATAAGGTGCAACACCAATGGTAGATTGATAACTGTTATTATAGGAGAACTCTATCAAAGGCAGATACTTACTCCATGATCCACCAAAGTCCAGTACACATGCCCGCAGCATGTCTTCCAATATCTGGATCGTCCTCTCAGATTGCCCATCTGTCTGAGGATGATAAACTGTACTGAACTTCAATTGTGTACCCATGGCTGTTTGTAAACTCTTCCAGTACTTGGAAGTGAATGTAGGGTCCCGATCTGAAACGATTGACCTAGGAGCTCCATGGAGGCGCACGATCTCTCTCACATAGAGATCTGCATACTGATCAACAGTATAAGTAGTCCTCACTGGTAGAAAGTGAGCTGACTTGGTATAGAGATCCACTATCACCCAAATGGAATCATGCTGACCAACAGTCCTGGACAAGCCCACCACAAAGTCCATTATGATGTCTTCCCACTTCCACTCTGGGATATCCAGAGGCTGCAATAACCCTGCCGGCCTCTGACGCTTAGCCTTGACCTGTTGACAAGTCAAGCACTTAGCCACATACTCTACTACATCTCTCTTCATCTCTGGCCACCAATACAATGATCTCACATCCCGATACATCTTCGTGGTGCCTGGATGCAAAGAGTAAGGTGTAGTATGAGATTCATCCAGAATCTCCCGCCTCAATGCAGTGCCTAATGGAACACATATTCGTCCCTTATATCTCAATAACCCCAAATCAGACACTGTATAGTCTCTGGATGCTCCAGCCAAGACATCCTCTCTAATCTTGATCAGCTGTGGATCACCCAACTGACCCTCTTTAATCCTCTCTAGCAGCGTAGACTATAGCGTAACATTGGCCAACTGGCCCACCAGCAACTCTATACCAGCTCTGGTCATATCATCAGCTAACTCCCTGGCTATCAGCCTAATACCATGAATCTGTCCTGGACCCTTCCGGCTTAAAGCATCAGCTACCACGTTGGCTTTCCCTGGGTGATACAGAATCTCACAATCATAATCTTTTACTAATTCCAGCCAACGCCTTTGCCTCATGTTCAAGTCTTTCTGGGTAAAGAAATACTTCAGGCTCTTGTGGTCTGTATAAATCTCACACTTCTCTCCATAGAGATAGTGCCTCCATATCTTTAAAGCAAAAACCACTTCTGCCAACTCTAAATCATGGGTAGGATACCTCTTCTCGTACTCCTTCAACTGATGAGAAGCATAAGCTATAACTCTCTCTGATTGCATCAAAACACAGCCCAAACCTTGATGAGAAGCATCGCAGTATATCACAAACTTCTCCTGGTCTGTTGGAAGACTCAGAACTGGAGCTGTAATCAACATCTGTTTCAACTCTTGGAAGCTGTTCTCACACTTGTCTAACCACACAAACTTCTGACCCTTGCGTGTCAGCTCAATCAACGAGGTAGTAATCTTTGAGAACCCCTCCACAAAACGCCTGTAATACCCTGCCAATCCAAGGAAACTTCTAACCTTAGAAGCATTCTTTGGCCTTGGCCAATCCCTTACCGCCTCAATCTTTGCTGGATCCACTTTAATCCCCTCCTTACTAACAATGTTCCCAAGAAAGGACACATGAGACAACCAGAATTCACACTTCTTGAACTTTGCAAACAACCTGTGTTCCCTCAACCTCTGTAGAACTAACCTCAGATGTTGCTCATGCTCTGACTCAGTCTGAGAATATACCAGAATATCATCGATGAAGACGATCACAAACTGGTCCAAATAATCCTTGAACACTCTGTTCATCATATCCATGAAAGCAGCAGGGGCATTAGTCAACCCAAATGACATAACTAAAAACTCATAATGCCCATACCTAGTGCGAAAAGCGGTCTTCGGTATGTCTCCCTCCTTAACCCTCAACTAATGATAACCAGAACGAAGGTCAATCTTAGAGAATACCGTCTTACCCTACAATTGATCAAACAGATCGTCTATCCTTGGCAAAGGATACCGGTTCTTAATTGTCAACTTATTCAGTTCTCTGTAATCTATACACATCCTTAGAGAACCATCTTTCTTCTTCACAAACAGAACTGGCGCACCCCAAGGTGAAAAGCTAGGTCTGATAAAACCCAAGTCCAACAGCTCTTGCAACTGTACCTTTAATTCTTTCAACTCAGCTGGGGCCATTCTGTATGGTGCTCTAGACACTGGCTCCGTCCCTGGGGCCAGTTCTATAATGAACTCAATCTCTCTGTGTGGTGGCAACCCTGGCAAATCTTCCAGAAACACATCCAGAAACTCACATACAAGTCTAGTATCCTCTGGTCTCACTGGCACGACCCGAGTGGTATCAACCACACTGGCTAAGAATCCAATGCAACCCCCTTGCAACAAATTCCTAGCCCTCAATGCAGAAATCATAGGAATACGGGGTCCATGCACAGCACCAACAAATACAAAAGGATCCTCACCTTCAAGCTCAAAGGTGACCATCTTCCTTCTGCAGTCAATGGTTGCCCCATACTTGGCTAAGCAGTCCATACCCAGTATCATATCGAAGTTAGTCATAACTAACTCTATAAGATCCACTGACAACTCTCTGCCCTCCACTATCACTGGCAAAGATCTGACCCATCTCCTGGATACAACCAATTCCCCAGTGGGTAACAGAGTACCAAACACCACAGCATAGAAATCACAAGGTCTACACAATCTATCAATAACACTACTAGCAACAAAAGAATGTGTAGCACCAGAGTCAATCAATACATTATAAGCAGTTCCTGCACTAAGAAGCTGACCTGTAACAACTGAGGGGGAAGCCTCAGCTTCTGCTTGAGTCAAAGCAAACACTCGCGCTGGGGCCGAGCTGTCTGCCTTCTTGGGCTCTTCCTTTCTTGCCTTAGGGCAATCCTTTTTCAGATGACCCACTGCTCCACAAGAGAAGCAGGCCCTTGCCTTACACTCTCCCAAGTGATGCCTCTTGCATCTAGGACAAAAATAGGGTAAACCCCCTAGTTCCTCTGAGAACTCCTTGGCCGTGGTGGTCAAGCGGCCGCATATGTACACATCACCACATCAGCTCTCCACTCAAGGCTAAGTGAGCTTTTCTTTCCCTTTACCTGCACCACATAGCACCCATGAGCCAAAGCCCAGCAAGAAAACATAACACTTTTCATAAACATTATCAAATGATTATCATTATAATCACACTGAACATAAAGCTTTCAAACAAGCGGGTGAGCATCACATGATCTTAGCGGGGGAGAGTGGCTGCTAGGTAAGCCATTAGCCTCCAAGCGCTTATTTCATTCATCGACCCTCGGGGTCAGTCTGGCATTAATGCTCTTTGAGCCATTCAATGCTAATAGTCGATTAGATCTAATCTCTGTTGGCTTGCGTGATCCACGCTATGGCCGTTCTGACTAATGAGTCAGTGCTATGTGACCAGTGTCCAGTATCACTGCCGAACCTGACTAATAAGTCACAGCTTCACAGCTGATACTAACACCTTTGCCAATTCTGACTGATGAGTCAGTGCAACGTGACCAGTGCCCAGTACCACTGCCGAACCTGACTAATGAGTCACAACTTCACAGTTGATACTAGCACCTTTGCCAAACCTGACTAATAAGTCAGTACCATGCACAAGTGAGCAACACATGCCCAACATTCTATATTCAATCCATGTCCATATTACACAACCAACATGCCTCACGAGTATCCATGCATGTCACACTTGGGGTGCAGTTTTCTTACCTCTGGTTCGAGCTAGAATGAATAAAAGAATGACCCTGAGAACGATCGACCTTTTGGTCCTTTAGCGGTTACCTGGTCATAACAAATTATGGGATTCCATCAATAAAATGAATAATAAAAGGTTCCCAAACCAAAACCTAACCTCCGGGACATCAAACACTACTCAACCGGGTAGTAGGTTCAACCCCGAGGCCTTAGGCTTGCATCCCCGAGCCAAAAAGCCATTTCTGGCCAAAAAGCCACTAAGGGACGCGGCCCTCCTTGGCCATGCCACGACCCGCCCCTCAAACAGAGGCACCCAAACTCAGCAGCCCCCAAGGGCCGCGGCTCACCCCTGCCATGCCGCGGCGCAAGCTCCAGTTCAGCCGAAACCCCTGTTTTTCTTCCCTTGCATTTCCTCTTGAAACCAACCCTTCAAACCCAGTTTAAACACCACCCAAACCTCTTTCAAACACCCATTTAAACCTCCAAACATCACCCATAACTCTCCCCCATCATAACCCAACCTAAACATCACAAAAACTCCCCTTGATTCCAACTTTCCACACCAAAATCTAGAGCTGAAATCTTAAAACGAAAACAGAGCATACATGGAAACTAGTGGCTAAAAGCTTACCTCAAGTTCAGGTTATGGTGCTCTTTCACAGTGGAACACTCTCCCAAAGTACCAAGTCTTAGCTCCCAAGCTCAAATCCTCAACAAGATCACAAAAACTCACAAGGAAAATGAAGGAAGGAGAAGGGACGGGAAGGAGAAGAAGAAAACTCTGTTTTTGGTTCTGTTTATTCTACAGCCTCCAAACATCATATATATCCAAGCCAAAAGACTAAAATACCCCTAGGTCTTTTAAAGCTTCTAAAGCCACTTCAAGGGTAATTTTGGCACTTTCCACCTACATCGTTAATGATAATTAATGCTTCCCAATTCCCGCTAATCTCAACATTCTCAAACACCAACAATTCACATCCCATTACCCTTTAATGCCCGGTAACACTCTAATCATTAAAACACCCCGAGACTCACTCCGAGCCCGGAGCTTAAGCCTGTTATGACCAAATTGATAATTAACATCCCTTGATCGCCTCATGCCAAACGACTCGAACAAACCCACATCATAATGTGGTCTCAAATTATAACACCAACATGCGTGCAAATAACCAATTTACCCTCAACGGGCCAAATTACCATCACACCCTTGTAATTAGAAATATAGACTCACATGCATGCATTTCACATCATATCATAATATAATCAACATATACATGCATTTATCAATTAATAACATAATTAAGAAAGTATGGCCCTCCCGGCCTACTATTCACGCCGTTAAACATATCGGAGAATTCGGGGCATTACATTTACTGATTTTGTGAATGACATGGTCTGTTGAGTATATAGTCATGCTTAAAGAGTTATTTGGTAATTATCATTGTTTGTGCTATGATGTTAAATTTTCTTGCTAGGCCTTGGCTCATAGTGCTACGTGGTGCAGGTAAAGGCAAGGGTAAGCTTGATCAGCCCTGATTTGGAGAGCTTTACAGGCGGAATGTACATGACTAGCTGCTCGGCCACCACGGTTGAGGGAGGGACATGAACAGGAGGACCTTAAATGTCTGTTTTGCCTTAGAGTGGTCAAACGATGTATATAGTTTGGAAATTTTTGTAAACTGTCCTTCAAACGTTATTTCTTTTGGTATCCCATATATAAAATGTTTCTTTTGTGACCAAAATCTTTTAACCCTAGTTCATTAATAGTTTTAGTAACACATTTTCAACTAAGTGACTTGATTAGCAAGTCTTGCACCTTTATAAATACACAGTATCACGGTCTTGGCTACCCAGGACGTTACAGGTTCCCACCTATCTCCCTTTGCCTGGGGCTGCACTATTGCTGATACATCTGGCTGTATCACTGGTGGTACCGCGGGCTATAGGTTCCCTGCTGTAACCTGTTGCTGTCTTAAGAAGCGTATCTCCTCTTCTTGCCTCTCTAATCTGACTTGCATGTTAGCAAGCACCTGCTGCCAGTTTTTTGAAGCTAGCGGTGGGGCCTGGCCCTGGTCATTTCCTTCACTGGCCTGTAACTCTTGGCCAGCCAATCTCTCTGACATTCGAGGATTCATACTCTTACTTAATCCACCCTACAGTGATCAAATCAGTCGTTAGGTAAGTAATAACTATACCTTTTGCTGCCTGATGGTCCAAGATCAACAGATGACAAATAAGTGCAATGCTAATAAGCATGTCATCACGCAACATATTCATTCATGCTGCTAATAGGCAGTTCCTGATATCCATCAACAATTAACAATACACATACAGATCCAAGCATTTTCACAAGTATAACATAGCTAATAAGCAAGTTCTTTCAATCCCTGCCAGTACAAACAGTGCTAACAAGCATTTCCTGGCCTATATACAGATAATAATGCTCATAAGTGGTTCCCTTTCATTCACAAGCAGTAACGATGCTAGTAAGCACGTTCTTTATCATTCATGCAGCAGTCAAGAGCCAAGCCCTATCAGATTATCTTATGCTACCTAAACAGGCATGCAGATGGGGCATTCATATCATTTTTAAACATTTAAACATATAAACACACAATAGTCACCGAACCCTGAGTTGAGCTTGTCTTTAGTGGCGAGTGTACATGTCCGACCAGTCTTTAGGAACCCTTAAACCTTGGCAGCTCTGATACCAAGTTGTAACGTCCTTCTAATCCAGGACCGTTACACTGTGTACTTTAAATTGTGTCAGACTTGCTAACCAAGTCTTTTGGTTTAAAATGTGTAACTATGGGTAATGTCGAGGGATAGAGTTAAAATTTTTGGTCAAAAGAACCGTTGAATTTTATTTGAAAAGATTCATACAGTCATGGGATCCCAAAATATTACTATTAAACTTTTTAAAAAGGTGTATATAAATCAAAAGTTACATTCAGTCGACCTAAGCGGTAAAACAGAGCTACAACCCTAGTTCTTCTGAGATATCCCTAGTCGTGGATGTCGAGCAGCCGCATATGTACACCTCGCCACTGAAGCTCTCCAACTCATGGCTCGTTAAGCTTTCTCTTCCCCTTACCTACACCGCATAGAACCTGTGAGCCAAGGCTCAACAAGAAAACTCAACATGTGCATAAACAGAAAATATAAAATTCCAGATACCCATCTGACATGTTCAGCAATAATAATCTACAGATACAATCGTTCAGTTACAAACAAGTGGTCATTGGACCAACTTGGGGCCGTTGCCTAAATAGTTGGCTTTAGAGCCAACTCCGGGGTCGATGCCCTAGCTACGTGACCATAGAGTCACCTGGGCTCCTCGCCCTTAGCTCTGAACAACTAGCCATAGAGCTAGCCCAACCCCTTCATTTATCATCGACCATAGAGTCGGCCAATGTAATAGTACATTGCTGGTTTAGGCCTGAGCCTTTCGACCAGTGCGCATCACGCTTTTGCCGTCCTTGACAAATAAGTCAAGCCCCGATCTAGGAATACAGACCTCAATACAAAAACAGATATGGATAGGCATATCCCAACAAAATACGCACGCATGCATGTTAGTCACATAACACCATCGAATAACCATTCTCACAATACTAATGATACTTATTTAATGTGGCCTCATGCCCTAACCACGGAATTCATACAACAAACGTGAAACACTTAAGCAGGTATCAACCAACATGTGAAACAATAGCTCAAACATAAATGTGGTCAGGGCCCAATCCCTAGTCATGATAATTGTTAATAGTCGGGCCAAGCCCTAATGACGTATAACACGTATTGGGTGCAGTTTTCTTACCTCAGGTTCGAGTATAGCGTACATAAGAACGACCCTCGAGCACGATCCCGATTCTGAGCCCCTAGCGATAACCTAGTCACAACCATAATATAGGATTCCATCAATAATGAGCAAATAAAGGCTTCCAGGCCGAGTCCTAGCCTCCGGGGCCTCGAGTTCCACTAAACCGGGTGTGGAATCGACCCTGAGCCCTAAGGAAAAGGTTCCCATTTTTAAAAACTCCACTAGGCCAAAAATGCCCAGGCTGGCCGTGACCTGACCCTGAGGGTCACGGTGCGCCCCTCCTATCCAAGAGCCTCCCCCTCTGTCAAAGGGAGGCAGGCTGCGACTTGACTTGAGGGTTGCAGCGCCCTCCCTCCCCCCCAAGACAGTGACCTCCCAAGGCCATGGGTTCAAGCTGAGTTGTGGCCCCTAAAGAACAAAGCCGCGACTTGGCCCCATCAACCCAGATTTTCTTCAATTTTCAACAGCCAAATTCAATCCAAACTAACCCAAATTCACCCAAAAACCATAATCCAATTACCACAATAGTTTTGACACCTTCCCAGGAGCAAAACCCAACAAAAATCCAGTCTTAAAACTCATGAAATTCTTGACCTAAAAGGTTCAAAACAGTTTAAAACAGTTGCAAAATCTTATTAAATCAGTTAAACACAAGGATTAGATTGTTACCTTAGGTGTGGATGATGACCCCCTAACCACAAGCTTTCCAAATCCCAATCCCAATCCATCAATTCTTGTGTTTCTAGCCCCAAATCCTCATAATTTTCTCAAGAACTAGTTTGAAGCAACTTAGAGAGAAAGAGAGTGAAGGAGAGAGAAAGAGTCGGTCAAAAGTTTCTGAGTGTTTTTTGTGTTTTGTTTTCTAAGGCTTAAGTGACTTAAGCTAATTCTGAGGTTCGGGGTACCAAAAGCGTCCCCGAGGGAAAAATGGTCTAATTCCCCAATATTTCCTCCTAAACTCCCTAACTCTAAATATATCTCCAATTATTTATTCCCATTACTCGATAACCAAATTAAATGCCTAATACCCAAAATATCCCTCGACTCGCCCCGAGTCGGGTATTGGGTCCCGTTGTGACTTTCCCGCTAACTTACTCCCTAGGATCGTCTCGTGTCAAGTAACTTCAATAAACCCACATAATAATGTGGACTCACGCATATATCACATAAATATACAATTATGCCCGCAACGACCAAATTATAAGAATTGCCCTTCTAATAAGAAACTGGCCCACATGTATATTTAATATCCCTAAACATGCACAACTAGTCATATTATGACGTAATCCACATAATTAAAATTAAATATAACAAATCAACATATAATTCCATATATTGCAATCCTGGCCCCTTATTAGGTAATTTTGGGACGTTACAACCACCATACTCCTCGTGGTCTAAGCTTCAAAACCCACCCAAGGATCAGCCTCACTAGTGGTTGGAGAAAGAAAGGGTATTCATTGGAATCCATGGAGGTCCAAAGCTTCAAAGAGCAAATTTGGCAATTCTAGGTCATTCCAAGCTAAACCATCACCACCACGACAATCCTAGAGCTCTGGGCTTCGAAGCCCAGCCACTGTTTTCCCGAACCACCACCGTGGGGTGGTGGCACCGCCACTTTTGGCGGAGCTCGGATGAGGGTCTTGGCCAGCCACCACTTTTGGTAGTTCCGACATTCGTCTCGAGCTCCCAATGTTACTTTTTAGCCCGTTGCACTATCTCGAGCGCTATGGTATAAATTTCTATCTCAGATTTCAATTATTTTGAGTTTTGAAATTATTTGCGAGTTAGGAAACTAAAATGCAATTGTGTATGTTCATAGTATATTAAGAGTTAATTAGTATAATGAGTTAAAAAAGTGATTTTATTCGACTGCTCTGGGACTATCATATGCCTTGTTTGTAGGTTTTTAAAATTTGGGGATGTCCGATTTGCAGCCGTTGTGCTGCCCGTTTTTCTAAAAATTTACGAACTCTAGTCTAATTAATTTTTATAAAAATCATTCGTTGTTTTATAATCGATTAGTGTATAATTATATATATATATATATTAATACTTAGTCTTCCATCTGAATATTATTAATCTAAGGTCTCGTATTTTATAAGGTCGTGGTGATGAGGGTGCTTATAGTTGTACAAAGGGATGGTTGATTCAAAGCTGGTTTCTTTCATGGCCTTAAATTGGTCTACAATTAGCATTAAGATGCTAAGAATTTACCTAGTAACACTTTTTTTTGTTTGTTTGTTAAATTTCCTTTTGATTTTGGAAAATGGAACAATGAATGTAATGCTAAATTTCTCATATAGTATCGCTGAAGACTTTGCCTAGAGTTCGTATGGAATATTATGCTCAACCTGTTCTTCATATACCTTGGATCTCTCATCTCAACATAATGTAAAAGGTTACATCTTACGTGGCCAAAATTGCAAATGTATGTTTTTACACTTAAGTATACAATAGTAAGATTATAATAACGAATTTATTCCTCTATTTTTAGAAAATATTATTATTGAAATTTGCATGAAATTTATTGTGTAGATAATGATGTGAGCCCTTGCTTGAAAATTTGATGGACATTTCACAACACTATTATGGAATACAACAGAATGAAGGTTAAGACGGAATACAACTTCAGTTGCTTCTTTGTATTTAATGTCATTACTTTGTGGCTTTGAATATTGCCAAAATCTTCCCTTTGCTTTGAACATAAGGCTTAATTTCAAGATGGGTTATAGAATGAATTTATTTAATTAATCTGTTTATGTTAATTATGCTAAGTACCGTTCAAGATCAAGGTAATGGGGCTACACTATTAGTCTTAATATAAAATACCATGTATTTTATATGTCAACTTATTATATATTGCTGATCTATTTATAGCTATGCTTTCTAGTTTCAACATTTTTTAAAACTATATTCTCTGTTTTTTTAATCTTAATCATTTCATTTTTTTTAGATTTGTAAGGAATTGGGGATATATAACTATTTATTTGTTTTCTCCATAGTAATAATCTCAGTGCCATGGTGACTTGTATGAAGAATCTCAATGATGGACTCACAGTGTTCAAATGTATTTGATGGCGTCAAATTAGTCTGCAAGCAGCGTCACATGGTAAGAATTTGCTAACAGAAGATCTTGCTCTTTTTTTTTCGGAACTTGTTATTCACATATTTTGTATCTTTCATATATAAAAAATAAAAAATATATATTCCTCATTTTTGGGGTTTGTAGGAAGTGGTTCAAATTTTAATGGTGGGTGTCATGTTCTTGGGTAACCAATATTTATGTTAATATATATACACACATTCACACACATTAACTAGTAAACATAATTATTAATCAACTTGAGTAGTGTTTCTCAGATCAAGTTCTATTTTTCTTATTCTTGTGTGTGGACATATTGCTTTAATTTTCTGTTACCCCTTTTAACCGAGTGTTTATAAACTTAGATTATTCCTAGAGTTAAAGAGATATATTTTAGCCTTTATTTTCTTGGAGAACAATTTGTATGGAAAACACTTGAGAGTTGAGAGAGTTGGTGAGATTGGGACCGATTTGTATGCTTGGCTCCATACTATATTTGTCTCTATTTCTTGAAGAGCTGATTTGGAAATTGATACATGCAGAAGTTTTCACCAATTGTGTTGACATCTTGTAAAATATTAGTCTCCATATAATCATGATCTAGCATCTATTTTCATTGACATCAATGCTTCTCAAGTGGGAGCAAGGCTTCTCAAGTCTTTTATTAGTTAATTAGTTTTTTTTTTAGTCGATTTAGTGCTCGCTATTCTTATCTATATTTATATACATTTTTCTTTTTTCTTTTTGTCTTTTTATCTTAACCGCATATTGAAATTGAATATCATATATCCATTTCTCCATTATCATTTTCTTTGCAGTTTTTCGTTTATCTTGGTAAAAACCATCAATCTCCGAGAATCGTTTCCAACATTGTGTTTAGTAGCTGTTATCTAATTGATTAGTAAGTTTTTTTCTTCAAAATAAATCACGGCTTTATAAATTTTGAAAAAAAATCTTGGCATGCATAGTGCTTGGTAAAATGTCTTTATGAATTTCCAAAAGAAAAGTATAATTATATGCAGCCATTTTGAGTTTACACCATTTTCCTACTACAACTAATTAAGACATTGTGTATATATATGCATCTCTATATTTTTTTTGTTCACTTTGTTTCTGACGAAAATTATTGGGACAATTGGTTGTTTTGTAAGTTTGTTTAATATATATATATATATACATAAATATATATCATTTTAATTACAGAGTTTGCTTAGCTTAAGTAATTTAGTCCAAATTCTACTTACTATTATATATATGTTAACTTATTTTGCATGGATAGCTCACAGAGTATTACAAGAAAAAGATTAAAACCCATTTGTGTTTGTGTGCTGGAAAACCTTCAAAATGCCTTTTTACATAGTATATTATGTCTAGTATAGTATAGTATAGAATGAGAGTAATCAAAGTTGTCCAAAAAATCAGAAATCCTTATTTTTTGATGTTTGAAAAAGTTACTAGGTACTTTGGAATGGATTAGAACTAGGGCCTAGTAATTGAGAAATACTATAATAAATATTAAGGGGTTTTATTTATGCATTGTTATTGAATGGATTAGGGGAGAACTTTCAGCTTGCCAAATGTATCTTGTAAGTTTAACTTACAATAAGTTGTGTTTGTCTGCCTATGTGTGTGTAGCATGAAGATATGAACATGGACTAGGCATATGAGAAGGTGTTTGTGGAGCTGGCTACATCATGGGTCAAAACTAAAAAGGAGCTGGTGAGATGATATTTAGTATTATGATGGCTTTTCACTATATGATCCAACTTGCTAAAAATGATCCTTGAGTTCTTTAGAATCAATTAATGCAGTTCACTAACTTTGTATACATTCTTGTTTTGTATTTCGTCATGATGAATTTTGAATTGAGTATAAATTATCTTGTACTATGATATCATAAGCCTACAATAGTATAGTAAATAGTTGTAATTATATTTGAACTATTAATAAAAGTTTATTTATGTTACTTTGTCTGGCTTTACGGGCAATTTTTTTACAGGCAATTTTTATTTATTTTATTTATGGGAGATGTCATTTTTACAATTGGTTAGAACTAATTAAATATAGAATCAATCTAACAAATTATAAGTTGAGTTAATTTATCTTTTTGATGTGCATACATTGCTAAATATCCTTTTTTGACAAATATTTTTTTTGGAACTTTGCTAGATATCCATTTTATGACAAATTTTTTGGAACTATGTATTTCTTTTATTAGAAAGTGTTAGAACTAATCAAATACAAAGTTAATGTTACCAATGTTGATTCAATTTAAATTTTGATGTGCATTCTTTTACAGCAATTGCTACGCTGATTTTGAAACCTAGGGGCATTGACAACACATCTGCAATGCCCTTTGGTGTGGAAACTTTGCGACAGTTAAAAATTGTCACCATAGTGAGCCAATCATGACACCTAATAACTATCGGCGTTGCCCCGCAACAACGACATTTTTCAACTGTCGGCGTTTCCAGTAACATCGATACCTAATAACTGTCGGCGTTGCCAGCAATAGTGACACCTAATAACTGTTGGTGTTGCCCGCAACAGCGACAATTTTTAACTATCGACGTAGCTACCCCTACGACGGCATAGACAAATATGAAAGTTAGTTGACTGTCGTTGTTGCTCAATAGCGACAGTTAAAAACTGTCTGGTAAGCCAATTTTTGTAGTAGTGTATCTTATCTGTTTCTTAAAATCTACATAATTATTGCAATATTATTTAAACACAAGAGAAACATAAACCCTATCATTGTGTATCTATTTTACCAGCATACTGAGAAATTAAATAACAAAAAGTGAATTTAGGGGTGATGGATGTCGCACCTAATAATGTCGAAAACCGCCCTTGATGACATCATGGGTGACATGTTGCCCCTAAAAAATCACCCCTAATGAGTCAATGCTAATATTTATTATTAGCGATGACAAACTAAGTCGCTCTTAGTAATCAAACATTAGGGACAACATTTTCTCCCCTAATATTTTGACACTAGCCCCTAATAATGGTGCTCCCAGAATCAATTTTTACCCATAATAATAGAAATCTCCCTTAATAATAAAACATTAGGGGCGAATCTTGTATTATTAGGAGCAACAAAAGTCCATTTATATAAATAAATAAAATATAAAATCTTTTTAAATAATTTTTTTTTCAATTCATAAAAACGAAAATCTCCAAATTAAATATGCATAAAAACAATAATTTATTCAGATTACACAACTAATACAATAATATCCGAATTAAATATGCATACAATAATATATTAATTAAAAGTTATTGTTTAATACAATAATATATCAAATATCTCAACCCTCGGCGTTGTGTATATCGTCCCCTTCCAGTGCCTGCCAAGTCTCTGGTGGTTATGGTGTCTGCGGAGGCATCGACCACAAATAACGTGGAGGTGACGATGATCCTCCAGCTCCATACATGTATGGATAAGGATAGGGCAAAGGTTGAGACGACGATCCACTCATATGAGGGGGCAGGGGTTGCGACGAAGGTCATTCATATGAGCAGAATAAGCTTGAGGGTACATAAGCATCGACCATTGATACATGTATGGGTGGGCCGGAGATTGAGATGACCACGATGGTGCAGGTATGTTGAGATGGCCTGGTGAAGGTTGAGAAACTGAACCTTGAGACATGTGTGGTGTCTAAGGCTCAGAGGACAAATATACATACTTTTGGTAAAACTATTTACATGTATTAAGTATCTTCATGTTTGTTGCTGGACATTTCTCAGGTGGAAGCTACTGATACATGTATTGAAGCAGCTCATTCATGGTCTTCACCATATCTACCAATTCAAGTATATCATTAGTCGGCTGTTGAGGTGGAGCCTGAGACTGAGTGTATTGCGAGAGACAGGTTAATACTTTACCCTTTAATTTGCAGCCAACTCCTCGCTGGTGGCCTCGCCTTTCACCAAGAACTTGATTTAGTATCTTCATTTGATCGACCTTGGAAGAATCATCGGTATCTGATTCAACTGTCTGATGAGTCTCAGCTTCAAAAATTGACTTCAAATTTTCCATTTTAAGAAAAACATTAGAAACAAAACAAAAATATAATTATTTGAATCGACAAATAATAAATTTAAAATTACATAAAAATTCATGTTCTTTTTCGTACAATGATATTCCTTTCATTCCTCAATGAGGTTCATGTTAAACTAATAAACAAAATGAGAATGTTAGAAAATTTATAATTTAATGCAACTTAATTAAGTTGATATTTTCACTTACTTTTTCGTGCAAGTGGTTACTAATGATTTCCTGCCTTGTGTTGTGGAGTACTTCATTTGGTCTCGATTTATTTTGTTCTCCTCTGAGCACGCAATAAACTGCGAAGTCGTGAAGAACTCCCAAATTTGTTTCCACTCATTGTTGTTGACATTTTTTGGTGGATTCTTTAGGACCTCGTCCCAATCATTTGGTCCTTTATAGAACTGTTGACCCTTAATTTGGCCAATGACACGGAGTCAAAATAACGACAAAGAACAAAAAAGAAATCAAGAAGAGAATAAAATGGGAAGAAAGTGACACAAGTGATTTATAGTGGTTCGGCCCCAACTGTGTGGTAATAACCTACGTCCACTTAGTGTTCTTATTGATATTGGATCCTAATAATGTGATCAAAGAACTAGGGTTCTCTAGTTTCACAAGCCTTAGGAGTAATACAACCTTCCGTGGATAATTACACTATGCTTTTTTCTTTGAATACAAAGATTAAAAGTCTAAGAGTCCCCAAAAAAAGTCCATTCCTTGAGCCTTCTCATTCTTATTTATAGGCTCAAGGAGATTACATGGGTTGATGGGCCTTAATTACCATTAATGTCAGCGTATCAAGGCAATAAAAAGAAAATATATTAAATGTAGTTATTACAAGATTGTGCTTCTTAAAGAAAGTAAATAGAAGCGTGCGACCAGACTAATCGCATCTAAATGCAAGATCTGATGAAGCAATAATCATTTGGTCGATAGGCGAACAACGTCTTTTCACTTCAGAACTGCCACGTGGCAACCACTTGTAAGAAATTCTTGCCACGTCATCAGGAGCCATTTTTGGATAAACATTTTCCCCCCAAGTTTATTTTACTACGACCAGCATAAAGTAAACTTAGGAGACTGACCCTTCGCATACCCCACCAAATCTGTCAGAACCGCCCATGCCTTCTCGAAAAAAGCAACTAATCATGTCTTTTCAGTTTCCCAAAAGTTGTCTGACGGCTATCGTGCTTCCCCATGCCTTGAATAGTTAATCCCATCATTACCTCTTTTACAACGCCACGATCAATATAAATAACCCATTCTTTTCACTTTTCACATTTTACCAATCCTTTTATCCTCAAGAACTCTGAAGAACAAAGCAAAACAGATCCAGAAAAATTTGCTGATCCAAGGTGCGCCCGTTCAATCGTTTGAAATCTTCACTCCAATCTTTCATCCATGTAAGTTTTCTGATCGACTCCTTTCTGTTATGCTATGCTGTGCCTGTTTTCCTTTTGTTTTAAGCTCTGAGTTCTTTAACATTTTTGTTTGTTCTTGCGAAATTGTTTCGGGGTAAATGGGTATGTTGATCTACGCTAAATATGCTAGGAAAATAACACCTTGCTGGGGTTAGGAATCAGTTTGGTATTCAGGATAATCAATTTAGGGCGTAAAATTGAAGTAAAAAATTCGATTTTTAAGCCTGTAGAAAAACTGGGTTTTTCCCGTCCCTTCAGAGCCAAAAAAATTTCTCGTGAAAAAACTTTTTATTTATGCTTTTTGATCTGTTTTCCAAACTGTTCGTATAGAATTTAGTGCTTTTGTCAGAATGCTACTGGTTGTATAAAAGCTTAACTTTTATACACGAGCAACGTTATTCCAACTCTTAACACTTCATGGTCTTTTGGGCCATAGATTCTCATATCCACTTCTCTGTTCACAGATTTTCATGCAAGATCCGTGGGGAGGTGAGAGGCCAATTGACGACGACCTGCTCGCCCAACTGCTCGTGGACGAATAACAACCGTCTTTACTTATACCGGAGATCCCTTTTCTCGTATTCCAACCAACAGACCTCCATCCAATCCATAAAATATGGGTAGAGTAAAATCCATCGCCCAAAAAAAGAAACCAACCAAACCCTCTGTAAATCAGCCTGCTCCTTGGGCTAAAATTCCTTCGACCAGCGGTCGAGCTGAAAATACTGATCCCAAAATCCAAAGACAAGCCCACCCCTACGATGTACTTCGACCAGACGTCGAATGATACCTTGCTCCTCCTAGCCAAATCACTGCTAGGATGGTAAACAATTTCCTCAGAAAGTAGAGACTTTCTGGGGTAACTTTATTCTTACCCTCCACCGACCAGCGGGCAAACCTGCCCGGCGGCGCCTTCAGCACCTGGTCGAGATATCACATTGAGGCAGGAGCAATCCTGCCTCTCCATCCTTTCTTCCAGGGAGTGGCCAATTACTTCGTGGTTACTCCTGTCCAAATAACCCCAAACGGGTATAGAATGCTTTCCGCACTCTATATCCTTTACAGCCATAAAAAGTGGCATGTCCCCACACCGCATGAGGTCAAATACTTGTTCGATCTTAAATCTAACCCCAATCAGGACAACATGGGGTTTTTTCATTTCTGCCACCAGGAATCGACCTGCACCTTCCTGAGTAAGACTACCTACAAGTCCAATGTAGGAAAGTACTACCAAGAGTACTTTTTAACTACTAACCTGGTCTTTTATTTCCTTTTATTTTATCTGCATCTTCCATAGAAAATTAGCACTCTTCAGATCCATGGCAGCGACCAGCTCCTACTCTAGAAATGGAGATTCGAGCAGCGTCATTGGCCAGTATGACTGACGTAGAAAAAAAGTGTCAAACAACTGGTCATTGAAGCCAACTTAAGGCTGGTCGGGCTTTCTGCACCTCACCAGGACATGAGGGAGTCAACGGCGGGGAGTGCCACTGGTGAAGGAGTTCCCGAGCAACACCTAGACGTTTCGCAAACCCCAAGGAGGAGGACAACTGGAGTGACAATCAGGGAACCCTCCAGCACCCCGCGAGCAGATGCTCCCCCCTGCCCCTATGAGAAAGGGAAAAAAGAAAGTATCCGAACCCCCGCACTCATTGGAGTGTTTTCAGACAAGAACGGTACTGTCTTCTCACTGTTAGACAGTTTTCCCATTCCATGTCATTTATTTGGCGGGGAAGACAACTTTAAGTACACTCCAAATTTAAATTCAGATTTCTTCCAGGCAGTTAGTGAGTATAGCAGTAGTTCAGTAAGTAATGTAGCGACCAATAGTTATACCACGGGTACTTTACTTATAATTTCATTGCTTTCATTTTTAACTCCATCTATACATGTCATCTAACTGCTCGCAATGCTTCCTTACTTGCAGATATGTCGTCTGGAGATATGTTTGATCGCTACACCGCACCTGCTGCTCCCTCGAGCAGGAAGAAAGAGAGCAAGCGATGTCGCAGAGAAAGCAGCAAGGCCCCTTCAACTAAGAAGGCCCAGACTGAGGATCTTCATGCTGCTCCCTCAAAAGAAACAAAGCCCCCCTAACACCACTTGACCAGCAGTCTCCCCCTGCACCAGCCGACCAGAATTATACCCTTCAGCGCCAAATACCTCACGATCAACCTGAAGACATCCTGACCAGCACAGTGGTTGGCTCGGCCAGAGAGAGAATATACAAACTCTCAAAACACAAACACAGCTGAGAGGCCATTGTCAGCACCAACTCCATGGAGGTCGATCAGATAATAAATCGAGGGCTGAATGAGATAGCCAGTGTAAGCTGCTTCCTATCACTAAGTTATTTTACCGTCATTTTTTTCCGTCATCTTATATCTTTATCTGATCGCAGGGATTGTTTACTATAATTGCTGGTTGGCGCAGCACGGGGACTTTGGTCACCCAGACCAAAGATTCTGATTCCAAGCACACTGAGGATATGAAGGCGCTCGAGGGAAAAAATGATGAATTGCTCGAGAAAAACACAAAACTGCTCGGAAAGAACACTGAACTGCTCGAGCAAACTCTAAGTTGGCCGAAGAGCTTCAGCAATTTAAGACTGCCCTAGTCAAAGCCAATTAAGACAAAGAGAAGTTTAGGGAGTGTGCTAGACTTAACTGCCAAGAGGCCAAACAACTTGGGGTTGATCTAATCGCGAGCAGAAAGGAGATTGAGTGTAATGCCCCAAATTTCCTAATAAGGTTTAGGACCTTGATTAGGAGGCCAGGAGGGCCATAATTGATTTATTATGGTATTTAATGATTATATACATGTTTATGTGAATTATATTATTATATGATGGTGAATGCATGCATATGGGCTCATATTTTAATTGCAAGGGCATTTTGGTAATTTGGACGTTGGGGGCGTGATTGTGTAATTTCATGCATATGGGTGAATTATAATTTTACCACATTATATGTGGATTGGTTCGAGCCATTCGGCAGGAGACGATCATGGGAATGCAAGTTTTCGGTCTAGTCATAACGGGATTAAGTTCGGGGCTCGGGGTGAGTCTCGGGGTCATTTTGATGATTAGAGAATTACCGGGAATAAAAGGGTAAAGGGATATGATTTATTGGTATTCGATAATTTTGAGATTAGCGGGAATTGGAGAGCGTTAATTATAATTAACGGTATAGGTTGGAAAGGACGGTTTTACCCTTGGAGGTCTTTAGAGGGATTAAATTGGCCTAGGGACATTATGGTCTTTTGACCTTAAGGATTTATATCAGCCTTTGGAGTATTAGAAGGCTGTGGAAAACAGAACAAAACAGAGCCCATCCTCATCTCCTCTTCTTCTTCTCCCGTACATGTTTTCCCCTTCACTTTCCTTTGAATTTTGAGAGCCCAAATTGAGGAGTTAAGATAGGAGATCAAAGGTGGGAGCTTAGGAACTTGATCTAGAAATTAAAGGGGATTCAAAACCAAGTTTGAGGTAAGTTTCAGCCATGGAATCCCTGGTTATACTCTGTTTTTTATTTAAGTTTCAGCTTGTGATTTCTTGGTAAATAGTTGGAATTAATAGAAGTTTAGTTGATGTTTAACTTGGGTTTTGATGTGGGTGAGTTATTGATAATGTTTAGTGGTTGAATTGGGTGTTAGGTTGAGGTTTGGGATTGGTTTGAAGGTTTGGTTTCGAGGAGAAACGCAGGGGAAGCAAGCTAGTGGCTTACTGGTTTGCGTAATGTGTCGCGGCCTGTTTATGGCGTGTCGCGGCCTGAGTGTGCTTATGGGAAAGTTTTTTGCCTCTGTCTGAGGGTGAGCCGCGACATGGCTATGGTGAGCCGCGGCCCATCAGGGAAGATTTGGCCAAAAATAGGTTTTTGACTTGGGGATGCTAGCTTAAGGCCTCGGGGTCGATCCTACTACCCGGTTAAGTGTGGATTATTGTCCCGGAGGCTAGATATTGGTTTGGAAACCTTTGCTTTCATTTTCATTGATGGTATCCTATATTTTTGGTTATGACTAGGTGACCGTTAAAGGACCAAAGGACTGATCGTTCTCAGAGGTCGTATCTTTTATTAATTCTTGCTCGAACCCAAGGTAAGAAAACTGCACCCCATATGTGACATGCATGGCTATGATTGATGCATGTTGGATGTTTAAATGTAAACATTGATAGCATAATGAATTCTTGGAAATCTTGCCCATTTGCATATGATTATTATTGAGGCATGCTGGATGATTAAGTGTGATGCATGTGATGCACGAGAAACATGTGATTAGGGCATACCATGGATGATGAATATGGGATTGGTCAGAGCTTGAGTCTCTGTGTTTGTGCACGGTCATGGTTATGTTGGCAACTGTTAGGTAAGCATGCTAAATGCCCTACTTTGGATAATTGGCATATGATACACATTGATAGCATTGCTTACTTGTGCATGGCACTGACTAATTAGTCAGATTTGGCAAAGGTGTTAGTATCAACTGTGAAACAGTGACTCACTAGTCAGGTTCGGCAGTGGTACTGGGCACTGGTCACATTGTGCTAACTCACTAGACAGGGCAACCCTAGTGTGTTTAGTGCAAGCTATGTCGATTAGACCTAATCGACCTTCTGCATTGAATGACTCAAAGAACATTAATGCAGGACCGACCTCAAGTTCGATGAATATAAACAAGCGTTTATCTAGCCAAAGGCTAGTCATTTAGAGCCAGGGCCAGTGAGCCCCGTGACTGTTAGGTCACATGGCTATGGGTACCGACCCTTTAGTGACATGCTTGTCAGTCACTCATTTGATAAGAGCCATTGCAGGAAAGCCTAGGTAACGGTGTTGTTACACGGCTATGGGCATTGGGCCCCTAGTGACTTGGTTGTCAGTCACTCAGTATGGTTTACTAGGACCTCAAAGTGATATTCACTCATCTGATCAGAGCTATGAGCTCTATATGATCATTTTGATCATCATATGCATGGCTTTGGGCACTGAGGCCCCAGTGACTTGCTTGTTGGTCACTCAGCATGGTTTACCAGAACCTGTTGAAGGTTAGAGGCTTACCCAACAGCCAGCCTTCCATTTGAATTAGTAACTTGCTTGCCAGTCACTCAGTATGGTTTACCAGAACCTATTGAAGGCTAGAGGCTTACCCACCAGCCACCCTTCCATTTGAATTAGTGATTCGCTTGTCGGTCACTCAGCATGGCTTATCGGAACCTCAAGTGTTGCGACACTCATCTGATTAGGATTGACTTGATAGTCCTCCAATCAGAAGGCCAGGATTTCTTATCTTGGATACCTCAGCATCTGTTTGAATTCATTTGCATGTTGAATAGAGCTATGAATGCTAGGCATGCCAGATATGATTTGATATCATGATATGACTGCTATGAGCATATGAGTTTTCTTGCTGGGCTTCGGCTCACGGGTGCTTTGTGGTGCAGGTAAAGGCAAAAGGAAGCTGGACCATCCTTGAGTTGGAGAGCTTAGGTGATGACGTGTACATATGCAGTTGCTCGACCAATACTTGGGCGAGGTTTGAAAGTGGAACTAAGGCTGAACCCTGTTTTTCCGCTTAGAACGGCCTGTTGTAAACACTTTCTTGTAATAAACTCTGAAATTATATTTTTGGGATCCCAATGTATACAGTAAGCGTTCTAGTAAAACGTTATATCCTAACCAAAGTTTTTAACCCCTAAACCGCTAATCATGCTTAGTTACACGTTCATGGCCAAACGACTCGATTAGCGAGTTTAGCACTGTTTGCAATGTGCATTGTAGCGGTCCCTGGAGTTGGGGCGTTACAATTTTGGTATCAGAGCATGCCATGGTTTATGTGTTCCTGAAGACGAGCTGGGCATGTACACTCATCACTGAAGATAGCTTCACTCAAGGAATGGTAACTATTTTTGTAGTTATGTGCTTAGCTGCTTAAATAGATTGTGAATGCTTTACTTGCACATTGCATTAGGGAGCATGAGATTCTGATAGAGCTTGGCTCTTGACTACATGACTATATGCTCCATGAATATGTTTATGAACATGATCATTTGATTACCTGCTCCATGATTACATAATTGTGATTTTTGCATGCTTGAGTTGAGGCATGGTGTGAATGTTGGAAGAGCATGGATTTTGATTGATGTATGAATGCCATGGGAATTTTTATAGCACTGCAGTGATTTGTGAATGTGGTGTGGTAAGATTGATCCCGTGGGGGGAAAGCTCATGATATGCTCATCGTGTCTAATGGGTCAAGTTATTGACTGCAGAGTAGGTTTATAGCCAAGGCAGATATGAGGCCTGGTGGTGGTTATTCAGAGGCTGGGAGTTTTAGCCAGGGGTTGAGTTCTTCATCCGCCCCTCAGAGTTTTCAACAGATAATCACAGATTTGCAATCAAGATTGCAGAGGCATGAGGAAGAGATCAGGTGTTTGAGGCAACAGCAGAATCTATTGGGGAGCACCTCTTCCTATGTTGTGCCAGGAGTGGCACCAGGTTTGGCTCAGCCGAGGGTTGAGAGCAGATGGGAATTTCTCTGTGGAAGATTCCAGGAATATTACCCTCCAGTTTTTTAGGGAGGCCTAGATCCATTTAGAGCTGAGCAATGGATGGGCATGATTAGTTCCATTCTAGACAGTATGGGGCTGGTAGGTCACGATAGGGTGATCTGTGCTACTTTTGTACTGCGGGATGATGCCCAGACGTGGTGGGAAGTGATATCCCAGACACAAGACACAACTATGATGGATTGGAAAGAGTTTAGGCAGCTGTTTAATGAAAAGTATTATTGTGATGTGGCCAAGACTGCCAAGATGAATGAGTTTCTAAATCTCGTTCAGGGAAAGGCATCAGTAACCGAGTATGTTAACAGATTTAATGGGTTGACCAAGTTTTCTTTAGACATGGTACCCACAGATGTAGCTCGGAAGGAAAGGTTTGTTCAAGGATTGAATCCTGGAATAGCTCAGGGCATTAGAGTTGCCCCAGTGCATCACTTTCTTGATCGTTATGGTTGCAAGTGGCTCAGCTTCGACCCACTTTGTGAATTAATCTATAGCCACCATGGCGTACTTGACGCCGCCTTTCCCTATGGGCAAAGATCCAATTGGGTCTATACCCCAGACTGTGAATGGCCATGGACTTTGCATCTGTTTTAGCTCATTAAGGGCTGCTCGCGAAATTTTGGAGAATCTCTGGCACTTGTCGCATCTTCGTACGAATTCCATCGAGTCTTCATTCATTGTTGGCCAAAAGTATCATTGCCTTAGGATATTTTTTTATAAACTCTGCCCCCCACAAAAGCCTTCGTGGACCTCCCTCATCAATTCTTTGGCCTTTTCTTTTGAAATACACCTGAGTAGTGGCATTGAGTATCCCCTTTGGTACAAGATTCCATCGACCAGGATATACCTAGCAGCCTGACGCTGAAGGGTCCTGGCTTTGTTTCTGTCCGTTGGCAACACACCCTTCGTCAGGTACTCTATGTAAGGTGCCATCCATGTATCCGCCGCTTGAATCACCAAAGAGGTTTCTTCTGGTTGGATTCTTGGTGCGGAAAACCGTTCAACAGGTACTATATTCAGGGTGTTGGCATCTTCTGCACTCGCTAGTTTGGCAAAGCATCAGCGTTTGAATTCTAGTCATGAGGCGCTTTCTGGAGAGTGTACTTATCAAACTGTGCCAATAGATCCTTTTCTTTATTCAAGTAAGCGACCATCTTCAGACCTCGAGCATGATATTCTCCAATGATCTGATTAACCACCAACTGAGAGTCAGTGTAGACTTCAAGTGACTTTTTGTGCATGTCTCTGGCTAACCGTAATCCTGCGAGCAGTGCTTCATACTCGGCTTCGTTGTTGGACGCCATGAATTCGAATCTAATCGCGCAGTGAAATTGATGCCCTTCAGACGTTATCAAAATCACTCCGGCTCCAGTGTGATGCTCATTAGAAGAGTCGTCCGTGAACAACTTCCATGAGGGAGTTTGCCTTTGAGGTTTAGGCTCTTCTGACTGCTCGCTGTATGGAAGCCCAGTGAGTTTTGCGAAGAAATCGGCCAGAGCTTGTCCTTTTATTGCTGCTTGTGGCAAGTAAGAGATATCAAAGTGCCCAAGTTCGACCGCCCATTTCAATAATCGGCACGCAGCTTCTGGCTTCTGCAGAACTTGTTGTAAAGGTTGGTCGGTCAAAACTGTGATTGGGTGAGCTTGGAAGTACAACCGCAACTTTCTGGATGCTAAGAATAGGCAATAGGCTAATTTTTCAATAGGAGGATATCGCAATTCCACTCCTATTAGCCTTTTTCTTACATAATAGATGGCCTTCTGCACACCCTCTTCCTCTCTTACTAGAACAGCACTAGCAGCATATTCTGCGATCGACAAGTAGATGAACAAGGATTCTTTATCAACCGGCTTCGATAGAATCGGTGGCTGTGACATGTGAGTTTTTAAAGCTTGAAAAGCCTGCTCGCACTCCTCCGTCCATTCAAACTTCTTGTTGCCTCTGAGTAGATTAAAAAATGGGACGCACTTGTCCGTTGATTTGGAAATAAATCTACTAAGAGCAGTAATTCTCCTGGTCAAGCTTTGAACATCCTTGATTTTTGTCGAAAATTTCATATTGACCAGGGCTTTGATCTTCTCGCGATTGGCCTCAATTCCTCACAAGTTTACTATAAATCCCAAGAATTTCCCTGATCCAACTCTGAAGGAACACTTGAGGGGATTCAGCTTCTTCTGATATTTATTCAAGACATTGAAGCACTCTTGCAAGTCCCCTATATGTCCTTCTTCCCTTTTTGACTTCACCAACATGTCATCAACATATACTTCCATTTTTGCACCAATCAGCTCCTTGAACATGTGATTGACCAGTCGCACCAGCGTTTTTCAAACCGAAGGGCATTACTTTGTAACAGTAAAGACCTGTATCGATCTGAAAGCTAGTGTGATCCTTTTCAGGTGGATGCATACTAATCTGATTGTATCCGGAGTAGGCATCCATGAATGAGAGGATATCGTGCCCTGCAGTGGCATCGACCAGCTGGTCGATTCTAGGGAGTGGGAAACAATCTTTAGGGCACGCTTTATTAAGGTCTGTGAAATCCACGCACATTCTCCACTTGCCATTCGGCTTGGGAAACAGTATAGGATTAGAGACCCATGATGGATAAAATACTACCCTGATGAATCCATTCTCTTTTAGCTTCTCGACTTCTTCCTTTAGAGCTTTTGATCTGTCTTTGTCGTGGAGCCTCCTTTTCTGTTGTACTGGTAGAAAACTCTTGTCTACGTTCAGGACATGGGTAATGACCGCAGGGTCTATTCCAACCATGTCTTTATGCGACCACGAGAAGACTTCCAGGTTTTTCTTTAAAAATTCCACCAGTTCTTATTTCGTTGTTGTCTCTAAGTTTTTTCTAACTTTCACAACCCTGGTCGGATCTGCTTCATCATGTTGGAACTCTTCAAGGTCCTCGATGAGTCCTATCTCTTCATCAAAATCCCCAAAGCGAGGATCCAAATCACTGTCCTCACTTTGGGCAACACCCTATTTGGTGATACAATCACCTGATTGGGCTTGTACATCACTGGCCGTTTGCAACTTCTTTCCGGCAGTTTCCCTCGATTTGCCTTTCTTCGCCTTAGATATCGAGGCCTTGTAGCACTCCCTCGCTTCTCGCTGGTTTCCCAACACGCATCCTATTCCCGAATCAGTTGGGAACTTCATTGCAAGGTGCCAGACCGAGGTGACAGCTCGTAGGTCGACCAGAATAGGCCTCCCAATTACAGCATTATACGTTGAAAGGCAATAAGCTATTGTGAAAGTAGTGAGTAATGTCCTGTTTGCAAGCGTAGTTCCTACTGTAACTAGGAGCCTAATCGACCCTGTCGGGGCGAGCCCTTCGCCAGAAAAACCATATATGGTTTGGTTGCACGAATCCAGGTGCTTGACGGACAACTTCATCCTTTCTAGTGAAGACTTATACAGGATGTTGACTGAGCTTCCTGTGTCCACCAACACCCTCTTAACCATCATGTTGGTGATTTGGACATCAACGACCAGCGGATCGGAGTGTGGGAATCAGACGTGCTGAGCATCGTCTTCAGAGAAGGTTATCAACTCCTCCTCTGTTCGAGCTATCTTTGGTGCTCGATCCTCCACACTCATCATCTCGATGTCCTGGTCGGGGCGTAAGGTCCGAGCGTATCACTCCCTTGCTTTCCCACTATCCCCTGCAATATGTGGGCCGCCACAGATGGTGAGTAACATACCTGCCACAGGAGCTGACTGTAAAGGTGGCGAGCATTGGCGTGCAGGCGCTGGATCCTTGCCACCTTGAGCCTCTCGCTGAGACCCTCCTACGGCTCGTACGTATCTCCTTAGGTGTCCCTGCCTGATCAGGAACTTAATCTCGTCCTTCAATTGGTTACACTCATTGGTGTCATGTCCATAGTCATTGTGAAAACAACAGAATTTTGTTGTATATCTCTTGGAGATATCCTTCCTTATAGGTGCGGGTCGCTTATATGGGACATTAGAGTTGGTCGCCTAGAAGACCTTTGCTCTACTCTCGACAAGGGTCGTATAGTTGGTGAATCTTAGCTTATATCTATTGCCTTTGGGGCGTTTATTTTCAAATGTTGATGTCTCATTGCCTGCCCTTTTTCCACCATTTTTTCCATTTCCGTTCCCGTTGCCTCTGCGTTGCCATTGTGTTTATCCAACCCATTGGCAGTTTTGGCAGGATCTTCCTTTGGTCCCTTGTCTTTAGTAGACGACTTCCCCTCGTTGGCGATCGCATCTTCGAGCTTGATGTACCGATCAGGTCGATCTAGGAGTGCTTAGAGTGCTTAGAGAGTGCTTAGAGAGAAGTAAAAAAAAAAGTCACAAGTCAGATTTTCTGATAAGTTTTAGATTCCCTCTAAACACAAGTCATTTTCTAAGCCTCTTTATTATTTTCTCTTCTTCTCTCTGTATCTATCTCATGAGTTGAGAATCGTCCACTCTAGTCAAAGTGATTCTAAGGATACTTTGGAAGACTGTGAAGATAATAGAAGATCGATTCAGTTTCTTGATAATACTCTACGACAGAAAGGATACAAGAGTTAGAGAAACTAAAGGAATGACTATTTCATTCCGCTGCGTATACTGTAAGTATTCTTATCATTGATTCTCTTTGAATTCAATTTTAGAAACATGTTCTTTGTTATCTCATATTAATTTGTTTAATATTAGATCTACATGAAAATAAATAAAGATTCTGTATAAGTTTTCCTACCAACTGGCCTCAGAGACTTTGGTAATCTTTATTTTCATGAATGAACATATTTAAAATTGGATTATTTGAAATGTTTGAATAATTGGATGGTTTTCATGTGTTTTATGAAGCATATTGAATTTTATGTGATTATTAGCAATTTTAGGTTATTTTGTTGTGTTTTCTAATCCATTAATTTTTATGTATACTTTATTTTGCGTAAAACATGTTAAAAGTTAATTAGAAAATGATTTTGGTTGAAAAATTGCTCAATTTTTTTTTTTTTTGGAAAAAATTTGTCTGGGTGCCAAGGGCGTGCGCACACCGGGCGCACCAGCGCGCGCCCCACCCGCGCACTGTGCGCCACCCGCACGCACCAGCCACGCGATGAACAGTACTCGTGCAACTGTTCATCCAATTTAATTAAAGAAATAAAAATGTGAAAATTAATTATTTATAATCAAAGCCAAAAATATCAGATTTGTTTTTGTATTTAAAATTGTTTTTTAAAATAAGATATTTTTGTTAGTTGAGATTTAAATAATTAAATATTTTCTACAAAGATTCAAATTCAAATTTAAAAATGGACTAACAACTTAATTTAAATTTTTTTAATATATTAAAATATTATAATTAAGATATCAGATATTGAAGATAGTTTCTTTTAAATTCTTGATATTTTTATTAAATCTTTATTTGAAAATATAAATATCTTTTTATTCTATAGTTTTTAATATTTAAATTATTTGAAATTTGAATATTGTTAGTTAGATATTTTTATGGATATTTCAATTTGATTAACTGTTTTGAGATCTTTTAGGATTGTTATAACTATTAATATTTTATTTTTTAATGGTTTAAATATTAGCTATAGTTGTAACAACACAAGATATTTTTGAAAAACAGTTAAGATATTGATTTTAAAATTTAAAATTGGTTAAATTTTGAAAAACATCATTTTTTTCAACCAATTAATAAAATATTTTTTTTAATAAATGGGATTTAAATTAACTTTGGTTAATTGTTGATAAATCCTATTTAGATTAAATTAATATTTTTTTTCAAATTAACCTAAACAAAGTTGATTGTTGATAAATGAAATTTAAATGAACTATTGTTAATTGTTGATAAATTTAATTTAAATTGACTTAATTTTGTAAAAATTTAATTAATTGGAATTTTTGATAAATTCTAGATAATTAATTGTGGTATTTTTGCAAATGAAATAAATTGTGGTATTTTGCATAAATTCATAGAATTGCTCATATAGTAACATGATTAGGCCCATCTAATTATAACATGTCTGTTTGCACTATATGTGGTATTTTTGCAATTAGGCTTAGATGCATATAGTGGCCCATATATTTGTTAGATATATGGATTTTTCCAAATAAAATATTAATAAAATGAAAGGTTTTATTTGGGCCCATTAGAAAATGTAAAGTTTAAATTCCTCTGTTGTGGGTGATTCCACTTGTGAAGGCCCATTTTGCTTTGCATGACTATAGTGAGTCTAATCAATTAATAACAATTAATAAAACGAAGGTTTAAATTCCTGTCTTTTAGACCTTGTATGGAAGATACGGGGCCTTTGAAGTGGGAACGACATACTGGACCCATCCATCCTCCATACAAACCCAATTGTTAAGTCTCATTTACCTGAGTTGGACTTAATTATATAGGTTCATTATATTAATTAAACCTAAATATTGATTAGCAACAAATTAATTCTAAATTAATTGAATTTGTTTCAATGTGACACTATAGAATTAGGATGAAATTATAGGACTTTCGTTTCAAAAATTTAATCTTTCAATTTTTTGGAGAACCATAGTTTTTAATTTTCTAAAAATAAATAATAAAAATACTATTTTTCATTTTATAATGAGCTTATTTTAAGAATTTTATTCGATCTCCACCGTTGGTTTAACATAGTCAATAGCTTAATGGGGCCTTGAGGCGCTTTAATTCGTTCCCCTAGGGAAGGTGTTCATTAGTTATTTTGACAAGGTTAAATTTCGAAAGATAGATAATTATAGGTCAAATTCTACTAGACTCACCCCAACGGGGACTATTAGAACTAAATCCATGATTATCGAAACCGTGGGTCTAGCTCATAAAATAAGAGATTTTGTTTTCTTATTTTGATTGAATAGTAGGTTGTTAATAATGGTGTCCATTATTAAATGAGTTTACAACTCTATTTAACTAGTTGTATTTTTGACTCTCGCCAACTGGGACAAGTATATCATAGATTAGTTAAAAACCTAAAGAAATAGAGATATGATTGTTTTTGGTATTTTTCCTCATATCTTACATATTTTTGGTATATGTTGTGCTATTTCTTGAAATTTGTATGAATAGAAGTTTTATTGAGAAAACTTCATTGATTTCTATTTTATTGGTAATTTGTAGTATAATTATGGTTGTGTCTACTCCCATCCTTTCTCAACTTTCAATGGAGAAACTCACTGGAGAAAACTTCCTTAAATGGAAGCAAAACATCAACAATGTGTTGATTGGTGACAACTCCAAGTTCGTCATGACTGAGGAATCCCCAGAAATTCCAGCTGAAGGACCTACCAAGTCTGTAAGGGACAAATATAAGCGTTGGCAGATGGCTAACAACAAGGCACGACACTGACTAGTATGGTCGACACTCTCAAGACTAAGATGGAGAATGTCGAGACAGCCTACGAAATCATGGATCAGCTCCAAGACATGTTTGGTGCCAAGTTAGCGTAGAACCATTTTGAGGCCACCAAGAAATATGTCAATGCTCGGATGGCACCTTCTCAACATGTTCGTGATCACCTGATCAAGATGACAAACTGCTTTCAGGAAGCTGAACTGCATGGAGCCATAACAGTCTCTCTCCAGCTTTCCTGTCATTCACCACCAACTATGTGTTGAATAAACTCAATTATGGTCTGACGCAGCTCATGAGCGAGCTTCAGACTTTTGAGTCTATCATGGGCGGACCAAGTAAGGGAGGAGAAAAGAAGATAGCTACTACTACTGCTGCTAATTTAGATAAGGCTGAAGCTAACCAAGCTTCGTCTTCTAAAGCTGGAAACAAGTGGAAAGGTGGACAAAACAGCAACCCCAAGCCTGCAAAGACGAGTGCACAACCTAGTGAACAAACGCCTAAGCAGAAGAACAAGAAAAACAAGAAAGGTAAAGGTAAGTGTTTTCACAGCAAAGAGAAGGGGCATTGGAAACAGGATTGCCCCAAGTTTCTAGCAGCTAATAACAAAGGTAATGATTACAGTTCATTTATCTTGGAAACATGTGTTTTAGAGAATGATAAATCCATTTGGATTACTGATTCTGGATCTACTAACCATGTTTGTAATTCTTTTCAGCTTCTTGAATCGTGGGAGGAAGTGTACGAAGGCAGCTTTAAGCTTAGAGTTGGGAACGGAGTGTTCGTTGCAATTCAAGATAGAGGAAGAGCTCATCTGAAGTTCAGAAATAAATTTTTAATTTTAAAAGATGTATTTTTTATTCCGGATTTTAGTAGAAATTTAATTTCAATTTCTATGTTGCAATTAGAACGATTTGTTATGACTTTCACAAGTTCTAATATATCTATTTCTTTCAATGGATCACAATTGTGTATTGCATGTTTGGAAAACGGGCTTTATATTCTGCGTCCTAACGAACCCCTCGCTCTTAACAATGATTTATTCAAAGTAGCTAAACCTAGGACCAACAAACGTCAAAAGACCGATAATGATAATATGTCGTATTTATGGCACTTGAGACTAGGTCACATTGGCTATGATAGGATTCAAAGACTTACAAAGGACGGACCTTTGAGGGAACTCACCTTAGGTGAATTACCTATCTGTGAATCTTATCTAGAAGGCAAACTGACCAAGCGTCCATTCTCTGTAAAGGGTGATAGGGCCAAAGAACCACTTGGTCTTGTGCATTCAGATATTTGTGGACCTTTGAATGTACAAGCCAGGGGTGGTTTTGAGTATTTCGTCACTTTCATGGAAGATTACTCTAGATACTCATGTCTTTACATAATGCATAGGAAATCAGAAACATTTTCAAAGTTTCAGGAAGTCCTAGCAATGGCTCAGAAACAATTAGGTAAAGCATTAAAGATCTTGTGATCTGATAGGGGTGGAGAATATTTGGATATGCAGTTCCAAGATCATTTAACTGAACATGGGATTTTATCACAACTTACTGCCCCAGGTACTCCGCAACAAAATGGTTTAGCAGAACGCCGGAACAGAACTTTATTGGAAATGGTTAGATGCATCCTTAGTTACTTAACTCTACCAACTTTGTTCTGGGGACATGCAATTGAAACTGTGAACGACATTCTCAATGTCGTGCCGTCTAAATCAATCCCCAAAACACCTTTAGAACGCTAGAATGGTCGTGAACCTAGTTTACACCATTATAGAATCTGGGGTGTCCCGCCCACGTCTTGAGGAAAAAGGAAGGAAAGCTAGAACTGCGTGTAACGACCCGGATTTTCAAGACTCGATAATGTAGAAATATAAATGTTTTCATTTAACAAAATGTCTCAAAAACATGTATAATTTTTTTTAAAAAAAAAGTCGTATGGCCATACTTAACATTTAATTACAAACATATTTTATAACGAGTAGAGTGAGTCTAGTTTAGGAAAATAACACAACATTTCCAAAAATAAAATGACTTTCCAAAAGTTCGGTCCACATGTACATTTGCAAGGTAGACTCCAGCGCTCACTGCTCTGCCTTGCCCTTGTTCTTACCTACAACATGAAACAACTAGGTAAGCAAAAACTCTTAGTAAGTTCAACTTTAAAACAAAATCATGCAGAGAATTAGGATTTCGGATCCATCCGAACCCTACACAATCTATTTCAAGAACGCAAAAGCGTCCTAGAAAACTTATGGTTATGCTTGATAAACAATGACAATTTATTTCCTTTAAATAGATAAATTCCCGCACTTAGAAAATACCAGAACAAGCAGATATATTATATCACAACTATTTCCTATCAACAAATAAATACCTGCACTCAGCAAATCCCAGAGCAAGCAGATATAACATATCACAATATAATTTGAGACCAATGCTCGATAACTTCCAACAATTTGGGCATAACACGCCCTCCAGCATAAATGCTAATCTGTAAGAGAGAACCGAGTCTCAACACTAAGATCTAGCCAATAAATATCCCCATCAAGGGTAACTATCGTGTTACCTAGGGCATCGTTACTTATCCAAGAGTAAATCCCTCACAAGGGTAACCATCAAGTTACCTAGGGCATCACTACACATCCAAGAGTGTAATTGAATTTACACGGTTTTACATAGACTTCTATGTTAATCAGTGGTGCTGGTGAGCAGTAGCCCCTAGGGTGTTCAGCCTCACTCAAACTTGCCAACCCCTAGTATCTGTAGGCACTCTCACTGAATGGCCAATATTCACGACTGCTATCCGGGAATAACTTATCAGAGCACTTGCTTGGGTTCTAACCGTTCATTGATTAAGTAAGCATGAGGGCCCCTAGGCCCCATTCATTTTGGCGCCCCTAGGTTTAACTAGCAATCCTCACCTCTTGGCCACTCGTCGCGGTAATGAACCGAACATAAATAAAATCAAGAAGTGTGACGGGGACGGATATCTACCGTTCATATTTTCTAAATCAACACCCACTAGACTAACGTCTCTAAGCAACTTTCTTCTACGACAGTGTATATATGTGCATGTGTCCCTATACTAACATACAATACAATAGTCGTTTCATATTGCAGCCACACAATATAAGTTGACTTACTTGGAGTCCTTAGCACTCTGCAGGATTTCACCCTCCAACGTTCTGTCCAGTTATGCTAGCCAATACTGTAGTTATCCATACAGTATACTCGGATATATTATGGCACTCATAATTCATTATTATTATTTTGGGCAGTTTGGTCATTTTAATAAAAACCATTTGTAAGGATTAATGATCCTTATTTGGTTTTAAACACATTAAGGAAATTCATACAAAAACATTTGAGACTAAACCCTAAGTCTCGGGGAGACCTATCCTATGGTCTCGATACCTAGGCTCGGGTATCACAATAGTATTTTCCCACAATCCGCTAAAAATCTTATTATTTAAAAGTATCGCTATTAACCCGTACTTTCAACAAGTTGGTTAAATATATGGAAGATTTTAGCCGGTATTATATCCAGAAAATACTAATTAAATTCCTTAATTATTTTTCAAGAAAATAAACTCTTAATTTTCCTTTTATTTTTGTTAAGGTTTTAATCTTCTAAACCTGTTTTAAGAAAATAGCCTAATTTTATCTTAATTAGGAAAACCGTTAAAAATTTCTCATCTTGACTAGTTAATTTTTTCCGAAGTCAATTAATCAAGTTTACTTACTAAAAAAATAATCTACTTAATTATTTTCTCAAATATAGGGTTTTTTTAATTTATTAACTTTTTAATAAATTAAATCTTTTATTTTTAAAAAGAATAAAAATTCTTTAATAAAAATAATTCACACTAAACTCAAAGTGGTATTTTAGGTCAGAATATGTTTTCAAGACTTACCAAGTTTTGATCTTGCAATAAGCAAACTTTCACTTTTTATCTTAAATTCCAAAATCTCATTTTTTTTACACTAAATGTGAAAACCTTATTTTTTTTTTTTTTTACATTTTTAACTACATATTTTGTTAGTTCATAACTTGAAATTTACTTATCCAATTGTTACCAAAATTTCCCAATTCTACTTTTGGTATGCCATTTTGGTTTTCGTAAAATCTTAGGTCAAAATGAACATTTTTTATTGGTGAAATTATTTTCCAACAATGAGGTAAAAATGACCTCATTTTCAAGTCCTTAATTTTTCCAAACTTTGACACTAAATAACTTTCAAACCGTTTAGTATTTTCTTACCAAATTTTACAGTGGAATATTAGGTTATGCCAATAATATGTCCACCAAATTTTAGAAACAACTAAATTCATTTTTCCTATACAGTGGCTGTCCAAACTTGGTTCTGAAATTAAGAATACGAAAAAACACTTTTTTACCTAAACTTTGAAATAGCATAACTCGCTCATTTTTAAACAGTTTTGAGTGTTTCAAAAGCTGAATTTTATGTACTCAATTTCAAAAAGATCACAGTATAATTAAATTTTACAAAATCAATATACAGTGGATGCTTGACCCCTTGGAAGTCACAACTCAAAACATGTATTTTGTTTTAGGGTTTCCAACAAAACCCTTGGGGATTTCGATTCCTATTTTCAAAAATCAACACAAAAGCGTCATAAAAATAATAAAACAACTACCATAACCTTATTACATCACCAATAAGAAACTTTAAGTATTAAATATACAAAATAATGCTTAAAAATAAAAACAATACAATAATAACCATAAAAAGTAAACTTTTTACCTCTTTGTTGTTCTTGTTTAAGGTTTGAATCTTCCTATTGGCTTTGGCTCCTTTAAAAACCTTTCAAAATCTTAACCAAATCCCCCCAACAACATAGATAATTAGCTATTTGAAAATCTATGGTTAAAACTTTACAAAAGTCTAGTTTATTGAAACTTTACCTTAGAGAAAACCCTTCCTAGACCAAAGCTTAAATGCTTCCAAGCCTCCTTAGTGTTCTTGAGGTTGAATATCGAGAGAAAACTTGAGAGAGTTTTCAAAAAGATGAGAGTGAAAGTGAGAGAGAGAGAGAGAGTGGTCAGTTTTTTGGAAAGGAGGGGGGGGGGGGGGGGGGGGTTAGAAAAGTTTATACAACTCTAAAATATATCCTAAAACACTCTAGTGTTTTACTACCCACTTGACTATTTACCCTGATACTTAAATAAATGGGATTAAACTTAATTAAAAAAATTTCATCCCCATTTAATTCCTTCACATCTCCGACCACCACATATATTATATATGTGATTCAATTTTTTTTTTAAAGGTTAATAAATAATTCGCAAGAAGAAAAATTCAATTTGACTTCCTTTAACATTTTTCACTCTTATTAAGTTTTAAACACAAAACTTAATATTAAATAATTAAATTAAATGTCTCTCACATTTAATTTAATTAATCACATAATAAAATTTAACCTAAGGTCCATTCATGGAATAAAATTTCCCAATTCAGTAAAATTAAGCATTTAACACAAAATGCCCTAAAAATTTCTATTTTCTCTTAGGATTATTATTTTTGACCAAAATTTAATTTTTATGAATGTATTTTATACCCAAAATATATTTTCCATAGTTTTTCATTTTATTTTCTGAGATTTTTACCCGATCAGGGTTTTCATGTCGGTCCAAGACCGAAAGTCTTATCTTAACTTTTAAATCACGAAATTCATAATTTGGCTAGCAATAACTCATGGAATAATTTCCAAACAAATATAATATTATTTAAAATAATATTCTTAACTCGGGGAAAAAATCCTGACCCGAGTCGTTTAAAGGTACCCGAAAACGCAGTACGTTAAACCACAAACTGAAGTTTGCATGTTTGTTGGCTATCCTAAAGGTACTTGGGGTGTAATTTTCTATAGTCATTCAGAAAAGAAAGTGTTTACTTCTACAAATGCTACTTTTCTGAAAAAACGACTATGTCCAAAACTTCAAACCTCACAACAAAGTGGTTTTAGAGGGGACGGTTAAAGCTTTCACTCCAACCAATGTTCCATCGTCATCAACACAAGTTGATGATGAAATTCCCACTCTTCATGTCCAATCGACGCAAGTCGATTCAAATGAAGAAAGTACCATTGTTCCTGAGCAAACAGTCATGTAGCCTCGTCAAAGTGGGAGGGTTTCTAGGAACCCAGTTCGCTATGGTTTGGATGGTGAGACAAATATGATTGTTGGTGACACTAGTGATGATGATCTGTTGTCTTTCAAACAGGCAATGTCTAGCCATGAAAATGGACTATGGCTCGAAGCCTTGAAAAAGGAAATTGAGTCCATGTACTCAAATTCTGTCTGGGATCTTGTGGAAGCACCTAGTGACTTTAGGGTCATTGGGTGCAAGTGGATCTACAAGAAGAAATGAGGTGTTGATAGAAATATTGAGACTTATAAAAGCTCAATTAGTGGCAAAGGGTTATGCAAAGAGAAGGCGTGGACTATGAGGAAACTTTTAGTCCGGTAGCCATGCTCAAGTCCATTCGCATCCTCCTATCCATAGCAGCCGCTCTTGACTATGAGATCTGGCAAATGGACATCAAGACAACTTTTCTTAATGGAAAGCTTGACGAAGTCATTTATATGGATCAGCCAAAAGGATTTAAAGTAGCTGGACAAGAAGGAAAAGTTTGCAAGTTGAATAGGTCCATCTATGGACTTAAGCAAGCTTCTTGTTCCTAGAATCTTAGGTTTGATGAAATAATCAAAACCTATGGCTTTGAACAAAATATTGATGAGCATTGTGTTTACAAACTAAAGGAAAATCAAATAGTGGTATTCCTCGTTTTCTATGTAGATGATATCTTACTCATTGGAAACAATGTTAAGAAATTATCAGATGTGAAGAATTGGCTGAGCACTCAATTCCATATGAAAGATTTGGGTGAAGCAAGTTATGTTCTAGGTATCCAGATCATCAGGGATAGAAAGAACAGACTCTTAGCTCTATCTCAAGCAGCTTACATTGATAAAATGCTTGAACGTTTCTCAAGGACAAATTCCAAGAAAGGGCATCTACCGTCCCACCATGGAATTCATCTTTCAAAGAAGCAGTCTCCCCAGACTCCTGAAGAGGAAGATGCAATGAGAAAAGTTCCTTATGCATCTGCATTTGGAAGTCGGATGTATGCCATGTTGTGTACTAGACCAGATATCTTCTATGCAGTGGGAGTAGTGAGCAGGTATCAGTCAAACCCAGGACCAGAACATTGGATAGCAGTTAAGCATATCCTGAAGTATTTAAGGCAGACTAGGGATTATATATTAGTCTACAAGGGTGGTGTTCTGAACCCTGTAGGCTACACCGATTCAGATTTTCAAACTGATGTCGATGACAGGAAGTCTACTTCTGGAATGGTGTTTACTCTTGGGGTTGGAGTTGTGATTTGGAGAAGCATAAAGCAGTCTGCAATCTAAGATTCCACCATGGAGGCTGAGTACATAGCCGCGTCAGAAGCAGCTATGGAAATAGTCTGGCTAAAGGACTTCTATTCAGATCTTGGTGTTATTCCAGAAATGGATAAACCGCTTGTGTTGTTTTGTGACAATACATGAGCGATAACCAACTCGAAAGAACCTCGAAGTCATGATGGACCCAAAACGGGTATGTTTTAAATATTTATAAATCGCAAGCGCACGAATCGTTCATATAGAATAGTGATCGTGTAAGCAAGGATGTCGAACCCAAATGAGTTGTCTAAAATCGAAAAGAAAACTATTTTAAACCAAAATTAATAAATTCTAACCTAGCTCCAAAGATTGAAGAGATTTTTGAATAATGGAAATAAAAATAAAAGACAATAATATAGAAGTTAAGGACAATATATATTACTAAATTAATAATTGTAAACAAGATGGTAAAATAAGATTATTAAGGATTAGAATCCACAAAATATAAGTTTAATAATATTTATTAGTATATTGATTCCCGAGTTTTAGTGATAGTTAAAATAAATCAAACTATCATTTTCAAAATATATTTATAATTTTAAGCACAAATTACTTCTAAAAAGATAGGATTTTTCTTCACTTTTCAAAATTATAATTTCAAAGCATTTAGTGTAAATCAATCTAATGAAATAACAAATAAATCAATGAACATTATTTATAAGGCAAAACATAATATTTTTGTTCTAAGCATGGATGTGTACAATATAATGACACATCTTACACAAAGAATATTATGCTTTTGCACTAATGAAGAACAAAGTGTAAATATATGCTAACAATCCAAAATACATGATATTTAAGATGAAAGAAGATATTTGAAGAAGAAAATTCCATAAACTTTGTTGCACAAAATGGGAAATCAACATGCAAAATAAACACTATCTAGTTACATATTGTTTCATCATCACCTCAATAGTCTTAAAAAGATTAGAAACTCATAACTAGAATAGCAAATACAAACTAAAAATTACAAACATTATTAGGAAAATTTGGAGGATGAACCCCCAAAATTTTCCTCTAAAAATACATAGAAAATAACCAAAAAGAAGAAGAAGATGAAGAGAATAGAGAGGTTTTAAAATGTGTAGAATTTTGGTATGGTAACCTCTCTATACACATTTTAAATTTTTTTGGGGAGGTTACCATACCAAAAAAATGGACACCCTAAATGGTCTTCAAAACTCTATATTTATAGCCAAAATGAGGTATTAAAATAATCAATTTAAATTAATTAAATTGATTAAATTAATTTAATTAATTATAATATGATAAATAGGGGTAAAATATAGAGTGTAATAATGATATTTTGGGGTAAAATGTGTAGAAAGTGGGTAAAAAGTGGTATTTTTGAACAAAATGGACCATGGGACATTGTTGGGCTCAAGACACTATAGGAGCTGGCTGGGAGGAGAGGCAGGCGGCTGTGGAGGCGTGGGGTGCTTGCTGGCAAATGCTGGGTGTTGATGTTGGCAGGGGGCTTTGTTGCTGGCAGGCGGGCTGGGAGCACTTGACTTGTGCAGCTAATGGATGGGCCGACTGGAGAGGAGAAGGCTTCGGGAGGAACTGGGCCCAAAATCTGGGCTGCTGGCAATTTTCGTGGGCCTTGCATGGACCTGGGTAGATGGCAAATGGCTGAAGAGAGAATGCAAAAATGCCACAATTTTTCTTGTCTTTCTTTCTTGAAAATGTCATTTTGTCCTTCATTTTTCTTTCTTTCCAAGAGCAAAAATGTCATAAATTCCCTACAAAATAAATATAAAATAAATCATAATACAATATATTCAACTATAAAATAAATCAATTGAATTCTTTGAAAATATTAATTATAACTTAATTTATATTTAACATTTAAGTTCAAGTACACAACATTTTTTTCCACTAACTTAACAATAATAATTCAAATAATTAACTACAACATTTTACAACAAAATAACTATAAAAACACACAAAAGTATATAAAATCAAAATAAGACCAATAAATTCAAAATTACTTAAAAACTTAATAAATCAATTAAAAACTCAAGAATTAAGCACAAATTAGCACATAAAAAGTGGTAAAATAACTCTATTTTGTAGAGTTATCAAGTCACAAGAGGAGTAAGCATATAAAAAGGAAGTATCACATTATTCGAGAATATGTGGCCAGGGGAGATGTGAAGGTTATGAAGATTGCAACTGAAGACAATCTTGCGGATCCGTTTACAAACACTACCAGAAGCTACATTTGATAAGCATATCAAGGAAATGGGATTAGTATAACTAAGGCATTAGTTTCAATTAGTGCAAGTGGGAGTTTGTTGGGGTTTTATGCCCTAATTAAAACCCAAATTCTTTGTAATCTCATTTTATTATCAATAAAAGAATAGAAATCATTTTTTGACTTGGTCAATCACTTTGCTCACATATTATATTTTCATGATTATTTGTTTAATATATAACTAATCTTATTTATAGTGACGTAATCACAATGGAATATAAATATGATTATATGTTCAAAATAAGTTAGTCCTGAGATTAGTCGGTGCACATGATTTACACTGACTTGCCAATCTACGATATGATCTGCTTACACATTACAGTGTTATGTTCTTTCCAGAACATTAGCAAAGTAGATAAAATCTTATGTATTTGTTACATCGGACTGGACCGATATTAACAGTTGATAAGATAAGTAAACATACTGCTATTATCTATTCTAGTCATATCATATAGTTGACCATAGGTCAATTCAATCTTAATTTTGAGTGGTTAGTATTCTAACTGATTGTATTATTTGAGTTCTTTGACTTGTTCGTTACCAGTTTAACCTACAGACTAGCCCATACTTACATCTTGGGAACTCGGTAGTATAATTGAGTGGGAGTGTTAATCATAGATATGAACATCTATATAGCTTCTGATGAACAAGTGAAATGATGGTTTCCTTTTAGTTTGGTTCAAGGTGTTAAATGATAGAGATCTCATTTCAGTAATTAAATTAGTTTACTGAAATATCATTTACAAGGAACTAAGTGTTTTAAGGATAAAATACAATGAGGGGTAAAATGGTATTTTAATCCTGTCTCATTGTAGACTGTCTATAGAGGATTGAATGACAATTACGGTTGTAACAATGGATAATTAATAGTGTATCTATATTTGTTATAGAGCGTTCTATGAATTCAAGAGTTCAATTCCGAGTCTATAGTAGAGTCATGAAGAATTAATAAGTTAGTAAGTTTATTTGTTAGATTTATGATAACTTATTGGAGCTTGATTTCATAGGCCCATGGTCCCCATTGTACCTTGGATAAAATCATCTAGATACTCTCAATTAATTAATTTAATTATCAATTAGAATTATCAAAGTTGACCAGGTCAATTTTGGATAGTTTCACAGAGTTGTGTAATTTTTAGAAGAAAAAAGAAATTAGGACAACTTTATTAATTAAGATAAATTGGTATCTAAATTAACAAATAAGTATAAATCAAGGTTCAAATTATAAATATTTAATTTGATAAAGGATTTAAATAATTATTTAATTAATTAAATCAATAGAAAATAATACAGGCATTGATTTTAAGTCCAATGGGCTTATAATCAAATGGGAAATTTCACAGTCCTAAAGCCCATGATAATTTCGACCTAGGGCTTCAAATTGGTTTTTTATTTTATTGATTTTTTAATTAAATTAAATGACCTAATTGAGTCTATAAAAGGAGTCCATAGAGAGAAGTAAAAAAAAATCACAAGTAAGATTTTCTAATAGTTTTTAGATTCTCTCTAAGCACAGGTCATTTTCTAACCCTCTTTGTTATTTTCTATTATTCTCTCTGTATCTATCTCATGTGTTGAGAATTGCCCACTATAATCTAGGTGATTCTAAGGATACTTTGGAAGACTGTGAAGATAATAGAAGATTGGTTCATTTTCTTGATAATACTCTACGACAGAAAGGATACAAGAGTTAGAGAAACTGAAGGAATGACTCTTTCATTCCGCTGCGTATACTGTAAGTATTCTTATCATTATTTCCCTTTAAATTTAATTTTAGAAACATGTTCTAGGTTATCTAATATTAATTTGTTTAATATTAGATTTACTTTAAAATAAAGAAAGATCCTGTATAAGTTTTCCTAACACTTCTCACCTTATGTCATCTAATTTTTTTCCGAAAGGCAACCCCGTGACCTTTTCACTTTGTTGGGGCTGATGTATTGTTTTAAATAAGCAAATCAAATAATTTATTATGATGTATAATAAGATCTTATTAGAAATACATAAAGGATAAAAATTAAAATACCTAACTCGCAACTGGTTGGGATCGTCGTAGGATTCGACGGATCTTGACCACCACCATCTCCACCATGGTATGAAGCTATATCTGCTGACATCTTTAAACTAAATATGACCAAATTTTTTTGTTAGTATGAAAAACATATATATGTTATTTATGAATATATATATTTATAATTACCACATAAAATTCAAAAACATTCATAACACAACAACTCCATAAGTCTTTGAACATTTCCAATATTTAATTGTTTAAATATATAGTTTTTCTTACAGAGATACAAAAACTATCCTCGCCTTCTTCTTCTTCTTCTTCTTCTTCTTCTTCTTCTTCTTCTTTAATAAATACACCATCGTCCTAAACAGTAGAATAAGGTCAAGCGAAGGTACCTATGAATGTTGCTGATTGATTAGATTGTTGAATAACCAATTCCTTGAGCTCAATAGAAAATACAAAATTAGATGAGTTTGTGTCATGTACAATATCAATATCAACAATCTGATCAGAACTATTTGGAATATCCCAAACTTGCCTATGATTCACTTCTTCAACAACTTTCCAAACTTGACCTGTAAGTAGATCATCGAGATAGAAAACATGTTTTGCTTGGCTAACAAGTATGTACGGTTCATCTAAATACCATACATTGCTCACATTTATACTAGTGACATTATTTTCAGTAATTGTATTTTTTTGGGTCCGTGTTGAACAATTTATATTGAAACAATACCACTAAATATGTACCAATTTAAGATACCTCCAACATTTCTTCAAGTTGTCCATAATAGTTAAAACCTTATGTCCCAGCAACAGATACTCTCACTATTTTGTGTAGTACGATTTTGATATCGATTGTGTGTAACATATCAAACCTCATTTACTATACATGCTTGATAGGAGTACGCCACGAGATTAGACCCAGATGCTAAAGCTAGCAATTCATCGCCATTCTCTAATGACCTGAGCTAGTGCAAGTCATATATTATAATGAGAAACTTATATTTCAATCTAACAACAAAGAATGTCCTAGTTATAGACTACCTTCTTGTGAAACCAGGAATGAAACTCTTTTTTGTGTAAGAGGTTATGATCACATGTTGGATCCCTCAGTTTGATCTCACGAAGGTGTTCGATGTGGATTAACATAGTATTACCATTATAGATGAGAAATATTACATTAAAAACAACACAAAAGTTAAAGTAATTAAATTAACCTACTCCAAATAGACTTTAAAAGGATACATCCATCTCATAAATACTGGCCCACCCAATAAAACTTTTTTCAAAAAATGCAAGACCAAATGTATCATTATGTCAAAAAAAGCTAGAGGAAAAATCAACTCCATTTTGCATAAGATATGAATGAGATCCCTTTGAGCTTTCTCCATATCATTTACATTCAAGGTCTGCGAACATAATTGTCTGAAGAAATTGCATAGTTCCATTATGGTGCCTGATATAGATTGTGGTAGAAACTTGTGGATACCCACTGGAAGTAATCGCTGCATTATCACATGACAGTCATGGGACCTCAACCCAATGATATTTGAATCATTATCAATCACTTTCTTCTTCAAGTTAGAATAAAAATCATCAGGCAGTTTAACACATTTTTGAAATTGACCAAATTCTCAGCTGTCTTCATGAGTCAACACGTAAGGAGCATGGAGTTTCATTAACTTTTTGTTTTCATCTTCATACATCCATAATGTGTCCCTAACTCCCATATGCTTCAGATCATGTCTTGCATTAGTAGTGTCTTTAGACTTATCGTTATCAAGGATAGTACCAAGGAGAATATCACTTATATTCTTCTCAACATTCATAACATCTATATTGTGTTTTAACTTTTTCTTACTCTAGTACTCAAGTTCATAAAAGAAGCTTTTTTTTCCTCCAACTACTATCCTCCGCGCCTCTTTTTCGTTTCAAACCTCCAAACCTCTCATGTTTCCCCAAGACTTGAGGTGGTTGGGCATTCACTTGATCTAAGATATCCGGACAAGTAAACTTTCTTGGAGGACGTCTTCTCTCAAATTTTTTGTCAAATTGAGTATCCTTTCTCCATCGATGATTACTGACTAAGAATCGTCTATGACCAATATAAGATGTCTTACCAATCTCTCAGATAGAGGATTTGTCTTTGTTGCATATAGGGTAAGCCTTGTAACCCTGATCACTCCATCAAACAAACTACTTCGAGTAGGAAAATCATTTACTGTCCACAAAAGTATCGCATGCATCTTGAACATGTTGTTCTTTCTATGATTCATTGCTTCCACCCTATTGATCCACAACTCTTTCAACTTGTCCACCAATGACCTTAGAAATACATCCATGTCCTTACTTGGTGATTTTGGCCCATGAATAAGAAGATTCAACATGAAATAATGGTCCTTCATACACAGCCAGGGTGGGAGATTGTAGTTCGTTAACACAATAAGCCACGTGTTGTACAATAAACTCATGTTGCCAAATGAATTAAGCCCATCAACAGCCAAGCCCATACGTTCATTTCTAGGATCTTTTGCAAAATCAAGATGTTTGACGTCAAAATTCTTCCATGCAGACCCATCAACCGGATGATGCATCACCCTCTCTTCTTCTGGTCTCCCAGTATGATGCCATAGCATCTCTTTTGTTGTATGACTTGAACTATACAATCTTTTTAATCGGGGAATCAACAGAAAATAACGTATCATCTTTTGCAGAAATATTTCCCTTTCTTATTTTCATTAATCCACCTACTACTCCCGCATACCAGACATGAATCTTTAAATGCATGCTCATTATAAAATAAGCAACAATCATATCTAACCACATGGATTGATTGCTCATTATAAAATAAGCAGCAAGCATATCTACACACATGGTAATTGACTAAGTTTTTTAGTCTCCTAGTGGGATGCTACTACTAAAGAGAAGGCTTTTTTAGGACTCGCATTGCGAGCCCTCTATTTGAGAGCCTTAAAAAGTAAGGTTATCTTTTTAGGACGCATGTTGCGAGCCCTAAAAGAATGTTTTTATGGCTTGCAATGCGTGTCCTAAAAGATCTCATTGAGTGCTTTTAAATAAAGTTTTTAGAACTCTCTTCGCGTGCCCTAAAATAATTTTTTTAGGGTGCGCAATGCATAGTTTTGAAAGCTATATTTTAAATTTTTATCAAATTAATTTATATTTATTTTAAATTAAAAATTATGATTTAAATGAAACATTTATATACAAATCTGAAAACTTATAGATTAAAATAACAAAACTTATAAATTCAATGAGATAGTTACAAAACTTATACTCAATGAGATGTCATATGAGTATCCAAGATTTATTATACATTTAATCAATACCAAGAAAGAAACGAATCTTCCTAAATTAATGAACAATATAGTCTAAAGTATGATAAATCCGAACAAATGTATCCTTAGCTTCCTTGCAAATAAAAAAGATGAATACATTGAGGCACCACAACAAAATTAGTCCATTGAGGCATTTTCACTAACACTTGATTCGCATTACAAGAAAAGAACCTAATAAATACCTAAAAAAAAATTAAATTGATCTGCTAAGCAAGCTTAAGAACAATAAGGTCAAAGAGTTCTTAAAATATTAATTAGGACAACCAAACTCGGTACAAAGTTAAAACACACACATTCAAAGCCCAATCAATACAGAGAGGAAACCATAAATAAAACAAGAAAAACTCTGCCAATATAACACTCATATTTATAGTATACAACCAAGAGCCCAAAAATCAGAACTAAGAAGAGAATACACTGTAGAAATATTAATTCTGTTATAATTATTACAGAAAGCTAAGCAGGACAGAGAGTGCTCGTAGAAACTTTCACTACATGCAAAACAATCACAAATTGAAAAAAAATTATATAAATATTCATATCATATGCCTTATGCATGATCTAAGAGAGTACTATGACAAAGATTTAATTAATAACTTAGCAAAAGAAAAGACAAAATCATTTGTGAGTTACAAAACAACAATGTATATACAAAAATTAGAGCTTTTAAAAGTGTCTTCTTTGTTGCACAATCCTTTAGGATATTTAGAAGCTCTCGATCAAGGCAACGATTCAAGATGAGCACTCTGGATAATGACTTTAGGAGCCATCCAATATAAAGTATCCTTAATAGACTTGGCAGCTGAAATTGTTGCCTACAATAATCACAAAAATAATAAATTAACAATTTTTACAAAATAAACATTTCTCAAATATATAAATATTTTTATATACATATGTGAACAATGATGGATAAGAAACTATACAAATAAACTGTACAGATATGTTAAAAAATAATGTACACATTACAGAAAATAAAAATTGGAGGAAGCTTGCAATGCTTGAAGCAGTAGTGAAATTTTAGAAGTATAGAGAAGCAGTAGTGGATAAATACGATCAAAATTACATGATGGTAGCTACACATAGCTCTGTAGAAGAGATACAACACTTATAAAATTATAGTTTGGTAAAAACAGTGAAAAGTTGTCACTGACAAAGGCCTTCATATTTGGAATCTAGAGATGACCAAAGAAAAAAACGTATAAGGTATGTTACTTGTTTGTAGCCGATAAAAAAAGGGTCAAACTTAAGATACAATATATTTTGAAGCGTGGTTGTTGAATAATTTTTCCTGGCTAATGTACCTTGTCACTTAACTTTTGAAAGCTATTCATGATTTAATACAGAAAACAAAAGCCTAAAAATTCTTACATTGATCATCCATATTAGCCACTCAATATATACACATGAGGCAAATTTTTAGAAGAGAAAATAAATTGTACAACTTAAAAAAAAAAAAGCAAGCAAACTAGCAAGCGATTCATAAAGAATTGCATTTTAACAATAATCATGCATCCCAAAAATATTTGGAACTACGAGTTGCATATATATATATATTAAGTATTTGTTGCATTTAATATGTTTACACTTAGAACTAAAGTCATATAACTCAACAACCATCAGAAGAGCTTCAAATGTATTAGAAAATGAATTCAAATGTGAACCATAAAAGTTTAAATCAATATTGCTAAACTGTACCTGATCTTGCCAAAACAAGTTAATAGTTTTTGGAAAGAGTGGTGATATAGGTAGCAAAGCACCTATAAAACAATACCAACAAGAGATATATTAACTAGAGAAATGCAATACATCCATGAACAAGAAACAAAATCCCTATAAATTAGTATAATATAATAAGTGTAGTACACTTTGATTCAGATTATTTTACTAGTAATTCAGGTTGTTGAAAATATTTTTCTCATTAGCATAAAAATACCATTCGATGATCCTAAAAGTAACATAATAAAATTGACCCACAATTTTTCATACAAACCAAAACAAAATGGAACTTCGAACGCAATTTCAAAATCACAAAGGCAAACCATTTTGACTTATCTCACCTCCTTAAGAACTCATTCACAACCTATAACAGTAAGTTGCAATCCATCAAAATACATAATATTATAGTAACAGTCTCAAATCTAAAGAAATAGAAACATAAGAAAAAAAATTAAATAAAAAAATGAGATAACAAATTACTTGTGCTCTGAATTCATCAGCAAGTTCTGTCTAGGAATTTAGTCAGGAGCTCCCTCTCCAACAAGGTATATTTGTTGGGGTTTTATGCACTAATTAAAACCCAAATTCTTTGTAATCTCATTTTATTATCAATAAAATAATATAAATCATTTTTTGACTTGGTCAATCACTTTGCTCACATGTTTTATTTTCATGATTATTTGTTTAATATAAACTTCTATTAAATCTCGAGCATATAGCTAATCTTATTTATAGTGACATAATCACAGTGGAATATAAATATAATTATATGTTCAAAATAAGTTAGTGCTAAGATTAGTCAGTGCACCGGATTTACACTGACTTACCAATCTACGATATGATCTACTTACACATTACAGTGTTATGTTCTTTCCAGAACATTAGCAAAGTAGATAAAATCGGATGTATTTGTTACATCGGACAGGACCGATATTGACAGTTGATAAGATAAGTAAACATACTGTTATTATCTATTCTAGTCATATCATATAGTTGACCATAGGTCAATTCAATCTCAATTCTAAGTAGTTAGTATTTTAACTTATTGTATTATTTGAGTTCTTGGACTTGTTCATTACCAGCTTACCCTACGGACTAGCCCATACTTACATCTTGGGAACTCGGTAGTATAATTGAGTGGGAGTGTTAATCATAGATATGAACATCTATAGCTTCTGATGAAGAAGTGAAACGATGGTTTCCTTTTAGTTTGGTTCAAGGTGTTAAATGATAGAGATCTCATTTCAGTAATTAAATTAGTTTACTGAAATATCATTTACAAGGAACTAAGTGTTTTAAGGATAGAATACAATGAGGGGTAAAACGGTATTTTAGTCCTGTCTCATTGTAGATCGTCTATAAAGGATTGAGTGACAATTATGGTTGTAACAATTATTAATTAATAGCGTATCTATATTTGTTATAGAGCGTTCTATGAATTCAAGAGTGCAATTCCAAGTCTATAGTGGAGTCACGAGGAATTAATAAGTCAGTAAATTTATTTGTTAGATTTATGATAACTTATTGGAGCTTGATTTCATAGGCCCATGGTCCCCATTGTACCTTGGATAAAATCACCTAGATAGTCTCAATTAATTGATTTGATTATCAATTAGAATTATCAAAGTTGACCAGGTCAATTTTGGATAGTTTCACAGAGTTGTGTAATTTTGAGAAGAAAAGAGAAATTATAGCAGATTTATTAATTAAGATAAATTGGTATCTAAATTAATAAATAAGTTTAAATCAAGGTTCAAATTATAAATAATTAATTTGATAAAGGATTTAAATAATTATTTAATTAATTAAATCAATAGAAAATAATACAAGTCTGTTAGAGAATATATATTATTGCTCAATGGAAATATGGAAAAACCAATATACAACTCTATGCAAAAATACAATAGACAAGGTAATTGATTAAATAAATATTACAACTCAATTGCTCAAAATACAAGTAACTAGAAAGATGTAGGAGAAGAAGATTACAAACTCAAAACAATAATAATACAAGTAAATAAGATCAACAAGATCAAAAGAATGAAAACACAAACACACTCTCACACAACCAAAGTGTAGAGTAGTGGGGATCACCAACTTGAACAAGGTTGAAGACCTTTGTCCAAAAGCTTATTTCCCCCTATTCTCTAAGCACTAAGGGATCTCTCAAGGAAATAGCTCTCTGGAATAATCAAGCCTCAAGGTGTATTTTTCAGCCAAGTGCTTTGTGGATGAAAAATGGTGTGTCTTACAAGTGAGCATTAGGCTCCTATTTATAGAGTTTTGAGACACCTTTTGAATTTCAAATTCTACCAACCCCCATGGCTGTTACCAATGATTAATTGGATGTTTTATGGAATTAAAATAGAGATTTGGGAGTTACTTGGCTGTTGGAAACGTTCAAAATTGGATAAAAACCGAAGTTGGAAAATGCTGTCAGCCGCTCAGGCCGCGGCTTGAAAAACACGAGCCGTGGCCTACGGTGTGTTTTAGCCTATTTTTGCCTCTTAGGCCGCGGCCTGAAAAACATAGGCAGCGGCCTAAGTCGTTTTTTCAGCAACCAATTTTCCAAATTTTCCAAAACGTTCCAAATTCATTCCCACTTGATTTTGTAACTTCCATACACATTATGGGAGTTAAAATCACATCTCTAACAGCCATATTTCACATATATATTTAAGAAATTCAAATCAAAATGTGTAATATCAAATCTACACATTATTGGGTAATATTTGGGAGTTACAAGTTTGTAACTCCAAAATATGTCACATTTGGGCACATACATGTGTCCAATTTTGTGACTCTCAATAATATGTTACAAGGTGTGACAAATCAAATTTGTGTGACAAATCACATTATGTCACATTATTTAATCTAACATTATATTATTTAAAATAATATAACAAAGCCTTGATTTTAAGTCCAATGGGCTTATAATCAAATGGGAAATTTCACGGGCCTATAGCCCATGATAATTTCGACCTAGGGCTTCAAAATGACTGTTATTTTATTGATTATTTAATTAAATAAAATGGCCTAATTGAGTCTATAAAAGGAATGCTTAGAGAGAAGTCAAAACAGAAGTTTGATAAGTCACAAGTCAGATTTTCTGATAGTTTTATATTCTCTCTAAACACAAGTCCTTTTCTATGCCACTTTGTTATTTTCTCTTCTTCTCTCTATATCTATCTCATGTGTTGAGAATTTCCCACACTATTCTAGGTGGTTCTAAGGATACATTGGAAGATTGTGAAGAAAATAAAAGATCGGTTCATTTTCTTGATAATACTCTACGACAGAAATGATACAAGAGTTAGAGAAACTGAAGGAAGGACTCTTAATTCCGCTGTGTATACTGTAAGTATTCTATTCTTTGTTTCTCTTTGAATTCAATTTTAGAAACATGTTTAGGCTGTCTCGTATTAATTTGTTTAATATTAGATATACATGAAAATAAATAAAGATTCTGTATAAGCTAATCAAACAACTAGACTCAGTGCCTTTGGTAATCTTTATTTTCATGCATGAACATGTTTAAAATTTGATTATTTGATATGTTTGAATAATTGGATGGTTTTTTCATGTTTTTATGAACATATTGATTTTGTGTGAATTTTAACAATTTTTAGGTTATTTTGTTGTGTTTTCTATGCTATTAATTTTTATATATGCGTTATTTTGTGTAAAACATGTTAAAAATTAATTAGAAAATGGTTTTGGTTTGAAAAATTGCTCAAAAAAAATTTTGAAAAAAAAATTTGCACTGGCTCCCATGCGCGCGCGCGCCACCAGCAGCCAGAGCACACTCGGATGAACAGTACCCGATACGGGTACTGTTCATCCAGAATTTTTTTTTTTTTGAAAAATAAATAAAATTAAAATTGTGGAAATTTAATATTTATAATCAAAACCTAAAATATCTTTTTTGTTTTATCATTTATATTTTTTAAAATAAGATATTTTGGTTAGTTGAGATTTAAATAATTAGATATTTTTTACAAAGATTCAAATTCAAATTTAAAATTAGACTAACAACTTAATTTTAAATCTTTTAATATATTAAAATATTAGAATTATGATATCATATATTTAAGATATTTTCATTTAAATTCTTGAAATTTTTATTAAATCTTTATTTAAAAATATAAATATCTTTTTATTCTATAGTTTTTAATATTTAAATTATTTGAAATTTGAATATTGTTAGTTAGATATTTTTATGGATATTTGAATTTGTTTAACTATTTGAGATATTTTAGGGTTGTTATAACTATTTGTATTTTATTATTTTTAAATGGTTAAAATATTAGATAATAGTTGTAACAACACAAGATATTTTTTTAAAATAGTTTAGATATTGATTTTAAATTTAAAATTGGTTAAATTTTGAAAAATATAATTTTTTTTTCAGCCAATTAATAAAATATTTTTTTTAATAAATAGGATTTAAATTAATTTTGGTTAATTGTTGATAAATCCTATTTAAATTAAATTAATATTTTTTTCTCTATAATGACTTACACCAATGGTGTAAGTCATTAAAAATATTCAGGGATATTTAAAGTCTAATGGTGTAAGTCATAAAAAGTTATTGTTGATGACTACCTAGGCAAGTCATTAAAAGTGGTGGGAGATATTAATTTAAAAATATGAACATAAAATTATTATTTTTATAAAATATCAGACATGTAAGAGCATCTAACGTCTCCCCTGGGAAGACGTGCCAGACATCTAACGTCTCCCCTAGGGAGACGTCCCATGTGCACGTCGGACGTCTCCCCTGGGGAGACGTTAGATGTCTGTCACGTCTTCCCAAGGGAGACGTTAAATGTCTGACCTAATATATATTCAGCCTTTCCTTCTTCTTCCCTGAGCACACAAACCAGAGGTGGAGAAGGGCGATTTCCTGGGCGATTTCAAGGCCATTTTTTTGACGATTTTGGCCGATTTTAGGCTATAAAATCTCATTTGAGGTAAGTTTTTATTATTTATAAGTGTTGTATAATAGTTAGGATAATTTTCATGCTTATTGTCTCTAGTTATTAAGGAATTGATATTGAGATTTTAGGGTTTATGAGTTGCGGTTTTGGGTGATTTTTAACTCAACAAAGTATATTTAAAGCATATTTGAGGTAGGATTCAAGATTAAACAATGTATTATAGTTAGAATGGTAGGAAAAATTCTTTTTGTGCATTTTTTATATGAGTTGTGGGTTTTATTAAAAAATATTAGTTTAAAGTATGAAAAATAATTTTTATGTATATTTGAGATACTATATTGTTTAATTTTAAGATGATACCACATTATTTACTATTTTCAAATTTTTATTACTATTTAATCCGAAAATTATACATTTTTTAATTAATTTTTAATGTTTTTTAAGTATACATATGTAAATATGTTTTGCTAAAATGTATTTAATAATTGTCTAAAATAAGAAAAATAATTTAATTTTAATTTTACATACAAAATAGTAATTAAAGTTTATATGTTTATAATTTTTTTTAATTTATATTATTATTTAATTAGAAAATTATATATATTTTTAATCTTTATTAAAATTTAAGTAGGTTATTTATATATAGTTATGTTATTTTTATTGATTTAGTGAAGTTTGTTTAGTAATATTTTATTTATTAATTAATTTAGTTTTGTAGGTTGTGAATTTAATAGCAAAGTGCGCTCTTTGCAAAGTGAAGTAAATTTGCTAGCAATGACTATTAATTACAAGTGGTACATAAATTATCTTATTTCTTGTTTTAGTATTATTAAACTTTTGTTAGAGGGGTTTAAATATCTTAAATATAAATACACAGTGAAATATGTTATGAGATTAAAATTGTGTGTTTCGGTGATAACAGAAGGTTGAGAACTGTGTGTTTTAGTAAAGTAGGTTCTCGAAAATTTGTTTGTGTGCTGCAGAGCTATAAGGAAGAAACTTATCGTGTGTTGTTTGAATTGTTTGACTTGTTGTTCACAGATGGTTAGATGACTATTATAGGGGAAATGCTGCTCGATTTTGTCTAGAATTATGTATTTTATTATTCTATTATTATAATTCTATTGTGTTGTGCTTTTTCGATTGGATTTGATTAGATTGACAGATGGTTAGGTTACTAATATAGGGGAAATGCTGCCCAATTTTTCGTATGTTTATTTAGTTTTTTTTTTGTTTAATTTTTCGTAGACATAGGGGATGATATGGATAGAAAATGGATGCCACCAAATAGGTTATCCGTGGAATATAAAACAGGGTCAACCTTTTTCTGACCAGTCTACCAAAACATCCCGAGATTCCAAATAATATAGAAATTGTGCAACCTAAAGTAAGTAACTACAACTTCAATTATTTTGAAAATCTATAGTTGAATTTTACTAATATTCTTTATGTTAAGTATTTTTATTTAATTATTAGTATCCACACCAACCAGACAATGTGACATTTGAATATTATATGATGAGGATATTGAAGGATTACATTGAACATCCATGACTTGGACGTTACTTGAAGAAAGAGGTATGTATATATATTTATAAAAAGTGTATGGTTTATTTATTATTAAGTATATATAATCAAATAATAATAATTAAATAATATATTTTACTTTGTATTTTTTGTAGCTAAACACTACGCCATATACACCAGTACAGATTAATGAAATGCGACAATAGTGGGCGAACGATATGTTACCGATAGTTCAATGTCATCGTCCCAAAATTAGGTTTTTGTTGTTTACTTTTTCTGTCTTACTATATGTCTAGCTAGCTAGTGTAATATTTGTTGATTTTGTGTGTAACAACAAATATTACCTTTTTGTATATTTAGCTAGCTAAAACAAATTATATACACATTTCAGTTTTATTAATGAAAATTCACAATTTAAATTTGCATATAATTTATATTTTTGAATTAATAAATTTAATTTCATTTCAAAAAATATATATTTAATTATATTAATTAATATACTGAAAATAAATATTTAATAAATTATTAATTATGAATTATTTTTTTAAAATACAAAAACCAATGATGACTCGGGATAAGAGACATTGAATATATACAAAGTCTTTTATGGGGAGACGTTGTAGGTACCATACGATGACTCCCAGGTGGAGACTTTGTAGACATTCAACGTTTCCCCCTGGGAGTCATCATAGGGTGTACGGTCTACACCCTATGAATACTACTAGGGGGAGACGTTGAATGTCTACAAAGTCTCCCCCTGGGAGTCATTGTAGGATACCTTTAGATGGCTCCTCCAACAACGTCTCCCCTAGGGGGAGACATTAAATGTCTACAATGTCTTCCCCATGTAGCCATTAAATGTCTATTTTGTTGTAGTGTTAGTTTAAAAAGTATATTATTATTGTAGTATTTTAATAACTATTATTGATGTACATATTTCTATAAACAAACTTTCTCTATTTATATTTTACATAATATATATTTAATTAAAAATATAACATAATAAACACTGTAGTTTATTAATAACTAATATTAAATATTATTAAAAGTTAGATAAATTTTTTAAATCCCCAATGTGCTTTATTCATTTTTTTACTTAACATTTTTAAGGGCACACTTTGAGTGCCCTTAATACTGTTTTAGAATAGCCAAAGTTAGTCCTTAAAAGTAATCATTAGAATCCCAACTCAAATTATGTCTTCAGGTTTTTTATGAACCACATATTTTATTAGGACACTCATTGCGAGTCATAAAATGTATTTTTTAAGGACTCTCAATGAGAGTAAGAGTCCTAAAAACTCCAGAGACAATATTTAGAGCTTACATTTAGGTGTGTATTAAGGTGGAATCCAGGATTTCAATACGTGTTGTTCGGTATATTCCCCTCACTTTCAAGTGCATCAACTTAGTTATTAAGTTAAGCGATGATATCCAATTGGAACCCAGATACAACTCAACTTCAATCTAGTCGAACAACTCATCATAATACTAATCCATTCCACTGTTAGCTTCTTCAGCATTGTTCGGTAAAATAAAATTGTCAACGACGTCATGCATCTCATCTACAGGCTCATTCTCATTGACCCTGTCATTGACAACATCTTCCTCGACTTCCCATATATATACACAAACATACATACACATATATATATATCTATAAACACACATATATATTTATATTTATATATACACATATATACATATACGGTCACACATATATACACACATATAAATATACATATACACATGGTAGCAAAAGAAAATCAAAATTAAAACTAACTAACATGTATAAACACATACACACATATATAATCATATATCACACAATATATATTTTAAAATATATATACCGGATCGACATTGGTCGCGCGGTGGTGGCGACTGGTGGTGGTGGCAGCAGAACCGGGGAGAGAGAGAGATAGAGAAAGGGGGAAAGAGAGAGAGAGAGAGAAAGAGAGGGGTTGGGTTTTAGGTTTGGAGGTTTGGGGAATATGCTTTTAGGCTTAGATTTGGAGTTTGGGTGTGTGGAAAATGGGTTTTCTGATGGTATGGAGGAGTAGTTGGTGGCTACGGCTAGTTTAGGATCGAAATGCCAAATGAAGAAGACGATGTGCTCAGGCTGGTTAAAAAAAACTGTTAGCGCCAACATATGTCGTCGCTAAAAGTTGACCCTAATGTTGAAAGGCACTGTTTCAGTAAAAAAATTTAATTGACCGTAGATTATTAACGGCGACATTAGTCACCACTAAAGGCCAAAATCTCGCCGCTAATGGTCTAATAAAAATTTGGTGGGAAATTCCCACGATTTTTTTTTTCAGATATTTTTTTTTTATTAGCGGTGACATTAATAGTTAGACGTGCCATGTGTAACTATTAGTGGCAATATTGTCGCCGCTAATAGTTGAACAGTCGCCTCTGTTTATTTATGTGGTTAATAAATTAAATTTGTTGTTATAATAGCGGTGACTACGTAGTGTTGCCTCTGACACTACAAGAAAATAAGAGTTTTATGACTTTATTTGGGAGACATTGGAAGTCTACAATGCCTCCCAATTGGGGAGACGTTATATCCCACGTCTCCCATTGGGAGAGGTTGAAAGTCAAACGTTGACTTTCAACCTCTCCCATTGGGAGACGTGGGAAGTGACTCACCTCTCCCAATGGGAGACGTGGGAAGTCCCTAGGAGACATCCAACATCTCCTATTGGGAGAGGTGAGTCACTTCCCACGTCTCCCAGTGGGAGAGGTTGAAAGTCAATGTTTGACTTTCAACCACTCCCACTGGGAGACGTGGGAAGTCTCCCACCTCTCCCAGTGGGAGACATTGAAAGTCTCTCACATTTAAAAAAAATAAATTAAATAAATTTATAATTAATATTATTTTAATTTAAATTGAAATGATTTTAATCTAATTTTAAATTGATTTAATAATCAATTAAATTGAAAGAAAAAAATATATTTGTTAGACATATATAAGAAATACAATATTTGTTATACATATTCAAAATGAAAAAATATTGCATTGTGTATGAAGAAAGAGGTAAAAAAAAAAAAAAAAAAAACCTATCAACGAGGTCGGTAACTTTGGATTATCGGCAACATATATGTCGCCCATTCTTGTCGCAACTCATCAATTTGTGCCTCTGTATATGATGTGCTTGTTAGCTGCAAGAAATATAAAGTAAAATATATTAATTAATTATTTGATTACATTTATAGTTTCAAAAATAATTTGTAAATTTTAATTAATAATACCGTTCTCAAGTAATGCCCGGGACTCGCATGTTCAATCAAATCCTTCAACATCCTCATTAAGTAGTATCCACATGCCACATTGTCCGGTTGGTGTGGACACTAATTATTTAAAAATATGAGTAATTTATTATTAAATTGAAACTTTTTAAAAAATGCATACATATTATTCTACTTAATTATTATAAATGTTCAAAATATCTGCTGAAGTTACTTACCTGGGGTTGCTTAATGCGTAGAGTATCAGGGATCTCGACATCAGGAAGATTCATAGAGAAAAAAAGATTGAAAGCGCTGACGATCACTGATACAATCTCCTCACGGTTATTTAGCTCTGAATTCACCGGATCACAACAATAAACATGATATGCATATGGTGCCAAAATAAGCAACATTCATTGTTCACTGTATAAGAAAAACAAAAAAATTATAGCTCAAATGTTAAACAAAGAAATTATTGATATGGGTCAGAAAAATGACAACTTTTTAAACTTACCCATGGTTCCAAGGGACAAGCATAACTTGTTCCTTTGATTTTACGTGATTGCAATGTCTAAACACATTCTGAACACGATCGTTGAATGAACTCCCTTGAGTGGCGACGATATTAGGATTGACAAATAAAAACTTATTTTGGCGACCTTGTTGTACCACATATCTGTAAATGAACCTAATACAAAAATATGAAAAATTGTTATATGAATGAATAAATCAAATTAGAAAATTAAATGAACAAACTTATTTGTGAGAAATATACCTCATGTAGCTGACAACTACTGCTTGTCCAATCTTTTCCTTTCGAGCAAACTGAAGTATGTCATCCTTAAATATAAAACAGTGAGACATATCCTGATCAAAAACTTCAGACTCTATGCCTAGATTGACACACTCGCCATCATCCCAATGAGATACGATATTCTGCAATCGTTCCAATGGAGTGTGGCCCAATTGTGTTGGAGGAGTTTGTTGTCGTCTTCTTTCTCGAGGTTGTTGTGTTGATGGAGCTCTTGGTCATTGTGATTTGGTCCTACTTGTAGAGGGAGTCTGTATACAATAATATCAACAATTAAAAAAATTGCAAACAAATATAGAATTGTAAAGATAATTATGTAAAAATATGGCATCACCTCATGATATACATCTTCAGATATAATGACAAAATCCTTAGGCCACGCTATTGGCATCCCAATGGCCTGAGCAACGATGTACATGTCCAAATCAGGATATGCAAAAGGGAGAGGACAGGTTGGCTTAAGAACACTCGTAATCATAACTTGGAAGTTGTTGCCTGCCTCTCTTTCAATGAGTGTACCTGATGCAACAATGTTTGAAACCGAACCAATTGCTAATTGGCATGCTCAGCCCTACGTAAGAAACATATTATATACAAATAATCATGTTGAAGCAGTAAAGAAATTTATTTGATTTCAGAATATTCAAGAAAGTTTAATTACCTCTTGCAAAAGTGGTTGTAGTGCAATAATGTGGTGTTCTGCTTGAGGCACTACTGGGTCTGGAGTATAGTAGGACGCCTGCGCTGGTGGCACTGGTGGGTCGGGCACATAGTATGATGATGGCGCTGGTGGGACTCCAACGTTAGATCCTGACCCGCTCTGTTGGGCTAAAAATTTTCTCAAGAGCTCATCTTGTTGCTGAAGGAGCTCTTCTAGGCGTTGTGCTTGTTGACGATGCTCTTCTTCTTGTTTTCGAAATCTTTCTTCAAATTCCTTTCTAATGTCGTCATTCGAAGAATAGCCTTTTGATTTATTTTTCATTGAGGTAGGTGTTGGAGTGTTCCAGTATACTGAGCGGGACACACCATGTCCTCCAGCCCTAACACGTCCTCGAGGCTCAGGAGTGCCCAACGCCCTCGTCAGCACATCATCAGTGTAGAGTCCAAGAACTTTACTTAGCTAATTATTTAGTAGTATTATAGTATGTATAGTATTATCTTTGTAACTGTGGATTTTTGGTTCAGGCCGGGAATTATTTGGACACTCATAGTAGTACTTGTAGATTTTCTAAGTTTAACCTATAGTTTAAGAATATTAAGTTTAACCTAAGGTTTGATTATATGACTGATATTAAGGATAATATTTATCATACTATAAGGTTTAGATGAGGACCAATAAGATTTTAAGCACATGTTATGTATGGGTGATTAAGGATTAAGTATTTTGAGGATTTAATTTAATAAGGAGTAAAGTTTGAATGCTATAAGGTCAGTCAGCAGCTTTGAATACGTTGAGGGCTTAGTCAAGGCTGTTTACTCCATTCAAACTTAGCTAAAAATGTGTAATTTCGTGTTTAATTAATCAGCGTGTGCCGATATATCGCAGCTATAGGGGGCGATATATCACAGCACGTAGATACGGAAAACACGAGACGATGCACGACAGCCTCGGGCATACTGGCCCAGGCGATATATCGCCTACAGGGGACGATATATCGCCTCCTTCAGTGTATTTTGAAATTTTTTGAATTCATTTTCCATTCAGCCATTCACCCTCTTGATAAGTCCAGCATCTTTTTGAACGAGTCTTCAGCCTCTGCTGAACGATTATTCAAATATTTTTCACCTAAAAAGCTATTATTTTTATTCAAGTAAAATCAAGATCCTTTCATTCCTAAACTCTATAAATAGGACCTAGTACCCATCCATTATTCATCTTTTGCTCTAAGTTCAGAGGCTGCAAGTGCTAAGTGAGTGTGAGAGTATAAACACCTGGGTTTGGGAATCATAAGCTTGATCATCATAAGCTTATCAAACACTTTGGGAAGTAAGGTTTTAGAGTATTTCGGTTTGAGGTGTAGATTGGTCTTACAAGTCTTCAAGGTAACCCAAAACTCTAGTTCAATTCTGTATTTGTTCTTTTAAGTTCTCATAATCTTCTACTCAGTCCTCTAACCTTAATCTTTATTTTGGTTAGGAAATCTAAGTTCTTGAGCACATAAGTTTTGGTAAGTATGTTTTTTAATGGTTTAGTCTTCCCATTCCTTTTCATCTCTTTTTCTTCATTAGACTCACTCTTTTTCATAATGATTATTAGGAGTGTTCCAAAGTCCCAACACTGTCCACATATCCCGGTAACTTTGGTAAGGAAAATAGGATAGAATCTATATGTTTTATGCTTATGTTATCTTATGTTTTATGTTATAAAATATGTTATGATAAGTGTTATGATATGTATGTTTGTAGGCTTGGGCATATGACCCATTTGACTAACAAGACCCCAAATAGATTATGGGCATATGACCTACTTAGCTAGTAGGACCCCACTAATCTCATGGGCATATGACTTGTTTAGTCTATGGGACCCCAAGTAATAATGGCCATTATAGTATGTGTATGTATTAAGTGTTATGTTATGTCTTTATGATTATTATGAAATTTATGTACATGATGTATGTGCTAGATTTTCCTTGCTTGGCATTAGGCTCATTCCTTTTTGTTTTATGTGCAGAAAAATAGCTATTAGTGGCGGTAAGGTTCGTGGATGCTTGGAGATTGTGTATCGATGGTGAATGGATTCAAGGAGTCGAGAGTTCGATCTTTCGAGGATGTAGTCTTGTTTTACCTTTTTATGGTTTTACATGTATTTTTCCGCACTTTCTATGTAACTCCTTTTCACTTTAAGTTATGTTTTGTTTTAAAGACAATGGGTACCCATATCCTAATTATTTTATGAAAGTAACTTTTGTTTCTACAAGTTTCTAATACATTTATGGTATTTTCGCAAATGTAAGTCTTATTAAGGTTTGTATGTATAGTTTCATTAATGGTCCAAAAGTCTAGTATAGTGGGTCATTACAATCAGGGCCATCAAGTGCCTATTTACCCTCAGCTTGGAGTTGCCGGTAATGATCCTGTGAAACAATATTCACAAAAAGTTATATATATAAGCTAATAATTTGATATATCAACATTATTAAATATGAGCACTTACAATATTTTTTTGAATCTCAGAGGCCTCTCCAACTAGCTCTCCTTTTGCATTCCGACGACCCATGCTCCATAAGTCTGCCCTATCAAGTTCAATCATACTTTTCCCACTTTGTTCCATTAACATCTCTTCAATACGCACATAGCCTCCTCTAGAGAGGTTGTGATTGTATTTATTTAGTGCTCGATAATTTTTCATCTCTTCTCTCTTTCTTTGCCACTCGGGAGTTAATCTTGAGTTCACAAACTTTAATCATTCATTCGGAGTTATGACATTCTCAAATCCAAATGGCAAAGCTGGCGGGAACTCATTTGGGTATTTTTTCAGAGAGTCGTAAACGTGTACCCTTGTAAGATTAGTCTTCCAATTTCGGAAGTACTTTCCCGCATCCTTCAACATCTGTTGCTTTTGTTTGGGGTCCAAATCATAAGTTTTCTGCAAGTTTGAAAGTAATAAGAAGCCTATTATCAAAACAATATATATTTTAAAAACATTAAATGAAATATAATTAATAAAACTATACCTTCATTGTGTCCCATATTTTATTTTTATCCACCACACTAACATCTTTCCAACTGTTAATGTTGATGGACACAGTTGCTCGAACAATTGATCCAAGCTGTGATGAAACATTACTTCTAGATTCACCCACTAGTTGACCATACTCATTGTATTCAATAGGAGTAAGATGTCCTTCACTCCTTTTTTTGGTGTTTCTAGACATCCATGTACGTCCTCTCACAATTTTATTTTCTTATTCCACTGGCTGAGAATGAGGGCGTTGCTCCCCCTCATCAGAACTACCACCAAAAGGATCAACCTCCATCCATGAAACATAAATATCATTATTATAACAATTTTGGACACTCATAATCAAAAGATGAAACAAAATGATGAAACTAAAAATTTCACATATCATAAACATATGAAACCTATTAAATGGTACCTCAAGACCCATTATCATCAACCCATAATCCTTCACCGTTTTCACGGAAACAAATACAATCATCATCAACTTCGTCATTATCTTCTATTGCGGTGAATGTGACAAGTTCTTCTTCGAGAGGTATATCATGTAAATCACCATCTTTAATGTTTCATTCTCTTGTTTGCGTTGGAAGAACAATTGACCCATGGTTGTCTGAAGGATCATTCACATAAAAACTTGTTTCGCTTGTAAAGATAATATAAATCGATCAGATTTGTGCCCAATTCGTTTTAGATTAACTAATGTGAAACCAAAATCTTCATATATTATGCCGCTATCACTTTTCACCCAATCACAAAAGAAAACAGGCACTCGAGTTGTGATATAATCTAACTCCCAAATTTCATTAACTACTCCATAAAAAGTCATATCACATTCAACTGGATTTTTATCTTTTGCACTAGAGACTTGCATAGTTTTAGCAACAAGGCTAACACCACTGTTTTGTGTGTTTCTGTTGTTATCGCGCTCCCTAGTGTTAAATAGAGTAGCGTTAATCATGTATGATGAAAACTTGTTGACATTAACCGAAGGTCCTCGAGAAATCCACTTAGCAATGTCTAAAACCTTATTTGATGTGTTTTGTAATTCTGACACAACCTATCAAATCAACATACCAAAACTGTCATCTTGTAATTAATTACTAATTAATGACAACTTTCAATAATCAACACAATTTACCTTTTGTTCTATCCAACTACTAAAAGTTCGATAATGTTTGTCTTGTAACCATTTTGAGTTCCTTGACTTGGATGGAAATTTGGTCTTTATCCAATTAAAATGTTCCCTTCAATTATAAATATGTTGTTAAATAATTGAATATACGAAATTACACAACTTAAACTTAATGTATTATATGAATATAACTCACTCGATATAAGGTTGAATTTCATTTATATTCTGCAACACAAGACGATGCGCTTCATCTAGAAGATCTCGACTTACTGTGCATACAACGCTACCACGACGACTCTGAATCTCAACATTTTCAACATCATTTAACCCAATTTTCTGTACACCAGTCATGTATTCAGAACAAAATTCAACTGCCTCTTCTGCAATATAGCATTCGACGATGCATCCTTCCGGCCGACTTCAATTCCTAACATACCCCTTAAGAATCTTCATATATCGCTCAAATGGATACATCCATCTTAAATAAACTGGACCACAATATCTTAGTTCTCTAACCAAGTGAACTGTCAAATGGATCATTATATCAAAAAATACCGGCGGGAAATATTTCTCCAACTCACACAATACCTCAACAATTTCATCTCTTAACTTAGGTAACTTAAGCGGATCAATCACCTTACAACACAGTGACTTGAAAAACAAGCATAATCTTGTGATTACATCTCGAACTCTCCTAGGCAACACAGATTGAATGGCCACTAGTAGTAAATGTTGCATTAGAATATGACAATCGTGAGATTTCATGCCAGTTAGAATACAACTTTTCATGTCTACCAATGACCTTATATTTGAGGAATATACGTCTGGAACTTTTATATTAAACAAACATCTGCAATTTTCCATTCTTTCCTCTTTAGTAAGAGTGTAAGCTGCAGGAGGTAAATATGTTCGTCTCTTATCTGGTTTTGGAGTTAATTCATCCCTTATACCCATTGCAACCAAGTCTTGTCTAGCCTTAATTCCATCCTTAATTTTCCCAGGAATATTCAACAAAGTGTCAATCAAACTATCACATACATTTTTCTCTATGTGCATAACATCTAAATTATGACGTATAAGTAAGAAAGGCCAATATTCAAGTTCAAAGAAAACAGATTTCTTTTTATAACACCCTTTTGGCTCCTCCACAACCTTGGCCTTGCGACTACGTTTCATCTTTGTAGGTGTACGAATTTTGGGCTTCCCTAACTTGAACACAATTTTAGACATCTTCTCAAGTACTTGGACCCCATTCAATTGCTCAGGAGCCTCCTCAAACTCTTGTTTACCATTGAATGCCTTCTTCCACGTTCGAAGTTTATGCGTATTAGGAAAGAACTTCCTATGTCCCATATAACATATTTTCCGAGAGTGTTTCAAGTATTCATAACATGTTTTTTCTTCACAAACGGGGCAAGCCTTATATCCTTTCACACTAAACCCAGATAAATTTCCATAAGCAGGAAAGTCATTAATTATCCACAATAAGACCGCTCTAAGATTAAATTCTTCCTGCCTATACGCATCATAAACCTTAACCCCTTCATCCCACAAAGTTTTCAAGTCATCTATAAGAGGAGCTAGATAGACGTTAATATCATTACCAGGTTGTTTAGGTCCTGATATCAACAAGGTCAAAAGCATAAACTTTCTCTTCATACACAACCATGGGGGTAGATTGTAAATAACAAGCATAACATGCCAACAACTATACTTACTGCTAAGGGATGCGTGTGGATTAAACCCGTCAGTCGAAAGACCTAGACGAATATTACGAGATTCATTTCCAAAAGAAGGCCACTTCAAATCAACTCTCTTCCAAGCAAGGGTGTCGGCTGGATGTCTTAATTTACCATCCTTTATTCTTTCATTAGCATGTCACGACAAACTTTTATCATGTTCGACATTTCTAAACAATCGGATGAAACGAGGAATTGGCGGAAGGTACCACAAAACTTTGGCAGGTACTCCTTCCTTGACATCGTCACCATTTCTTTTCTTTTGCCATCGTGACTCACCACAAGTAGGACACGATTTTGCGTCTGCAAAACTATTTTGATACAATATGCAATCATTAGGACATGCATGAATTTTTTCGTACTGCATGCCTAATGAGCATAACGTCTTCTTTGCCTCATAAAATGAAATTGGAATTTCATTATCTTCAGGCAATAACTCCTTCAAAAAACTAAATAAATCAGTAATGTTTTTATCACTCCAGCCATGTTTAGCTTTTAGATTGTACAACCTAAGAAGCGCAGATAATTTTGTAAATCTTGTACAACCAGGGTAAATTGGTTTCTCGGCATCATTAAGGAGTGTCTCAAACTTATTTGGGTCTACTCCTGATCCATAATGTGCGTCATCAATCATTTCATCTAATGGATCCCAGTTCTCCTCCACTATATTCCTCATCACTCCTTTTGGTCTACTTGGCAGAGTTGGAGCAATCAGAGCTATCTCCCCATGGTAATACCAAATTGTGTAACTCTTGTCCATCCCATTGAAATATAAGTGTTCTTTAATCTTTTTAAGATCCATCTTTTTCACATTTCCACACTTAAGACATGGACAATAAGTAAAATTTGGGTCTTTCACATTTTCCGAACAAAACCTTAAGAACAAATTGACCCCGTTCCTCTATTCCGCAGATAACCTATTCACTGACATCCACTGTTTATCCATATATTCTCCTATGTCTATGGAAAAAGAAAAGAAACAACACTAAATAAGCACGTGATAAAGTTGTATGTCTATATAAAACTAATTGTTTATTATCCTAGATAAAATCGAGCAGCATTTCCCCTATAATAGTGACCTAACCATCTGCATATGAATAACAAAACAAACAATTCAAACAACATACAATAAGTTTCTTCCCTATAGGATGTCTATATTAAACTAATTATTTATTATCCTAGATAAAATCGGGCAGCATTTCCCCTATAATAGTAACCTAACCATCTGCATGTGAATAGCAAAACAAACAATTCAAACAGCATACAATAAGTTTCTTCCTTATAGCTCCGCAGCACACAATTTTAATCTCAGAACCTACTTCACTAAAACACACAAGTTCTCAACCTTCCGTTATCATCGCAGCACACAATTTTAATCTCAGAACCTACTTCACTATGTATGAATATTTAAGATATTCAAACTCCTCTAATATTTGTTTAATAATATTAAAAGTAGAAGTAAGAGAATATGTATGTACCTCTTGCAATTAATAATCCAAAAGCTAGCAAAATTACTTCACTTAGTAATCAAATTCGCTATTAAATCTACAAACCAATAAAATTAAATTAATAAATAATAAATAAAATATCACTAAATATCTAGCAATATATAACATATTATTGTAATATTAGAAACTTAATTACCTCAAATGTGTGATTGATATAGGAATTTTGATGCAAAATACTCTCTAAAATCTCACCACCAAAATCACAACCTATGAAATTAAATTAATTAATATGTTAAACATTACTAAACAAATATCACTAAATATCTAATAATAGTAAATGATATTGGTAAACAAATAAAAAAAAAACCCCAATGCGCCACTAATTATAACCTAAACAAAAAATCAATAAAAAATTTCATAACCTAAAAACTTAATAATCAACAAAAACATAAAAAATTTCATATATTTATATTTTATAAATTATTTAATAAATTTATTTTAACATAACTATATATATATAACAAAATAGTTACAATTTACAAAAACAAAGTTTAAATATATATAAAAAATATATCTAAATTTCGAAATAAAAAATGATAAAAATTTAAAAAAATCATGAACATATATACTCCAATGAAATCTATGCAATGTGATAGGTTAAATTAAAAAAAAAAACTAAAAAATCATAAATCTACAAAAAACTTCCATGAAAAAACTAAAAATCCTACAATGTATATAAAAAAATGCATAAAAATATAAAATTAACACAAAATCATGTATATTACTCATCCTAATGCTAAACCTGTGATTTTTTTTCAAAATAATTAACTAAAAATCAAAAAAATTAAAAAAAATAAACTTACCTTAAAACCCTAAAAACGGAGCTTCTCTCGGTTCTGGTTTGCTCTCTGGTTCGCGTGTTGTGCGAGGAAGAAAGGAATAGCAAGTAAATAATATATGTAGGAGCACATCCAACGTCTCCCACTGGGAGGCGTGGGACACGTGGCACGTCTCCCACTCGGAGACGTGCCACGTAATGTACTCCTACCCAATTTTCAGCCTATTTCCAACATTTTCCATATTTTTTAATGTCTTACTATTGTAGCCATTAATAAAAACTTTCAATGTCTTACACCATTAGACATTTAAAACCCATGGTAAGTTTTAATGTCTTACACCAATGGTGTAAGACATTGTAGGGAGTCATTGTATATCAAATTTGTTGTAGTGTGATAATGATATTATTGAGGACGATTTTATATCACCCTAATAGTGTCGCCCCTAAAAACGTATTTTCTGTAGTTCGTACTTGTGATTTCAAGTTAATTCTCGCTATATATATATACTTGATGGGCTGGGGTATTCTTTTGTTAGCTCTCCGATGAGGCAATTCAAATTTCAGTGAGGTTATGCCCTTGAAGTACTGAGAAAAGTTATTAGATCGACAAACCCCAAAATAATAATAATAATCATTTCATAAAACGATATTAGATATTTGAGCTTCATTGTTATTTGAGGTGTAAACTCAAATGGATCTTTGTATTTCCTTTGTGAATTTGAAAAGGCAGCTGCAAGAGTTCTGTGAAAAAAATTACTACTTGTGAAAGTTTTGTTTTTAATAGTTTAGGAAGTAATCATTTAATAACTTAATTAAATGAAGAATACCGTATAAGTTGTTTAGTCAAAAGTATGTCTGCTATAACAATTTTTACTTTTGTCTACATATATTAACCTACTATATTGTAACATAATGTATCAGTGATAGACACGAGTAATTAAAAGAAAACCATAATTTTTTATGTGGTTTGGAAACACCTGGTCCGTGGGATTAAGCCCGAAGATCGATGAACTGATTAGTAAGGTATAATAAAGAACAAAATCACAATTGTTTTATATATAGATAAACTTCCTTTATATTTATAACACTAGCTTTTGTATAACATTCTTCTAATCCAACTTTCAGAACCTACATACTTGAACTCCTTTCCAATGTTTTCCAATGTTTGATGACGGATCTTCTCTCAAAGAAAGTGTTTTCTTCCTCCCAAAAAAAAAACTGAGTATTCTCCCAATGATGATGATGAACTTGTTTGCACTGAGCGATGCCTTCTTTCTCCTGAACACAGAAAGATGTTACACATCAACTTAACACTACACTAAGAACTTCACTCTTAATCTCACACAAATAAACACTCTCAAATATTATAATAAGATTGGGTGTTTGGAGAGCAATTTATAAATGAATGGTTGTCCAAAATTGAATGACAAAATTTCCAAGGAATCAAAGAATGATCTGCAATATTCCTTTAATAAAATGATTTGTCAATAAGATAAACATTTCAGAATAGATATACAAACTATTAAGACATATAATAGTGAATATAGGCAGATGCAAGTCCAGATTTCACTAGGATATCCAAATTAATTAAATTTAATTGTATAAATTTTTTTTTATCAGTATCAAATTTGTATTTATGGACAAAAGTAGACCAGGAAAGTTATCACATTATATACTCTTAATTTATTGAAGACCAAGAAATGGAAGAAAACGAATATGGAAGGTTAAAAACATGTTGTGACAACTGTTGAACCTGTTGTGACAATTATGAGCACAGAACAAGTTATCTTTAGTCAATTTCAAGGGTTTACAACTTACAGAATGTATATTCCATTAACTAAATAAACATGAGTAATTATATGTGCACTCAAAATATGCATCTAAACATTATACATAATGACGTAGCAGTTTAACCTATCTAATCACTTATAAAAATTAGGACTCACCATTTTAAAAAGCAATGTCACGTTACTGTATCTAATATTTGAGTGCATACTTTAGGTGCATATATCATTACTCAATAAACATATGTGAGATTGACATGTGAAGATAGATCAAAAGAGACAGAAGATCTAGCATCCTAAAACTCCTAATAAGGTTTAGTACCTTAATTGGCATGCCGGGAGGGCATGAGTGAAATTTACGCGAATTATATTAGTATACAATTGAGTATGCTCGATTATGTGTATTAAATGTGTTTAAAGACTCACTTTTGTTAGAAATTGACATTTTCGTAATTTTGATCCATCGAGAGTATATTTGGAAATATTATGTGTTATGTGCTTTGAGACCACATTATTATGTCCATTTCGGCATGAGTGGATCCTTTCGAGCTGTTTTAGCACAAAAGTCACAACGGGGATAAATACCTAGTTCGGCTCGAGCCTATGGGTATTTTGGAAATTTCCATATTTTGAGAGTATGAATTAAATGAAATTAATTGGTGGAATAATTATGGTTGATGGATTAGTTGGTAAATTTGGAGATTAGAGGGTATTTCAATTTTTAGGCAAACGACTAAAATGTCCTTGAGGTTAATTAAGAGACTTATTGGAGGTAGGGAAAAATTGTCTTTTTACCCTAAAGAAGAACTAGACAAATCTGCAAAGTGTTAGCAGCTACCTTTCATTTGTGTTCTACACATTTCCCTTCCTCTATCGTTTGTGGTTGTTTCCTTTCTCCTTCACAAAGGGTTCCTAAAGCTTCAAGCCAATTTTTGAAATTTGCATAAGAATAGGAAGGGATTAAGCATCCAGGGAAGTAACTAAGAGCTGCCAAGGTCATCTTTAACCTAAGGAAATTCAAAATTAAGAGGTATGGAATCATTTATCAATTTATTCTCTTAGTGTGGTGTTATTGATGGAATTTTTGGGGGTTTAGTCAATTTTCGAAACTTTGGGTTCTGGGTTGTTTAGATAAGTTGGGTGGGTATAGAAACTTGTTTAGGAGTTAGATTGGACTAAATTGTGATTGAAAAACTAGAATTTAATTGAATTCTCATATTTTAGGCAAATGGGTGTTAGAACCCTAGAATGTACAATTTGTGGTCTTAATTGGTAATTTAAAGTTTCGATAGTGTCACGATGTTGCATATTGGTTGTATGAATTGTATTGGAGTCGGATTTTACCCAAAACTTGGCTGAAAACCAGTTGGGATCGATTTCAAATAGTTGAAAGTCCCAAGTTTAGAAAATGGAAATCTAGAGTATCTAGGGACCTAGCGCAATCACGCTAGTGTCATAGAAGCTCGGGAATTTTGGGCATTAGCGCCACCACCCTAGGGTAAGGCACGATCGCGCCAAGTGCCCATAAAATGTGTTTTTTTGATTTTTGGGAATTGGGCTCAGGGTTTCGAGGATCTGTTTTGGGGGCCCACTTGGGGGCTTGGGCAGTGATTCCATTACCTTGTTGAATGGAATTGGAGGTCCCGAGAGCTAGGGTTTAGATTTGGAAACCATGATTTGTACTTAGTCTTGATGATCGTTTCACTAATGTTGTGACTAGGGTTTCCGAGGGACTCAGGGGAAAATATCCCATTCAAGGTCGCTTCGTCTTCAGCACAGGACTCCAGGTAAGTAAACTAGCATATGCACATAGAGTAGGGAATTGGCCTCGATATTGACATGGGATCGGTTATGACAGCATATATGGAAATCTAGCTAGGTTTATGCTCCCTTGTCATATACTTGTGCTTGTTACATTTGTTTGCATTTATCTATTTTTGGTTGATCAGCATGGGTTATATTTGACTATGATCATGTAGAACGTAGGTCATGATGGCTGGGCCACCATGGGAGTGTTGTACACACTCACCCAGCATAGGCCATAAGCTTGGCGTCGGGAGACATGCCTCATTGGGCAAGGCTGCCCGGCATAGGCCGTAAGCTTGGCCCCGAGAGACGCACCTAGTTTAGGAAGGCTGTCTAACATAGGCTGTGAGCTTGGTTCCGGGAGACGTACCTCATTCGACATGTTCGCTCAACAAGGTTGCTCAGCATAGGCCATCACTTTGGCATAGGGAGACGAGCCTTACTCGGCAGAGCCGCTCGCCAAGGTCGCCCGACACGATCGTGTATATGATTTATGTGATTTAATTGAGCATGCTTATAAAATGTGAAACATGTTTATGATTTATATGATTGAAATAAATGCATTTACTATATGTGACGCTTGTTAATTGCTGCTCAATATTTAATGTGACTATTATTATGCCATAGGGGTTTTCTTGTTGGGCCTTGGCTAACGGGGGCTCTATGGTGCATGTAAGGGCAAGGGAAAAGTTGACTAGCCATGAGTTAGAGGGTTTTGGAGCAGCGCATACATGTTTGGCCTACTCGGCTGCCACGGACGGGATATTTTGAGGGGCTTAGAGTAAAAGTCCATTTTTGTCTCTTAGGTCGACTATTTTGAGAAAATTAAATGTAATTTAATTTTATAAAAACTCTTTTGGGATGCCTTGTATCTGTTTAAAGTTTTTAATGAAAATTTTATTTGTTTTAACCAAAAATTTTAGTACCTAAACCTTTATTTTTCTTTAATTACACTTTTGGGTCCAAATGACTCGCTTAACGAGTTACACACTATTTAAAAAGTGTAACAGTCCTGGATTAGTAGGGTGTTACAACTTGGTATCAGGGCTTCCAAGGTTTTATGGTTCCTAAACACTGACCGAACATGTACGCCCACTGTTAAAGACAATCTCGACTCATGGTTTGGTAACTAATGAGTGGAATATGTGTTTTAACTGGTTAATTACACTACATTCCTTATTTGCATGCTAGATTAGGAAGCATGGAATATACTGATAGAGCATGGCTCTTGACTACTATATGAATATGAAAGATATGCCTATTAGCATTGTTGTTGCATGTAAGTATGATAGGAATGCTTGTTAGCATTGTTGTTGCACGTGAATGCTTTACTTGTTCGGATATGGACCGTGGGACGGTCTTGAGGTTGTTATCATTGATTTGTAAACCAGAGTCGTCGATTGTAGAAGTATTTGGTGATAATACTTCTGGGGTAGTCGACTAGACTCAGTGGTGAGAATGTAGAGGTAGAGAATGTCTTTGTCGAACCTCAATTGGCTTCTCTTAGGTATTTAAGCGAGGCCTAGGTCGACTTAGAGCTGAACTGAACAATAGATAAGCATTAATAGTTCCATCCTAGGTTTTATGAGGGTGGTGGGTGATGATACATTGGTGTATGCCAAGTATATGCTACGAGACGATGCTCAGATATGGTGGGAGGTCGTATCCCAGACACTAGGAGGAGTTCCGGGAGTTATTTAGTGAAAATTATTATAATGACGCAGTTTGAAATGCGAAGGTGGATGAGTTCACTAGTTTTGTTCAGGGCAATATGACCTTGATGGAATATTCCTTGGATTATGTAAGGTCATGTAAGTTTATTGCCAACTTAGTGCCAACAGACATCACAAAAAAAGAAAGATTTTGTCCAAGGACTGAATGTTATGATAGCTCGTAATTAGCAACCGCATCTGTGTCGGGAGTTTCTGCTTACGCTCAGGTGGCAGAGAAGTCCTTTATTACTAAGAGGACATAGAACAAGATATGAGTAGAGGGTGTCACAATATGCGATACTAGGAGGATTGTTCCTCCATTTTGTTGTGTTTAGTAGATGTGGTGGCTCCATTTACCCAAGAAGAAAGAATGTTGACATTTCTAACACCGTCAGGTCAGATAAACGATTTTGGGGGTACTCATAACAAACTATCAGGGTGAAAATGAGAACTGGAGAACCTATCGTGAGTGTGCACAATATAGGCGACAATCTAGTGCCACTTGTTGTTTGTATCCAGTGCAATGATACATAAACTAAAAAGACCTTGAGATATGCATGGTGTGACGTTTGGAACCCTGTTACCTATTAGGAAGTTAGCAATTTCTTGGTGATGGATTAAATCCCCACTAGTGGAGGTGGATAGTAAAGGATTATTTGCGAACTTAGTTGGGTTAGAAAAGGAGGACTCCGACATAGTGCGGGCTATAGATTGATTAGCCAAGCATGGGGCAACCATAGATTGTGAAATGGAAAGAGATGATAATTTTGAGTTTGGGGGAAAAGATCCCTTTGTGATTTTTGGTGCTATATGTAACGCCCCGCAATCCCTCATAGAATAAAGTGCATGGATTAGTGTGTCGAGGGGTACACGTGGGATAATTATGTGTTAATTGAATTGAATTATGTTATTTATATGCTTATATGATTGAGTATGCATGATTATGAGTATTAAATGTGTTTATAGGCCCGCTTTTGTTAAAAATGGGTATTTTCGTAATTTTGGCTCGTTGATGGTATATGTTTAATTTTATATGCTATGTGTTTGAGACCACATTATTAAGTGGATATATTTGCGATATTCGGCTTAAGTCGACCTTGTTGAGCAATTTAGCGGAAAAGTCACTACGGGGTTTTATTCCCGGCTGGGTGAACCAAGGGGTATTTTAGTAATTTTTCATATTTTGGGAACCATTGGAATAATATTGGGAATATATTGGTGTTGGAAAGATTTGTGGATAAATTGGGACTTTGAGGTATAATTTGAGGTGTAATTAGAGTTTTAAGTGAAAAGACTAAAATGACCTTGAGGTTTGTTAAGAGGGGTCTTGGTGGGAGGGGAAAAATGGTATTTTGACCCAAAAAGTAGTGGAAAATCTGCTAAGTGTTGGCAGCCTTCCCATACATTTTAGCTTGTTATCTTCCTCTTCTTCTAGTTTTCTTCTTCAAGCACAACTAAGCATTAGAAACTTGAGAAGCTAAGATCAAGTTTCTTGAATTTTGAGTATTCTAGGAAGGATTTGGAGCTCAAGGAGGAGAGTTAACAGTAGCTAGAGTCATCTTTAATAAAGAAGAATTCAAATTCCATCTCAGAGGTAAACTTCTCTTGTTTGTTCTTGAGCTATTTTGGAGTGATGGTCCTAGTTGTTTTGAGTAAGCATATGGGGATTAATGCATACTAAATGATAGTTTTAACACTTGAACTTGTTTTGAAACTTGAGATTTGAGGATTGAAGTTCAGATTTTGGAGCTTAAGTTGAGTTTGAATCTCAATTATGGCAAATTGTGTTAAGTTTGGTTTGAAGTGCATTTTTTTTTTTGTTAAATGATGTTGGGAAAAGATTATCTAAGTGATATGAGGTCTTTTGTGGTCACAAATCTGGTGAAAAAGCTGCAATTTTTGGGTTTCAGGTGACCTAGCGCAACCGCGCTAGTTTCCCAAAAACCAAAGAATTATGGTTGGGATTAAGGTTTGGAGACTAGGGGCGCGACCGTGCCAGTGCCCCAGAAACCCCAAAGTTTATGTGGGCATGATCGCCCCAAGTGCTCTGAAGTCATGGTTTTCTGAATTTTTAAGATAGGGCTCAAGGTTTTGGGAATCTGTTTTGGGGGCCCACTTAGGGGCTCAAGCGATGTTTTTAGTGCCCCGTTAACTGGGAACAATGGTTCCAAGGGTTAGGGTTTGGATTGGAACTCGAGATCTAGGTTTGATTTCCTGATGAATGTATACTCGCGTTGTGATTAGGGTTTTCATGAGGCTTGGAATAAGGATCGCACTGGGGGTCATTTCATCTTTCACACAAGACCTGAGGTAAGAAAACTGCACTTGCACTGAGATTAGGGTGTTCACCCTGGTTATTAAACGTGGTTATTACCACACTTTGAATGCCTGCTTCAATATGAAAGTCTTTCGACTTTGTTTAATTGTTTTATACCTGAAATGTATATCTGGTTGTATTTTTCTAGAAAGCTAGGCTTATAAGTCGTGATCGGCAGTAGCATGTGGAATGCAGTTCGTTATGGCTGGGCCACTCTAGGAGTGCGGTATGCATTCGTTCGGCATAGAGGCCACATAAATGAATTATATGCCTGGTTCAGTTTGATTATAGTTGCAATGCATGCTGTTTACGATTCTTATTATGTTCATTATTTAGTTTAAATTGGGTTTTCTTGCTTGGCCTTTGCTCACAGATGCTATGTGGTGCAGGTTAGGGCAAGGAGAAGCTGGACCAGCCATGAGATGGAGAGCTCTATGGGTAGTGTATACATATGCAGCCTGCTCGACAACCACGACCGAGACTACTTTTGAGGAACTAGGTTTTACCCTGTTTTGCTGCATAGGCCGTCCACTTTTGTACTTTGTTCACACTTGTAAACTCTTTTTGGGATCCCGTGTATAAACTTAAACTTTTTAATGAAAAGTATTACTTCTTTGACTAAAATTTTTAATACCTAACTATAACGTCCCAAAAATTCTAATAAGGTTTAGTGCCTTGATTAGCGTGTCAGGAGAGCATAATTGTATATATGTGTGATTAATTGATTAAATTTGTGACTATGTGGCATGCATGGTTAATATGATAATATGAATTATATATATATGCATGTTTATGAGTATTAAATATGCATGTAGGCATGTTCTTGTTTATAAGGGCATGTTTGTAATATTGGCTCGTTGTGGGCATAAATGTGATTATATGCGATAAATGATTGAGACAACATTATTATGTGGATATATTAGCAGTGTACGACTCGAGGCGATCCTAGTGAGCAGATTAGCAGAACAGTCACAACGGGGTTTAATACCTGGCTTGAGGTGAGCCTAGGGGTATTTTGGGAAGTTTAACGTATATTTGGGATTTATTGAGTAACGTGTTAGTATTTGGTGATTAGTTGGGCATGTCAGGATTAATTGGCAATTTGTAGGACGACTCGAGGAATTAGCGGAAAACGTGGCAAATGATCGTTTTGCCCTTATGGGCAATAAAGGGCTGAGTTAATATGAGGAGCATTTTGGTCTTTTTGATTAAGGGATATGGTAGGATAAGCTTCAGGAAAAAACATACCATACTAGAACATCACTCAGCAGCCTCTCTCTCTCATTCACATTTTCTCTCTCCCTCTCTTGTGCCTTGAGAACTTTGAAGCTTTTGAAGAGAAGGCTTAAGGATTTAAGCTTGGGGATTGAAGAATTAAAGCTAGGATTGATTGAGGTGCAGCTAGGGGGGTAGAGTCTTCATCAAGGTAAGGTTTTAGCTGTGAATTAATGGTAGAACTTTGCTACTAGTCTAGGTGTTTGTAAGCTTTTAAGTTTCAAAGGGGTTTTGATGAATTCTGGGTTCTTAGGGGGATTTTGGTTAGAATTTTAGGGGGTTGTGCTGCTATGAGTAGACTATTAAGGTTTAGTGGTTCAATTTCTAGTTTTGGTGTATTTTGGGTAAGATTTTGATGATTTGGGTTGGGAGAAAATGTAGGAAAACCCCAATGATTTCTAGGTTAACGGGGGCGCGTTGCGACCCAGATCATGGGCGTCGCAGCCCGCGTGACCCCAGAAGCCCTAGGGGCTAGATATTTCATGAGCGCACCGCAACCTTCAAGGGGCAAGTCGCGGTGTGCATGCCCTTTGGAGTTGGGGATGACACCACTGACTTGGGGGAGCACTGCGACCCTTAGGGCCAGGTCACAACCCGCTTAGGCAGCCTTAGCAAAAATAGGTTTTTGGGCTCGGGAACTTAAACCTAGGCGCTCGAGACAAATTCTACTACCCAGTTTAGTGGAATTCGAGGCCCCAGAGGCTAGTATTTTAGTCCAAAGCATTTAATTGGTTGGATTTTAATAGTTATCCATTTTTCGCTTGTGACTAGGGTTACCGTTAAGGCTCAAAATTGAGGATCGTACTCGGGAGTGCTATATATCTTCAGCCCGGGATCACAGGTAAGAAAACTACACCTGAGTTGTAATTGGGGCTAAGATCCCCTATAAATGAACATATGTGAAATTATAAATGTATTTGTGATTGGACATATCTGGATGGATAGGTTAGCTCGTGCTGCTTTCAATTTCGTGTTTCGCGACCTGTATATCTATTATGTTTGATATGAAAGTCCAACCTAAGGGAGTTGGGGATGATGTTAAGCATACTGAATACAGCTCGGCCTAAGCGAGCCGGGATCAGCCAAATAACTAAAGGGTTCGGCCTAAGGCACTGACACCTAAGTAATTGTATTACGATTAAATTATATGTTCGACTTTAACTTTTATTGTTCCTTAGCTTATTACTTGTATTCTGCTGTTGATTGAGCTCATTGATCTAAATTTTACTATGCACACTCTGTTGTTATCTATGCTCGTTGAATTTGGTTTTCTTGCCGAGCCTTGGCTCACGGGTGCTACGTGCAGGTAAAGGCAAGGGAAAGTTGGACCAATTATGAGTTGGAGAGCTTTGGGGGCGGTGTGTACATCAGCAACTGCTCGACCGCCACGGCCGAGGGATTTACAAGTACTAGAATTTTGTGTTTTGTCATTTAGGCCGGTTGTAGTTGTATTTACTTTTGAGGGTTGTAACCGCCTTGGATACATTATTTTTGGGATCCCGTGTATTAAACTCTTATTTTAATAAAAGGCAACCATTTTATGGATCAAAATATTTTAACCCTAACCTGTCAATTGACTTTAGAAATACGTTTATCTTCAGATTACTAGATTAGCAAGCCTTGCACTATTTTAAACACACAGTGTAATGGTCTTGGTTACCCAGGGCGTTACAACTTGGTATCAGAGCAGTCTAGGTTTAAGGGTTCCCGAGGACTGGCTGGGCATGTACACTCGTCGCTGAAGATAAGCTCGAGTTAGGGTTTGGTAACCATATATGTGATTATATGTTTAAGTGTTTAAATAAAATATAAATGCTTTATTTGCATGATTATTAGGAAGCATGAGATATACTGATAGGGCCTGACCTTTGACTGCTATGTGAATATGTTATTAGCATTTTTACTGTATATGAATAATTATTTAAATGCCTGCTTGTTTTATGATTGTGTGTTGTTGGTTGAATTTCGGCGTTGGATCGTGCAGTTATTATAAACCTGTTATCATTGCCTGACATGCCGAGTCGTTGATTACTGATAAACTTCGAGAGTTATGCCTCCAAGGCGATCAATTTGACTAGCCGACATCAGGGTTGAGGCTAAAGATGACAAAAAAAGTCAGAACCCTCCGTCAGTCCCTGAGAACTTGCAGGAGTTGCTTGCTGACATGCAAGCCAGACTTTAGACTCAGGAGAAAAAGATTCGCCTTCTAAGATAGCAAGGTCCGACAGGGAGTGCTGCACCTAACTTGCCACATGTTGTGGCACCTGTTATACAGTCGTCTAAGATTAGGAACAGGTGGGAGCCACTTTATGAAAGATTTAGGAAGCAGCATCCTCCAACCTTTGAGGGAGGACCAGATCCACTGAACAGTGGATGACTTTGATTACCTCCATCCTGGACTTCATGAGGGTGGAAGGTAACGACAGGGTGGCATGTGCCACCTATATGCTTCAAGATGATGCCCGCATCTGGTGGGAGGTAGCATCACAGAATCGAGATGTTTCTACAATGATTTGGGATGGGTTTAGAGACTTATTCAACTAGAAATACTACAGTATTGCCGTCAGGGCGGCAAAGGTACATGAGTTCACTAGGTTGGTATAGGGTAGCATGACAGTTACTGAGTATGCCCTGAAATTTGACAGACTAGCAAAATTTGCACCTGATTTAGTGCCTACAGATGCAACTAGGCAGTACAAGTTTTTTTCGAGTGATGAATGCTATGATTGCCTGAGATGTAAGGATCATATCAGTACGTGGGGAGACAACTTATGCCCAGGCGGTTGAGAAGGCTCTCACTGCTGAGGAGGCAGAGAACAAGATTTGGAGGGAGAACACTGCGAGACATTATGTTCGCAGGGTAGTGCCTCCACTTACAGGGTCTTGTAGGGGCAGAGGCCCCAGTGATCAGAAGAGGAGGATCCCAGACACCTCGACCACTGCTGGTCCTGATAGAAGGTGTCGGGGTGTCCAGGGTGGCTGCTAGGGAGGCGGTGAGGCGTGGAGAAGCTACCAGGAGTGTACTAGATGCAGGCCATATGGGCCAATGCAGGTAAAAGGCCTATTACTTGTGTGGGGTGGTTGGACACCTCTAGAAAGATAGCTCGACTTTGAAGAAAGAGGAACCAGGGAAGGCGGACAACTTGACTCTAGCTCGAGTGTTCGCCTTGACACAGGCAGAGGCTGAGGCTAAGGCTAGTCCCTCGGTAGTGACATGTTTTCTTTCTAGCACTGACTCTTCATATACTATATTGGTTGACTATGGTGCGACACATTCATTTGTTTCTAGCAAAGTGATTGATAAATTGTGTAGGCCTAGTGAGTATTATACCGTGGGCTTTGGGACTATACTGCCTACCGGGGAGCTAGTAGTTTCTAGGAGATGGTTTATAGTGCTGCCAGTGATGATGGACGGCAGGGAATTATCGGTAGATTTGATTGAGTTGGGTATGGATGATTTCGACATGATTTTCGGGATGGATTGGCTAATCAGATATGGGGCCACTATAGATTGTAAGAAGAAGATGGTGACTTTCGGGCCCAAGGGTAAGGAGCCCTTTGTTGTCGTGGATACTATGCATGAACCCCGCATTCCTATGATATCAGCATTGAGAGCTAGAGACTTATTACAAGGATGTTGTATAGGTTTTCTAGCCAATGTGGTGGATACCACTAGGGTCATGCTAGTGGGGCCAGGAGAGACTAGACTGGTATGCGAGTTTTTGGATGTGTTTAGGAGTTACTGGGACTACCGCTACACAGGGAGATTCAATTCGTCATTGAGTTAGCGCCGGGTACAGAACTAGTGTCGAGGGCACCATACAGAATTGCTCCGGCAAAGCTAGATTTGGGATTTATCAGACCTTGCTTCTCGCTATGGGATGCTCTAGTTTTATTTTTGAAGAAGAAGGATGGGACTCTGAGAATGTGTATAGACTATAGGGAATTGAATAAGCTGACTATCAAGAACAATTATCCCCTACCGAGGATAGATGACTTGTTCGATCAGTTGTAGGGTAAGATGGTATTCTCGAAGATTGATCTTCGATCTAGTTATCACAAGCTGAGGACCAAGGACGATGATATTCTGAAGACGACCTTCTGCACGAGACACGTGCATTATGAGTTCTTGGTCATGTCATTTGGTTTGACCAGTGCCCCAGCAACATTTATGGATCTGATGAACCGGGTGTTCAAGGATTTCTTAGATTAGATTGAGATTGTCTTCATCGACGACATCCAAGTTTATTCCTGTTCAAAGGCAGAATATGAGCAGCATCTCCAACGGGTATTGCAGAGACTGAGGGAGCATTGGTTATACGCTAAATTTAAGAAGTGTGAGTTCTGGTTACCAGAGGTAACATTCCTCGAGCATATTGTCAGTGGAGATGGGATTAAGGTGGATACGGCGAAGATAGAAGTAGTTAGGGATTGTTTGAGGCCAAGGAACGCCTCAAAGGTTAGAAGTTTCCTTGGATTAGTTGGATATTATAGAAGGTTCGTGGAAGGGTTTTCGAAGATTTCCACACTGTTGACTAAATTGACGCGGAAGAATCTGAAGTTCATATGGTCAGAAAAATGTGAGGGTAGCTTCCAGGAATTGAAGCGACGATCGATTACTGCTCTGATGCTGATTCTTCATTCAAATGAAGACAAGTTTGTGGTGTACTATGACTCTTCGAGACTGGGATTGGGATGTATGTTGATGCATAGTGGGAAATTTATTGCCTACGCATCGCGGCAGCTAAAGGAATATGAGCAGCAGTATCCTACTCATAATCTGGAACTAGCAGTGGTGGTATTCGCACTAAAAGTATGGAAACATTATTTGTACAGAGATAAGTGCGAGATATACATCGATCATAAGAGTTTAAAGTATTTCTTCACCCATAAGGACCTAAATATGAGACAGACATGTTGGCTAGAATTGGTGAAGGATTATGACTGTGACATCCTTTACCACCCAGGAAAATCTAATGTAGTGGCAGATGCTTTCAGCCAGAGGGGCCCAGGATAGTTGTTTAGCTCGAAGCAGATATCGAAGGAATTAGCAGAGAAATTGACCAGAGCAAGGATAGAATCGTTTGTGGGCTAGTTGGACAATATTACTTTACAGTCTAACCTCTTAGAGAGGATAAGAGAGGGCTAGATGGATGATACACAGTTGTAGGAGGTTAGAGGGAATGTTCTAGCTGGAGTGGCTAAGGATAATTCCATTTCAGAGACGGGGTTGCTGAGGTATAAGGATCGGATCTGTATTTCGATGGATATGGGCATTAGACGAGAGATTCTTGATGAATCCCATACTACGCCATAATCACTCCATCCAGGCACCATGAAGATGTAGCAGGATCTATGAACTTTGTATTGGTGGCCTGGGATGAAGAAGGATGTGGTTGAATACGTAGCCAAGTGTTTAACCTGTCAGCAGGTAAAGGCTGAACATCAGCGACCAACGGGGTTGTTACAACCTTTGGGTAATCCTGAGTGGAAGTGGGAAGATATTACCGTGAATTTTGTAGGAGGTTTTCCCAAGAAAGTGGGGTAACATGACTCGATGTCGATGATAGTGGACAGGTACACCAAGTCAGCTCACTTTCTGCCAGTGAGGATGACCTATACTGTGGATTAGTATGCAGAGTTGTATGTGGGGTTGATTTTACGACTACATGGGGTTCCTAAGTCTATAGTATCAGACCGGGATCCCATATTCTCCTCTAAGTTTTGCGATAGTTTGCAGAAGGCTATGGGAACTCAGTTGAAGTTCAATACAAACTTTCATTCTCATATAGACGGGCAGTCTAAGAGGACAATTCAGATATTGGGGGACATGCTTAGAGCATGTGTGCTAGACTTCGAGGGCTCTTGGAGTAAGTACCTCCCGTTGATTGAGTTATTGTACAACAATAGTTATTAGTCAACGATTGGAGTAGTTCCACACAAGCTGTTGTACGAAAGAAAGTGAAGATCGCCCATTGAGAGGAAGTATTTGGGGCCGGGGATGGTTCAGAAGACTAATGAAGCTATTGAGAAGATTTGAGGTCGAATGCTCGCTTCGCAGAGTAAACAAAAAAGCTACGCTGATCCTAAGCGTAGAGACGTGGAGTTCCAGGTAGGGGACCACGTATTTCTGTGAGTTTCCCCATTGCGAGGGGTAAGGAGATTTGGGAAAAAGGGAAAGCTGAGCCCTAGATTTGTAGGACCTTTTGAGATCCTGGAGAGGATCGGGCAGGTAGCCTATAGATTGGCACTATACCCATCGTTATTATGAGGTCATAATGTGTTTCACATCTCAGTGCTCCAGAAGTACGTCTCAAATATGACCCATGTATTGGGATATGAGGATTTGGAGCTACAAACCGATTTTTCATATGAGGAGCGACTAGTTCAGATCTAGACAGGAAGGATAAGGTTCCGAGGAGCAAGATGATTCCTCTAGTCAAAGTCCTATGGAGGAATAGTAGGGTCGAGGAAGTGACCTGGGAGCTAGAGTTAGCTATGCGAAATTAGTATCCAGAGTTATTTAGATAAATTTTGAGGACAAAATTTTCGGTAGGAAGGTGTTGACCACGATTTTGGCCAATGGTGAGTAGACGCAAAAACGACATTGAAGACAATAGCCTTGAATAGAAAATAAAAACGACATGACCAATTTTATAGTGGTTCACCCCCAATTTGTTGGCAATAGCCTAATCCACTTGGAATTGTGATATACGTAGCTTACACTTAAGATCATATGAACCTAAGCCAACTAAGTTTCTTAAGTGTAAATAGAAAAATACAAAGTTTCTCTCTCTAGAGAATACAAGCTTTCTCTCTTTAAGCTCTCTCAGAAAATGCCCCAAGAATACCCCAAGTCACACTCCCAAAGTCTCAAAATTAGAGAGTCTAAAAGTCTCCAAAAGATTAGATCCCCTAAAATGATGCCATGAGCTCTTTATTTATAGGCTCGTGGATTGTACATGAAAAATATCCCATTTTGACGGTGTCCTTAGTTGTTTCAACCAACTTTAATTAATAAAGTAAAAAACAAATTCAAATTACAACAATATAGCTATTACTTTGGCATATCTAAGAAATTCGTGTGGTGTTTACGAGCGATTCAGGTTGAAGTTGTTACTGAGATTCTGCAAAGAAGTCACTGGGCAGTTAACTCCTGAGATTCTAACACATCCGTTTGGCTACACTCCTCAATCTGACATAGCTGGTCAGGTGAAACCCCTTTCTAATGTAACTGGTCGGGAGAAACCCCTTTCTGATGTAACTGGTCGAGTGAAACTGCTTTCTGAGGTAACTAGTCGAGTGACACCCCTTCTTGATGTGACTAGTCGGGTGAAACCCCTTTCTGATGTGACTGGTCAGGAAAAACACCTTTCTGTTATAACTGGTTGGGTGAAACCCCTTTCTGATGTAACTGGTCGGGTGAAACACCATTCTGATGTAACTGGTCGGGTGAAACCCCTTTCTGAGGTAACTAGTTGGGCAAAACACCTTTCTAATGTGTCTGGTCGGGTAAGACTCCCTCCTGACCAGTTAAATATTTATCTGGTCAGGTAAATTATTTCCTGACCAGATAAATTCTTACCTGGTCGGGTAAACATCTTCCTGACCAGATATAACCATCTTCCGACCAATGATATCACAACTCCGTAAATCATTTTCTAACCTTTGCACCTCCCTTGGTAAACACATTTTATTAACCAGTAATGTGCCGCTTGATGATCATGGACTGCCACTTGTCATTTCTGATTGCCATGTCATCGAACTGAAATTTTGGTGATAACATTTGCCCCCCAAGTTTATTATATGATTTATTCGTATGATAAACTTTTTCTCTTGCAAAATGTTTTTGAGATCGCCCAAAAGCTTCCGCCAAGTTAGTAACTTTCATAAATAATGAAAGTCCGACCAATTAAATCTCCAAAAATTAACTAGCCAATCAGAAATTCAGAGAATATCCTAGTAGTTGCCTCCGCGTGGTGACTCACTAGCAACTTTAATTTTCTCTGTGTCCCAAATCCCAAAAAAATAACTTTCTATATTCTCCCGCATTTTCAAGTAAACCCACAACTGAATTTTTCAGGCCATAAAAATGGCACTTATTAGTTCCCAATTGTGGGAAAGAGAATACTAAGAGCTTATAGGGTAATTGAAAATTTCCTCCTTTCCCTTTAAATAGGCCCAAGCATGCCTATCCCTCGTAAGCAAAAAATACATCACAAAAAGAAATTCCTCTTGTCTTGGCCGATTCTCCTCCAAAGCTCCAAGGGTGCTCCACTTCCTTCAAACAAATGAAAGGCTTCTTCAAGAAATCAAGTGTTTTCCCCTCCAGTTGGTTAAGTTTCTTCTTCTTTAACTTCACTTTTAAACATTTTGAAGCAATAAAATTCTGCACAAATTTTGGTTAGAATATGTGAGTGTCAAAACCCACATTTGATGTGCTCTCCTTGGAATTTTGTGATGAATCTTTGTTGAATAATGCATTTTGTGGCTGTATTGACGTAGTTTATGTAACGCCCTGGCTACCCCAGAACAGTTACGGTGAACGGTGGACCGGAAATTTGACTCATTGCCTGAGTCCTTTGGTCAAAAACGTGCTCTAAGTGTAATTAACGGGTTAAGGTATAAAACCATTGGAAAGGAAATGGAGATTCTATTACAAACTGCTCTGCAGAGCTAAACAAAACATTTACAAGTGGTTCTCAGTACAAAAAGGTCACTACAGTTGTAAAGTTGCAATCCCGCCGACCTAAGCGGCAAAATAGGGTAAACCCCCTAGTTCCTCTGAGAACTCCTTGGCCGTGGTGGTCAAGCAGCCGCATATGTACACAACACCACATCAGCTCTCCACCCAAGGCTAGGTGAGCTTTTCTTTCCCTTTACCTGCACCACATACCACCCATAAGCCAAAGCCCAGCAAGAAAACATAACACTTTTCATAAACATTATCAAACGATTATCATTATAATCACACTGAGCAATAAGCTTTAAACAAATGAGTGAACATCACATGAGGTCCTGATAAACCACACTGAGTGACTGACAGGCAAGTCACTAATTCAAATGGAAGAGTGGCTGTTAGGTAAGCCACTAGCCTTCAACAGGTTCTGGTAAACCATACTGAGTGACTGACAAGCAAGTCACTAATTCAGATGGAGGAGTGGCTGTTAGGTAAGCCACTAGCCTTCAACAGGTTATGGTAAACCATACTGAGTGACTAACAAGCACGTCACTGTTTTCAAATGGGAGAGTGGCTGCTAAGTAAGCCACTAGCCTCCAAGCGCTTATTTCATTCATCGACCCTCGGGGTCGGTCTGGCATTGATGCTCTTTGAGTCATTCAATGCTGATAATCGATCAGATCAAATCTTATTGGCTTGCGTAATACACGCTAAGGCCGTCCTGACTAATGAGTCAGCTCAACGTGATCAGTGCCCAGTACCACTGCCGAACCTGACTAATAAGTCACAGCTTCACAGTTGATACTAGCACCTTTGCCAAACCTGACTAATGAGTCAGTACCGTGCACAAGTGAGCAACATATGCTAAGCATTCTATATTCAATCCATGTCCACATTCTCACAATCAACATGCCTCATGAACATCCATGCATGTCACACTTGGGGTGCAGTTCTCTTACCTTTGATTCGAGCTAGAATGAACAAAAGAACGACCCTTGAGAACGGTTTAGCTTTTAGTCCTTTAGCGGTTACCTAATCACAACACATATGGGATACCATCAATAATCAAGATAATCAAGGGCTCTCAAACCATTATCTAGCCTCCAAGAGATCAATCCAAACTAATCCAAATAGCAAGGACACTCCCGAGGCCTAAAACTAGGTTCCCGGGGTCAAAACGAGCAAACGGGGCGAAAACAGGGCAAGGGCTGCGGCCCTAGCACCTTGGGCCGCGGACCCCAGGGTTCCCAGAGGCTAGGGCCGCGGCGCCCAGCGAGCACAAGCTCCCCACCTGCTTCTTCAAAGAAGGGCCGCGACGCTCCACCCTGGGCCATTCCCAACCGCGTTTCTAACACTTCAAAGCCTCCAAAATCATCCCTAAACATTCCCCAATCATCAAATCAAAGTTTCCAAGCTTCCCCATACATCAAAACCCCTCAAAACCCAAGGCTCGAACGAACCGAAAACTCAACAATTCACAAAATCAATTCAAATCTTAGAAACTCAGAAAAACTCAAAACTTAAACTTCGATTACCTTCAATTGGGTTGTTTTCCGTCGAATCCTTCGGTTAAGAAGCTTCTAATCTTCCCTAGGATCGCTATGCCTCGATCCTCACTCGATTCCGACTCCTAGAACTCAAGATTTCGTCAAAAAGGCTTAAACGGTAAAACGGACTTTGAAAAGGAAGAACGGAAGGTTTTCTTATCGTATTTTCTATCTGATAAGCTACTTCAAACTTAAGTAACCTCAAATAAAACCTAATGCTCGGGGTCCCGAAAACACCCCCGGGGACATTATAGTCAAAACCTCCAAAATTTCACCCTGATCTCAAATATTCCCAATTTATCATCAAATGAACATTTCTATTACCCCAAAATTGACCCCATTATGGTAAAACCGCTAATCCACTAAAAATAACCATCTCATGTTGCTTAGCTCGAATATATCTCCATAATAATAGAATCTCATTCACAAATCAAGTTATGCACCCAAATTCACAAATTACCCTCAACGGGCCAAATTACCATCACACCCCTGTAATGAGAAATATGGACTCACATGCATGCATTTCACATCATATCATAATATAATCAACATATACATGCATTTAGTCAATTAACAACATATTTAAGCAAGTACGGCCCTCCCGGCCAACTATTCATACCGTTAAACACATCGGTGAATTCGGGGCATTACAACTATCCCCTCCTTACTGAAATTTCGTCCCCGAAATTTACCTGAACAGCTCGGGATACTGACTCTGCATATCTGACTCCAGCTCCTAGGTCGCCTCCTCGACCTTGCTGTTCCTCCACAATACCTTAACCAAAGGTATTGTCTTATTCCTGAGGACCTTTTCCTTTCTATCAAGTATCTGAACTGGTTGCTCCTCCAAGGAGAGATCTGGCTCAAGCTCCAGATCTTCATAACTTAGAATATGGCCCACATCAAATACATACCTCCGAAGAGCTAATACATGGAACACATTATGCACGGCAGACAACGCCGGAGGCAAAGCCAATCTGTAAGCCTCCTGACCAATCCTCTCTAGGATCTCAAATGGACCTACAAATCTAGGACTCGGCTTGCCTTTCTTCCCAAACCTTCTCACCCCTTTCCATGGCGAGACTCTGAGGAAAACATAGTCTCCTACCTGGAACTCCACGTTCCTGCGCTTGGGATCAGCATAGCTCTTCTGTCTACTCTGAGAAGCAAGCATTCTAGCTCTAATTTTCTCTATAGCCTCACTGGTCCTCTGAACTGCATCAGGGCCTAAGTATCTCCTTTCTCCTGTCTCATCCCAATGGATGGGAGATCTGCACTTCCTACCATATAGCATCTCATAAGGTGCTACTCCAATTGTAACGACCCAAATTCCCTAATAAGGTTTAGGACCTTGATTAGGAGGCCAGGAGGGCCATAATTGATTTATTGTGCTATTATATGATTATATGCATGATTATGTGGGTCATATTATTATATGATGATAAAGGCATGCATGGGGTTATATACTCTGTTGTGAGGGTATTTTGGTAATTTGGCTCACTGAGAGCGTAATTGCATACTTATGTGTATACTGGTAGGTTAATGTTGAGACCAGATTATTATGTGGGTATGTCTGCAGCTTGTGGCTTGAGGCGATCCTAACAAGCGGTTTAGCGGGAAAGTCACAGCGGGGATTTATACCCGGCTCGGTGTGAGCCTGGGGATGTATCTGGGAATTTGGAGAATATATTGGAGATGATTTGGTATTGAAAAATATAATTGGTGACTAACTAGATGACGGGAATTAAGTGGTAAATATTTAAGACACTTGAGGAATTAGTGGGAATCGGGAGCAATGAATAAAATGCCCTTAGAATGTTTAAAGGTTTAGTTATTATTGGGAGGGCAAGGTGGTCATTTGGCTTACTTAAGGTTAGGCTATATTCTGCTTTTTGATGTTAGTGGAGGTTGTAGATAAACTTAGAAACTTACGGAAAAGAAAAGAAGAAGGAAAGAAAGAAAAACAGAACACTTAGAGTTATCTCACTCTCTCTCATTCGGCTGGGTCATCTCTTCACCATTCCTTGTGGGTTTTGGAGCTGGAATTCTAGAGCAAGCTCAGGATGGAGCTTAGGGCTAGGGACATTGGTGAAGCTTGAAGAACTAGCAGAATTAAGCCAGTCAATTGAGGTAAGTTTTAAGGTTTTCTGATGTGAATTTCTGGGTTTTAATGAGATAGTTTTTAAGTTTGAGTTTTGGATGGAATTAAGGGATATGAACCTGAGGAGTTGAAGGGCTTGAAGCTGGTTGGATGCTAGAACGATTCTACAGCTGAGGTAAGGATTAATTTGAAGTTTGATGGTTGAATTTGAGAGTTTTCATGGCTGGTTTTGAGTTTGTTGGTTTGAAATTTCAGAAGTTGGAATTGGGATTTTGGTGAGTCTTAGGCTGGATTTTTGGTTGGGTTGTGTTGTCTAAATCATTCTAATGTTGTTATTATTAATTGGTTTTGAGTTAGGGGCTTTAGGATGGCTTTAGGTGAGGTTTAGAGATTGAAAATGGTGGTTTTTTCTGGGTTCGAAGGGTCGGGCCGCGGCATGGTTCTTGGTGAGTCGCGGCCCTTCGAAGTTGTCACATGCTGAGGAAGGAGGGCGGGCCGCGGCATGGCCCAAGGAATGCCGCGGCCCTTACCTGTTTTTGTACCTTTGGAGGTTCTGTTTGGGGGCCATGCCGCGGCATGGGTGGCCTATGCCGCGGCGTTTAAGGGATTTTGGGATTTTGAGAATTTAGGCTTGGGAATTTAACCTAGGGTGCTCGGGGTTGATTCTTTTACCATATTTGGTGAAGTTCAATGTTCTGAGGACTAGAACTTGGTTTAGAAGCTCATTTAAGATTGTTAATGGTATCCTTTATCTTGGTGGTGACTAGGTGCTAAGCTGGGGCTCGGGGATCGGATCGCGCTCAAGGAGCATCGCTTATAACTAGCTCGTTTGAAAGCCAAAGGTAAGAAAGCTGCACCTGATTATGTGGCTAGGTTGGGACTAAGTGTTCCCTATGTTTGTATGCATTGTTATGTGAATGTGATTAACCATGTGGACACGATGGGACTAAGAGCTCCCTACACTTGTATATCATGTCATGAGGTGGTATTATTATGCCATGGGACATGCGATAACCGGCCTAAGAGTGTCGGAGTCAATATTTGCGCACAGGGCGCGGCTTGGCCACTGGTAGCTGAGGCAGCTTATCTATCACTGAGCTCGGTTAAGCTGGCCGGAGTCAGTGAGTATTACACTGGGGGCGGCCCAAGTGAGCCGAAGACAGTGTATTAAATAGAGGGTGCGACTAAGGGCGCTGACCCTGAATATCATTTGATTATGATCGTGAATATTGTGTTATGAACGTGATTTGTTGGCTGTTTGGATAACAAACTATTAATCTGTCGTGTGATATCACTGATTGGGTAAATGTTATGAAATGCTAAATTACTGGTTGTGCACTGTGAAATATTTGATAAATAATGTTGATCTTGCTATGTTATCATGCTTTCTTGCTGGGCCTCGGCTCACGGGTGCTACGTGGTGCAGGTAAAGGCAAGGGTAGGCTGAATCAACCATGAGTTGGAGAGCTCTGGGGGCGAGGTGTACATTGTCAGCTGCTCGGCCGCCACGGTCGAGGAATTGTACAGGGACGGAAACCTAAAATGTATATTTTGCCATTAGAGTGGCTTGAATTATTTGTAGCTCTTGGAATTTGTTATAACTAAGACGTCTAAATCCTGTTTCGAGTTTCCATGTATCAAGCTGTCATTTTTAATGAAAATAGCCTGTTTGTGACCAAAATCTTTTATTCCTAACCTGTTGATGACATTGAATTCACACTTTGTTTAAATGACTTGATTAGCAAGTCTTGCATTATTTAAAACACACAGTGTGACGGTCTTGGTTATCCAGGGCGTTACACCAATGGTAGATTGGTAACTGTTGTTGTAGGAGAACTCTATCAAAGGCAGATACTTACTCCAAGACCCACCGAAATCCAGTACACATGCTCTTAGCATGTCCTCCAGAATTTGGATCGTCCTCTCAGATTGGCCATCTGTCTGAGGATGATAAGCTGTAATGAATTTCAACTGTGTCCCCATGGCTGTCTGTAAACTCTTCCAAAACTTGGAAGTAAAAGTGGGGTCCTGATCTGACACGATCGACCTAGGTGCACCATGGAGCCGCACGATCTCCCTCACATAGAGGTCTGCATACTGATCAACTGTATATGTAGTCCTCACTGGCAGAAAGTGAGCCGACTTGGTGTAGCGATCCACTATCACCCAAATGGAATCATGCTGACCAGTAGTCCTGGGTAAGCCCACCACAAAGTCCATTGTGATGTCTTCCCACTTCCACTCTGGGATATCCAGAGGCTGCAGTGTCCCCGCTGGCCTCTAATGCTTGGCCTTGACCTGTTGACATGTCAAGCACTTAGCCACATATTCTACTACATCTCTCTTCATCCCCGGCCACCAATATAACAATCTTATATCCTGGTACATCTTCGTGGTGCCTGGATGCAAAGAGTAAGGTGTAGTATGAGATTCATCCAGAATCTCTCGTCTCAATTCAATGTCTAACGGAATACATATCCGCCCCTTGTATCTCAACAAACCTACCTCAGACACTGTATAATCCCTGGATGCTCCAGCCAAAACATCCTCTCTAATCTTGATAAGCTGTGGATCACTCAACTGACCTTCTTTGATCCTCTCTAACAATGTAGACTGTAGCGTAATGTTAGCCAACTGGCCCACCAGTAACTCTATACCAGCTCTGGTCATATCATCTGCTATCTCCCTGGCTATCAGCCTCATACCATGAATCTGCCCCGGACCTTTCTGGCTCAAAGCATCAGCTACCACGTTGGCTTTCCCTGGATGATACAAAATCTCACAATCATAATCTTTTACCAACTCTAGCCAACGCCTTTGCCTCATGTTCAGGTCTTTCTGGGTGAAGAAATACTTCAGGCTCTTGTGATCTGTATAAATCTCACATTTCTCTCCATAGAGATAATGCCTCCATATCTTCAAAGCAAAAACCACAGCCGCCAACTCTATATCATGAGTAGGATATCTTCTTTCATACTCCTTCAGCTGCCGAGAAGCATAAGCTATAACCTTCTCTGATTGCATCAAAACACAGCCCAAACCCTGATGAGAAGCATCACAGTAAATCACAAACTTCACCTGATCTGTCGGAAGACGCAGAATCGGAGCTGTAATCAGTCTCTGCTTCAGTTCCTGGAAGCTGTTCTCACACTTATCTGACCACACAAACTTCTGGCTCTTGCGTGTCAGCTCAGTCAAAGTACTAGCAATCTTCGAGAACCCTTCCACGAACCGCCTGTAATAACCTGCCAATCCAAGGAAACTTCTAACCTCAGAAGCATTCTTTGGCCATGGCCAATCTCTGACCGCTTCAATCTTTGCTGGATCTACCTTAATCCCCTCCTTACTGACAATGTGTCCAAGAAAGGATACCTGAGACAACCAGAATTCACACTTCTTGAACTTTGCAAACAATTTGTGTTCTCTCAATCTCTGTAGAACCAACCTCAGATGCTGCTCATGTTCTAACTCAGTCTGAGAATATACCAGTATATCATCGATGAAGACGATCACAAACTAGTCTAAATAATCCCTGAACACTCTGTTCATCATATCCATGAAAGCAGCAGGGGCATTAGTCAATCCAAATGACATAACTAGAAACTCATAATGCCCATACCTGGTACGGAAGGCAGTCTTCGGTATATCTCCCTCCTTGACCCTCAACTGATGATAACCAGAACGAAGGTCGATCTTAGAGAATACCTTCATACCTTGCAACTGATCGAACAGATCATCTATCCTTGGCAAAGGATACTTATTCTTAATTGTCAACTTATTCAGTTCCCTGTAATCTATACACATTCTCAGAGAACCATCTTTCTTCTTCACAAACAGAACTGGCGCACCCCAGGGTGAGAAACTAGGTCTAATGAAACCCATATCTAACAGCTCTTGCAAATGCACTTTCAATTCTTTCAACTCAGCTGGGGCCATTCTGTATGGTGCTCTAGACACTGGCTCCGTCCCTGGTGCCAGTTCTATAACGAACTCAATCTCCCTGTGTGGTGGCAATCCTGGCAAGTCTTCTGGAAACACGTCCAGAAACTCACATACAAGTCTAGTGTCCTCTGGTCTCACTGGCATGACCTGGGTGGTGTCAACCACACTGGCTAAGAATCCAATGCAACCTCTCTGTAGTAGATCCCTGGCCCTCAACACAGAAATCATAGGAATGCGGGGTCCATGCACAGTTCCAACAAACACAAAAGGATCCTCACCTTCAGGCTCAAAGGTGACCATCTTCCTTCTGCAGTCAATAGTTGCCTCATACTTTTCCAACCAATCCATACCCAGTATCATATCAAAGTCAGTCATAACTAACTCTATCAAGTCCACTGACAACTCTCTGCCCTCCACTGTCACTGGCAAAGATCTGACCCACCTTCTGGATACCACTATCTCTCCAGTGGGTAACAAAGTACCAAACCCCACAGCATAGAAATCACAAGGTCTACACAACCTATCAATAACGCTACTAGCAACAAAGGAATGCGTAGCACCAGAATCAATTAACACATGATAAGAGGTTCCTGCACTAAGAAGCTGACCTGTAACAACTGAGGGGGAAGCCTCAGCTTCTGCTTGAGTCAACGTGAACACTCGAGCTGGGACCGAGCTGTCCACCTTTCTGGCTTCTTCTTTCCCTATCTGAGGGCAATCCTTCTTAAAGTGACCCACTAATCCACACAAAAAGCAGGCCTTTGCCTTACACTCCCCCAAATGGCGCCTTTTGCACCTAGGGCATTCAGGACGAGTCTTCCAGGCTTCACTGCCCCCAGGACGACCTATTGTAATACCACGAGGTCTCTTGTCAGGACCTGGAACTGGGAAGGTATCAGGAACCTTCCTCTTCAGATCACTGGGGCCAACACCCCTACCAGAACCAACAAATGGAGGAACTGTCCTCCTGAAATCCTTTCTGGCTGCACTGTCACGCCAGATCTTAGTCTCTGCAATTTCAGCTGTAAGTGCCTTCTCCACCACCTGTGCATAAGTAGTGACTCCTGCCACAGTGGTGATGCGAACGTCACGGGCTAACCTGGGCTGTAGCCCCTGGAGAAATCTCTCTCTCCTGGTCCCATCAGTGGGCACCAGCTCTTTGGAAAACTTTGCCAAACGGTCAAACTTTAAGGCATATTCAATTACTGATAAGCTTCCCTGAGATAGCCTCATAAACTCATCGGCCTTCGCCGCTCTTATAGCATCATTATAGTACTTCTCATTAAACAAGGTCTGAAACTCCTCCCAGCTCAGGAGATTAACATCCTTGGTCTGGCCAACCACCTCCCACCAAATCCGGGCATCTTCCCGAAACATATAGGCAGCACAGGCCACCCTCTCACTACCAACTACCCTCATAAAGTCAAGCATAGTGGTAAGCATGCTCGTCCATTGTTCAGCTTTGATAGGATCAGCGCTGCCTTCAAAAACTGGAGGTTGTTGCTTCCTGAACCGCTCATAAAGAGGTTCCAATCTGTTTTCAACCCCAGGTAACTGCCCAGTAACTGGCACTGACACAGAAGGTGCCTCTGATACATTAACCACTACAGGCACTTGTTGCTGTCTCAGGAGACGAAGCTCCTCTCCCTGTTTCAACACTATAGCCTGCAAATCATTAAACAACTGCTGCCAGTTTGCAGGTGCTGGCTGTGGAATCTGGGATTGGTCATTCTCTTGACCCTGACTGTTGTCATTATTCTGACCCTGACCACTATGGCCAGCTGTAGTGTCTGTCTGTTCTGGGTTCATTCTATCACTGATACCTTACTGAAACAATAATCAATACGGCCAGTCAGGTAGTAATAACTAAACCTCTTGCCGCCTCACGGTCCAAGAACAAGCAGACAATTATCATATTCCACAATCATTCAATATTCACAAACAGATACATGTTTATGGCACTCAGCACTCAGAATGTATCACATAACAATTCATAATATCTCATGCATACAGGTAAAGCATTTGCACCACATTTAGGCAGTTATGCACATAACTACATAAAGAGTTACCAAACCATGAGTCGAGCTTGACTTCAGTGATGTGTGTACATGCCCAGCCAGTCTACAGGAACCTTAACCTTGGCATTGCTCTGATACCAAGTTGTAACGCCCTGGCTACCCCAGAACAGTTACAGTAAACGGTGGACCGGAAATTTGACTCGTTGCCTGAGTCCTTTGGTCAAAAACATGCTCTAAGTGTAATTAACGGGTTAAGGTATAAAACCATTGGAAAGGAAATGGAGATTCTATTACAAACTGCTCTGCAGAGCTAAACAAAACATTTACAAGTGGTTCTCAGTACAAAAAGGTCACTACAGTTGTAAAGTTACAATCCCGCCGACCTAAGCGGCAAAATAGGGTAAACCCCCTAGTTCCTCTGAGAACTCCTTGGCCGTGGTGGTCAAGCAGCCGCATATGTACACAACACCACATCAGCTCTCCACCCAAGGCTAGGTGAGCTTTTCTTTCCCTTTACCTGCACCACATACCACCCATGAGCCAAAGCCCAGCAAGAAAACATAACACTTTTCATAAACATTATCAAACGATTATCATTATAATCACACTGAGCAATAAGCTTTAAACAAATGAGTGAACATCACATGAGGTCCTGATAAACCACACTGAGTGACTGACAGGCAAGTCACTAATTCAAATGGAAGAGTGGCTGTTAGGTAAGCCACTAGCCTTCAACAGGTTCTGGTAAACCATACTGAGTGACTGACAAGCAAGTCACTAATTCAGATGGAGGAGTGGCTGTTAGGTAAGCCACTAGCCTTCAACAGGTTATGGTAAACCATACTGAGTGACTGACAAGCATGTCACTGTTTTCAAATGGGAGAGTGGCTGCTAAGTAAGCCACTAGCCTCCAAGCGCTTATTTCATTCATCGACCCTCGGGGTCGGTCTGGCATTGATGCTCTTTGAGTCATTCAATGCTGATAATCGATCAGATCAAATCTTATTGGCTTGCGTAATACACGCTAAGGCCGTCCTGACTAATGAGTCAGCTCAACGTGATCAGTGCCCAGTACCACTGCCGAACCTGACTAATAAGTCACAGCTTCACAGTTGATACTAGCACCTTTGCCAAACCTGACTAATGAGTCAGTACCGTGCACAAGTGAGCAACATATGCTAAGCATTCTATATTCAATCCATGTCCACATTCTCACAATCAACATGCCTCATGAACATCCATGCATGTCACACTTGGGGTGCAGTTCTCTTACCTTTGATTCGAGCTAGAATGAACAAAAGAACGACCCTTGAGAACGGTTTAGCTTTTAGTCCTTTAGCGGTTACCTAATCACAACACATATGGGATACCATCAATAATCAAGATAATCAAGGGCTCTCAAACCATTATCTAGCCTCCAAGAGATCAATCCAAACTAATCCAAATAGCAAGGACACTCCCGAGGCCTAAAACTAGGTTCCCGGGGTCAAAACGAGCAAACGGGGCGAAAACAGGGCAAGGGCTGCGGCCCTAGCACCTTGGGCCGCGGCCCCCAGGGTTCCCAGAGGGTAGGGCCGCGGCACCCTTCATCAAGGGCCGCGGCGCCCAGCGAGCACAAGCTCCCCACCTGCTTCTTCAAAGAAGGGCCGCGGCGCTCCACCCTGGGCCATTCCCAACCGCGTTTCTAACACTTCAAAGCCTCCAAAATCATCCCTAAACATTCCCCAATCATCAAAGCAAAGTTCCCAAGCTTCCACATACATCAAAACCCCTCAAAACCCAAGGCTCGAACGAACCGAAAACTCAACAATTCACAAAATCAATTCAAAGCTTAGAAACTCAGAAAAACTCAAAACTTAAACTTCGATTACCTTCAATTGGGCTGTTTTCCGTCGAATCCTTCGGTTAAGAAGCTTCTAATCTTCCCTAGGATCGCTATGCCTCGATCCTCACTCGATTCCGACTCCTAGAACTCAAGATTTCGTTAAAAAGGCTTAAACGGTAAAACAGACTTTGAAAAGGAAGAACGGAAGGTTTTCTTATCATATGTTCTATCTGATAAGCTACTTCAAACTTAAGTAACCTTAAATAAAACCTAATGCTCGGGGTCCCGAAAACACCCCCGGGGACATTATAGTCAAAACCTCCAAAATTTCACCCTGATCTCAAATATTCCCAATTTATCATCAAATGAACATTTCTATTACCCCAAAATTGACCCCATTATGGTAAAACTGCTAATCCACTAAAAATAACCATCTCATGTTGCTTAGCTCGAATATATCTCCATAATAATGGAATCTCATTCACAAATCAAGTTATGCAACCAAATTCACAAATTACCCTCAACGGGCCAAATTACCATCACACCCCTGTAATGAGAAATATGGACTCACATGCATGCATTTCACATCATATCATAATATAATCAACATATACATGCATTTAGTCAATTAACAACATATTTAAGCAAGTATGGCCCTCCCGGCCAACTATTCATGCCGTTAAACACATCGGTGAATTCGGGGAATTACAGTTTAGGCCTTGGGTTAGTCAATTTTGCCTCCAATTTCATGCCATTTTGAAGGAAAAATGATCTCCCATTCCACATTGCATATTCAGGTTCATGGGTATAGGATGAGCATTGATGTTTTCTTGAAGCTTGTTGAACCCTTGAAATTATACTTTTTGATCTTGTTTGTACTCCATGATTAGGAAAACGTGATTGCGCCCACATTTTTGAGAGAATTTGTGCTTTCCAAGTGATAATTTTTTTAAAAAAAAAATTATGCTCGGATTTGTTGCTTTGACCGATCAGAGAGGCATTCTCCTACTTGGATTGTCTTGCTCCGATTGGGTTCCTTAGCTTCTCGGAACACCTGCCTAACTGGTCGGGTAAGCCCTAGCTCCTTGGTCACTTGCTAGCCGACTGGACCACGCATCACTCGGGTGTCGTGACTCCTCGGACACTTGCTAACCAACTAGACCACACATTGTCGTGGCTCCTCGGAAACACCCAGCCGATCAGGTCTTCTTTGGGTGTCTTGGTTCCTCGAATTCCTGCTCCTCAAAACATGCTCGTTCACTTGGTCACACACTTAGCCGCTCGAGATGCCTCGGCTCCTTGGTGTCCCTTCATCCGCTCGATCACATGCTTAGCCCCTCAGGTATGTACCTGTCTTCTGGAACCCAAACACTACCCTAGCACAAAAACATACAACATCCGATCAGGTTGGACTTGGAATGTGCCATGTGAATAAATATTTTCTTTTTCTAAACTACATCTAATTATCACTACTGCTCTCATACATTTTATCCTAGGCAGTAAAATGTTTTTCCTGCTCATAAATTTTTTTTCACTGAGCAGTAGATATTTTACTTTGCACTAATTTTCTGTTTGGTTTACTCACCTCCCCATATTTTTTAGATGAATCATTTCCATTACAGGGGAGGTGACAACCAAACAAACTCTGATTCCTCATATCATGCTTCAAGTGATACCCTTCCGAGCAGCGATTCATCTTCCAAATCTCCAAGCAAACAAACTCCAAAAGACCGTCTTCGTCGTCTCAAGAAAATCCCTCCGCGATCTGCTTTATACTTTCTTCAAGAAGATCAGTTCCTTTGTAGAGTCCCAGAATATTTACTTAGCTAGCTAGACAGTAGTAGTAGTTAGTATTAGTTGTAGTATGTTAGTTGTCGTGGATTTTGGTTCAAGTCGGGACTTAGTTGGAAACTCATAGCAGCAGCTGGGGATTTTATAAGTTTAATCTATAGTTTAAGAATATTAATTATAACATAAGGTTTTATTAATATTGCTAGTCCTAGATATATTATTTATAATAACCTAAGGTTTAGATAGAACCATTAAGAGCATGGCACTGGTCGTAGTCATGTTTATTAAGGAATTAAGTATTTTTTATGAATAGTTTTAATAAAAGAAAGATCTAGAAGCTCTAGAATCTTACAGCAGCGGTTAGGATCGTATTATGACTCAGTCAAAGTTGTTTATCCAATTCAAATTATACTGAAAAAATGCAAATACGTGTTTGATATATCAACGTATGCCGATATATCACAGCATAGGGGCCGATATATCGCCTACGGAAGATACGAAAAATATGTCGACTTTGAACAAATGATCGAACAAGGATCGGGAATACAAGGGGAGGCGATATATCGCCTAAGGGGGGGGGGGGATATATCGGCTCCATGTGAATTTTTTTTTGTTTTTGAAAAGTTTGCTTTCTCAATTTTAAAAATACCCTTAACCTCTTAGACCTGCCTTTGAATGATTTTGACCGAGTTCTGGGCGTCAGTTGAACGAAAATTCAAATATTTTTTCATTTTATAATAATTTATTTATTCAATACAAAAGAGGTTAGTTTCACTCCTTGAACTCTATAAATAGGACCTAGTACTCAGCCATTTTCTTCATTCTTCAAGCATTTGATCAGAGCCTCTAGGTGCTAGTGTTACTATAGAAAGATACACTTGGGTTTGGGATAAAAGCTTTATCATTCTAAGCTTTTCTAAACACTTGGGAAGTGAGATATAGTGTGATTTAGGTATTGAGGTTTAGATTAATCCATAAGATCATTCATGGTATCTTTCCTCCTTAAGTTCAGTTCTTTATGGTTCTATAGTTTTCTTTTATTCAGATCCTAACTCTTGCTTATGATTAGGTATTTAAGTTTCTTGAAACTTAAGCTTCTTCTTGGTAAGTTTCTTCTTGGATGGTTTAGTGTTCTTTTCATCTCTTTTTCTTTAGATACTCACTATTTTTACCATTGGTTTATAGGAGTGTTCTAATCCCGTTCTTGTTCCTAAATATCCCGGCTTTTGGTATGTTATGTATAAATATGTTTTTAGTCGCTTGGGCATATGACTTGCTTAGATAGCAAGCCCCAAGATTATTTATCATTCTCAGGGGTTAGAGTTATGATTTACCCTACCTCGACTACCATGTGATCTACTTACCTCAATTAGTAGACAGATGACCTAGATGGTTTATCACATGCAATGTTAATGAGTTAATGGTCATTAATATTGTAGTCCTATACGATATATGTTTTTATAGTCATATGTTTTATAGTATATGATTTATGATGTATGTTTTTAGTAGATTTTCCTTGCTGGGCATTAGGCTCACTCCTTTATTTTTAGTGTGATGCAGGAAAATAAATATGGAAGGCGGAAGGATTCTTGGCAGCTTGGCTTGTGTGTTGAGGATGAATGGAATGAATGGACTGTGTGTCGATCGAGGATGACGTTATTTAGTCTTTTAAGTTATGTTTCTTTTGTAATTCTGCATTTAGTTTTTAAACAATTGAATTAAAGTTTATGTTTTATGTTTTATTAAACAATGGGTACCCATACCATACCATATTTTATATTTTATTTTGTAATTTTGCAGAATATTTGTTTTGGGGTTTTAAAAAAGTTATGATTATTTCTTATGTATGTTTTCTCAAAAATAGTAGCTATGTCTAGTAGTTTTTATGGTCCAAGGTCTTAGAAATAGTTGGGTCATAACAGCTGGTATCAGAGAAACGGTCAATAGATCATTTTCTGACAAGTGATATCACAACTCCGTAGATCATTTTCTAACCTTTGCACCTCCCTTGGTCAACACATTTGTTGACCAGTAATGTGCTGCTTCATGATCATGGGCTGCCACCTGTCACTTCTGATAGCCACATCATCGAACTAAAATTTTGGGGATAATAGAAGGGATAGTTGTAACTTTCCAAAAATGCTAATAAGGTTTAGTGCCTTGATTAGCTGCCGGGAGGGCAAAATGTGAGATGGAGGGAGTGAGAGAGTGAATGTCTAAATGTTCCAAGAGTGTTATGATAGTTTCCTAAGACCCAGTTGATCAAATATATTAGCTAAAAAGACTAAAATACCCCTCAAGTTTTCCCAGCCCTCTAATAGCCTCCAAGGGTAAAATGGTCATTCTCCAAAATTCCCGCTAATTCCTCAAGCCTTCCTATCAATTCCTAATTAGTCCCAACATGTCCAAATATTCTAAGTTCCCAAAATTCCCCTAAGCTCACCCCAAGCCGGGTATTATTCACTACTGTGACTATTCCGCTGATCCGCTCACTAGGATCGCCTCGAGCCATATACTACAAATATATCCACATAATAATGTGGTCTCAACCATATATCACATATAATCACATTTATGCCCTTAACGAACCAAAATTACAAATATGCCCTTATAAACAATAAATGACCCACATGCATATCTAATACTCATAAATTTGTATATAATATATTCACATAATCATATAAATCATGCTTGCCACATAGTCATGCATTTAAATCACATAATCACATACATATATCCAATTATGCACTCCCGACACACTAATTAAAGCATTAAACCCTATTAGCATTTTTGGGTTGTTACAACTATCCCTCCTATTACGAATTTTGTCCTCGAATTTTTACCTGAATAGATCGGGATACTGATCCCGCATAGTTGACTCAAGCTCCCAGGTCACTTCCTAGACCTTCTTATTCATCCATAATATCTTGACTAAAGGAATCGTCTTGTTCCGTCGAACCTTGTCTTTCCTGTCTAAGACCTGAATCGGTCGCTCTTCATACGACAAATTGGTCTGTAACTCCAGATCCTCATATCTCAATACATGAGTCGCATCTAAGATGTACTTCTGAAGAATAGAGATGTGGAATACGTCATGAACTCTTGATAACGATGGTGGCAGAGCAAATCTATAGGCTACCTGCCTGATCCTCTTTAGGATCTCAAATGGTCCTATGAATCTAGGGCTCAGCTTGCCCTTTTTCCTAAACCTTCTCACCCCCCGTAATGGTGAAACTCGCAGAAACACATGGTCCCTACATGGAACTCCACGTCCCTACGCTTAGGATTAGCATAGCTATTCTGTGTGCTCTGTGAAGCGAGCATTCGAGCTCGGATCTTCTAAATAGCTTCACTAGTCTTCTGAACCATCTATAGTCCCAAATACATCCTCTCACCCATCTCATCCCAATGAATGGGTGATCTACATCTCCTTCCATACAACATCTCGTATGGAGCTACTCCAATCATTGATTGATAGCTATTGTTGTATGAAAACTCAATCAACAAGAGGTACTTACTCCAAGACTCCTCAAAGTCCAATACACATGCTCTAAGCATCTTTTCCAATACCTGGATTATTCTCTCATACTGCCCATCTGTCTGAGGATGAAAGGTTGTACTGAACTTCAACTGAGTCCTCATAGCTTTCTGCAAACCACCCCAAAACATGGAGTTAAAAATGGGATCCCGGTCTGATACTATAGATTTAGGTACCCTATGGAGATGAACAATCTCCCTCACATACAACTCCACGTACTAATCCACAGTATAGATCGTCCTCACTGGTAGAAAGTGAGTTGACTTGGTGTATCTATCTACTATCACCCACACCAAGCCATGTAGCCCCACTGTCCTGAGTAAACTTCCCACAAAATCCATGGTAATGTACTCCCACTTCCACTCGGGAATACGTAAAGGCTGTAACAACCTCGTTGGTCGCTGATACTCAGCTTTCACCTGCTGGCAAGTTAAACACTTGGCCCCATACTCAACTACATCCTTCTTCATCCCAGGCCACCAATACATCTTTGTGGTGCCTGGATGGAGTGATTATGGTGTAGTATGGGATTTTTCAAGTATCTCTCGTCTAATACCCATATACATCGGAACACAGATTTGATCCTTGTACTGTAGTAAACATGTCTCTGAAATAGAATAATCCTTAGCCGCTCAAGCTAGGACATTATCTCTAACCTCCTGTAACTGCACATCATGTAACTAACCCTCTCTTATCCTCTCTAGGAGGGTAGACTGTAAAGTAATATGGGCCAACCGACCCACAACCACTTCTATCCTTGCTCTAGCCATCTCTTCTGTTAATTCCTTTGATATATGCTTTGAACAAAACAACTGTCCTAGGCCTCTTCGGCTCAATGCATCTTCTACCACATTGGCTTTCCCCAGGTGGTAAAGGATGTCACAGTCATAGTCCTTCACCAATTCCAACCAACGTCTCTGTCTCATGTTCAAGTCCTTCTGGGTGAAGAAATTCTTCAAGCTCTTATGATTGGTGTTTATCTCGCACTTCTCTCCATACAAGTAATGTCACCAAACATTCATTGTGAATACCACCGCTTCCAACTCCAAATCATGGGTAGGATTTTGCTGCTCGTAATCCTTCAATGTATGTGATGCATAAGCGATAAATTTCTCATTCTGCATCAACACGCATCCCAATCCTAGTCTTAATGCGCCACAATACACAACAAACTTTCCTCCCTCTGAAGGAAGACACAACACAGGAGCGGTAATCAGTCGCTGCTTCAGTTCCTGGAAGCTACCCTCAAACTTTTCATACCAAGTGAACTTCAAATTCTTTTGTGTCAATTCTATCATCGGTGCGGCAATCTTCGAAAACCCTTTCACAAACTGCGTGTAATAACCTGCTAATCGAAGGAAGCTTCTAACTTCCGAGGCATTCCTTGGCCTCGTCCAATCCCTAACCGCTTCAACCTTGGCCAGATATACCTTCATCCCATCTCCACTAATAATATTTCCAAGGAATGTCACTTCTGGTAGCCAGAACTCACACTTTTTAAACATGGCAAACAACCGATGCTCTCTCAATCTCTATAATACCTACAGAGATGTTGTTCGTGCTATGCCTTTGAACTGGAATAAACTAAGATGTCATCAATGAAGAAAATCACAAACTGATCCAAGAAGTCCTTGAACACCCTGTTCATCAGATCCATAAACTCTGCTGGGGCATTGGTCAAACCGAACGACATGACCAGGAACTCATAATGCCCATACCTTATACGGAAGGCCGTCTTCAAAATATCCTCTTCCTTGATCCTCTACTAGTGATAACCAGATCTTTCTTCGAGAATATCATCTTACCTTGCAGCTGATCGAACAGGTCATCGATCCTTAGTAAGGGGTACTTGTTCTTGATGGTCAACTTGTTCAACTCCTTTAGTCTATACACATTCTTAGAGTCCCATCCTTTTTCTTCTTCTTCATAAATAAAACTAGAGCACCCCATGGCAAGAAAACGGGTCTGATAAACCCCAAATCTAGAAGCTCTTGTAACTATATCTTCAACTCCTTTAACTCTGCCGGAGCCATCCTATATGATGCTCTCGACATTGGCTCTGTATGCAATGCTAACTCGATGATGAACTGAATCTCCCTGTGCAGCAGTAGTCCTGGTAAATCATCAGGAAACACATCCGAGAACTCGCATACCAATCTAGTCTCTCCCGGCCCTACATAACTCTAGTGGTATCCACCGCACTAGCTAGAAAACCCATACAACCTCCATGTAATAGGTCCCTAGCCCTCAGTGCTGATATCATGGGCATGCGGGGTCCATGCACGACACCCACGAAAACAAAGGGGTTCTCACCCTCAGGCTCAAAGGTCACCATCTTCTTCCTGCATTCTATATTGACCCCATATTTGACTAGCCAATCCATTCCTAAAATCATATCAAAATCATCCATACCTAACTCAATCAAATCTACTGATGGTTCCCTACTATCCACCATCACTGGAAATGTTCTAATCCATCTCCTAGAAACTACCAGCTCCCCTGTAGGCAGTATAGTCCTAAACCCCGCAGTATAATACTCACTAGGTCTACACAATCTATCAATTACCTTACTAGAAACAAACAAATGTGTAGCACCAGGGTCAATCAATACAGTATATGAAGAGCCAACGCTAGAAAGTTGTCCTATCACTACCGATGGACTAGCCTCGGCCTCTGCCAGCGTCAAGGTGAACACTCGAGCTAGAGTCAAGCTATCCACCTTCTCTGGCTCCTCTTTCTTCGACGTTGGGAAATCCTTCTAGAGGTGTCCAACCACCCTGCACAAGTAACAAGTGTTTGCCCAAAATTTGCCTGGATGGTGCTTCTTACATTTTGTGCACTCTGGGTAACTTCTCCATGATTCACCGCCTCTCTGGCAGCCACCCTGGAAACCTCAGCCCCTCCTATCAGGACTAGCAGTGGTTGAGGTGTCAGGGGTTTTCCTCTTCAAATCACTGGGGCCTCTACCCCAACTAAACCCTGTCTATGGAGGCACTACCCTGTGAACATCCCGTCTCATAGCGTTCTCCATCTAGATCTTATTCTCTGCCTCCTCAGCAGTAAGAGCCTTCTCAACATCCCAGGTAATACTGTGATCCTCACATCTCAGGCTATCATAGCATTAAGCCCTGGAATGAACCTATCATGTCTGGCCGCATCTGTAGGCACTAAGTGTGGTGAAAACTTCGATAGCCTATCAAACTTCAAGGCATACTCAGTAACTATCACGCTGCCCTGTACCAATCCCATGAACTCATTCACCTTTGCTTCCCTGATGGCAACGTTGTAATACTTCTGGTTGAACAAATCTCTGAACCCATCCCAACTCAAAGTAGAAACATCCTGAGTTTGTGATGCCACCTCCCACCAAATACGGGCATCCTCTCTAAGCATATAGGTGGCACAAGCTACTCTGTCATTTCCTTCCATCCTCATAAAGTCCAGGATAGAGGTGATCATGCTCATCCACTATTCAGCCTTCAGTGGATCTGGACCTCCCTCAAATATTGGAGGATGTTGTCTCCTTAATCGTTCATAAAGTGACTCCCACATGTTTCCAACCTCAAATGGTTGTACAGCTGGTGCCACAGCAGGTGGCATAATAGGGGCAGCACTCCCTGACGGAGCCTGCTATCTCAGAAGGCGAATCTGCTCTTCCTGAATCTGTAGCTTGGCTTGCATATGATCAAGTATCTGCTGCCAGTTCTCAGGGACTGGCAGAGGGTTCTAGCCCTAATCATCATCTCTAGCCTCAACTCTTGTGCCGTCTATTTGTATTGATTGACTTGGACACATAACTATCCAAGTCTATCTACAATCATTTACTCGACAGTCAGGCAATAATGACATGTTCACATTTTTTCCATGGTCCAACATCAAAATTCAACCAACAATATGTTGGGGTTTTATGCCCTAATTAAAACCCAAATTCTTTGTAATCTCATTTTATTATCAATAAAAGAATAGAAATCATTTTTTGACTTGGTCAATCACTTTGCTTACATGTTTTATTTTCATGATTATTTGTTTAATATAAACTTCTATTAAATCCCGAGCATATAGCTAATCTTATTTATAGTGACGTAATCACAGTGGAATATAAATATGATTATATGTTCAAAAATAAGTTAGCCCTAAGATTAGTCAGTGCCCCGGATTTACACTGACTTCCCAATCTACGATATGATCTACTTACACATTATAGTGTTATGTTCTTTCCAGAACATTAGCAAAGTAGATAAGATCGGATGTATTTGTTACATCAGACAGGACCGATATTGACAGTTGATAAGATAAGTAAATATACCGTTATTATCTATTCTAGTCATATCATATAGTTGACCATAGGTCAATTCAATCTCAATTCTGAGTGGTTAGTATTCTAACTGATTGTATTATTTGAGTTCTTTGACTTGTTCGTTACTAGTTTACCCTACGGACTAGCCCATACTTACATCTTGGGAACTCGGTAGTATAATTGAGTGGGAGTGTTAATCATAGATATGAACATCTATAGCTTCTGATGAAGAAGTGAAACGATGGTTTCCTTTTAGTTTGGTTCAAGGTGTTAAATGATAGAGATCTCATTTCAGTAATTAAATTAGTTTACTGAAATATCATTTACAAGGAACTAAGTGTTTTAAGGATAAAATACAATGAGGGGTAAAACGGTATTTTAGTCCTCTCTCATTGTAGACCGTCTATAGAGGATTGAGTGACAATTATGGTTGTAACAATGGATAATTAATAGCGTATCTATATTTGTTATAGAGCGTTCTATGAATTCAAGAGTGCAATTCCAAGTCTATAGTGGAGTCACGAGGAATTAATAAGTTAGTAAATTTATTTGTTAGATTTATGATAACTTATTGGAGCTTGATTTCATAGGCCCATGGTCCCCATTGTACCTTGGATAAAATCATCTAGATAGTCTCAATTAATTGATTTAATCATCAATTAGAATTATCAAAGTTGATCATATCAATTTTGGATAGTTTCACAGAGTTGTGTAATTTTGAGAAGAAAAGAGAAATTATGGCAGATTTATTAATTAAGATAAATTGGTATCTAAATTAATAAATAAATTTAAATCAAGGTTCAAATTATAAATAATTAATTTGATAAAGGATTTAAATAATTATTTAATTAATTAAATCAATAGAAAATAATATAGGCCTTGATTTTAAGTCCAATGGGCTTATAATCAAATGGGAAATTTCACGGGCCTATAGCCCATGATAATTTCGACCTAGGGCTTCAAAATGGCTGTTATTTTATTGATTTTTTAATTAAATTAAATGGCCTAATTGAGTCTATAAAAGGAGTGCTTAGAGAGAAGATTTTAGAGACGACAGATAAGTCACAAGTCAGATTTTCTGATAATTTTATATTCTCTCTAAACACAAGTCCTTTTCTAAGCCACTTTGTTATTTTCTCTTCTTTTCTCTATATCTATCTCATGTGTTGATAATTGCCCACACTAGTCTAGGTGGTTCTAAGGATACATTGGAAGATCGTGAAGAAAATAGAAGATCGGTTCAGTTTCTTGTTAATACTCTGCGACAGAAAGGATACAAGAGTTAGAGAAACTGAAGGAAGGACTCTTAATTCCGCTGCGTAAACTGTAAGTATTATATTATTTGTTTATCTTTGAATTCAATTTTAGAAACATGTTTTAGGCTATCTCGTATTAATTTGTTTAATATTAGATATACATGAAAATAAATAAAGATCCTGTATAAGTTTATCCAACACAATATGCAATCAAGATGCAAACAAGCATTTAAACATTTATTCACATACAGTAACAATGCTAATAAGAATGCCTCATCATAATCACATAGCATTCAAGGGTCAGGCCCTATCAGTATAGCTCATGCTCCCTATTAATTATACAAATCAAGCATTTATATTTCATTAAAACATTTAAGCATATAATCAAATACATGGTTACCGAACCTTGAGTCGAGCTTGTCTTTAGCAGCGAGTGTACATGCTCAGCCAGTCTTTAGGAACCCTTAAACCTATACCGCTTTGATACCAAGTTGTAATGCCTTGGGTAACCAAGACCGTTACACTATGTATTCTAAAAAAGTGCAAGACTTGCTAATCAAGTCGTTTGAACATAAATGTGATCCTAAAGTCAACTAACAAGTTATAGTTAAAAGATTTTGATCATAAACGGTTAATTTTCATTAAAACAAATGTTTGATACATGGGATCCCAAAAACACGGTATAGGTTGTAACGCCCCAATTTCTTGAAGCATTAACTTGGAAATTACCATAACTAAGTTCAAAATAAAAATACTATTTTATTTATAAGATTGTTCATAAGCACCACTTAAACGTTAAAAGAATGAAACTTCGGAGTTTCGTAGTTTTCATAAATAAAGTAAAATAAACAACTTAAAAAAATCCAAATCATAAAACTAAAAATATCATTCTAAAATAAACACTTAATAAGTTTCCAAAGTAAGCCTGATCCCCTATGATTGCCCAATCCTTGACATGTACGCCCTCCGCCAAAGCTCTCCAACTTATTGCGTTGTAACCACCTCTTTGCCTTTTCCTGCAACACAGAGTACCCATGAGCCAAAGCCCAGCAAAAAGAGTTGTATAGGACACAACCACATAACCTTACCCTGGGAATTTAAAATCGATAACAATAACAATAACAATAGCAACAATGTAACATAAATCATATCTCATGAAAGAAAACGTAATTCAAACGGAATTGGACAAGCATCGTATAACGTAAGCATGCATTTTTAATGTATTGTAAGCATGCATTTTCATAATGTAAACATGCTTTTTAAAACGTAAGCATGCCAAACAGTCATCACATACACCTACACCAAAACATAACCACAATTCACATAAGTTCATTAATCATAACATTCACTAAAAATATTATGAATCACACAAGCATATCACGTAAATAATTTATACCATAGAGTACGTCAAGCATACACCATGCGTGCAGGTGTCCGCTCTTCTTACCTCGAATGTAGCAGCGATCCACACACACCCCAACGCGTCTCTTCAAGTAGCCTTGGCGAGCCTAAACATAGCATACAACATTAAGGCTTTAAAACCCTCAACCAAGCAAAACAATAATTAAACCCACTAAGGTTCTTTTTAAAACTAATTCATCACCGTAATACTTAAGAAAGCCTTTAAAACCCCTCTGCATGAAGCCCCGATAATTACCAACTTATATCTAGAAGCACATAAAAAAATCCTCAAAAGTCATGTTTCCGGGCAACTGGCGCGGTCGCGCCAGTGCCTGGGCACGGTCGCGCTCACAGAGAGCCGGGTCAAACCAGATGAGTAGTGTGGTCGCACTAGGCCTCTATTTCCAGAAATTGCAATGCATTTTCTAAACCTGAAAATCGAACCTAATCGTAAAATCTTGAACCCAAATCCCCAAAACATGTATCCTAGCATGTTTCTAACCCCATGAATCCAGATATTAACATTCCTAAACCTACATTAAATATTCATCAACCCAAAAACATAATAGCAATCTTAGATCTTCAGAAACATAGATTGCCAAAAAATTTAAATAGTAAAGGTGTGAATACTTACAGATAAAACCTCAGAACAAGACTCCGATCTATGCCACCTATGAATTCATAGCCCCTTCAATAGCCTAGACTGTTGATCCCCTTCAACCTCAAGTCTTCACAAAGCTTAGATCAAGAACATGAGATTGTTCTTGGTTTGTTTCCTTCTTTAGTCTATCACTCAAAACCAGAATCTGACATAATATGATTTCTAAACCTATTTCACTAATTAATTAATTTATTTAATCTGACTTAATTCATGTAAATCTAAATGACCTTTTTGCCTCTATCCTCAAGTTAATCCTTACTTATCACTTAAAACCCTTCATTGTAATTTTCGACCAAAACTAATAGCTTCAACTTTTAATAATTACACTTTCTACCATAAACTCCAAAATTCTACCTTGGCCCTCAGTTCACCATTTCTATAACACTTTGGCCCCTAAAACTAGAAGAAACTAATGTGTGTGGATTGCTAATAGAATATATAAATGAACATACATAATAATTTATGCATATCATAATTCATATAATTACACACATAATGTCATACAATTTACCAAAATACCCTTACTAGCCAAAGCGGGTATTGCATAAGTGGTAAATACAACTCCCAAAAGCTGAGACAACAAAAGCAAGTCTAACGACAAAATACAATTTAGAGATCTATTTGTGTAACTTTCCTTCAGCCGTGGCGGTCGAGTAGCTGACGATGTACACTCTGCCCCAGAGCTCTCCAACTCATGGTTGGTCCAATTTCCCTTTGCCTTTACCTGCACCACATAGCCCCCGCGAGCCAAGGTCCAGCAAGAAAACCATAAACAACAAATATGAATAGCAACCAGAGCATGTAATCATCTTTAGTCCAATCAGTTCAACTAATCAGCATAATACATATATAAATCCATACAACAATAAACATGTACTTTCAACATATATTTCAATCAATAACACAAAAAATTAAGTTTCAGCGCCCATAGGCCGAGCCATCTGGTTATATAGCTGATCCTGGCTCGATTAGGCTGAGTTGCGTTCAGTACGCTTATCATCAGCCCCGACACCCATAGGTCATACTTTCATATTGCATACAATAGCCATACAATCACACAATACATATATTCTATTACAGGGAACCTTAGTTCCCAAGCACAACCACATGGGTGTAATTTTCTTACCTCGAATCTGGAGAGATCAATTAAGAGCGGTCCCAAGCGCAATCCTCAGTCCTGAGCCTTAACGACAATCGTGGTTACAAATAACAATGGATAATTATCAATCTCTAATCCAAATAAATGTTGAGGAAACAAATACCAGCCTTCGGCACCTCGAATTCTACTAAATCAGGTAGCAGAATCTGTCTCGAGCGCTTAGGTTTGAATCTCCAAGCCTCCCTAAACCTAAAACCTTGGCTGCCCTTTATTTTCTATTTAGGGCAGCGACTTGCCCTTAAGGATCGCGATTCGCCCCTTAGACAGAGACCCAGCCCTCCCTACTGGAGGGCACGGGCTGCGACTTACACCCCCTGGGTCGCGGTGCGCCTAGCGAAACAGAGGCACCCCAGCCTCTTCAAGTGCAGGCCGTAGCGCCTGAAGAATAGGGCCTGGCCCCGAGTTCCCAAACCCAAAAAATCCTTCTCTTCCTAGCATTTTTCCCTAGCTATAACCTCAAAGTTCAACCTCAATTACACACCTAAAACCACACCAAGCCAGAATTGAGTCCAGGTCTCTTACTTACACATGTTAAACACTTAAACCCCAAAATTCTTACTGAACCTATCATATCAATTCAGTTACAAACCAAACTCAAAACCTAGACAATTCAGCCTAACAACCTAAAATTCCAACAGAATAGAACAAGATTTCTCACCTCAACTATAGCTTGATCCTTAGAGTTTTCCTTGGCTAGTCCTTGCGATAATTCCCTAGCTTCTCCCAGCTTGAATCCCTGGCATTTTCTCCTTCAAATTTCAGAATTTCCCTTTAGTTCTAGAGAGAGAAAGGAAAACATGAGATGGAGGGAGTGAGAGAGTGGATGTCTAAATATTCCAAGAGTGTTTTGATAGTTTCCTAAGACCCATCTGATCAAATACCTTAGCTAAAAAGACTAAAATACCCCTCAAGTTTTCCCAGCCCTCTAACACCCCTCAAGGGTAAAATGATCTTTCTCCCAAATTTCCGCTAATTCCTCAAGTCCTCCTATCGATTCCCAATTAATCCTGACATGTACAAATAATTACCAAATACTTACTCGTTACTCAATAAACCCCAAATTATATTCTTAGTTCCCAAAATACCCCTAAGCTCACCCCAAGCCGGGTATTATTTCCCGCTGTGACTATTCTGCTAATCCGCTCACTAGGATCGCCTCAAGCCATATACTACAAATATATTGACATAATAATGTGGTCTCAACTATTTATTACATATAATCACATTTATCCCCTTAACGTGCCAAAATTACAAATATGCCCTTATAAACAGTAAATGATCCACATGCATATAATATATTCACATAATCAAATAAATCATGCATGCCACATAGTAACACATTTAAATCACATAATCACATACATATATCCAATTACGCCCTCCCGGTACACTAATCAAGGCACTAAACCCTATTAGCAATTTTGGGTCATTACATTATGAGTATTAAATATGCATGTGAGCCCGTTCTTGTTTATAAAGGCATGTTTGTAATATTTTCCCGTTGTGGGCATAAATGTGATTATATGCGATAAATGATTGAGACCACATTATTATGTAGATATATTAGTAATGTACGACTCAAGGCGATCCTAGTGAGCGGATTAGCGAAATAGTCACAACAGGGTTTAATACCCGACTCAAGGTAAGCTAGGGGTATTTTGGAAAGTTTAACGTATACTTGGGATTTATCGAGTAACAGGTACGTATTTGGTGATTAGTTGGGCATGTCGAGATTAATTGGGAATTCATAGGATGACTCGAGGAATTAGCGAGAAACGGGGCAAATGACTGTTTTCCCTATATGGGCAATAAAGGGCTGAGTTAATATATGGGGGATTTTGGTCTTTTTGATTAAGGGATATGGTAGGATAAGCTTCAGGAAAAATCAGACCATACTAGAACATCACTCAACACTCTCTCTCTCTCATTCACGTTTTCTCTCTCCCTCTCTTGTGCCTTAAGAACTTTGAAGCTTTGGAAGAGAAGGCTTAAGGATTTAAGCTTGGGGATTGGGGAATTAAAGGTAGGACTGGTTGAGGTGCAACTAGGGGGCAGAGTCTTCATCAAGGTAAGGTTTTAGTTGTGAATTAATGGTAGAACTTTGCTATGATTCTAGGTGTTTGTAAGTTTTAAGTTCCAAAGAGGTTTTGATGAATTCTGGGTTCTTAGGGGGATTTTGGTTAGAATTTTAGGAGGTTGTGCTGCTCTTAGTGGACTATTAAGGTTTAGTGGTTCAATTTCTGGTTCTAGTGTATGTTGGGTGAGATTTTGATGAACTAGGTTGGAGGAAATGTAGGAGAAACCCAAGGATTTATGTGTTCACGTGGGCGCATCGCGACCGAGTTGATGGGTGCCACGGCCCGTGTGACCCCAGAAACCCTGGGGTCTTGCTGTTTCGCGAGCAGACTGTGGCCCGCATGCCCTTAGGAGTTAGGGTTGTCGCCTCTGATTTGGGGGCCCATTGCGACACTTAGGGCCACATCGCGACCCGCCTAAGCAACCTTAGCCAAAATAGGTTTATGGGCTCGGGAACTTCAACCTAGGCGCTCAGAATGAATTCTACTACCCAGTTTAGTGGAATTCGAGGTTCTAGAGACTAGTATTTTATTCTAAAGCATTTAATTGGGCTGGATTTTAATAGTTATCCATTTTTTGCTTCTGACTAGGGTTACAGTTAAGGCTCAGAATGGAGGATCGTACTCAGGACCGCTATATATCTTCAGCTTGGAATCTGAGGTAAGAAAACTACACTCAAGTTGTGATTGGGGCAGAGATCCCCTGTAAATGAACATATGTAAAATTATAAATGTATTTGTGATTGGAAATATCTGGATGGACAAGTTAGCTCGTGCTGCTTTCAAATGCGTGTTTCACGACCGGTATACCTGTTATGTTTGATATGAATGTTCGGCCTAAGAGAGTCGAGGCTGATGTTAAGCGTACTGAACACAGCTCGGCCTAAGCGAGTTATGATCAGCCAAATAACTAGAGGGCTCAGCCTAAGGGCGATGACACCTAAGTAATTGTTTTAGATTGAATTATCTGTGGAATTTAACTATTACTGTTGCTTAGCTTATTACATGTATTCTTCTATTGATTGATCTGGTTGATCTAAAGTTTACTATGCACACTCTGTTGTTATCTATGCTTGTTGAATTTGGTTTTCTTGTTAAGCCTTGGCTCACGGGTGCCACATGGTGCAGGTAATGGCAAGGGAAAGCTGGACTAGCCATGAGTTGGAGAGCTTTGGGGGCGGTGTGTACATCAGTAGCTACTCAACCGCCACGGCCAAGAGATTCACCAAGCCTAGAGCCAAAAAAATTATTTTGCCATTTAGGTTGGCTGCAGTTGTATTTACTTTTGAGGGTTGTAACCGCCTTGTAAACATTATTTTTGGGATCCCATGTATTAAACTCTTATTTTAATGAAAATCAACCATTTTATGATCAAAATCTTTAAACCCTAACCTGTCAGTTGACTTTAGAAATACGTTTATGTTCAAACAATTTGATTAGCAAGTCTTACACTATTTTAAACACACAATGTAATGGTCTTGGTTTCCCAGGGTGTTACACTAACCCTTAGTTAACTTTAATCATACGTTTAAGTCCAAATGACTCACATAACGAGTTAAGCACTATTTTAAACACACATTGTAACGATCTTGGTTTAATAGGACATTACACTAGAGATGGACCCTACATTCCAATAATCTTAGTGTAAAAGACCAAAGATCTATTACAGAAAGTGTGGGTCAGAGGAGACCCTATGTGTTGGAGAGTTCTGAATGTGCTTCCAAAAGATTTAGCTGAGTTATTACCACACCAAGACACCGATTTTGTTATAGAATTGACATCTGGAACAGAACCGATATACAAGGAACCTTATTGAATGGATTTGACATAGTTAAAAGTATTGGAGGTTCAGTTACAAGAGCTATTAGATTTGGGGTTTATCAAACCAAGTATTTCATCATGAGATGCACTGATATTACTTGTGAAGAAGAATAATTGATCGTTTCGAATGTGTATCGGCTACCAGGATTTAAATAAGGTGATTATTAAGAATAAGTATCCACTGCTAAGGATTGATGACTCGTTTGATCGGTTGCAAGGAAAGACAGTGTTCCTAAAGATTGATCTTCGATCTTGTTGTCACCAGCTGAGGATCAAGCAAGAAGATATTCCAAAGAATGCCTTCCATACGAGGTATGGACATTATTGACTTTCGGTGATATCTTTTAAACCGACTAATGCTCCAGTGGCTATTATGGATCTGACAAATTGAGAGTTCGAGGATTATTTGGACAATTCGTGATTGTGTTTATTGGTGATATATTGGTATATTCTCATTCAGAAGAAGAACACATAGAATATCTCTGTTTTGTACTACAGAGGCTAAGGGAACATAAATTGCATGTAAAGTTTAAGAAATGTGAGTTTTGACTTCTTCGAATAATATCTCTTCTTTACATTGTGAGAAAGAATGGGATTATGGTCGATCCAGCTAAGATGGAAGTGGTAAGAGATTGGCCAAAACCAAGGAATAATTTTGAAGTTAGAAGTTACCTTGGGTTGGCAGGTACTATCATTGTTTCGTCGAGGATTTACAAGGATTGTAACATCCTTGATTGAACTAATACATAAGAACTTGAGTTTTATGTGGACTAATAGAGGTGAACATAAATGTTGGCTAGAGCTGGTGAAGGATTATGAATGTGAAATCTTTTGTCATCCATGGAAAACTAACGTGGTGGCTAATGCCCTAAGTCTGAAAGGTCTAAGCCAAGTGTATAGTTCGAAATAGATCACAACAAAGTTAGCTAAGGAAATGAATAGTGCTAATATAGAGTTCATGATTGGTAAATTGGTAGATATAACTCTTGAGTCAACCTTTCTGGAAAGAATTAAAGAAGCGCAAAAGAGTAACCCACAAATGGTGAAGTATAGAGATAAATTCTTAATAGGAGTGGCTAAGGACTTTACTATTTTGATACAGAAATGTTGAGATATGAATATTGGATATGTGATTTCAATGAATTCGGGTAATGAATCTCATGCACTATGAAGATGTATCAAGAGTTGAAATATTTGTATTGGTGACTTAGTGTCTAACTTTTCTGTAATTAAAATTGAACACCAGAGCCCATCAATGTTAGTATAACCTTTAGGCAGTCTGGAATGGAAATGCGAGGATATAACCATGAGTTTATGGAAGGATTTCCTTGGACTGTGAGGTAATATGATTTTGTATGGGTGATTGTAAACTGACATACCAAGTCAGTGCACTTTCTGCTTGTGCGAATGAATTATAATGTGGATCAATATTCTGAGCTACATGTGAAGTACATTGTACGTCTCCATGAGACATCAAAGTCTATAGTGTCGGATTGATATCCTATATTTACTTCCAAGTTTTGAGAAGGTCTGCAGAAGGCAATGGGAACAAGGCTAAAACTTAGTACGACACATCATCCTCGGACAGATGAGAAATATGAGATGAAAATTCAAATATTATAAGATATGCTTTGGGCAGGTGTATTGGATTTCGAGGGATCCTGGAGTAACTACAACCCCTTGATTGAGTTTCCTACAACAACAATTACTAGTCAACGATTGGAGCGACTCCATATGAGATGATACATGGAAGGAATGCAGATCACCTATCCGTTGGGATGAAATGGGTGAGAAAATGTATCTTGGTCCTGAGGCTGTTTAGAGAACCAATGAAGCAAATAAAAAAATTAAAATTAAAAATTAGAGCGTGAATGCTTTCTTCTTTGAATGGACAAAAAAGTTATGCAGATCTAAACATAGGAACGTGGAGTTCCAAGTTAGAGATTATGTGTTTCTCCGAGTTTCACTGATGAAAGGAATAAAATGATTTGGAAAGACATGAAAATTGAACCCTAGGTTTGTTGGACCTTTTGAGATCATGGAAAGGACTAGGCAAGCGGTTTACAGAGTAACCTTACCCCAACATTAGTAGGGATTCACAAGGTGTTTCATGTATCAACGCTAAGGGAATTTGTGCCGCATACTACACATGTATTTACTTGTGATTTCCTGGAATTACAGTGGGATTTATCGGGTGAAGGAAAGTCAATAGGAATTCTGAATAGAAAAGATAAAGTCTTACGGAATATGACTATCACTTTAGTGGAAGTGTTATGAAGGAACAACAAAGTAAAGGAAGCGACTTGGGAGTTAGATTCAAAAGTGAGGGATCTGTATTCCGAGATGTTCAGATAAATTTCACGGACGAAATTTCTATTATGAAAGGATAGTTGTAGTGTCCAAAAACTCCTAATAAGGATTAGTAACTTAATTGGCATGGCGTGGGGGAGGGGGGGACATGGGTGGAATTTATGTGGATTATATTAGTATATAATCGAGTATGCATGATTATGTGTATTAAATGTATTTAAAGACCCACTTTTGTTAAAAAGAGGTATTTTCGTAATTTTGACTCGTTGAAGGTATATTTGTAAATATTATGTGTTATGTTCTTTGAGACCACATTATTATCCAAGTATATGTTATATTCAACATGAGTGGATCTTTTCGAGCAGTTTTAGCGGAAAAGTCACAACGGGGATAAATACCCGGCTCGGGTTTTTGGGAATTTCCATATTTTGATAGTATGGGTGAAATGAAATTAATTGGTGTAATAATTATGTTTGATGGACTATGTTTACGGTAAGAACTCATCAACGAATCATGGTTGGAAACTCAAAAAATGTAGTAAAAACTTATAATCTTAGATGAACCAAGAAAAAACTTAGAGTGAGATCGAAGAACAACAATGGAAGAAAACTTATACACTACTCTTAGGAAAGTCTGGTGTTCCAAGGATTTTCCCACCTTTTGGTTAAGGGGTGAAAATCTATTTTGTGACAGTCAGAATCTCATGATCCGCAGGGGGAAAGACTGGGTGAAAGCTGTGCAATCCCACATCGCCTGGGGAAGGTCAAGTGTGATGATTCTAAGTCCTTTACTAAGCCTGTTTGTTATTTTCTCTTCTTCTCTCTATATCTATCTCATGTCTTGAGAATTGCCCACTCTAGTCTAGGTGATTCTAAGGATACTTTGGAAGACTGTGAAGATTATAGAAGAATAGTTCAGTTTCTTGATAATAGTCTGCGACGGAAATGATACAAGAGTTTCTTGAACTTTTTTTTTTTTTGAAAATTAAAGAAATTAAAATTGTGAAAATTTATTATTTATAATCAAAGCCAAAAATATCAATTTTTTTTATTTAAAAATGTTTTTTTTTAAATAAGATATTTTTGTTAATTGAGATTTAAATCATTAGATATTTTCTACAAAGATTCAAATTCAAATTTAAAAATAAACAAACAACTTAATTTTAAATCTTTTAATATATTAAAATATTATACTTAAGATATTATATATTTCATATATATTTTTAAATTCTTGATATTTTTATTAAATCTTTATTTGAAAATATAAATATCTTTTTATACTATAGTTTTTAATATTTAAATTATTTGAAATTTGAATATTGTTAGTTAGAAATTTTTATGGATATTTGAATTTGATTAACTATTTTGAGATATTTTAGGATTGTTATAACTATTAATATAATTTTTTAATGGTTAAAATATTAGCTAATAGTTGTAACAACACAAGATATTTTTGAAAAATAGTTAAGATATTGTTTTTAAAATTTAAAAATGGTTAAATTTTGAAAAATATCATTTTTTTCAGCCAATTAATAAAATATTTTTTTTAATAAATGAGATTTAAATTAACTTTTATTAATTGTTGATAAATCCTATTTAAATTAAATTAATATTTTTCAAATTAACCTAAAACCAAGTTGATTGATGATAAATGAAATTTAAATTAACTAGTGTTAATTGTTGATAAATTTCATTTAAATTGACTTATTTTTGTAAAAATTTGATTAATTTGAATCTTTTTGATAAATTCTAGATAATTAATTGTGGTATTTTTGGAAATGAAATAAATTGTGGTATTTTTGCATAAATTCATATAATTGCTCATATAGTACATGATTAGGCCCATCCAATTATAACATGTCTATTTGCACTATATGTGGTATTTTTCAATTAGGCTTAGATGCATATAGTGGCCAATATATTTGTTAGATATATGGATTTTGCCAAATAAAATATTCATAAATGAAAGGTTTTATTTGGGCCTATTAGAAAATGTAAAGTTTAAATTCATCTCTTGTAGGTGATTCCACTTGTGAAGGCCCATTTGCTTTGCATGACTAGAGTGGGCCTAATCAATTAATAACAATTAATAAAACGAATGTTTAAATTCCTGTCTTTTGGACCTTGTATGGAAGATAGGGGGCCTTTGTAGTGGGAACGACATACTGGACCCAGACCTCCTCCATACAAGCCCAATTGTTAAGGCCCATTTACCTGATGTTGACTTAATTGTATATGTACATTATATTAGTTAAACCAAAATATTGACTAACAACAAATTAATTCTAAATTAATTGAATTTGTTTTAATGTGACACTTTAGAATTAATAAGAAATTATAGGACTTTGGTTTTAAAAATTTAATCTGTTTAATTATTTTTTTTAAAACCATAGTCATTAATTTTCTAAAAATAAATAATAAAAATACTATGTTTTAATTTTATAATGAGCTTATTTTAAGATTTATATTCGATCTCCACCGTTGGTTTAACATAGTCAATAGCTTAATGGGGCCTTGAGGCGCTTTGATTCGTCCCCCTACGGAAGGTGTTCATTGGTTATTTTGACAATGTTAGACTTCGAAAGATAGATAATTATAGGTCAAATTCTACTAGACTCACCCCTACAATGACTACTAGGACTAAATCTATGATTATCGAAACCATGGGTCTAGCTCATAAAATAAGAGATTTTGTTTTCTTATTTTGAGATAACTAGTGGTATTTTTTACTCTCGCCAACCGAGACAAGGATATCATAGATTAGTTAAAAACCTAAAGAAATAGAGATATGATTGTTTTTGGTATTTTTTTCTCATATCTTACATATATTTTGGTATATATTATGCTATTTCTTGAAATTTGTGTGAATAGAAGTTTTATTGAGCAAATGTGAATTATTTATATTTTATTGGTAATTTGTAGTTTTAAGTTAAGTAGTGTCTACTCCCATCCTTTCTCAACTTTCGATGGAGAAACACACAGGAGAAAACTTCCTTAATTGGAAGTAGAATATCAACATAGAGTTGATTGGTGACAACTCTGAATTCATCATGATTGAGGAATCCCCAGAACGAGCACCGTGTCTGCGCGTTCCTGATGGCACCATCAATGCTCGTGATGGCATCGTAAATGCTTAGATAACACCGTCTCTGTACATACGAGATGGCACCGTGAATTCTTGGATGGCACCGTGTCTAAACTTTCGTGATCAACTCAACTATGGTCTGACGCAGCTCATGAACAAGCTTCGGATTATTGAGATTATCATGGGTGGACCTAGTAAGGGAGGAGAAAATAAGACAACTGTTGTTGCTACTGATCCAGCTAAGGCTGAAGTTAACCAAGCTTCATCTTCGAAGCTGGAAACAAGAGAAAAAGTGGACAAAAAAACAACGCCAAGCCTGCAAAGGCTACAAGGACAAGTTCACAACCAAGTGCACAAGAAAAACAAGAAAGGTAAAGGTAAGTGTTTTCACTGCAAAGAGAAAGGGGCATTGGAAACAGGATCGCCCCAAGTTTCTAGCTGCTAAAAACAAAGGTAATGATTATAGTTCATTTATCTTGGAAACATGTGTTTTAGAGAATGATAACTATGTGTGGATTATTGATTCTAGATCTACTAACCATGTTTGTAACTCTTTACAGCTTCTTGAATCGTGGGAGGAAGTGGAAGAAGGCGGCTTAAAGCTTAGATTTGGAAACGGAGCGTTCGTTGCGATCTAAGCTAGAGGAAGAGCTCGTCTGAAGTTCAGAAATAAATTTTTAATTTTAAATGATGTATTTTTTATTACGGATTTTAGTAGAAATTTAATTTCAGTTTCCATGTTGCAATTAGAACGATTTGTTATGACTTTCACAAGTTCTAATATATATATTTCTTTCAATGGATCACAATTGTGTATTGCATGTTTGGAAAACGGGCTTTATATTCTGCGACCTAACGAACCCCTCGCTCTTAACAATGATTTATTAAAAGTAGCTAAACCTTGGACCAATAAACGTGAAAAGACTGATAATGATAATATGACGTATTTATGGCACTTGAGACTAGGTCGCATTGGCTATGATAGGATTCAAAGACTTACAAATGATGAACCTTTGAGGGACCTCACCTTAGGTGAATTACCTATCTGTGAATCTTGTCTAGAAGGCAAACTTACCAAGCGTCCATTCTTTGCAAAGGGTGATAGGGCCAAAGAACCAATTGGTCTTGTGCATTCAGATGGTTGTGGACCTTTGAATGTACAAGCCAGGGGTGGTTTTGAGTATTTTTTTCACTTTCATTGACAATTACTCTAGATACTCATGTCTTTACCTAATCCATCAGAAATTAGAAACATTTTCAAAGATTTAGGAATTCCTAGCAATGGCTTAGAACAAATTAGGTAAAACGTTAAATATCTTGCGATCTGATAGGGGTGGAGAATATTTGGATATGCAGTTCCAAGATCATTTAACTGAACTTGAGATTTTATCATAACTTACTGCCCCAGGTACTCCGCAACAAAATGGTGTAGCGGAACACCAGAACAGAACTTTATTGGAAATGATTAGATGCATGCTTAATTACTCAACTCTACCCATTTCGTTCTGGGGACATGCAATTGAAACCACAGATGACATTCTCAATGTTGTACCGTCTAAATCAATCCCCAAAACACCTTTAGAATGCTGGAATGGTCGTGAACCTAGTTTACGACATTATAGAATCTGGGGGTGTCTCGCCCACATCCTGAGGAAAAAGGAAGGAAAGCTAGAACCGCGAACTGAATTTTGCATGTTTGTTGGCTATCCTAAAGGTACTCGGGGTGGACTTTTCTATAGTCATTCAGAAAAGAAAGTGTTTACTTCTACAAATGCTACTTTTCTAGAAAATGACTATGTTCAAAACTTCAAACCTCGCAGCAAAGTAGTTTTAGAGGAGATGGTTAAAGATTTGACTCCAACCAATGTTCCATCACCATCAACGCGGGTTGATGATGAAATTCCCACTCTTCATGTCCAACCGATGGAAGTCATTTTAAATGAAGAAAGTACCACTGTTCCTGAGCAAATAGTCACGGAGCCTCGTCGTAGTGGGAGGGTTTCTAAAAACCTAGTTTGCTATGGTCTGGAAGGTGAAACCAATATGGTTGTTGGTGACACTAGTGATTATGATCCATTGTCTTTCAAATAGGCAATGGCGAGCCCTGAAAAGGAATTATGGCTCGAAGCCATGAATTAGGAAATGGAGTCCATGTACGCAAATTCCATTGTGGATCTTGTGGAAGCACCTAGTGACTTTATGGCCATTGGGTGCAAGTGGATCTACAAGAAGAAACGAGGTGTTGATGGAAATATTGAGACTTATAAAGCTCGATTAGTGGCAAAGGGTTATACCCAAAGAGAAGGCATGGACTATGAGGAAACTTTTAGTCTGGTAGCCATGCTCAAGTCCATTCGACTCAGGTCTCAAGTGAACATCGCAAAGGTGTGTGTGTTATCACCGATTTGTTATCATGAAAAGATGGTTCAATGCCTAGTGCAACCAAATCTTCGACAAATTTTGTGATAATTACACTATAGTAAAGTTAAAGTTGAAAAACACTTTGCTTTATGCACTAATGCAATGACTTCTATAAGAGATAGTTCTTATTTAATCAAGTGGGGGATATGTTATATTTTAAAATATAATGATTGATTAAATAAGTGTTATAATAGATAACTATTTAATCTAGTGGGGGAATGTTATATTATATTATAATATAATGTAATATTATATTATATTATAATATAATGTTTTAGATTAAATAAATGTGACAAAGAGTGTCACATATTGTAACATATAATAGAGAGTTACAATATTTAGATATATGAGACATATCCAAATAATGTAACATATTTGGTGTTACAAATTTGTAACTTCCAAATATTACCCTTTATTGTGTAAATTTGGTGTTACACAATATTGAGATGAATTTCATAAATCCATTTGAGAAATGGCTGTTAGAGATATGATTTTAACCCCAATAATGTGTTATGCGGGTTACAAAATCATTTGGGAGGGTTTAGAACCGTTTGGAAAAATAGCACATTTTCAAGTGCTGAAACTGGGTTGTGGCCGCGGCCACTGAATGATTGTGGCCATGGCCTGGGGGAAAGAAAGCAGTGGCCGCGACCACTGATGTCCCTGGCCGCGGCCACAGGTGCATTTCAGGCCATTTTTTCAGTTTTTTCCAAAAGTGTTGAACGATTCCAAAAACCCAGATAACTCCCAAATCTCATTTTTAATTCCATATTAATCCAATTAAACATTGGTAACAGCCATGGGGGTTGGTGGAATTTGAAATTCAAAGGGTGTCTCTAAACTCTATAAATAGGAGCCTGTAGCTCACTTGAAAGACACAACATTTCTATCATTTAGAGCACTTGGCTAGAAACACCTTGAGGCTTGATTATTCCATAAAGCATTTCCAATATCTGAGAGAAATCCCTTAGTGCTTGAGTTAGGGGGAAATAAGCTTTTGGACAAAGGTTTCAAACCTTGTTCAAGTTGGTGATCCCCAACACTCTTCACTTTGGTTGTGTGAGTGAGAGTTTATTGTTCTTGTTCTTGTTCTTGTTCTTATTTTCTTCTATTGCTTTTCTTCTTTTTCTTGTTCTATTTACTTTTACTTTTGTTTAAGAGTTGAAATCCTTTTATTTCCTTTGTTCAAACACTTCTAGTTTATTTGTATCTTTTGTAATAGAGTTGTACTTTCTATTTCTATCATCTTACATCTCCTTCTCCTTTATTTGTATTTTCAGTTATAGAGTTGTAACACTCCTTTTAATCAATCATTATTTATTTGTAATATATTGCATAGAGTTGTATTTTCTTACATTTCCATTGAGGCAATCTATCTTTTCCTAACATTCAAAAGCTTATCCTTGTTTGTTGCAATGGAAGGTGAGACCATCAAAATCATGAATCAAGACCTAGTGAGGTTGGATAGGTTTGATGGGTCCAATTTCACTAGGTGGCAAGACAAGGTGAGATTCCTTTTGACCACTCTCAAAATCACCTACATTCTAGAATCCACTCTAGAACCTCTCCCAACGCCATCCGACAAGGACACTCCCGAGGAGGTGGAGAAAAGAAGGAAGAGGGAGGAGGACAATCTCCTTTGTAGGGGTCATATCCTCAACGCCCTATCTGATAGACTCTATGACCTCTACACCAAGACCAAATCAGCCAAGGAGATATGGGATGCACTTGAGAAAAAGTTCAAGGCGGAAGAGGAAGGTACCAAAAAGATTTTGATATCTCAATACTTTGATTTCAAATGTTTTGGAGACAAACCTATTCTTCCTCAAATTCATGAATTGCAAATAATTGTTAACAAACTTAAAGTTTTAAAGATTGAGCTTCCCGAGTCATTTCAAGTTGGTGCTATAGTGGCTAAATTACCACCAACTTGGAAGAGCTATAGCAAAAGAATCCTTCATTAAAATGAGTATTATTCTTTCGAGGAAATCCAAAAACATATTCGAATCGAAAAGGAATCGATATGTAGAGATAAACTTGTGGAGGGGTCTAATGGAGAGACTTCCAAAGAAAATGCGGTGTCACAACCAAAACATCCCAAAAACAAAGGGAAAAAGGATAATGAGAAACCTTTGTGTCCAAAAACCAACCCAAACAAAGTTTAAGGGTGAGAAAGGTCCTTGCTTCGTGTGTGGGAAAAAGGGTCACTATGCTAGAGAGTGTAGGCTAAGAAAAGACCAACAAGGACCTAAGGTGAACACAACTCAAGAGGAAAACATAGTTGCAACCCTTAGTGAGGTGAATGCGGTCCAAGGCAAGGTGAAAGGGTGGTGGTATGATACATGTGCCACCGTCCATGTCACCTATGACAAATCATTGTTCAAGACCTTTGAAGAGTCAAAGGGCAACCATGAGATTCAAATGGGCAATGAGGGCAAATCCAAGGTACTTGGCAAAGGTACCATTGAAGTCTTTTTCACCTCCGGCAAGAAAGTTACATTAGTGAATGTACTTTATGTTCCTGAAATGAGTAGAAACTTGGTAAGTGGTGATTTGCTTGGCAAGCCCGACATTAATGCCATTTTTTAGTCCAGTAAACTTATACTTACCAAATCAAATGTATTTTTAGGAAAGGGGTACTCTTGTGAGGGTATGGTAAAATTGTGCACCAATGATGTAACTTTTAATGTTATCAATAAAAATGCTAATTCTGCCTATATTGTTGAGTATGATTCTTTATTTTTGTGGCATCTTAGACTATTGCATATAGGTTTTTCAACCATGAAAAGAGTAGTTAAACGTGGTATGATTGCATGCAATATTAAAAACTATGGTAAATGTGCAACATGTGTTAAGGCAAAAATGATTAAGAAACAATTTCCTAGTGTAGAAAGATCATCTAATTTACTAGATTTAATCCATAGTGATCTTTGTGAATTAAATGGTGTTTTAACTAGAGGTGGTAAAATATATTTTCTTACTTTTATAGATGATTTTAGTAGATATACCTATGTGTTTCTTTTAAAGCATAAAGATGAAACTTTTGATGCTTTTAAATTGTATAAATTAGAAGTTGAAAATCAACTAAATAAAAAGATTAAGGTGCTAAGAAGTGATAGAGGAGGAGAGTACTTCTCTAATGAATTCAATACATTTTGTGAATAAAATGGTATAATTCATGAGTGCACTGCACCTTATACACCACAACACAATGGTGTTGCTGAAAGGAAAAATGTGACTTATCTAGAGATGATAAATTCCATGTTGGTATTTTCTAAGTTGAACTTCAACTTATGGGGTGAAGCGCTTTTAACCGCTTGTCACATTCTTAATCGAATACCGATGAAAAAAAAATGAGATATCTCCATATGAGTTATGGAAAGGAAGAAAACCCAAGATAGGGTACTTCAAAGTGTGGGGGTGTCTTGCATATTGCAAGAAAAACGAACCTAATAGAACAAAGTTGGGTTCAAGAGCCATAAAGTGTGCTTTTGTTGGCTATGCCAACAATAGTAAAGCTTGTAGGCTATTAGACTTAGAGTTTAATATTGTGATTGAATCTAGAGAAGTTGAATTTTTTGAGAATATGTTATGTGACAACAATTCTCAAGCTCCAACATCTCTAAAGTAGAATTTGTTATATGAGAACAATTCTCAAGCTTCTACATCCAAAGTTGATTCTCAAGAGGAGAATTCTCAAAAGGATGTAAAACAACCCTTTGAACCTAGAAGAAGTCAAAGGCTTAAAAATCATAAAAGTCTAGTAGTGGATGAGATAGATTCTCAACGAATTTCATTCTACATGGTAGAAGGAAATAGAGAGGAAGTTATTAGGAAAATTCCTACTGTACTTCTCGTTGAGGATGACCCTAAGAGTTATAGAGAAGCTATGAAATTGAGAGATAGTGCATTTTGGAAAGAAGTCATCAATGATAAGATGGATTGCATTCTTTCCAATAACAATTGGGAATTGGTAGACCTCCCACCGGGGTGTAAGTGGGTATTTAGGAGAAAATACCACACTGACGACACTATCCAAACCTTTAAAGCTAGATTAGTAGCAAAAGGGTTTAGGCAAAAAGAAGGTATCGATTATTTCGATACTTATGCGCCTGTTGCAAGAACAACTTCTATAAGAATTTTGTTTGCTTTAGCTTCTATACACAACTTATATGTTCATCAAATGGATGTCAAAATGACATTTCTTAATGGTGACCTCAATGAGGAGGTCTATATGGAACAACCTGAAGGATGTGTCCAACCAAAATATGAACATAAAGTTTGTAGACTTGTAAAATCTTTATATGGATTGAAACAAGCTCCTAAGCAATGGCATGAGAAATTTGATCAAGCCATCATGTCTAATGGGTTTAGACATAACAATGGAGACAAGTGTTTGTATTCCAAAACTTGTAAGGGATATGTGATCATTATTTGCTTATATGTGGATGACATGCTTATTCTAAGTAATAGCATGAAAGGGATAGAAGAAGCGAAAAGGTTTCTATCATCAACCTTCAAGATGAAAGAACTTGGAGAAGTTGACACCATACTTTGTATCAAAGTCAAGAAACATAGTGGGGGTTTTGCGTCAGGGAAAGCCCACTATGTTGAGAAAGTATTGACCAAATTTAACCATCTCAAGGTTAAAGATGCCAATACTCCATTCGATCATAGTGTAAAACTAGAGAAGAATGAAGGAAGAGTAGTGGCTCAATTGGAGTACGCTAGTGCTATAGGGAGTCTAACCCAATGTACCAGACCTGATATAGCATTTGCGGTAAGTAAACATAGTAGGTTTACAAGTAATCCAAGTGTGGATCACTTGAAGGCAATTGGAAGAGTCCTAGGCTATCTCAATAAAACCAAAGGATTAAGCCTTCACTACTCCAAATTTCCTTCAATTTTAGAAGGATATACAGATGCAAGTTGGATATCCAATCTTGGGGACAACTTGTCCACAACTGGTTGGGTATTTACACTTGGTGGAGGTGCAATTTCTTGGGGTTCCAAGAAACAAACCTGTATATCTCATTCCACTATGGAAGCAGAGTTCATAGCTCTAGCTACTACCGACAAAGAGGTCGAATGGTTAAGGGATATGTTGATAGAGATTCCCCTAATCAAAGAGAATGTATCTGTAACACCCCAACTCCAGGGACCGCTACAGTGCACATTGCAAACAGTGCTAAACTCGCTAATCGAGTCGTTTGGCCATAACCGTGTAACTAAGTATGATTAGCGGTTTAGGGATTAAAAATTTTGGTTAAGATATAACGTTTCATTAGAACGTTTACTATATACGTTGAGATCCCAAAAATATAATTTCATAGTCTATTACAAGAAAATATATACAACATGTCGTTCTAAGTGGCAAAACAGGGTTTAACCCTAGTTCCTCTTTCAAACCTCGTCCAAGTATTGGTCGAGCAGCTGCATATGTACACGTCATCACCTAAGCTCTCCAACTCAAGGATGGTCCAGCTTCCTTTTGCCTTTACCTGCACCACAAAGCACCCGTGAGCCGAAGCCCAGCAAGAAAACTCATATGCTCATAAACAGTCATATCATGATATCAAATCATATCAGGCATGCCTAGCAAACATAGCTTTATTCAAGCGTGAAAATGAATTCAAACAATGCTGGGGTATCCAGGATAAGAAATCTTGCCCTTCTGATTGGAGGACAATCAAGTCAATCCTAATCAGATGAGTGTTTCGATACTGGAGGTTCTGATAAACCATACTGAGTAACCAACAAGCAAGTCACTATGGGGTTCAGCACCCAAAGCCATGCATATGATGATCAAAATGATCATACAGAGCTCATAGCTCTGATCAGATGAGTGAATATCACTTTGAGGTCCTGTTAAACCATAATGAGTGACTGCCAAACAAGTCACTAAGGGCTCAGTGCCCATAGTCGTGTAACGACACCGTTACCTGGGCTTTCCTGTAATGGCTCTAACCAAATGAGTGACTGATGGGTAGTCACTAGCTTAAACAGAAGAGTGGCTGCTTGGTAAGCCACTAGCCTTAAACAGATGAGAGACTGATGGGTAAGTCTCTAACTTAACAGATGAGTGACTGATGGGTAAGTCACACAAGCGCTTTTAGTTTTCATCGAACTTGAGGTCGGTCCGGCATTAATGCTCTTGTTTAGTCATCTAATGCAGATGTCGATTAGATCTAATCTTTGTTGGCTTGCGTGGAACACGCTAAGGTCGTCCTAACTTATGAGTCAGCACTGTGTGGCTAGTGCCTAGTACCACTGCCGAACCTAACTAATAAGTCACAACTTCACAGTTGATACTAACACCTTTGCCAATTCTGACTAATGAGTCAGTACCATGCACAAGTAAGCATTGCTACCAAACATATATCATATGTCAAACATCCAAAGATGGGCATTCAGCATGCTTACTTAACAATTGCAGGCATAATAATGATCATGCACAAACACAGAGACTCAAGCTCTGACCAATCTCATAGTCAATATCCACGGCATGCCCTAAACACATGTTTCTCGTGCACCACATGCATCACACTTAATCATCCAGCATGCCTCAATAATAATCATATGCAAATGGGCAAGATTGCTAAGCATTCAATATGCTATCAATGTTTACATTTAAACATCCAACATGCATCAAACATGACCATGCATGTCACATATGGGGTGCAGTTTTCTTACCTTTGGTCCAAGCACGGGTTACCAATAAATAAGCCACAGGCACGATCCTGATTCCAAGCCCCTAGTGATAACCTAGTCACAACCATAATATAAAACCTCATCAAAATGAGTAAATAAATACTTCCAAGCCCAACCAAAGCCTCCGGGACAACAAATCCCACTCAACTAGGTAGTAAGATCGATCCCAGGCCCTTAGAGTTAAGTTCCCATGCTCAAAACATTAATTTGCCCGAAAATGAAAACAAGCGCCGCAGCCTTCCCGGCAAGCGTCGCGACCCTTAGGCAAAACAGAACCTCCACCTGTTTCTTCAAGCCTTGGCCGCGGCCCTACCTCAAACCAGCCATTTTTCCCTGTTTTCAACCTTTTAAAACCTCCCAAAAACATATCCAAACATCTCCAAACTCAAAAATCAAAGTTCCCAAACATTCCCATCATCCAAAACCAACAAAACCCAAGTCTCAAATCACCCAAAAACTCATCAAAACATAAAGTCTAATTCAAGCTTAAAAACTTTAAAAACTTAGAAATTAAAACTTAAATTACCTCATATTGAGTTGTTTCCAACTAAATCCTTAGGATAATAAGCTTCTAATTCTCCTTAGGATTGCTATGCCTCAATTCTCGCTTGAATCTGAGTCCTAAAACTCCAGATACCTTAAAAAAAGCGATCGGGAGACGAAAAGGGAACTTTTAGGGAGAGAGAACGTACAGAACGTTCTTTTTATTTCTTAAAAGGTTACTTCATGCTTAAGTAGCTTCCAATAAAACCTAATGCTCGGGGTCCCAAAAACACCCCCCGGGGATATTATAGTCAAAACTTCCAGAATTTCCCCCTGATCTTACTCACTCCCAATTTATCACCAAATATTAATTCTCATTACCCAATAACCCAGTAATGCTCTAAATACCCCTTGACTTACTCCAAGTCAAGCTTAAATCCCGTTGTGACTTTCCCACTAGCTTACCTCCTAGGATCTTCTTGTGCTGGGTAACCCTGGCATAACCAAATAATAACAAAGCACCACACCCATTTCACATACATGCCAAAAATGCCCGAAATGGCCAAAATATGAAAATCACCCAATTAATCACAAATGGGTTCACATGCATATTTAATATACCTAAACATGCATATTATCATTAAATAACACAATAAAGCAATTATGGCCCTCCCGGCCTCCTAATCAAGGTCCTAAACCTTATTAGGAAATTTGGGGCATTACAGTATCTACTATATCAATACATTGTGATAGCCAAGCGACATTGGCTAGAGCATACAGCAGAGTGTATAATGGGAAGTATAGACATATTAGTCTAAGACATGGATATGTAAGAGAATTGATTCAAAGAGGAGTCATCTCAATATCCTATGTGAGAATAAGTGAAAATCTGGCGGATCCTTTCACTAAGCCACTAACGAGGGATTTAGTGGCTGCATCATCTCGAGGGATGGGACTTAAACTCCCTAAAGAGATTCACGATTGATGGTAACCTATCTTAACACTAGTTATTCAACTAGTGTTAGGTTTAATAGGTAACAACAAGCCAATCAAGTGAATATTAGTTGTACTCAAAACAAGTCCCATCTGAGATATTGAGTACTTGTGTGTTACCAAGTTGAGGGTTAAAACCGAAAGGTATTTTAATAGAATTCAGTCTTGTAAAGACAAGTATTTTTGTAACAAAATACTGTAAGAATTCTACCTATATGGACCTAGGGGTGGTGTCGCCTCTCATGAGAATTGGGAGTATTCTCAAGAACGTTCATGAATGGAAAGTGCACATGGCCATTATTGGTGCAAAGCGAGACATAGAGGTCTCAAGTGAACATCGCAAAGGTGTGTGTGTTATCACCGATTTGTTATCATGAAAAGATGGTTCAATGCCTAGTGCAACCAAATTTTTGACAAATTTTGTGATAATTACACTATAGTAAAGTTAAAGTTGAAAAACACTTTGCTTTATGCACTAATGCAATGACTTCTATAAGAGAGAGTTCTTATTTAATCAAGTGGGGGATATGTTATATTTTAAAATATAATGATTGATTAAATAAGTGTTACAATAGATAACTATTTAATCTAGTGGGGGAATGTTATATTATTTTATAATATAATGTAATATTATATTAAATTATAATATAATGTTTTAGATTAAATAAATGTGACAAAGAGTGTCACATATTGTAACATATAATAGAGAGTTACAATATTTAGATATATGAGACATATCCAAATAATCATATCCAAATAATGTAACATATTTGGTGTTACAAATTTGTAACTTCCAAATATTACCCTTTATTGTGTAAATTTGGTGTTACACAATATTGAGATGAATTTCATAAAACCATTTGAGAAATGGTTGTTAAAGATATGATTTTAACCCCAATAATGTGTTTTTGGGGTTACAAAATCATTTGGGAGGGTTTAGAACCGTTTGGAAAAACAGCACATTTTCAAGTGCTGAAACTGGACTGTGGCCACGGCCACTGAATGATTGTGGCCACAGCCTGGGGGACAGAAAGCAGTGGCCGCAGCCACTGATGTCCCTGGCCGCGGCCACAGGTGCATTTCAGGCCATTTTTTCATTTTTTTTCCAAAAGTGTTGAACGGTTCCAAAAACCCAAATAACTCTCAAATCTCATTTTTAATTCCATATTAATCTAATTAAACATTGGTAACAGCCATGGGGGTTGGTGGAATTTGAAATTCAAAGGGTGTCTCTAAACTCTATAAATAGGAGCCTATAGCTCACTTGAAAGACACAACATTTCTATCATTTAGAGCACTTGGCTAGAAACACCTTGAGGCTTGATTATTCCATAAAGCATTTCCAATATCTGAGAGAAATCCCTTAGTGCTTGAGTTAGGGGGAAATAAGCTTTTGGACAAAGGTTTCAAACCTTGTTCAAGTTGGTGATCTCCAACACTCTTCACTTTGGTTGTGTGAGTGAGAGTTTATTGTTCTTGTTCTTGTTCTTGTTCTTATTTTCTTCTATTGTTTTTCTTCTTTTTCTTGTTCTATTTACTTGTACTTTTGTTTAAGAGTGGCAATCCTTTTAGTTCCTTTGTTCAAACACTTCTAGTTTATTTGTATATTTTGTAATAGAGTTGTACTTTCTATTTCTATCATCTTACATCTCCTTCTCCTTTATTTGTATTTTCAGTTATAGAGTTGCAACACTCCTTTTAATCAATCATTATTTATTTGTAATATATTTCATAGAATTGTATTTTCTTACCGTTTCCATTGAGGCAATCTATTTTTTCCTAACACATAGCCACGTCAGAAGCAGCTAAGGAAATAGTCTGGCTAAAGAAGTTCTATTAAGATCTTGGTGTTATTCCAGAAATGGATAAACTGCTTGTGTTGTTTTGTGACAATACAGGAGCGATAACCAACTCGAAAGAACCTCGATGTCACAAGAGGAGTAAGCATATAGAAAGGAAGTATCACATTATTCGAGAATATGTGGCCAGGGGAGATGTGAAGGTTATGAAGATTGAACCTGAAGACAATCTTGCATATCTATTTACAAAGACACTACCAAAAGCTACATTTGATAAGCATATCAAGGAAATGGGATTAGTATAATTAAGGCATTAGTTTCAATTAGTGCAAGTGGAGTTTGTTGGGGTTTTATGCCCTAATTAAAACTCAAATTCTTTGTAATCTCATTTTATTATCAATAAATGAATAGAAATCATTTTTTACTTGGTCAATCACTTTGCTCACATGTTTTATTTTCATGATTATTTTTTTAATATAAACTTCTATTAAATCCCAAGCATATAGCTAATCTTATTTATAGTGACGTAATCACAGTGGAATATGAATATGATTATATGTTCAAATAAGTTAGTCCTAAGATTAGTCAGTGCACAGGATTTACACTGACTTGCCAATCTACGATATGATCTACTTACACATTACAGTGTTATGTTCTTTCCAGAACATTAGCAAAGTAAATAAGATCGGATGTATTTGTTACATCGGACAGGACCGATATTGACAATTGATAAGATAAGTAAACATACTGATATTATCTATTCTAGTCATATCATATAGTTGGCCATAGGTCAATTCAATCTCAATTCATAGTAGTTAATATTCTAACTGATTGTATTATTTGAGTTCTTTGACTTGTTCGTTACTAGCTTACCCTACAGACTAGCCCATACTTACATCTTGGGAACTCGATAGAATAATTGAATGGGAGTGTTAATCATAGATATGAACATCTATAGCTTCTGATGAAGAAGTGAAACGATGGTTTTCTTTTAGTTTGGTTCAAGGTATTAAATGATAGAGATCTAATGTCAGTTATTAATGTTAGTTTACTGAAATCATTTACAAGGAACTAAGTGCTTTAAGGATAAAATACAATGAGGGGTAAAACAGTATTTTAGTCCTATCTCATTGTATACCGTCTATAGAGAATTGAGTGACAATTATAGTTGTAACGATGGATAATTAATAGTGTATCTATATTTGTTATAGTGCATTCTATGAATTCAAGAGTGCAATTCCGAGTCTATAGTAGAGTCACGATGAATTAATAAGTTAGTAATTTTATTTGTTAGATTTATGATAACTTATTGGAGCTTGATTTCATAGGCCCATGTTGTTGGTTTTTATTGATCAAATCAGAGATTATGCGCAGCGGAACAACAATCAAATTGTTAGATTAATCCCATAAGATTTCTAGATCTACTTCTTCACATGCATATACATATTGAATCAAGGACAAGAATAGAAAAATTATCTCAGGTCCTTCCTAGCTGCTATCTTTTCGTATGGCTGAATCCTTGAGATCTCACACCAAGATCTTCCAAAATGTTCTCAGTCACACAAAGAACGAGTGTGGGCTCGCTATACAAATAATAGGCAATAAACTATTTATCAGATGTTCTCAACACATAAGATCTGATAAAGTTTTGGACCTAGGTTTTGTGAAGAACAATGACTTTAGTTTTTGTCACTGTTCTCTTTCTCTAAGAGAGATTCCTAGATATTTTTCTATCCCTGAAAAATTACGTTCTGTGAAAACTGATATCCAATATTTAATAATATCCAATATATTAAAATATTTTTTATTTTAAACAAATTCAAAATAACTGATCAGTTATCAGATTTTTGTTTAAATAATAATATTTTAATCATATTAAAATATCTCATTATTTATTTAATATTTAAATTACTAAAATTGTGGAATCAAGAGACTCAGTCCATCTCTTATGCGTGTAGCACAGTGCCTGTGCAGGCATGTGATTTTTCCCAATTTTTATTATTATTTAAATACCAAAAATCCCAAAAATAAATTAATTCAAAATTAATTAATTACACATAATTAAAAAATAATTATGTTTGATACATAGAAAAATATTTTACTTATCACATAAGTCCTTTTTGCCCATTTTTTTGTATTTGTCTTTGACAGTGATTGTTTGAGCCATTTCGGGGACCATGGACCTATAACATTAAGCTCCAATAAATTGAAACTAAATAATTAAACTCTTTAATTATAATAGTTAATTTATTAATTCTGGTATTACTCTACTATAAATTCAGAATTGCACTCTTTATGTTATAGATATACTTTTACAGAAATCTTTTTCTTAAGTCGTCCATTGATATAACCATCTTACAATAGTTCAACCCTCTAATTAATTAGTTCATAAATTAGAATGGAAGAATTACCATTTTACCTTTCTAATTTACTTCTTATTCCTGAAGTACCATTAATTCACTAGTGAATAATTAATCTATAATCTAATTATAGATTTGAGCTCAAAATCATTCAGTTCCAGAATTAACCCTTCAGGGAACTAATATACGATCCGTTAGGAAAGATTAGATTCTGTATTGTTGATACATGTTCCCAGCCATCCATGATATTAAATCTCCAAAACAAAAGTCATTAACCTCATTCTTTGAAGAGACCTTAACGAATGAATCAAAAGATTTAATAAACATGAACAGGAGTTCATGAACACTCAGGATTTAGGTTGATCTATAAATGATCATCAGTTATGATATGAATTACAAGTCTTTATTATTAAATGGTTTTTGGATAAAGACTTTAATTCATATCGGTCAATGTCATATATAATCATAATATATAAAGCACCTTTACTGAGATGTCTTACCACATCAATAATCCGAATCTAGATTATTTGTATCATTATGATACTCAGTAAACCGTACTTACAACTCCAATTAAAGAATTCCATATCTTTAATTTGTTGTTGTTGACTATTTTTATTCATTCATGTGATCTTAATTCTCTCGTACTAATACAAGATCACATCCTCAATAATGAATATGGAATTTTTCTGATATTTACAAAATTATTCAAACAATAATTTAACAATCTAAATATAACAATAATAATTAAACCATTGTATTTATTTATTCACAGAAAAAACCAATGTCTTTACATGCTTTTAGGACACACTCCTAACACATGTTCCCCATTGTAGCTTGGATAAAATCATCTAGATAGTCTCAATTAATTGATTTAATTATCAATTAGAATTATCAAAGTTGACCAAGTCAATTTTAGATAGTTTCACAGAGTTATGAAATTTTGAGAAGAAAAGATAAAGTAAAGCAGATTTATTAATTAAGATAAATTGGTATCTAAATTAATAAATAAGTTTAAATCAATGTTCAAATTATAAATAATTAATTTGATAAAGGATTTAAATAATTGTTTAATTAATTAAATCAATAGAAAATAATACATGCCTTGATTTTAAGTCTAATAGGCTTATAATCAAATGGAAAATTTCACAGGCCTAAAGCCCATGATAATTTCGACCTAGGGGTTCAAATTCTCTATTATTTTATTAATTTTAATTAAATTAAATGGCCTAATTGAGTCTATAAAAGTAGTGCTTAGAGAGAAGTCAATTCACAAGTTCATAAGTCACAAGTCAGATTTTCTGATAGGTTTTAGATTCTCTCTAAACACAAGTCTTTTTTTAAGCCTCTTTGTTATTTTCTCTTATTCTCTCTGTATCTATCTCATGTGTTGAGAATTGCCCACTCTAGTGTAGGTGATTCTAAAGATACTTTGGAAGACTGTGAAGATTATAGAAGAACGATTCAGTTTCTTGTTAATACTCTACGACAGAAAGGATACAAGAGTTAGAGAAACTGAAGGAAGGACTCTTTCATTCCGTAGCGTATACTGTAAGTATTCTTATCTTTGTTTCTCTTTAAATTCAATTTTAGAAACATGTTCTAGGTTATCTCATATTAATTTGTTTAATGTTAGATCTACATGAACATAAATAAAGAGCATGTATAAGCTTTCCTAACAGACCATAGGTCAATTCAATCTCAAATTTGAGTGGTTAGTATTCTAACTAATTGTATTATTTGAGTTCTTTGACTTGTTTATTACCATCTTACCCTACGAACTAGCCCATACTTATATCTTGGGAACTCGGTAGTGTAGCTGAGTGGGAGTGTTAGTCATAGATATGATCATCTATTGTTTATGATGAAGAAGTAAAATGATGGTTTCCTTTTAGTTTGGTTCAAGGTGCTAAATGATAGAGATATCATTTCAATAATTAATATTAGTTTACTGAAATATCATTTACAAGTAACTAAGTATTTTAAGGATAAAATACAATGAGGGGTAAAACAATATTTTAGTCCCATCTCATTGTAGACCGTCTATAGAGGATTGAGTGACAATTATGGTTGTAACAATGGATAATTAATAACTTATCTATATTTGTTGTTGAGCGTTCTATGAATTCAAGAGTGCAATTCTAAGTCTTTAGTGGAGTCACGGGAATTAATAAGTTAGTTATTTTATTTGTTAATTTTATGATAACTTATTGGAGTTTGATTTCATAGGCCCATGGTCCCCACTGTACCTTGGATAAAATCATCTAGATAGTCTCAATTAATTGATTTAATTATTAATTAGAATTATCAAAGTTGACCAGGTCATTTTTGGATAGTTTCACAGAGTTATGTAATTTTGAGAAGAAAAGAGAAATTAGGGCAGATTTATTAATTAAGATAAATTGGTGTCTAAATTAATAAATAATTTAAAATCCAGGTTCAAATTATAAATAATTAATTTGATAAAGGATTGAACTAATTATTTAATTTATTAATCAATACAAAATAATACGTGCCTTGATTTTAAGTCTAATGGACTTATAATTAAAAGTGAAATTTCACAAGCCTAAAGCCCATGATAATTTCGATCTAGGGCTGCTAATTGGCTATTATTTTATTAATTTTTTTATTAAATAGGTGACCTAATTGAGTCTGTAAAATGAATTCTAAGTGACAGTTGAAAAAACAGGTTTTGAGATAACAGAAAGACTAACTGACTGAAAATCAGAAGATTTCAATACTCTCTACAACATAAGTCCTTTTCTAAGTCTCAATTTTTCTCTTCTATTCTTCTTTTCTTTGTATCTTTCTCATTTGTTGAGAATTTCCCACTCTAGTCTAGGTGATTCTAAGGATACTTTGGAAGGCTATAAAGAAAATTGAAGAACGGTTCAGTTTCTTGGTGATACCCTGCGACAGAAAGGATATAAGGGTTAGAGAAACTGAAGGAAAGACTCAATCATTCTTCTACGTATAATGTAAGTGTTCTTATCTTTATCTCTGTTTAAATTCAATTATAGAAACATGTTCTAGGTTTCTTATATTAATATGTTTAGTATACGATTTACATGAAAATAAACAAGATCATATATAAGTTTTCGCAACAACTAGCCATAAAGTCTTTGGTAATCTTTATTTTCATGCATGAACATGGTAAAAATTGAATTATTTGACGTGTTGAATAATTGGATGGATTTCATGTTTTTTATAAAGCATATTGATTCTTATGTGATTATTAGCAAATTTGGGTTATTTTGTTGCGTTTTCTTTGCATTTAATTTTTATAAATATTTTATTTGATATAAAAATGGTAAAAATTATTTAGAAAATTGTTTTGGATTGAAAAATTACACAAAAATTTATTTTAAAATTTTTTTTAGGCTCTGGCCGCAGCTACTTTTTCACAAGTTGCGCCTTGCAATTAATTTTTCTTAAATCAAGCCGCAGTCTGCAAAGTTTTTTTCTTAAATTTTCAGGCTCTGGCCACGGCCTGCGATTAATTTTTTTCTTAAAATTTGAATTTTGAATGTATTTTTTAATAGGTTTATACAAAAATATCAAATATTTTCTATTATTTAAATATATATCTTTTTTGAAATACAATATTTTTGTTGTTTGATCTTTTAAAAAATAGATATTTTCTACAAAGATTCAAATTCACATTTAAAAATAAGTTAACTAATTAATTTTAAATATTTTTATATATTAAAATATTAGAATTAAGTTATCAGAAATTAAAGATATTTTTTAATACTTTATATTTTTTTAAATATGATATTTGAAGATATTAATATCTGATTATTCTATGGGATTTTAATATTTAATATATTTGAAATTTAGAAAGTTTGTTGACTAGATATTTTTATGGATATTTAAATTTGTTTAATTGTTTAAGATATATTTTCAAAAACAGCAGATGATATTTGTTTTAAAAATTTATAACGGGTTAGATTTTTAAAAATATAACGTTTTTCAAACCAATTAATAATATATATTTTAATAAATGAGATTTAAATTAACTTTGGTTAATTGTTGATAAATCATATTTAAATTAAATTAATATTTTTCAAATTAACCTAAACCAAGTTGATTGTTGATAAATGAAATTAAAATTAACCTTTGTTAATTGTTGATAAATTTCAGTTAAATTGACTTATTTTTATAAAATATTTAATTAATTTGAATTTTTTGATAAATTCTAGAAAATTAATTTTGGTATTTTTGCAAATGAAATAGATTGTGTTATTTTTGCATAAATTCAGAGACTTGCTCATATAGTAACATGATTAGGCTCATGGAAAATGATTTTTCAAATTCCTTCTTGTCCCTTAAAGTAGTTATTCTTTTACATATCCAGTTTGTAGTTGAAGAGCATACCCCTCTGTATTGTCTCCATAATTCAATTCAAATGGGACAGATCATGCACATCAAGTTCGAAAATGGTGGAACGTGATGATTTGATTACAAACATAATTATTCACTATTCAACTGTCAACAAGGTTTGATGTTGATTTTGATTTTTATGTATACTCTGTGTTTGTTCTATTTGCATGGATCCGCTCTCTTTCAGATAGTAATGTATAGTTTCTACGCTCTCAGTTTGGTTTGATCTCTCTCTAGGTTGTATTTTATGCATACTATGTATACATTTATATCAATATCAATCTTTTGTCACAAGTATATATATATATAGGATCGCATAAGTATTTTCACAGATTCAACTTTTTTAATTCAATATTGCTAAAGAAGATTTCTTTAATTGTTTTTTTATCATTATATGATTTGATCAAGGTGTCATACGGTTTTCAATTTGCGTTGGTGGTTATTTAAGTTGGTTATTTGAATTTTTGGTAGTTATTTAAGTTGGTTAATTGAATTTTCACTTTCTTTGCCAATTGTTTTTCTTTCTTTTTAATTGTTAGTAACTGCATTATCGTTTTTATCTCATAATTATTGGTAACTGTGTGGGCTTAATTGTTATGATGGAGGTTATAATAATTCTTAGTCTTTTGTTAGATGATGTTATTATGTTATAATTAAGTTATTGGTTATTTTGATGGATCATCCACAGACCAGAAGTTGCAATTACAAATAAGTTTTTTACTTATTAATTTCTTAATTTTTTCTATTTAGTTATAGATTTAAGTTTAATAATGAGAATATTATCTATCTACTAGTGGTTTTTTTAGTATTTTTTGTGTAGATCTTGGGTTTGTTTTGCAGTCTCATTAATATGTTTCTTTGTTCCTCATAGCTTCCAACTTTGACATTAACTCATATAATCTTCCTATGTTGTCTTTCAACCCTAATTACAACTGATAGGGGCATACGCCCCTTCGGTTTTACATCTTATGTCCATTCTTAGGAGTATTATATATCATTTTCTTTATATTGTCCCTCTATATTTCTCTATCTTTATGTTTCAATTTTTTAATGTCCTTCTCCTTACTAATCTTTTGTTGTTTTCTTGTTTTCCTTATTTTGTAGGAGGCTTTCCAGTTATACAGGCAGAATGTGTGGTATTAATAGTGGCTTTGGATTTGATTTTTTCATTAGGACTATTAATACTCGTAGTCAAAATTGATTGTCTTGCAGCTGTGTCTGCCTATGCTAAGAGGGAAACCTTTTTCAATGACCTTGGGTCTTTGTTAAAGGATATAGCAAGTTTGTTGTCCAGAATTCTAGGAGTGTCCCTAATCCATGTTCGCCGGTCGGCCAATATGGCTGCTCATGGATTAGCTATGCATGCTCTTCGGATAGATAGACAACTTGTTTGGTTAGACAACATCCCCTCCTTTCTTAGGGATGTTTAGTTTTTAGGTTGTACAACTTTTTGATTATTTTCAATGAAGTTATCATTGCCAAAAAAAAACATGATTACGCATATGCAATTATAACATGTCTATTTGAAGTATATGCGGTATTTTTGGCAACTGGGCTAAGATGTACATAGTGGCCCATATGATTTCTTAATATATGTATTTTGCTAAATAAAACATTCATAAAATGATAGGTTTGATTTGGGCACATTAGAAAATGTAAAGTTTAAATTCCTCTCTTGTGGGAGGCTCCACTTGTGAAATCCTATTTGTTTGGCATGACTATAGTGAGCCTAATCAATTAATAACAATTAATAAAACGAAGGTTTAAATTCCTGTCTTTTGGACCTTGTATGGAAGTATGGACTCCTTAGTAGTGAGAACAACATACTGGACCTAGTCCTCCTCCATACAAGCTCAATTGTTAAGGCTCATTTGCCTGAGTTGGACTTAATCGTATAGGTTCATTATAATAGTTAAACCTAAATATTGATTAGCAACAAATTAATTCTCATATAATTGAATTTGTATTAATGTGATACTTTAGAATTAATAGAAAATTATAGGATTTGGTTTTAAAATTTTAATTTTATAATTTTTTGGAGAACCATAGTCATTAATTTTCGAAAATAAATAATAAAAATACTATTTTTATAATGAACTTATTTTAATAATTATATTCGATCTCCACCGTTGGTTTAACAAGGTCAATAGCTTAATGGGGCATCGAGATGCTTTGATTTGTCCCCCTACGGAGGGTGTTCATTAGTTATTTTGACAAGGTTAAATTTCGAAAGATAGATAATTATAGGTTAAATTCTACTAGACTCACTCCTACAGTGACTACTAGGACTAAATCTATTGATTATCGAAACCGTGGGTCAAGCTCATAAAATAAGAGTTTTTTTTTTCTTATTTTTATCGAATATCAGGTTGTTAATAAGGGTCTCTATTATTAAATAAGTTTACAACTTTATTTAACTAGTTGTATTTTTTTACTCTCGCCAACTAGGACATGGATATCATAGATTAGTTGAAAACCTAAAGAAATAGAGATATGATTATTTTGGTATTTTTTCCATATCTTACATATTTATGGTATATGTGTGTTATTTCTTGAAATTTGCATGAGTAGAAGTTTTATTGAGCAAAAGTGACTAATTTCTATTTTAGTGATAATTTGTAGTATCATTATGGCTATGTCTACTCCCATCCTTTCTCAACTTTCGATGGAGAAACTCACTGGAGAAAACCTCCTTAAATGGAAGCAAAATATCAACATTGTGATGATTGGTGACAACTCTAAGTTCGTCATGACAGAGGAATCCCTGGAAGTTCCATCTAAAGGAGCTACCAAGTCTGTGAGGGAGAAGTATGAGTGTTGGCAGGCAGCTAACAACAAGGTGCGGTACTACATGTTGACTAGTATGGTCGACACTCTCAAGACAAAGATGGAGAATGTCGAGATAGCCTACAAAATCATGGACCAGCTCCAAGACATGTTTGGTGCCAAATCAGCGCAGACTCATTTTGAGGCCACCAAGAAATATGCCAATGCTCGGACGACACCGTCATAACATGTTCGCGATCATCTTATCAAAATGACAAAATACTTTCAGGAAGCTGAACTGCATAGAGCAACAATAGATAAGGAAACTCAAGTTGGCTTAATCCTCAATAGTCCCTCTCCAGCTTTCCAGCAATTCACCACCAACTATGTGTTGAATACAAGTCTTTGGAGCGCACTTGTACGGGGTGTGAAAGAAGAATCCAGGCTTCGACCTTTCCTCTTTTAGCGATCATGCTATTTCTAAGGCTGCTGAATGGAATGCTCATTGAGGGATACCATGAGGTCTTCTTTTGTCTTGTCTTTTGCTCCCCTGCACGGGAAGTTTCTATCTTCTTATTTTAATTTGGTTGTAATGCTACTTATTTTATTGTACCTATAAGGTTTCTCCAGGCCATTCGCTTTTGGTGAGGAACTTTGGCAAGTCCTTCTATATTTTGTATTTATTTTGCGACGAAACATTTTTATGTCCTTTTGTCCATGTGGGATTCTTCTAAGCACTCCTTTATTATGCGTGGAACTTTTATGTCTAAGCTCCTTTTAAGTTCATTTTCATGTGTGGAAACTTTTACGTTTAGGATCCTTGTTTACTTTTGTAGTGACTGTGAAGATGTATTGACCTCCTGAGCCTTTATCATCTTCTTTTGATATTGCGTGTAAGGGACTTTGATAAGCCCCTCATTATGATGAATTTCTTATGTCTTCTTAGGCCTGATGATGATAGTCTTTTCGATGCACCTTGGCTATATTTTCTTTTGTAAGGACATATTAACCCTTTGGGTTCTTGGCATCCTTTTATAATCTTTGTACGTGCTTGTTATTTTGTGCGAGAAGCATCCTTCTCGTCATTATGCATAGTACTATTTTTACAATGGCCTCTTTTTGGACCCTTTTTGGCTAGACGACTTGGTGGCTACTCTAGATTTATTGGTGGACATTCTGCTTGAGGCCTTACCCCTCGTGGAGGTATTAACCTTTATTAGGAGGTTGTCCTTGTGAAAACTTTTTACTCCCTTGATATCCATAATGGTATCTAATCCTCATGAATCCAAGAGATGGGTTGCAAGTTTTTTTTTCAAGTGCCTCCTATCTTGCCCCCTAAGTGGTTGGTGGGATTTATTCCGCATAGCACTTTGGTCATTTTTCTCTCAACATAGACTTTGACAATGAGTGTACGTGAGTTATATAAGTTCTTGTAGAAGGAAGGAATGTAATGTGCAAGATAGAAAACATTTTCCATTCATAACGAGTAGAATACAAGGACACGTATGGCAATATTGCATCTATTATATTGTGAGGTTAGCTGGGCGACCTCTTTGATCCTTAACTACTGAAACTAACATAAAATAAACACACTACGGATACTCTTGCATTAGATTCAAAGGTCTTACAAGTAATATTTCTTGAGATGTTCTGTGTTCCATGCCTAGGGTACAACGGTGTCATCCAGGCGTGCTAATTTGTAGGTGTTAGGAGGTATGATTTGGGCAAGCTAGTAGGGTCCCTCCAAGTTTCCCCTAGCACACCTGCCCTCAGAACTCGGATGTTGGGGAGGACTTTCCTCAGCACTAGGTCTCCTACTTTGAATGCCTTTTCTCGTACCCTAGAATTGTAGTACCACGCGGCTTGCTGTTAGTATGCTGCCAACTTCAGTCGTGCCTTCTCCCTTTTTTTCTTCTAGCAGGTCCAAATTTTAAGCTATTTCCTTATGGTTAGCTTGGTCCTCGTAGTCTTGTACCCTGAATGAATTAATCTTCATTTCCACCTAGAGGACAACCGTGCACCCATATGTGAGGGGAAAATGTGTAACGTCCCAAATTACCTAATAAGGTTTATGGCCTTTGTTAGGGGGGCCAGGATTGCAATATATGGAATTATATGCTTATATGATATATTTGTGTATGATTATGTGATTATGTGAGTTATATGATAATATAACTAGTTATGCATGTTTAGGAATATTAAATATGCATGTGGGCCCATTTCTAATTAGAAGGGCAATTTTCGTAATTTGGCCTGTTATGAGCATAATTGCATATATGTGATATATGTGAGAGACCACATTATTATGTGGGTTTATTTAGGTTACTAGATACGAGACGATCCTAGAGAGAAATTTAGCGGGAAAGTCACAACGGGACCCAATACCCGACTTGGGGCGAGTCAAGGGATATTTTAGGTATTTAGCTCAGTATCAGGTTATTGGGTAATGGGAATGAATAATTGAGGATATATTTGGAGTTAGTGAGATTAGGAGGGAATATTGAGGATTTTCTTCATTTTTCCCTCAGGGACATTTTTGTTACCCTGAGCCTCCTGATTAGCTTAAGATTACTTAAGTCTTAAGAAAAAAAACAAAACACTCAAACACTCAGCTTCCTCCCTCACCCAACCGACTCCCTCTCTCTCTCATTCTCTTTCAACTTTTCTAAGTAAGTTCTTGAGGAATTAAGGGGATTTTGGCTGGAAACCAAGGAATTGAAAGCTCGGGTTAGGATTCGAGATTGCTTGTGGCTAGGAGATCACCATTCACAGTTGAGGTAAGCTTTAAACTTTGCTTTTCATTGATTTCTATTAAGAGTTTCTGATGTTCTTGAGCTTGTAGCTCAAGGGTTTGATTATTGATTTTTGATGGGGTTTTCATCAAGTTTTAGGTTGGGTTTTGTTGCTGGAAAGATGTTAAATCTGTTATGAGGATTGAATTGTGATTTTAGGGTGGATTTGGGGTGGTTTTGATTGAGTTTGGCTGGAGAAAAATGAAGAAATTATGGGTTCGCAGGGTCAGGTCGTGACCCTATTCTTGGGGCGTCGCAACCTAACCGTACCCAAGGCCCTTGGGGGGCTTCTGTCTAGGAGGCGCGCCACGACCCTTAAGGGCAGGTCGCGGCCCGTGTCCTCTTTCCAGGAAGAAGGAGGCATCTAACTTGAGGGGTGCACCGCGACCCTCAAGGGCAGGTCGTGGCCCGCCTGGGCTGTTTTGGCCACCGTGGGTTTTAAGAGACGAGGATTTAAACCTAAGGGCTCGGAATCGATTCTACTACCTGGTTTAGTAGAATTCAAGGACCTGAAGGCTAGGACTCGGTCTGGAAGCCTTTTTTTGCTCGTTATTGACGGAATCCTATATTATGGTTGTGACTGGGTTATCACTAGGGGCTCAGAACCGGGATCGTGCTCGAGGGTCAACCTTATTTTATGCTATACTCGGACATGAGGTAAAAAAACTGCATCCTATACGTGATATATGTGATTAGTTCTTGGCCCGAATGTTAATTATAATTATGAATAGGACTCGGGCCCCTGAGAATGAACATGTTTAAGTTACCGTTTCACTTGTTGATTAAACACAATTGAATATTTTTTACCTGATTAAGTGTTATATGATTGTTTGCATGGTTTGCGTATCTAGGGCTTGGCCCCGTTAAGGAGCATGGTTATTACTATGTTTACAATTATTTGATGATGTTATATGATTAATATGTATGCATACTTGTGTTTTTTGAAGTATTATTATCTATATTTGTTTCTGTATCTGAATACCTGGTTCAGGGCTTGACTTATTAGTCAAGGACGACAATAGCGCGCTGCACGCTGGTCGAAAGGATTAGGCCCAAATCAGCAACGTACTATTACATTGGTCGACCCTATGGTCGTTGGAAAACAAAGCATTGGGCTAGCTCTATGGCTAGTTACCCAGAGCTAAGGGCGTGGGCCCCAGGTGATCCTATGGTCACATAGCTAGGGCATAGGGCCCCGAGTTGGCTCTATGGTCAACTATTCAGGGCAGCGGCCCTAGAATGGTCCAATGACCATTTATTTGTGATTGTATGCATGCGTGAGTAGGTTATTACTACTGGGCATGCTAGATAAGTATTTGGAAATCTTTATTTTATATTCATGCACATGTTTATGTTTTCTTGTTGAGCCTTGGCTCATGGGTGCTATGTGGTGAGGTAAGGGAAAAGGAAAGTTTGACCAGCCATGAGTTGGAGAACATCGATTGCAACGTGTACATATACGGCTACTCATCCATAACAGCCGAGGATGTCTCAGAGGAACTAGGGTTGTAGCCCTAATTTTTCCACTTAGGTCGTCCTGTTGTAACTTTTGATGTACATACACCATTTTAAACATTTGTTTGTAATATTTTGGGATCCCATGTATGTATGAAACTTTTTAAATAAAAAGAGAATAGTTCCTTTGACCAAAATGTTTAACCCTAACCCTTGACGTTAACCTTAGTTACACGTTTATAACCAATTGACTTGATTATCAAATCAGACACAATTTAAAGTACGCAGTGTAATGGTCCTTGATTAGGAGGACGTTACAAAAGGAGTATCTCTGATGGTAGAGTGTGGCGTGGTTCAGTAGGCCCAAAGTACATTGGGAAGCTCATCGACCCAGGCTCCCTTGAACTTTTCTAGCTTCATCTTCAGGTTTTCTCTTGAGTACCTTGTAAATGGCCTCCACTTTCCCATTGGCTTGTGGGTGCACTACAGCCGAGATACTCCTCTTTATGCCTTTCTTGTTACAATATGCCTCGAATGAACCTCCTTCAAACTGAGTGTCGTTATTAGGTTTGATTATAAAGTGCACTCCATATTTGCAGATGATGAACTTATTGACAAAGGAGTTGATCTATTTGGCCGTGATGTTGACATTGGTATACTTTGTGAAGTAATCCACCGCTACAATTGCATACTTTGCTCATCCTCTCCCCGTGGGCAGCGCGCCAATCAGGTCTATCCCCCACACCGTAAAAGGCCAGGGATTGCTCATGCTAAGCTCATTTGGGGGGTTCTTGGGGGAAGTTTTCACACCTTTGTACCAAGTCGCTGGCATCTTTTTCCATAGTGGCCCAGTAATACCTTTGTCTCATGGATTTCTTGGCCATTGACAGCCTGCATGCATGGTTTTCGCACTCACCTTCATGTATTTCATATAGAATTGTAATGGCTTCCTTCTTATTAGTGCATCACAGGAGCAGAACGGAGAATCCCCTCTTATACAAGACTCCATCTATCAAGGTGTACCAGGTGGCTTTGTAAGCTAGTATTCGAGCATCTCTCTTGTCTGTTGGCAAAGTCCCATCCCTCAGGTATCTTAGAATGGGTTCTACCCATGACCATTCTGACGTGTTGACCATGAAAATCGCTTCTTCATCAATACTTGGCTAGGACAAGTATTCCACAGGGACGGACTCGAGTATATCTCCATCTTGGGTGGAGGCAAGTTTTGCGAGGGTGTCGACATTGGTATTCTTCTCCCTTGGGATTTGCTCTATGGTATATCCCTTAAATAGCCCAAATAACATTTTACCTTTGTTAGGTATGCCGCCGTCTTGGGACCCCTCGCTTGTTATTCACCTTTTACCTGAAACACCACTAGTTGTGAGTCGCTAAAAATGCGCAAATGTGTTACCTTCAATTCTTTGGCCAACTGCAAGCCAGCCAGAAGTGCCTCATACTCCACTTCATTATTTGAAGCTTTTAATCCAAACCTTATCGCACAATACATCTTGTGCCCCCCAGGACCAGTCAACACTATGCCGGCCCCAACTCATACTTCGTTGGACGCCCCATCTACATGGAGGCTCCACTCCTCGAGCTTTCCTTCTCCTTCCTTGTGAGCTGGTTCAATTTTTTCCATCTCATTTTCTTCATTGGGTTGATAAGTGGAATCAATTATGAAGTCTGCAAGCACCTGCCCATTGATGGAAACCCTCGGGGAATACGTGATGTCAAATTGACTTAGCACAATCGGCCACTTCAACAATCTTCCTCAAGTCTCAAGTTTGTGCAAGACCTGCTTCGAGGGGTTGTTGGTGAGTACCTCGATGGCATGGGCATGGAAGTAGGGCCTCAACTTTCTCGATGCTATCACTTGGACATATGCCAACTTCTCTATCTCTGCGTATCGAGTTTCCACATCTACTAAGTGTTTACTAATGTAGTGTACGAGTTGTTGGTGCTTCTTCCCTCCTTTAACTTGGGCATCACTTATGGGATATGGTGGCTAAATACAGGTATAGCCTCTCGCCCTTTTCAGGTTTGGCCAGTAAGGGTGGTTCCCCAAGGTGCTCTTTCAACTTGGTGAAGGCCTCCTCACACCCTAAGTTAACTTTTTGCTCCTTTTTAGGATGTTGAAGAAGCAGAGGCACTTGTCTGTTGACCTTGAAATGAATCTGTTGAGTGCTGCTACCCTTCCTGCTAAACATTATACCTTCTTTTTGTTCTTGGGGGACTCATCTCTACTAGGGATCTAATTTTATCAAGGTTGGCCTCAATGCCCTTGGAGTTAACCATGAAACCCTGGAATGTTCCTAACGAGACCCTGAAGATGCACTTAAGTGGGTTTAACTTCATCCTATACCTTCGGAATGTGTCGAACATCTTACCAAGGTCCCAGGTAAGTTTCTCAACCTTCTTGGTTTTTACCAACATATCATCTATATATATTTCCATATTCTTTCCTATTTGATTGGCAAACATCCTATTCACCAACCTCCGGGAGGTGGCACCCGCATTCGTCAATCCAAAAGGTAGCACCCTATAGCAATTGAGTCCTTTGTCTGTTATGAATGAAGTATGCCCTTCATTAGCTGGGTTCATGGGTATATGGATGTACCCTGAATAGGCATCCATGAAGCTGAGTAGCTCATGACCGGTTGTTGCATCAACCAATTAATCTATCCTTGGGAGTGGGTAGCTAACATTGGGACATGCCTTGTTAAGGTTTGTGAAATCCATGCAAGTTCTCCACTTCCCATTCGGCTTTAGACTAACATGAGGTTTGATACTCATATTGGGTAGAACGCCTTGCGGATGAATCCATTCATTTTCAATTTATCAACTTCCTCTTTCAGGGCTGCGTATATTTTAGGATCAAGTGTTCGCCTCTTCTATCTCACAGGCTTTGTCTTGGGGTCAATGTTTAGGTGGTGGCACATGATGGAGGGATATATCCCTATCATGTTTTCATGACTCCAAGCGAATATGTCAAGGTTTTCTTTCAAAAACTTCACTACCCTCTCCTTTATGCCTTCTCGAAGGTTCCTTCAAACCTTCAACTTCCTTAATGGTTCTTTCGTCACAGCAATCTCTTCTAACTCCTCCACAGGTTCGGCCTTAATCTCCTTAGTGACTCGAGGTTCTAATTCCTATTGGATTGCCTCCCTATGTATCACCATCACCATGGGTCCCCGTGGCTTGGTTGTTGTGTGGAGAGAGGTATTATAACTGTAACAACCAAAAATCACTAATAAGGCTTAGGGACAAGATTAGCATGTATGGAGGGTATAATTGGTATATGTATGTGTTAAATGGTTAAATGCGTGACTATGTGGCAATCATGAATAATATGATTATATGGATATAATATATGCATGTTTATGAGTATTAGATATGCATGTGGGCCCTTTCAAGCTTATAAGGGCATATTTGTAATTTTGGCCCATTGAGGGCATAAATGTGATTATATGTGATAAATGGTTGAGACCACATCATTATGTGGATATATTCACAGTATATGGCTCAAGACAGTCCTTGTGAGCAGATTAGCGAAATAGTCACACTGAGGTTTAATACCAGCTCGAGGGCAGCCTAAGGGTATTCTTGGGAATTTATAGCATATTTTGGGATTTATTAGATATTGAATAAATATTTGGTAATTAATTGGACGACGAGATTAATTGGTAAATATTAGCAACACTTAAGGAATTAGCGGGAACTAGGGGAAAGGACTATGTTACCCTTAGAGTAATTAAATGGTTAAGTAACTCGAGGGGGCATTTTGGTCATTGTTTTGACTAAGATTAGGATCAACTAAGGTCCTATAAGAAGCCAGAACCCACTAGATACAAAGAAGCCTTAAACATTGTATAACCCTTACCTTCTATACGATTTTCTTCCTCTCTCTTGCTCTTGAAATTTGTTTGTTGGACTGAAGGAGAAAGGCTTGAGTTGTTGAAGAAAAGGGTTGGAACTTAGATCTTGAGGGTTGAAGTTGAGGCTGGTAGGAGGTTGGAAGCTTGAGAGGATTCAATAGAAATTGAGGTAAGAACTTTGTCTAGTTTTAGTTGGGAATTCAGGTCATATGGTCAATTAGTCTGGATTCTTGAGTAAAAGTTAATTGATGAATTGTTGGTAGTTTTGGTAGATTTTTCTGTGTTATAATATATTTAAAATTTATGGTTAGTTGGAAGTGGGGAGTATAATTGGTTTGAATCTTTGAGGTTTTTGGCTTGGAAGGATTGGAGCAAACCCAGAAATTCTGGGTTTGTAGGGGCGTGCCATGACCCACCTCAGGGGCATCGCGGCCCGCATGCCCAGAATGCCCTGGGTGGCTCTCTGACATGGGGGTGCACCGTGGCCCTAGGGGGCAAGTCGCGGCAAACCTCCCCCTGTTACTTGAAGATTATGTCTCTGACTTGGGGGCGAGCCACGACCCTTAGTGTTAAGTCGCAGCCCACCTAGGGGATTTTGCCTTAGGTTAGTTTCTAGGATTGGTTAGGTTCGGGGGTTCGAACCTAGGGGCTCGGGATGATTTCTACTATCCAGTTTAGTAGAAATCGAGGTTCCGGAGGCTAGCTATTGTCCCCTAAGTATTTATTTGGATTATAAATTGATGATTACCCATTGGCCACTGTGACTAGGTTTATCGCCAAGGCTCATGACTAAGGATCGTGCTCGGGACCGTTCTGTATCCTCCGCTCAGAATTCAAGGTAAGAAAACTGCACCCTTGTGTGGCTGTGTTAGGACTAAGATTCCCTATATCTGGATATATGTGTTGTGTAACTGTGATATGGCTATGCAAAATATGAAATGATCGGCCTAAGAGAGCTGGGGCTGATACTTGCGCACAGGACGCGGCTCGGCCACTATGAGCCGGGGTTGGCTGAATAAACAATGGACTCAGCCTAAGCGAGCCAAAGTCAGATGAGTAAATAGAGGGCTCAGCCTAAGGGCGCCGACCCCGAGCATTTGTTTGTTCATTAAGATATATCCTCGAAAGATCATGCTTACTATTGTTTGTTTGATGCTTATGATTTGTTGAGCTTCTGAATGGTTAACTTGTAATTTATTAGACGCTATTACTGATTTTGTATTTGTTGTTATGGTTTTCTTGCTAGGACTCGACTCACGGGTACTACGTTGTGCAGGTAAAGGCAAGGGAAAGTTGAAACAACCATGAGTAGGAGAGCTCTGGGGGTGAGGGGTACATTGTCAGCTGCTCGTCCGCCAATGCCGAGGGAGAGTACAGGGACAGAGCCTAAAATTTGTATTTTGCCATTAGGGTGGCTACTGGTTATATATAACTTTTGATAATAGTAAATTTGTCTCTTAAACCCTGTTTTTGGGATCCCATGTACCAAACGTCTATTTTAATGAAAATTAACCATTTATGTTCAAAATCTTTTAAACCTAACTTGGTTATTGACCTTAGGATCACATTACTGTCCAAACGACTTGATTAGCAAGTCTTGTACTATTTTTTTTAAAAACACACAGTGTAACAGTCTTGGTTATCTAGGGCGTTACAATAACACTCTCCTGCTTCCTTTTGTTCTCCCTTTATGCTTGCTACTCCTCCAGAAGTTGGGCATATAACAGACATGTGACAGATCGAGGTCACACTTTCAGTTATTTTAAGGAAGGTCTCCTTAATACTACATTGAAAGTTGAAGCGCAATCAACCACAACGAAGTTTGACATGACACTGGTTTGTCTGGGTTGCTCCCCCAAGGTGAGGGCTATCGATTGTTCCTAAAGGTTTTATTGAGTCCCTAGTGAATCCATACAAGGAGGTGTGGCATGGTTTCATGTTCTTAGCGCCCAAACCCATCTTCTCCAATGCGGGGCTGTTGGGGTTTTATGCCCTTTATGCCCTAATTAAAACCCAAATTCTTTGTAAAAGAATAGAAATCATTTTTTAACTTGGTCAATCACTTTGCTCACATGTTTTATTTTCATGATTATTTGTTTAATATAAACTTCTATTAAATCCCGAGCATATAGCTAATCTTATTTATAGTGACGTAATCACAGTGGAATATAAATATGATTATATGTTCAAAATAAGTTAGTCCAAAGATTAGTCAGTGCACAAGATTTACAATGACTTGCTAATCTACGATATGATCTACTTACACATTACAGTGTTATGTTCTTTCCAGAACATTAGCAAAGTAGATAAGCTCTGATGTATTTGTTACATCGGACAGGACCGATATTGACGGTTGATAAGATAAGTAAACATACCATTATTATCTATTCTAGTCATATCATATAGTTGACCATAGGTCAATTCAATCTCAATTCTGAATGGTTAGTATTCTAACTGATTGTAATATTTGAGTTCTTTGACTAGTTCGTTACCAGCTTACCCTACGGACTAGCCCATACTTACATATTGGGAACTCGGTAGTATAATTGAGTGGGAGTGTTAATCATAGATATGAACATCTATAGCTTCTGATGAAGAAGTGAAATGATGGTTTCCTTTTAGTTTGGTTCAAGGTGTAAAATGATAGAGATCTCATTTCAGTAATTAAATTAGTTTACTGAAATATCATTTACAAGGAACTAAGATAAAATACAATGAGGGGTAAAACGGTATTTTAGTCCTATCTCATTGTAGACCGTCTATAGAGGATTGAGTGACATTTATGGCTATAACAATGGATAATTAATAGCGTATCTATATTTGTTATAGAGCGTTCTATGAATTCAAGAGTGCAATTTCGAGTCTATAGTGAAGTCACGAGGAATTAATAAGTTAGTAAATTTATTTGTTAGATTTATGATAACTTATTGGAGCTTGATTTCATAGGCCTATGGTCTCCATTGTACCTTGGAAAAAATCATCTAGATAGTTTCAATTAATTAATTTAATTATCAATTAGAATTATCAAAGTTTATCAGATCAATTATGGATAGTTTCACAGAGTTATGTAATTTTGAGATGAAAAGAGAAATTATAGCAGATTTATTAATTAAGATAAATTGGTATCTAAATTAATAAATAAGTTTAAATCAAGGTTCAAATTATAAATAATTAATTTGATAAAGGATTTAAATAATTATTTAATTAATTAAATCAATAGAAAATAATACAGACATTGATTTTAAGTTCAATGGGCTTATAATCAAATGAGAAATTTCACGGGCCTAAAGCCCATGATAATTTCGACCTAGTGCTTTAAAGTTACTATTATTTTATTGATTTTTTAATTAAATTAAATGTCCTAATTGAGTTTATAAAAGGAGTGCTTAGAGAGAAGTCAAAAGACAAGTGTAATCACTGGTTTTCTTATAGTTTTATATTCTCTCTAAACACAAGTCATTTTCTAAGCCTCTTTGATTATTTTCTCTTCTTATTCTCTATATCTAACTCATGTGTTGAGAATTTCTCACACTAGTCTAGGTGATTCTAAGGATACATTGGAAGACTGTGAAGAAAATATAAGATTGGTTCAGTTTCTTGATAATACTCTGCGACAGAGACGATACAAGAGTTAGAGAAACTGAATGAATGACTTTTTCATTCCGCTGCGTATACTGTAAGTATTCTATTATTTGTTTATCTTTGAATTCAATTTTAGAAACATGTTTTAGGCTATCTTGTATTAATTTGTTTAATATTAGATATACATGAAAATAAATAAAGATCATGTATAAGCTAATCCAACAACTGGCCTCAGAGCCTTTGGTAATCTTTATTTTCATGCATGAACATGTTTAAAATTGGATTATTTGATATGTTTGAATAATTGGATGGTTTTCATGTGTTTTATGAAGCATATTGATTTTATGTGAATTTTAGCAAATTTTAGGTTATTTTGTTGTGTTTTTTATGCTATTAATTTTTATATAAGCTTTATTTTGTGTAAAACATGTTAAAAATAAATTAGAAAATGGTTTTGATTTGAAAAATTGCTCAAAAAAAAATTTGGAAAAAATTTGGCCTGGCTCCCCATGCGTGCGCAAATGCCCGCATGCATGCCCGCGCGCACCAGCAACGGTGAACAGTACCCATGGGTACTATTCATCAAAAAAATTATTATTTTTTAATAAAAGAAAATTAAAATTGTGGATATTTATTATTTATAATCAAAGCCAAAAATATCAAATTCGTTTTGTATTTAAAATTATTTGTTTTTGTTATACCCAGATTTCGAGCTATGTTAAATATGACCTCGAAAGGTGGATTCGCAGCAAGTGGACTCATAAGGTTTGAAGTATGCTCCAGGATTGAATATCGAGCCTGTAAGTCATAGACGACCTCGAGTATGGTGACCTCGAAGTATTCATGACCTCGAAAGATAGCTCTGGAAACGCATCCATTCTCAGGGATGACCTCGGACCAGGGGTCCCGAGCTCAACGCACATACGATCTCGAAAGCCATGTGACCTCGGGAGATGTCTCTAGCTCGAAAGATGGCGGGAAACCTGGGAAGCTAAAGTCTTGGAGATGTATGATAACCACCTTGAATATCTATAAGTGTTGTCCATACGAGGTGTAATCCTCATTTATTACTGTACATCCCCTAGAATCGTGGGATATTATTTGGTCAGTTATACGTCCCCTGGTCTTCAGGGGACGTTTCCTTTTATATCTGATTATAGGCATTTAAAGCCATTAATTTTATTCACAAAAAGAGTAACTACCCAAAATATGTAGGATAGTATTCTGCAGCCTTCTCTATAAATAGAGAGGTCATGCACCATTGTAAGGGACCGAAATTCTGAACCTTGAGAGAAAACTCTGAAGAATTCATGCTGAAGAATTTTCAGAGATAATCTTGAGTTTAATAACAAAGACTCGTGGACTAGGCAGATTTAACTGCTGAACCACGTAAAAATCGTGTGTTTGTATTATCTTATTTCAATTGGCCATTATCAGTTATTGTTTATGTGCTCTTCTTTCACTGTTTGACGAAAAACGGCGTCAACAGTTTTAAATAAGATATTTTTGTTAGTTGAGATTTAAATAATTAAATATTTTCTACAAAGATTCAAATTCAAATTTAAAAATAGACTAACAACTTAATTTTAAATCTTTTAATATATTAAAATATTATAATTATGATATCAGATATTTAAGATATTTTCATTTAAATTCTTGATTTTTTTATTAAATCTTTATTTGAAAATATAAATATCTTTTTATTCTATAGTTTTTAATATTTAAATTATTTGAAATTTGAATATTGTTAGTTAGATATTTTTATGGATATTTGAATTTGATTAACTATTTTGAGATATTTTAGGGTTGTTATAACTATTTATATATATATATTTTTTTTAAATGGTTAAAATATTAGCTAATAGTTATAACAACACAAGATATTTTGGAAAATAGTTAAGATATTGATTTAAAAATTTTAAATTGGTTAAATTTTGAAAAATATCACTTTTTCAGCCAATTAATAAAATATTTTTTTAATAAATGGGATTTAAATTAACTTTGGTTAATTGTTGATAAATTCTATTTAAATTAAATTAATTTTTTTTATCAAATTAACCTAAAACCAAGTTGATTGTTAATAAATGAAATGTAAATTAACTAATGTTAATTGTTGATAAATTTCATTTAAATTGACTTATTTTTTGTAAAAATTTAATTAATTTGAATTTTTTGATAAATTATAGATAATTAATTGTGGTATTTTTGCAAATGATATAAATTGTGGTATTTTTACATAAATTCATAGAATTGCTCATATAGTAACATGATTAGGCCCATCCAATTATAACATGTCTATTTGCACTATATGTGGTATTTTTGCAGTTGGGCTTAGATGCATATAGTGGCTCATATGTTTGTTAAATATATGGTTTTTTGCCAAATAAAATATTCATAAAATGATATGTTTTATTTGGGCCTATTAGAAAATTTAAATTTTAAATTCCTCTCTTGTGTGTGATTCCACTTGTGAAGGCTCATTTGCTTTGCATGACTATAGTGGGCCTAATCAATTAATAACAATTAATAAAACGAAGGTTTAAATTCCTGTCTTTTGGACCTTGTATGGAAGATAAGGGGCCTTTGTAGTGGGAACAACATACTGGACCCAGGCCTCCTCCATACAAGCCCAATTGTTAAGGCTCATTTACCTGAGTTGGACTTAATTGTATAGGTTCATTATATTAGTTAAACCTAAATATTGATTAGCTACAAATTAATTCTAAAATTAATTGAATTTGTTTCAATGCGACACTTTAGAATTAATAGGAAATTATAGGACTTTGGTTTTAAAAATTTTAATATGTTTAATTTTTTTTGGGAAAAGCATAGGCATTAATTTTCTAAAAATAAATAATAAAAATACTTTTTTTAATTTTATAATGAGCTTATTTTAAAAAATTTATTCGATCTCCACCGTTGGTTTAACATAGTCAATAGCTTAATGGGGCCTCGAGGCACTTTGATTTGTCCCCCTATGGAAGGTGTTCATTAGTTATTTTGACAAGGTTAGATCTCAAAAGATAGATAATTATAGGTCAAATTCTACTAGACTCACCCCTACGGTAACTACTAGAACTAAATCTGTGATTATCGAAACCATGGGTCTAGCTCAATAATAAGAGATTTTGTTTTCTTATTTTGATCGAATAGTAGGTTGTTAATAGTGGTGTCCATTATTAAATGAGTTTACAACTCTATTTAACTAGTGATATTATATGATTGTTTAAAAACCTAAAGAAATAGAGATATGATTGTTTTTTGTATTTTTTTCTCATATCTTACATATTTTGGTATATGTTGTGCTATTTCTTGAAATTTGTGTGAATAGAAGTTTTATTGAACAAATGTGATTGATTTCTATTTTATTGATGATTTGTAGTTTTAAGCTAAGTAGTGTTTGTGTCTACTCCCATCCTTTCTCAACTTTGGATGGAGAAACTCACTGGAGAAAACTTCCTTAAGCAGAATATCAACATAGAGTTGATTGGTGACAACTCTGAATTTGTCATGATTAAGGAATCCCCATAACGAGCATCGTGTCTGCACGTTAGTGATGGCACCATCAATGCTCGTGATGGTACCGTAAATGCTTGGATAGCACTGTCTCTACACGTTCGTGATGGCATTGTAAATTCTCGGATGGCACCATGTCTGCACCTTCGTGTTCAACTCAACTATGGTCTGCCGCAATTCATGAACAAACTTCATATTATTGAACCTGTCATGGGTGGACCTAGTAAAGGAGGAGAAAATAAGACTACTGATGTTGCTGTTGATCTAGCTAAGGCTGAAGTTAACCCAGCTTCATCTTCGAAAGCTAGAAATAAGAGGAAAGGTGGATAAAACAACAACCCCAAGCCTGCAAAGGTTGCAAAGAGGAGCGCACAACCACGTGCACAGACGCCTAAGGGGAAGAACATGAAAAAAAGAAAGGTAAAGATAAATGTTTTCACTGGAAAGAGAAGGGGCATTGGAAACAAGATTTCCCCAAGTTTTTAGTAACGAAAAACAAAGGTAATGATTATAGTTCATTTATCTTAGAAACATGTGTTTTAGAGAATGATAAATTTGTTTGGATTATTGATTCTAGATCTAACAACTATGTTTGTAACTTTTTACAGCTTTTTGAATCATGGGAGGAAGTGGACGAAGGTGGCTTAAAGCTTAGAGTTGGGAACGGAGCGTTCGTTAAGGTCCAATCTAGAGGAATAGCTCATCTGAAGTTCAGAAATAAATACTTAATTTTAAAAGATGTATTTTTTATTCCGGATTTTAGTAGATATTTAATTTCAGTTTCCACGTTGAAATTAGAACAATATGTTATGACTTTCACAAGTTCTAATATATCTATTTCCTTCAATGGATCACAATTGTGCATTACATGTTTAGAAAACGGGCTTTATATTCTGCGACCTAACGAACCTCTCGCTCTTAACAATGATTTATTCAAAGTAGCTAAACCTAGGACCAATAAACGTCAAAAGACTGATAACGATAATATGACATATTTATGGCACTTGAGACTAGCTCACATTGGCTATGATAGGATTCAAAGACTTACTGTAGCACCCCAAGATGCTTGTAAGGTTTAGGACCTTGATTAGCGTGCCTTGAGGGCAATAAGTGAATTAATATGATAATATATGAATTTGAATGAATATGTGATTAGAATGCATGTTTAGGTGGTATAAATATGCATGTGGACCCTGTTGGTATGTTAGGGGTAAATTGGTAATGTTAGCCCGTTGAGGGCATAAATACGATAATTGTGTTATGTGATTTGTGCCACGTGAGTATGGTGATATTAATGTGATGAACGTGCCAAGATGGTCCTAGGGAGCTAGTTAACTCAAAAGTCACAACGGGATTTTATACCTGGCTCGGGAAGAGCTTAGGGGTACTTTGGGGAATTTTGTGAGTTGAGTTGAGGATTTGTGGTTAATAGTTATTGGTGATTGAGTAACCTGGGTAACCATTAGTAACTTCTGGAAGTAACAAGTTTAGGTGGAAGAAATGGTAGAATTGAAATATAGGTGAAAGGACAAAAGTGCCCTTGAGGTTTAGTTAGGAATGGATTGTGAGAGAGGGTAAAAAGGACTATTGGCAAAGGTTTAGATAAACTTCAGCTAAGGGACATATCACTCACGTTTCTCACCTAGACAACTTAGTTTATGCTGAAAGAAGAGGAGAGCTAAGAGCAGAAAAGAGGAAAGGAAGAGAGCTGGGAATTTTGGGACCTAGGGGAGGAATCAAGGTGGCTTGAAGTAATTGAAGTAAGCAGAAGTCAAGATTGATTAGAGGTAAGTTTTATCCCTGAAATCTCTGTGTTTTAGCAAGTTTTTATAGAATTTAGGTTGGAATTTAAAGATGGTTTGTGGCTGGTTTGCTTGGGAATTCAGCTTGAGAAATTAGAGGGCTTAGCTTGAAGTTGGAAGCAAGGGAGCTTAAGGTTGAATTCTCCATTTAAGGTAAGGATTCTGTGTAATTATAAGGTCTATTATTGTTATGGTTAAAGGAATTTGAGGTATGGTTGAAGTTTGGGTCTAAGTTTCTAACTTTCTGGTTTGAACTATTGAGGCATCAAACCAAAGTGTGATTAATGGGAGTGGTTGTGTAATTGTGTTGGTTTATGATATTTATAGGTTGTTAAATGGTTTATTTGGGGTTTTAAACTGATTTTGGGGTTTGGGTATGTGTTGGGAGTGAATTAGGAGTGTTTTGGCTCGGGGAATATGCAGGGGAAAACCCAGATTTCTGGGTTCGCGAAGGAGCGTCGCGACCCTATTCTTTGGCGCCGCAGCGCTAGGCTATTTTCAGAATATGGAAATTTTGCAATTTTGAGCTTTTGCTCCGGGGGTTCGAGGGATGTCTCTGATGTATTTTTTTAGGAATTTGGGGATTCCGAGAGTGTGGGATTGGCCCCGGGAAGTGGTTTTGGATTGGTTAGCATTAAAGAGTGTTTTATACGTGTTGTGACTAGGTTTTCGGAGAGGCTCGGGATAGAGGACCGTGCTTGTGATCTTGGTGCATCGGAAGGCTCGGGATACAGGTAAGAAAACTGTAACACCCGTAGAGCAGGGCGTGGGCCCATAGTGTTGTTGCAGGGCACGGCCCTAGATTGTATTATTGCTAGGATGTAGCTCTAAATGAATTATTATATGTTTGATTGTTGATTGCGAATGCTATATGTGGTTATAGCTGAATGAACAGCGAAGGGCCGAGAACGGCGAAAGGCCGAGAATGGCAGTGAGGCCGGGAATACCACTTAGCACATGGAGTGCTTGTGGTTAGGGTGAGACCCCAATGGATACATGGGATATCCTTACGGTATGGACCGAGAACCCAGGCTTTGGTAACGCCTCTGGGATGGCATGACCGTATATGTGTTTAATCTTATGGAATGCCTGATTAACTATGAACTATCTTTCATAGCAATTGTGTGATATGCATATGTTATGTGCTGTGTGAGTTTTCTTGCTGGGATTCGGCTCACGGGTGCTCTGTGTTGCAGGTAAGGGCAAAGATAAGATCAACCAGCCATGAGTACGAAGAGCATGGGGGCGGCGCGTACATGCTTGGCCTGCCCAACTGCTTTGGTTGGGGTATTTTGAGAAATGGCTGTATAAACCCTAATTTTGATGGTTAATTACTTGTAAACTTGTTTTGGAGTTGTAAACATTTTATAAACTGTCTTTTGGGATCCCAAATGTCAGATACTTGAAATTTTCAATGAATTAAGGGATTTTCAAAAATTACAGCCTTAACTTCAGTTTAATCACACTTTTATTCTAAAAACCCCATTTAGCGAGTTAAGAGCACATTTTAAACTCACTTAGTAACGGCTCTAAGGTAGTAGGGCGATACAACTACGGTGTCACTAATTGCAGGCATATAGTTGTAATGCTCTAACCCATCTCCTAGAGACTACCAGTTCCCCTGTTGGCAACAAAGTTTGAAAATAGCCTAGCGCCGCGGCGCTGCCCTAGAGGGCTGCGGCGCCCATCAAGTCAAAGAGCATTCCTCTGCCCAAAAGCAGCCTCGCGCCTCGGAGCCAAAGAACAGGGCCGCGACGCTCCTTCGCGAACCCAGAAATTTGGGTTTTCCCCTACATTTTCCCCGAGCCAAAACACTCCCAATTCACTCCAAACAAGTACCTAAGCCCCAAAATCAATTTAAAACCCCAAGTAAACCCTTTAACAACCTATAAACATCATAAGCAAGCTCAATCACACCCAAGATCCTCACTTGAGTTTCAAATTTCAGAAATTCAAACCATGACTTCTAAGACCTAAACCAGAGCTTGAAAAGTATAAACCATGCCTCTAACATTTCAAACCAAACCAGATACGAAATTCAAACATGATAAACTCTTACCTCAGTCAAGAACCCAGCTTGAATTCTCCTCAATTCTAGCTTCAAGTCACCTTCCTTTGATTATCCCAACTCTGAATTCCATACAAAACCAGCCACCACCCTCTTTCAACTTCATGCTTATTCTATAAAAACCACACTTGAAACTTAAACAAAACAGAGACAAATCCTTACCTCTGAATAATCTTGGCTTATGTTCAACTTAGTTGCCTTAAACCACCAAAAATTCTCCTCCTAGGTCTCCCAACTTCGGCCTTCCTCTTCTTCCCTTTTCTTCTAGCTTTTCCTCAAATTTCAGCATAAACCCAATTGCCCAAGTGAAAATAACGTGAATGTTCTTTCCCTTAGCTGAAGTAATCTAAATCCCTGCCAAAAGACCACTTTGCCCTTCCATCTATTTCCCCTTCTAACTAAACCTCAAGGCCCTTTTTGTCATTCCTACTTTCTTACAATTCTACCACTTCTTTCATCCAAACTTGTTACTCTCAGCAGTTACTAATGGTTACTCAGGTTACTCAATCTCCAATAACCATCAACCACTAATTCTCAACTCAACTTACAAAATTCCCAAAATACCCCTAGGCTCCTCCCGAGACGGGTATAACATCCCGTTGTGACTTTTAAACTAACTAGCTCTCTAGAACCGTCTCGGCACGTGCATCACATTAATATCACCACACTCACGTGGTGCAAATCACATAGTACCATTATCGCATTTATGCCCTCAACGGGCTAAAATTACCAATTTACCCCTATCATGCAAACGGGGCCCACATGCATATTTATATCACCTAAACATGCATTTTAATCACATATTCATTTTAATTCATATATTATCATATTAATTCACTTATTGCCTCCAGGCATGCTAATCAAGGTCCTAAACCTTATTAGCAACTTGGGGTGTTACAATTATCCCCTCCTTACAAGAATTTCGTCCTCGAAATTACCTGAACAGCTCGGGATGCCGCTCCCGCATATCGGACTCAAGCTCCCACGTAGCCTCTTCAACCTTGTTGTTCCTCCACAGCACTTTAACCAAGGCGATGGTCTTGCTCCGCAAGACTTTGTCCTTCCTATCAAGGATCTGAACAGGCTTCTCCTCGTATGATAAATCCTGATCCAACTCCAAGTTCTCATAGCTCAACACATGAGTAGTATCTGATACATATTTCCGAAGCATGAACACATGAAACACGTCATGAACCCCTGATAGAGCTGGAGGCATTGCTAACATGTAAGCCACCTCACCAACTCGTTCCAGAACCTCAAAGGGGCCAACAAACCTGGGACTTAGCTTGCCCCAAACACCGAATCGTTTCACTCCTCTCAGGGGCGAAACCCTGAGGAACACATGTTCACCGACCTGAAACTCCACTTTTCTGCGTCTCAGATCTGAGTAACTCTTCTGGCGACTCTGGGAGGCGAGCATACGAGCTCTAATCTTTTCAATTGCCTCATTGGTCCTCTGAACCATCTCAGGATCTAGATATCTTCTCTCACCTGTCTCTTCCCAGTGTATCGGTGATCTACACTTCCTCCCATACAGCATCTCATACGGAGCCACTCCGATAGTCGCCTGATAGCTGTTATTGTACGAAAACTCAATCAACGGGAGATACTTACTCCAAGATCCCCCAAAATCTAATACACAGGCTCGAAGCATATCTTCCAGTATTTGAATCGTCCTCTCAGACTGCCCATCTGTCTGAGGATGGTAAGCGGTACTGAACCGTAACTGTGTGCCCATTGCCTTCTGCAGGCTCTCCCAAAACTTAGAGGTAAAGGTGGGGTCTCTGTCGGATACTATCGACCTCGGAGCCCCATGAAGTCAAACAATTTCTTTCACATAAAGCACAGCATACTGCTCCACAGTATAAGTTGTTCTCACACGTAAAAAGTGGGCAGACTTAGTATACCTATCTACAATTACCCACACCGAATCATGCTGACCCACGGTCTTTGGTAGACCAACCACAAAATCCATGGTAATATCCTCCCATTTCCACTCGGGAATCCCTAGAGGCTGCAATAACCCCGCTGGCCTCTGATGTTCAGCCTTAATCTGTTGACAAGTTAGGCACCTTGCCACATAGTCTACCACATCCCTCTTCATGCCTGTCCACCAATACAACACTTTAAAATCTTGGTACATCTTCGTAGTACCTGGGTGTAAAGAGTAGGGAGTGGTATGAGATTCATCCAGAATCTCTCGCCGAATATCTGGATCAATCGGAACACAAATCTGTCCCTTGTACCTTAGCAGGCCCACCTCTGAGATAGAGAAGCCCTTAGTTGTTCCAGTTAGAACATTCTCCCTATGTTCAACTAGCTGAGGATATTTTCCCTGCACTTCTTTAATCCTCTCTAGGAGCGTTGACTGAAGAGTTATGTTGGCTAACCTACCAACCCCTAACTCTATACCTGCCCTGGCTATCTCCTCAGCTAGTCTATCTGATATATGCCTCGAACTTAACAACTGCCTTGGGCCCTTCCGGCTCAATGCATGAGCCACCACATTAGCCTTCCCATGATGATATTAGGGATGGATTGGTTAACAAGGTATGGAGCGACGATTGATTGCAAGCGGCGTATGGTGACTTTTGAACCAGAAGGTGAGGTACCTTTTGTGTTCGTGGGGACGGTGAATGGACCACGAGTGCCTATGATCTCAGCACTGAAGGCTAGGGACCTGATGCGGGAAGGCTGCATAAGATTCCTAGCAAGTGTTGTAGATACCTCTATGGTGGTGACAGTGGGACCGAATGAAACCAGATTGGTCTGTGAGTTCCCAGACCTATTTCCAGCAGACTTGCCAGGATTGCCGCCACAGCGGAAGATTTAATTTGTCATAGAGTTGGCACCGGGGGTGGAGCTAGTCTCTAGGGCACCCTATAGAATGGCTCCAACAGAGTTAAAGGAATTAAAGATCCAGTTACAGGAATTGTTGGATTTGGGGTTCATCAGACCGAGTGTCTCGCCATGGGGTGCTCCAGTGCTATTTGTTAAGAAGAAGGATGGGTCGCTTAGGATGTGCAATGATTACAGGGAGTTGAATAAGCTGACCATTAAGAATAAGTATCCACTACCTAGGATTGATGATTTATTTGATCAACTTCAGGGGAGTACGGTGTTTTCAAAGATCGATCTTCGGTCAGGCTATCATCAGTTGAGAATTAAATAGGAGGACAGATCGAAGACAGCTTTTCGAACGAGGTACGACCATTATGAATTTCTGGTTATGTCCTTTGGATTAACCAACGCCCCAGCAACTTTCATGGATATGATGAACAGAATTTTCAAGGACTACCTGGATAAGTTTGTGATTGTATTTATCGATGATATACTAGTATACTCCCAGTCAGGGACAGAGCATGAGCATCATCTGCGCCTGGTGTTACAGCGATCGAGAAAGCACAAGTTATATGCTAAGTTTAGCAAGTGTGAGTTCTGGTTACCGGAAGTTACATTTCTGGGCCATATCATTAGTAAGGAAGGGATACTAGTTGACCCAAGAAAGATAGAGGCAGTGAGAGATTAGCCAAGACCGAGCAGTGTTCCTAAAGTCAGAAGTTTTCTTGGGTTGGCAGGGTACTATCGGCGATTTGTAGAGGGGTTCTCCAGAATTGCTACTCCATTGACAGAGTATTGTGACAGTCAGAATCCCGTGATCCGTAAGGGGAAAGACGGGGTAAGTTGTGCAATCCCACACCGCCTGGTGAAGGTATGGAACTACACAGTTGAAGAGGGCTTAAATGGATTGATGGGTACTACCTATATCAGGAAGATGCATCTTCTTTTCGGTAGCCCATCACTTGAGAACTCCATGGTTAAGCGTGCTTGGCCTGGAGTAATCTAGGGATGGGTGACCTCCTGGGAAGTTTTCCCAGGAAGTGTGCAAGTGAGGACAAAGCACGCTGGAAAGACTTGTCTTGGTTTGTAGGGCCAGTCGTCATTCCAGAAAGCAGCCATAGTGATGTGGGGTGTCACACTTACAAAGGATGAACCTTTGAGGGAACTCACCTTAGGTTAATTACCTGTCTGTGAATCTTCTCTAGAAGTCAAACTGACCAAGCGTCCATTCTCTGCAAAGGGTGATAGGGCCAAAGAACCACTTGGTCTTGTGCATTCAGATGTTTGTGCACCTTTGAATGTACAAGCCAGGGGTGGTTTTGAGTATTTCGTCACTTTCATTGATGATTACTCTAGATACTCATGTCTTTACCTAATGCATAGGAAATCAGAAACATTTTCAAAGTTTCAAGAATTCCTAGCAATGGCTCAGAACCAATTAGGTAAAACATTAAAGTTCTTACGATCTGATACGGGTGGAGAATATTTGGATATGCAGTTCCAAGATCATTTAACTGAACATGGGATTTTATCACAACTTACTTCCCCAGGTACTCCGCAACAAAGTGGTGTAGCGGAACGCCGAAACATAACTTTATTGGAAATGGTTAGATGCATGCTTAGTTACTCAATTCTACCAACTTCGTTCTGGGGACATGCAATTGAAACCGCGAACAAAATTCTCAATGTCATGCCATCAAAATCAATCCCCAAAATACTTTTAGAACGCTAGAATGGTCATGAACCTAGTTTACGCCATTATAGAATATAGGGGTGTCCCGCTCACGTCCTAAGGAAAAAGGAAGGAAAGCTAGAACCGCAAACTGAAGTTTGCATGTTTGTTGGCAATCCTAAAGTTACTCAGGGTGGAATTTTCTATAGTCATTCAGAAAAGAAAGTGTTTACTTCTACAAATGCTACTTTTCTGGAAAATGACTATGTCCAGAACTTTAAACCTCGCAGCAAAGTAGTTTCAGAGGAGATGGTTAAAGAATTGACTCCAACCAATGTTCCATCATCATCAACGCGAGTTGATGATGAAATTCCCACTCTTCACGTCCAACCAACGCAAGTCGATTTAATTGAGAAAGTACCATTGTTCCTGAGCAAACAGTCACGGAGCCTCGTCGTAGTGGGAGGGTTTCTAGGAACCCAGTTCGCTATGGTTTGGATGGTGAAACCAATATGGTTGTTTGTAACACTAGTTATGATGATCCGTTGTCTTTCAAACAAGCAATGGCTAGCCCTGAAAAGGAACTATGGCTCGAAGCCATGAAACAGGAAATGGAGTCCATGTACTCAAATTCCGTCTGGGATCTTGTGGAAGCACCTAGTGAGTTTAGGGCCATTGGGTGCAAGTGGATCTATAAGAAGAAATGAGGTGTTGATGGAAATATCGAGACTTATAAAGCTCGATTAGTGGGAAAGGGTTATACCCAAAGAGAAGGCATGGACTATGAGGAAACTTTTAGTCCGGTAGCCATGCTCAAATCCATTCGCATCCTCCTATCCATAGCAGCCACTCTCGACTATAAGATCTGGAAAATGGACGTCAAGACAACTTTTCTTAATGGAAAGCTTGACGAAGTCATTTATATGGATCAGCCAGAAAGATTTAAAGTAGCAGGACAAGAAGGAAAAGTTTGCAAGTTCCTTGTTCTTAAGAAAGCTTCTTGTTCCTGGAATCTTAGGTTTGATGAAATAATCAAAACCTATGGCATTGAACAACATATTGATGAGCCCTGTGTTTACCAATTGAAGGCAAATCAAATAGTGGTATTTCTGGTTCTTTATGTAGATGATATCTTACTCATTGGAAACAATGTTAAGAAATTATTAGATGTGAAGAATTGGCTGAGCACTCAATTCCAGATGAAGGATTTGGGTGAAGCAAGTTATGTTCTAGGTATTCGAATCATTAAGGATAGAAAGAAAAGAATCTTATCTCTATCTCAAGCAACTTACATAGATAAAGTGCTTGAACATTTCTCAAAGACGAATTCCAAGAAAGGACGTCTACCGTCCTGCCATGAAATTCATCTTTCAAAGAAGTAGTCTCCTCAGACTCCTGAAGAGGAAGATGCAATGAGAAAAGTTCCTTACGCATCTGCAGTTGGAAGTCTGATGTATGCCATGTTGTGTACTAGACCAGACATCTGCTATGTAGTGGGAGTAGTGAGCAGGTATCAGTCAAACCCAGGACCGGAACATTAGATAGCAATTAAGCATATCCTGAAGTATTTGAAACGAACTATGGATTATATGTTAGTCTACAAGGGTGGTGTTCAAAACCCTGAAGGCTACTCCGATTCAGATTTTAAGACCGATGTCGATGACAGGAAGTCTAGTTCTGCAATGGTGTTTACTCTTGTGGGTGGAGCTGTGATTTGGAGAAGCGTAAAGCATCTGCAATCTCAGATTCCACCATGGAGGTTGAGTACATAGCCGCGTTAGAAGCAGCTAAGGAAATAGTCTGGCTAAAGAAGTTCTATTCGGATCTTGGTGTTATTCCAGAAATAGATAAACCACTTATGCTTTTTTGTGACAATACAAGAACGATAGCCAACTCGAAAGAACCTCGAAGTCACAAGAGGAGTAAGCATATAGAAAGGAAGTATCACATTATTCAAGAATATGTGGCCAAGGGAGATGTGAAGGTTATGAAGATTGCAACTGAAGACAATCTTGGAGATCCGTTTACAAAGACACTACCAGAAGCTACATTTGATAAGCATATCAAGGAAATGGGATTAGCATAATTAAGGCATTAGTTTCAATTAGTGCAAGTGGGAGTTTGTAGGGGTTTTATGCCCTAATTAAAACTCAAATTCTTTGTAATCTCATTTTATTATCAATAAAAGAATAGAAATCATTTTTTGACTTGGTCAATCACTTTGCTCACATGTTTTATTTTCATGATTATTTGTTTAATATAAACTTCTATTAAATCCCGAGCATATAGCTAATCTTATTTATAGTGACGTAATCACAGTGGAATATAAATATGATTATATGTTCAAAATAAGTTAGTCCTAAGATTAGTCAGTGCACAGGATTTACACTAACTTGCTAATCTACGATATGATCTACTTACACATTGCAGTGTTGTGTTCTTTCCAGAACATTAGCAAAGTAGATAAGTTCGGATGTATTTGTTACATCGGACAGGACCGATATTGACGGTTGATAAGATAAGTAACATACCGTTATTATCTATTCTAGTCATATCAGATAGTTGACCATAGGTCAATTCAATCTCAATTCAGAGTGGTTAGTATTCTAACTGATTGTATTATTTGAGTTCTTTGACTTGTTCGTTACCAGCTTACCCTACGGACTAGCCCATACTTTCATCTTGGGAACTCGATAGTATAATTGAGTGGGAGTGTTAATCATAGATATGAACATCTATAGTTTCTGATGAAGAAGTGAAATGATGGTTTTCTTTTAGTTTGGTTCAAGGTGTTAAATGATAGAGATCTCATTTCAGTAATTAAATTAGTTTACTGAAATATCATTTACAAGGAACTAAGTGTTTTAAGGATAAAATACAATGAGAGGTAAAATGGTATTTTAGACCTATATCATTGTAGACCGTCTATAGAGGATTGAGTGATATTTATGGTTGTAACAATGGATAATTAATAGCATATCTATATTTGTTATAGAGTGTTCTATGAATTCAAGAGTGCAATTCCGAGTCTATAGTGGAGTCACGGGGAATTAATAAGTTAGTATTGGAGCTTGATTTCATAGGTCCATGGTTCCCATTGTACCTTGGACAAAATCATCTAGATAGTCTCAATTAATTGATTTAATTATCAATTAGAATTATCAAAGTTGATCATATCAATTTTGGAGAGTTTCACAGAGTTTTGTAATTTTGAGAAGAAAAGAGAAATTATGGCAGATTTATTAATTAAGATAAATTGGTATCTAAATTAATAAATAAGTTTAAATCAAGGTTCAAATTATAAATAATTAATTTGATAAATGATTTAAATAATTATTTAATTAATTAAATCAATAAAAAATAACACAGGCCTTGATTTTAAGTCCAATGGGCTTATAATCAAATGAGAAATTTCATGGGCCTAAAGCCCATGATAATTTCGACCTAGTTCTTTAAAATGACTATTATTTTATTGATTTTTTAATTAAATTAAATGGCCTAATTGAGCTATAAAAGGACT